>NC_141468.1:86221144-86899664 GCF_009769465.1 Tauraco erythrolophus
ACACTGAATACTGGAATTAGGCATATCTTAAGGAAAAAAGTATCCATGTTTTTGGAATATTAGCAGATTAACACAGATGTATCAGCAACTTAAAGAAGAATTGAATACTAGTAGAAAAAAACAGGTATGTGAATTCATAACCACTAGAAAACTCCATTTTTTACCTAGAGATCACGGAGGTACTCCAACATTTTGACAGGCCTTTGGTGAAGTTTAGCTCAAGGTCAGAGCTACTTCCCCGAGTGCCCGTAGTGCAGCACTGCCACTGTCAGCTGGAACCTCTGGACAGGATTCCTGAGGTCCTCCTTCCCAGAGGAACAGACACAGACCTGATGGCAGCTGGCACACGTTATCTCCGTAAGCAACAGCATCGTGGTGGAGCTTATTGTGGTGCCACAAAGCTCCGTCACCTCTTGCTCTGTCACGACAGACTGACTTACCTGGACACGACAGATCAAGGCTCAGCAAGAGTTTCGGACTCTGCAGACCAGTGCACACACGTGCATTCCCAACATGAACCAGTGCACACACGTGCATTCCCAACATGAACCAGTGCACACACGTGCATTCCCAACATGAACCGAAACCTTCCCATTGCTCCCTCTGAACTCCCAGAACCGGCTTACAGATGATCCGGGAACAGAATGGGATGACAGCGACGCCACTCCTTACACACGGCACATTCTCTGCCATTAGGAATTACTCATTCAGGCTCTAAACACCAGATTTCAACGTGGGAATCTTCTCCCTTCCTTGTTAATAGCGAAGGGCACTGGTAGATTTACGTTTCTCTTTGAAGGCTGGTAAAGCAGTTTATGTCAGTTCCTCCTGGAGGAGGAAACTGGAAATTGGGATAGACACCCAGTTAATTATTTTTTTTTTAAAGTTACTGTTACTTGCCAAACAGTTTTATGTCAGAACACAGAAAAATATCTCCGTTCTTTCAGTGTCATGCCCATGCCAACAGAGGAAAACCACCCTGCTCTCTTCCAACAACTGCTTGTTCCCCAGGTAACAACTAGCATTCAGGCAACAAACTCCCAAGTGTGGCTGGAAAGAAAATGAACTTAAAACCATCACAACTGGAACGGAAAGATGTCCCTTCATTCCATGTTCTGTTTAACACGCTGCAATGCATTGTTTCAGTGATGACACAGCCTGCTGCTGTACAAACCACGGACACAACAGAGGCACTGGCACACACTGCGGTCTCACACGGCCTATGTGCCACACAGGCCCTACTTTTCCTTCTTGGATGTGTATTTTCCAGTGGAAGGCTTAATGGTTTAATGACTTGCTTAATTTATGCTCCAATAGCGCTACACAGCAGTGACCACCCAACACCAAGACCCTTCCCTTAAATTACACTGTCTCCTTTAATACAGCAGAGTGCCCTTAGGAGATGCTCTGGAGGCCACACACAGACCACCAGTTCACCCACCCTGAACCCAGCACATCACCCAGGCACAGCAACATCCCTCCTTCGGCATCTGAAAGACTACTGCTCGTTTTCATCATCCCTAAGCATCAATTCATGGAAGTCACTCCAACACACGGAAAGCTTCCCGCAGCAGAAGCAAAGCCGAGCTGCACCATCAGCATCGAACGTTTCAGCACTTGTATCACAAACGGAATCCAGAATATCAACCTTAACTGGCTGGATTCAGCACTTCCATTTACTTCTTTTATTTCTTATTAGTGCTTGCCTTACGTTTTCGCCTATTTTCAAGCTCTATGCAGCTGGGAATATCCTTCTGAAAGCAAGCAGTAGTAAATTAAGCCACCAGAGAAAAATATTCTACTCCAAAATCCATTAGTTTGGGGAGGGAGTGATGCGTTTGTGGTTTGTTTGTCATTTGGGCATGCTACATAAAAACAAGTTTTTGGAATAAGAAACCCAAACGCATCCTGTTTTTACTAATGTTTCCCTGCAAGGAAAGTAAGTAAAAAAGCTCAGTCACAATCATAAAACAATATATGCATCTTCCTTGTATCTATTTTCTCAAATTTCTTGTATTTGAACATGTTTTTTCATAAATAAGATGGTGTGTGTAAGAGATATAATGACATCTAAACTACAGATCGTACCTACTGAAACATTTAAAGCAGTAACTTAAAACAGACTGTCACGAAACATGTTATAACCAGAAAATCTCATTTGTGATGTTATTTTAAAAACTGAGAGTTCAAACAGTGAGGCAAAACACAAGCACAACACGGAAACCTCATTTTGCTGATTTGGGGGGTGCAGACACATTGGGAAGAGGGTAGTGCAAATTAGGGAGGTTCATCCCAGTTTCCAGAGGGAGCCGTACGGACACACAGAACAATGAAAAGAGAAGATCACCGCAATTACTGGGAACTGGGAACTTCCAGTTACACACAGCAATGAGGAATGTCGAAGAAGCAAAATTCAGAGGCAAAACCCAAGTAAATTTTTGAAAGGACACCAAGAGAAGCGTACAAGCAGCAGAACTGAAGAAAAAGGAATGTTCTACTGTGGAAATAGCGGTTTCCAAAATACTGACAGTATTCCGTGGTAATACTTGAACTTCACAACAGAAAAAGAAGAAACAGTCAAAAACCCTTTGATGTCCTTTTTCTCCAAAATGCAGAGCTATGTTTACATAAATTCCAACTGAAAACAATAAATAATTTTCACATCAGTAATTACAGCATCTATTGGATTTATGGAACTAGAGTGCGTCAATATAGCCCACGGTAAAACATTTGGCTCTACTCTAGCTCCAGCCATATGGGATAAAAGAGATTTAGCATCAGAAATAACATTTAGTTCCATCTGATCTCAGGTATTTAGAGACTCCCAGAAGGCGCCTGCAATGACACCAACGGAGCTTCTACCTTAGCAGGCAGATGCCTCCAAAGTGCGAGGTGCTTCAAATGGTACATTCCAAGAAGCGGAAGATAAAACCAGAGAGCAGAAATTATGACCCAGGCATGTTGTTGGTGAGAGTGTCCAAAGGCAACGCCTCCCTCAACCTGACCTTACCTGCTGCTTTCATCAGTATCCCAAAGATGCGGCCAGATCCCTTCGGCCAAACACTGGGATGCAGCAGTCACACAGACCCAAATACACAACATACCGGCTTCTTTTAAGGAAAAGGTAGTCTATTCAGGGATGAAAATAACCACACTTTCATATGAATTAAAGACTTGTTCCTATCATGCCGTGATATAAAAGCGTTTTCTAGTTCCAAAAAAACACCTTTATGTAAAGCCTGTAATCAGTGAAAGCGTTTGTACTGCCTTGTTCCCCCCAAGCAACTCCAGTCTTACTTTATTTCCCTGAAGTTCGGACAAAAAACGACTGCTGAATCAATCCAATCTTGTAACATTCTGTCTTTATAAAACTGAGCTACCCCAGGTTTCTGATCACCCAGAAATCTGACAATCGATGGCTCAGTGCTTGAACTCAGAGTTTCCCACCAAACAAAAAGGAAAGCCCAACCCAAAACCCCAACCTCTACTTCCGTGTGTCTCATTCCGAACACAGCAGGAATATCCCGACGCGTTCACCAGAAGCACGGATGTTCCCAAGTGGCACCAAAACGAGCCGTTAGAAAGGCAACACCTGAGCTGGGTGGGAGCAGAGGGTCTGGGGTCACTTGTACCCTCTGAAATGCAAAAGCAAGTTCAAAAGGGATTCCATGAGCTCAGCGTTTGCTGGGAGCAGGAGGTCTCATGGGGCTGTCAGAGGAAATGAAATTTCATCAACACGATGCCAGTCAAGGGCTTGTCAAACCTACAGCAAGTTTTCAAAATCCAAAATGTTTTATACAATAATTGATGAAAAATTGTATGTAGAGATCTGGCCACTTGAAAATAAATTCCAGCATTGGAGCCTTTCTTAAGAGTTTCTGGCAGGAGACACTGTCACTGTGTTTATTTTAAAAACCTCCATTTCTGCAGCATGAAAGAAAAGTTTAATACAATTTCACCCCCTCATCCCCTGAGGGGTGTGATTTGGGCCATTTAGAAGAATATTGGATTACATCATTATAAAATTACAGAAGATGGGCATTAACTAAGCCGTACCCTTTTCTACCCGAGCTGCACGACACAAGGGTTTCTGCAGAGCAAACCACCCCGTCATCTAGAAACAGGCTGTGCCCTGGGGCACGTGCCATGTCCTCCTGGGGAAAATGGAACCTGCTGCTGGACCTGCCCCACAGCAGAGGTCCATCAGCTTCCATCAGGCCACTACAGCAGCAGCACCAAGGGCACAGAAGGTTTAGGCTAAGGTCAGACCTAAAAGGTTCTAGAGCAGAAAACTAGAAGATACATCGTGAACAAGGTTCAAAAGAAGCCACGAGAAGTCAGCTCAGGGCTCACACCAACAACAGAGATGTAGTTAAGTCTCAAGACCAACTGCTGACCTTGACTTTGATTTTGACTGAAGTCAGTCTAGAAAACCTCGGATCACTTGCCCACTGCTGTGGTGCCCCCCCAGCAGGTTTCTGCATGTGGAAAATCCCCCCAGGGGCCAGAGCAAGCACTTGGGAGACAGCAGCGGGCAAAGCTCCACAGGAAAATCTGGTAGAACTTCACTGGTCCAGAGGACCGGGGATCAGAAGTTCTAAAGGTTTATCAGGGATAGTCTTCAGAGTCATCTCAGTTTCCTACCCTACCCATATGCCCAGGGAATTTCTCTTGGGTAACAAAAAAGTTGGTTTTAATAAAGCAGCAAATTAAGCCAACAGTATTCAAGAACTGCCAACTACTGCCTGTTGGAAACATCAGTTTCCCATCAGAAGGGATGTAGGTTAGGGAGGTTGGATTCCAGGGAGCAGAAGGGGTGTAGGTTAGGAAGGTTTGACTCCTGGGATCAGAAGGGATGCAGGTTAGGAAGGTTGGACTCCAGGAGTGGGGTGGTGGGGCACCACAAGCCTGGTGACGGGAAGAAGCTGTGAACACCACTCCAGAGGACTAAAACCTCAGCACCAGCTTTCCCCAGTAAAGAGCAGGTTCACTCCACACCAGGGTCAGGTCACAGAGCTGAGCACATTCCGACTCACGCAGGAGCACGGATGAGGTACGACGGATGGAACAGCTCCAACAGCATGTGCAAGCTCCAGCAGCGGCTCTCGGCACACACACGGGATTCCCAGTTCAAAAGGAATTATTCCTGAGAGGAACAGACGATCCTACAGCAAGAGATGAACAAACCATTAGCCCCAAATCCAATGGAAGACGACTGACTTGTGAGTGTGAGACACCACTTGCCACCTCCCCCCAGCGGAGAGGAGTTTACAGCGATGACACAAACCGCACTGGGAGACGAGGGGTAAACTGGTATTTGGATAAACTGGAAGGGAAACAATTTCCAGTATTAATAATGCTGCAGCGAGGCCCTATCCAAAGCCACAGGCAGTGAACTTGACTTAAAAAGCTCAGTTTGATTGAGAAACGTTTGGAATTCCTGTGCCCGTAAGAATTCCTCGCTGCCTTCCAGCAAGCTCGGGATATAGAAGATGTTTCTGAGGAACAGAATTCCATTTTTCCTTCGCTTTGGAGCAGAACATTTTGCAGACAGACTTTTAAAATCCCTGGTTTGTTCTGCAGCCACTGCCAGAACAGCCGAGGAATGCAGACAGTCTCCTCGAATCCTATGGAATTGCCACTGAGGCACTGTGTCCTGCAGAGCAGGAGTCACAATTTTACACCTGTGCTCCAGACACACACACCTTCCACGAGGAAATTCCAGCCAGGATCCGGAGCCGAAAACCCCGCTCCGTTATTTGGAAAGCGAGCTGCACTGGGCCAGCCATCTGGCTCAGAGCCATCTCCAGTACCACCACACACTGGGGATGAGGGGATGGAGAGCCGCCCGGCCAAGGAGGACCCCGGGATACCAGTGGGCAAAAAGCTCGGACACGGGCCAGCATGGATCACCAAATTTATCCCGGGCTGCAGAAGGAGAAGCACGGCCAGCAGGTCACGCTGGGCGGCTCTTCCCCTCTCCTCACCTGAGACCCACCCCGGAGCACCGCACCCGGGGTGCCCGGAACGAAACCGGCACGGAGCTCTTGGAGCAGGTCCAGAGGGGAGGGAAGATGGACAGAGGCGGGAACCTCTGCCATGAGATGGTCACCTGGGGCAGAGACAGCTCCAGCAGACCTTATCCCAGCTCTTCCATGGACAAAGAGCAAGAAGGAAGGTGGAACGGGATGTTGGCCCACGGCCCCACCACAGCGGGCGACGGCTGCGGGCGGGATCAGACCCAGTTCAGATGGATACAGGGAAGGGCTGGGCTGGGATCTCGGGGCGGATTTCTTTTTCTTCTGGCTGGGCTTTTCTTCTTTCCATTTCTTTTTTCTTCCTTGGAATTTCTTCTCCATTGGATGCTGGTGGCTTTCTTGGGGTTTTTGTTGCTGTTTTTTTTGTCTCTGGGTGGTTCTCCTTCTCTTGGTGCAGTTTACTATTTCTTTGAGTATTTTTGGTGCCTTTTTTTTCTTCTGCTGGGGCTTCCTTTCCTTCTGCTGGTGGCTTATTTTGGTGTCTTTTTCTGCTGGTGGCTCTTGCTTATTTTTGTCTACTGCTGCTGCCTTGATTTTCCTTGTTGCTGTCTTTTCTACTGCTGTCTTTTTTGTTCTTCAGGTGGTGTCTTCTTTTGGTGTCTATTTTTTCCTTCTGCTTTTGCTCCTTGCGCCGGTGGTGGCCTTCTGCTTTTGCTCCTTGCGCCGGTGGTGGCCTTCTGCTTTTGCTCCTTGCGCCGGTGGTGGCCTTCTGCTTTTGCTCCTTGCGCCGGTGGTGGCCTTCTGCTTTTGCTCCTTGCGCCGGTGGTGGCCTTCTGCTTTTGCTCCTTGCGCCGGTGGTGGCCTTCTGCTTTTGCTCCTTGCGCCGGTGGTGGCCTTCTGCTTTTGCTCCTTGCGCCGGTGGTGGCCTTCTGCTTTTGCTCCTTGCGCCGGTGGTGGCCTTCTGCTTTTGCTCCTTGCGCCGGTGGTGGCCTTCTTCATTGCTCCTTGCGCCGGTGGTGGCCTTCTTCATTGCTCCTTGCGCCGGTGGTGGCCTTCTTCATTGCTCCTTGCGCCGGTGGTGGCCTTCTTCATTGCTCCTTGCGCCGGTGGTGGCTTTTTTCTTTTCTTCTTGCGCCGGTGGTGGCTTTTTTCTTTTCTTCTTGGGCTGGTGGTGGCTTTTTTCTTTTCTTCTTGCGCCGGTGGTGGCTTTTTTCTTTTCTTCTTGGGCTGGTGGTGGCTTTTTTCTTTTCTTCTTGCGCCGGTGGTGGCTTTTTTCTTTTCTTCTTGGGCTGGTGGTGGCTTTTTTCTTTTCTTCTTGGCCTGGTGGTGGCTTTTTTTTACCTTGGGCTGTTGGTGGCTTTTTTCTTTTCTTCTTGGGCTGGTGGTGGCTTTTTTTCGTCTAGGGCTGGTGGTGGCTTTTTTCTACTTTTTTTTCTTTCTCCTCTTGTAGAGTCAGTTGAGCTCCACCTAAAAGATAGCAAAAAGTATAAAATGGCAGCAAACAAAGGGGATGTTAGGGAGAAGCTCCCCCCCATCGGAACGTCTGGGATCAGTCAACAGGCTGAACCTCTCTTCTCCCCCCCATAGGGACGCCTATATGTTAAGAACTGTGTTATGTGCACTTTCTTAATTCCTTACTAACATCTTGCTAGCTATTTAGTATTATCACTGATCAGTAATTGTTTTATATTATCACTGCAGTATTTCAATTAAAGTTGTTTTTTTAGTCAGTCACTATCACCGGCTATCCTCGAACCTGTATTCTGTCACAAAATATATATGCATGTTTCTGGAAACTTTTGAATTATTATAAGGAGTTGGCCCACAGTACTACTAGTGACGATCCCTAATAAGTGGGCCAATCACCCTCCGATTCACTCAGCTGCCAAGGGAAGGCAGGGGGAGTCGGACCCAAGGGTCTCGCCTGACTTGGGAGCTGATAGACTGGTCTTTTGACCTCAAAACATGACAACAGGGATCATCAGCTTTCCTCAAAAACTTTCTCAGTACAGCACAGCACTTATAGCCCAGCTACACAGTCAAACACAACAGCAAAGTATGAGGCTGAAATACTGAAAAAAATCCCCACAGGTGGCTCAGACCCAAAAGCCCCACAGATCACCAATTGCTGCTCACAGGATCCATCTTATCTGACAAAAAAAAAAGCAGAAACAACTCTTATCCTTTTTGGTTTATTTTTCAGCTACCCTGCTTAGCAAGTTGACACCAACCCATCTGAAGAGCACCACACAAGCATCCTACAGACCAGTTTGGGAAGTGTTCAAGTCTTTCCCTGGCAGACAGACCTGAAGCTCTACCCTGAAATCCCTTCCACAGCTTCAACTGGAGCTTCTTCCATCTGCCCACCTGCATTTCTCTGCCCAGCAGCACTAACTCCACACAGTTGAACACACTGAATATTTAGACCCAGGGTCAGAGCTAGGCCTGCCTTTTTTTTCAGCATAATTTATTGTCTCAGGTAGTTCCAGCTTTAAGGTATAACTGCATTCAAGTTTAACCTAATGAGAAAAACCTGGCAAGACTCAATGTTAACCCAAAAGTTCCATTGCATCATCTGTGTATCTCAGTAAGTCCAGTCAGTCTTTGTGTGAGAAAAATTGCAGTGCATCCCATAACTGACTCTAAACAGTGTTCCTTGAATTATCCAGGTAGTAGATAAGCCTTCGAAAGAAAACGTGACCTTCAGGGAGTCCATCTCACAGCCCACCTGCTCCCAGTAGGCAGGTGCAGATCAAACTTTACCTACTAACTTAAGTAACAAAGACATCGTAAGTTTTTATGTAAACCATTATAGAAAGGCACCTAAGTACATGGTCACTAAGTATAACGGTATTTTTACATGCTAAGCATATTTTCTCCTTGGAAATTCAATTTCAAATTTAATCTACAGGTCCTAAACACCATGTCTCTACCTGGGAAAACATCTTCTGGTACAACAGAAGTCTCAGCATCTGAAAACAGGACTAAGAAGCAACTATTCTGCTCACTGGAGTACAAGAGAACCACAGCACCCAAACCCCCTGCACTGCAGCTTGGGGAAGCCACTACCTCTGGAGAAGGACATGGAGCTCACAGGTCACTGCACCACTCACAGCACATCTGCAAAACACAACACAGCACTTGGCAGTTCAGTCCTGCCAAGCACCCAGGCAGCTACGCTGGTCAGACAGGCAGTACCACCACATGGCTACCTGCAACCAGGGCCAGAGAGCCCCAGTGACTAGTTCAGTAGAGAATCTTACTAAGATAAGGATTTACTCCCTAAAAGGTCCCCACCTCACTGAAGATCAGCATCACACCTCGTAGGTGCTGCACAGTCTGCACCCAGCAATTGAACATGCCCTGCCCAATTTGGAGAAAATCTTAGTTTAACAGAGTGTTTTGGAAACATGCTGCCATCAGAGTGAGTCAAAAGTATCTTCATCAGTGTAGTGACAGGTGCTTTAATCTAGTAAAGTTTTATATATATGATTATATCATATTTTTTATGTATTACATTTTCAAACAGTGAGATTCTGATGTATTATTATAACAGCTAGTATCTAAGCCAGCTTTAACAAAACACACAAATCCTGTTACCTGTTGTGCTCCCAAACCTGAAGAACAGCTTAGGTATTACCATCCTCATCAAGAGTTACTTGAAATTACGTAGTTATTACTATTCAGCCACCTGAAATTACGTAGTTATTGCTACAAAGGAACAGAAAAAAACAGTTAATGGAAGCACAACACCCCCTCTGCCTCCCACCACCTGCCAAACCAATCCCGGCTCCCATCATCAATACAGATCTCGGTCTCAGCAATGGAAAACTCAAGACTCCACATGCTCACAGCTTACACAAAGACTCACCACAGAAGTTACTCTCCCACCAAAACAGCCGTGCTCAGTACGGACCCTTCCCAGGAGAAGGGCTACACCCACCCGTACCCGCAGAGCTGTGACCCCCCCCCCCCCCCCCCCGATTTCCATGTGCAGCTCCAGCCGAGTGGGGAAACGGGAGAGGAGAAAAGCCTTAGATGTGCCCCAAAACCCAGAAACTTCAGAAACTAAACCTTAACAAAACTTTTGCTTCAGCAGCTGCGTAACAAAAACCTTCAGGATTAGGAACTAAATAATTCCCCGTGGGAAAACCCGGGAAACCAACAGCCCCCGCCCCGACCCCGCCACAGCCGGACCGGGATCCCCCGTTTCCGGTCCTTTGACACGTTTTTAACTTCAGCACGAGCGCAGCCACCCTAAAAGTAATAAATAAAAAAAAAAATACTAACGCTACACAAAATATCGACAAACTCCTCTGGAGCCCCGCCCTGCTCCGCCCCACCACCGAACCCCGCGCGAAGCGCCACCGGCCCGAAACGGCCCGTATGTACTCCCGCCCGGCTCGTGATTGGTGCTGACTGCGTGACGATACCAGCGCTGATTGGACAGCGGCGGCCAGGCCCCGCCCCCCCGCCCCGCCCCGCCCGCAGGTGCGCGGCGGCCCCCGAGGCGCCAAGCGCTGCAGTACCGGCTGTCGCCGCCAGGGGGCGACAAAGTGGGCACCGCGCGGGTTCCCGCGCAGACGGCGCGGCGGGAGCGGGTGCGGGCGGGGCCGCGGGGGGTCCCGCGGGCGGTCGGGGGGGCTCGGGCTGCGGGGGGACCCCGCCGGCGGCGCTGGGGCAGCCACGGCGCGGGGAATCGGCTGGCGCCGCGGCTGCTCCCGCAGCTGGTGAGCGGGGACTTTGCTCGGGGAGTGGCAGAGGAGCGGAGCTCCCGGGGTCGGGGCTACCGGAGTGCCGGGGGCTGACGCCCCCCTGCAGGACTCGCTGCGAGGGGCTCGGGGAGCCGCGGGGGCGGCTCCAGGCAGCGGCGGGTGCTGCCCGAGCCCCCGCCCAGGTGTGCTAAGAAAAGCCCGGCCCTGGCGGTGCCATCCGTCGGTCTGTACCGTGTGACGGCGCATTGACTGTGCCCCTCTGTGCCAGTGCCCGCTCCGCACCGCAGCGCGACGAGGCGGTGGAGTTTCGCTGGAGACGTGGCCGATGTTCACGCTGCGGTGACACAAAGAGGAGGCCGGCCCGGCCCTGGGTGTGAGGACTCTGCTCTGTGGGAGCTGCGCGCTGTCCCTGAGGGATAAAGGGCACCCCGACAGCCGAGGTACCGCCGGCATCCCAGCCCAGGGCTGGTGAGTCCCAGCGGGTTTCAGCACTGACCCTCTGGGTCCCCTCTCGGGGGGCAGCAGCTGCAGCTCGGCCTGTGGGGCCGGGGGTCCCCAGCAGCTCCCGATTCCAGCCATAGGATCAGCCCCTGCTCAAACCATCAACCAGCAACGGCCGTACAGGCTCCGCACGCCACGTCTCCCACCCAGTCCTGTCCCCCAGCAAGAGGGGCTCCTGTCCCACCTCCCAACCGGCTGCAGAGGGGCTGTGGGAGGAGCCCGGGCTACTGGCCCTGGCTGCCGGCCACAGCTGTGGCTGTGGAGAAGATACGGAGGGCCCTTGGCACCTGCCAGCAGCCCTGGCACACTGGTCCACAGCCCGGGGTGAGTACGAGCATTCCCCTGTACCAGTGGGGTTTGCCCGCAGTGACGAGTTTTGGTGCCTCTGGGGAGCCGGCACGGGAAGAGGCACCGTGGCCTTTCAGACGAGGTCGGGGACGGCTGGGCTCCTCCGATGGCACGGCCACACAGGGAGACACGTTTGCACCGGGGTCCCTGGACGTGGGGAGCTCCCCTGGCATCCCACAGCAGGCGTTTGGGGGTGGCTCTGAGCCCCACAGGGGGCCATTGTTTAACTTAAAACCTTATTTTTCAGCTCAAAACGTGCTGCGGTGGGAGCAGGGGCTGCTCAGGGACCCGCACCAGCTCCTGCAGCCCCATCGGTGACACGGTGAAGCCGGCCTGGCCAGGCCCAGGACCAACGATGCCGCCTGGCAGTGCCGACACGTGGGGAAGGCTCATCCCGGCACCCAGTGAGGAGCACGGCCCCGAGGCAGCGAGCGTGGGGGAACACCGGTGGGGAGGACGTGGCTGGTGAGGTGAGTGCCCGGACACGTTGGCTGAGCGGAGCTGTGCGGGGGGAGCGGGGCTCATGGCTCCGGGGCCGGCTGTGCTGGCGGGGATCTCCAGGTGCCACAGGAGGCACTGGGGCCCCCAGGGTCAGAGGGGTGGGTGGGGGCCAAGCTCCCCCAGGCCGTGGGAGTAGGGTGCTGGCTCGCGGGTAGGTGCTGGGGGCTGCCGTGCTCTAGAGAGTCGGGCAGTTGGGAGCTCTGGGAGCACTTTTGTGCTTGGGGCACTTTGGCTTTGCCTGTTGTCCTGCTGGTGGGGTGGCGAGGGGTGGGCACTGTACCCCATCAGGGCTCCCTGCAGGGCCCTTTGGGGGGAAGGAGGGGTCCCAGTGGGGCAGTGTGGGTGGGGGTGCTGGTGTGTGTCCCTCGGGGCTCAGCACTGCAGGGCCAGGGCCTGCACCTGCCTGGGCAGGGTCCCCCCATGGCCAGAGGCTGTTTGTGGGTGCAGGTGGGGCCCTGGGGGGTCCCGTGGTTCCCATCCCCACAGCCCACCCTGAGCCAGGGCTGGGCGGGTCTGGGCTGTGTGTTTTGGGGGGCTGTGGCTGCGAGGGGCATTTGGGGAGGTGGAAGTGGGCACTGTCAGAGTCTGGCCCAGACCCTGCTGGCACTGGTATGGTGCCAGCTCCATCCCCACTCTGGGGCTGCTGGCTGGCTGGCTGCGCAGCTGGTGCCGCGCAGGGCAGGATTTCACCCAGAATTTGGCTCTCACCCACCCTTCTGGGGGGAAGTGGGATGTTTCTGGTGTCCTCATTTCTCCCTTCACTCATCACAGGGGTACAGTGCTGAGCTGCTGCCACCGAGGGGGCCGAGCAGAGCTGCCCGTGCCTGGAAGCTCCGGGGGCTCTTTGGGCTGTGCCGCAGTGCCAGGAGGTGATTGTCCCACGTCTCTCCATGTGCAGGGATGGACGGACAGAGAAGACCCAGCCACATCAGGAGCCGCCTGAGCCAGAAGGACTGACGTGGGATGTGGAGCCTCAGGAAGAAGCTGGGCTGCCCTCACCAAGGTGGGTGCTGCTGCCTGCCCTGCCCGTGGCCCCACTCCTGGCTGGGGACATGCCCGCCTGCACCCGACCAGAGACACCGCAGGGACTGTGTGGCTCCAGGTCAGTTGTTTGGGCCCCTGTTTATTTCAGATCCAGCTCGGATTTGGCTCCTATTTGTTTCAGGTCCAGCTCTTGGATGGTTCCCGTTCGGTTTTGGTTCCAGCGCATTTGCAGCTCCCATTTGTTTCTGCTCTGGTTTCAGGTCCAGCTTATGGACAGCTCTGGCCAGTTTCAGCTGCTGTTGGTTGTGGCTCCTGCTGATCTGCACCTCCAGGTTTTCTGGTTCTGCCCCCATTTGGTTTCTGCTCCGGCTCGTTTGCAGCTTCAGGTCATTGTTTCTGCCTCAGTTTTTTTCAGGTCCTGCTCCTGGACGGCTCCAGTGCAGTTTTGGCTGCAGCTCGTTTTCATCTCCAGTGCAGATTGGTCTCCCGCTCCATTTGCTGCTTCAGCTCCTCTTCAGCTCCAGTTGGTCTGTGGCTCCAGCTCGTTTTCGAAAAGGGGCCGCGGCCCCGGGGGGGGTGTCGGGGCCGGGGCGGAGGCGGGCGGGTCGGTCCGTGCCGGTGCCCGGGCGGCCGCGCTGCCGACGCTCCGCGGAGCAGCGGGCAGAGCCGCGGGGCTCGGGGCGCCGGGGCACAATAAAGCCCGGAGGGCCGGAGCTCGGCGCCCCCCGTCCTCGCCCGCGGCCACACGGGGCCGGGCCCGCCCCGCGGGTGCCCCCGGTCCGTTCCCGAGCAGCGCCCGACACCGCCGGGGCTCCCGGGCCCGGCCCGACATCACACGCGGGGCTGGGGGGTCCGGGGCTCCGCAGCAGCGGGGGAGCCGGGTGTTTCCCGGGTCCGAGAGCGGAGCCTGGAGCTGCGTTCCCGGGGCCGGGAAAGGGGCTGGAGCAGAGACTCAGTGCGGGGAGTTTGGGCTCGGAAACAGAGAGCCGGTCGCACTTGTGTGCACCTCCAGGGATCATTCCTACAGCATCTGTGTCTCTGATTAACGTTAACAGCTCTCAGTGTGAAAAGCAAGCACCGAAAAAGGGTTTGCGACTCAGATGTGCAGTAACATTTTAAGTTCTCTGCTGATCACTTAGTGCCAAACCTGCTGTTAAATTTCCCACTGCCAACTGTGCCGAACAAGTGGAACATTATCTATTTCCCTAACTCCTTTTCCAGCACTAGACAGAACCAGCTCTGCACTCTCCATTCATCTGCAGTGCTTGCCTCTCCCATCACAACTTAATTCTTTTACCTGAAGCCTGATTTAACACCTCCTTTGTTTCCTGTTTGTTTACTATACCCAACTGGAATATTTTGCATGCTTATACAAAGATGAATAGAGATCAATATCCTCATGGATTTGCCCTAGGTCATCAGGTAAATCAGTATGAAAAAGAAATTGTGCGCCCTACTTCATTTGCTTAAATCAGCAGTACAGTTCAAACAACAGAACAGTGCTGCAAAGCTGTTCCAGTAGGAACTCTGAAATCCACCTGAAACGCTGCTTTTGTTTCACACGTTACTTGTAAAAACCTGAGTGCAAACCTTGGATGAAGACACAACAGGATTACCAACTATACTAGGCAAACGTGGATGGGGTAGCCCTGTTTTTCTCTCCAATTCTAAGGCAATAAAATTTGGTAACAGCCTCTGTTACCTGGAATGAAGGACAGGGATGTTCCAGGTAACGCAGACACTGATTTTTGTAACTAAATTCTCCCATGTGGTTGTCCCAAAATTAAAATTAATCAGCGCTTTCTTAAAACACAGTTTCAGGAAACTGCTGGTGCCCGAGGAAGCTCCTGTCGCAGCTGCCCTGGCTCAAGCTCCGAGTGCCTGCAATTCTGCTCATCAACTGAGCAAACATACGTGTTTCCTTTAGCGTGGGGTGAGGCAGGGGGGGCTAAACCACCAGCCTCAGGCTTCAGATGTGATACACATAAACCTGAGACCATTTCTTAAGGACCTGCTTGGAATCACTGCTGCCCAAGTGATAGACCAACACTAAAATCATTCTTGCAGCCCCTAATTTTCGTAGGTAAGGATGACAGAGGCTATTTCTTCCTCCTTCCTGCACAGGAAGATACAAAACTAACAAGAGGAAAGTGAATAGCAACTCCAATATCTTCCACCATGAGTTCCACAGTCAGACACTTAACGAGTTATTCTTTTGCTTTTCAAAAATATACAAGATCTGGATCTGTGAAGGTCTTGTTAACTTCATGAAAGCAACAGCCCATGAGACCCTGTAGAATGAATCCCTTTTTGTCTCAGCCGAGCATGTTTATGTCACTGGTGTCAGAGAAAAGTCTTGACAGCTTCTAACATATTTTTTTCTCCTGAATAAAACCTACCTGAAGATAATATTGTAATATGGCCCATTATTGCAGCATGACCTGCAGCAGAGCCATCTGTCTCTTCTGTGCCCCGACCTTTACTTTATTCTGCCTGTGACTTTATCTCCACGCGTTGCTCCATTGCCTGTGTCAGTTTTCCAAGCGAAGCAGTAGCACTAGGACAACACAAAAGCTGCACTTGGAATGAGGATGCCCAGATCTCGGCCACTCACTTCTACAGAGATGATTTACGATCTGTTTGAAGCTTTTCCATCAGGCACTGGAGCAAATATTCACAGTGCACATCACCTACCAAAGATTAGTAACCTCCTCTTGTCTCACCCTGCAATATTTGACTTCCATACGCAGCACACTGGTTCAACATTTAGAGTTTCTGTTCCTACCCTTAGCTGTAGAGAAAATAAGGACTCAAATTCAACTGCATTGTCAAAGCACTGGCAGATAGCCTGTGGATGAGTTGGATGAAACCACCAAAACGACCAAAATAAATCTGTTCCAAAAAGTACTGTTTCAACGAAGAAAGAGCCCAGTTAGGTGCCCATGTGCAAAGGCTTTTCCTTCACTACAAGTGTTTCACAAAACCAGATCCCAACACTTAGTCAGGAAGCTCTGTCACTGACGGTTGCAAAAATGAAAGCTTTAGTAGTTATCCAAAATTCTTGGAAAAAGTAGGATTTTAGTCGAGATACACTTATTGCCCAGTCATAGAACCATGTATCAAAAAGCAAAGCACTAAAAGAATAAACACCATAACCACTTACGCAGAAGACAAGAACCAAATGCAACAGCAAGGAGCAGCAAAACTAAAAAAAAAGCACAACCAAAAAAATCCCCCAACCCAACAAAACCTCACAAACCTTGCTGAAGAGTCTTATCTTGCAAGAGAAAATAGAAAGATTAACTAAGTTTTGATTCAGGATTTTCTCAGCAATCTCCATTTTAGAGAAATGAGGCAGTGAAAGGCTTATGTAGCATTTAGAGTCTTTACTTTACGCGGGGGCATGCACCTCAAGTTGAGAAGAAAGGGCCTCAGCTTAAAAACCACTGCACAAAGCAGTGTTGCTGCAGCTTGGCAACTATTCCTCAAAATTCCTACCATTCCTGAATCACTGCAATGCTTAGAGAAGATGATTTCAAAACACATTCAAGCAGTAGTTTGTTTCAGCAGTTTCTTATTTCTGTGAAACGAGTTTCAGAATTGAGAACTAGCTGAAGAGGCAGGTATTCTGGCAGAAGCTTGTAGCGTGGAAAGTCACCTCCAGAATTTTTCTATCCTGCACCATAGAAGCTGGAGACAACACTCCATCACAGCAGAAGCAAAGGAGAAGCACGTGTTCGTAAAACCTAAGTTTAGGTAGTGAATGTAGTTACATTACTGTTATTTAACTTGATAGTAACTCGAACAATAGACAGAATAGTTGCAACAGAGTCGGCTGTTGTTCCTCAAATCCTGAAACACAACTACTACAGGAGTATGGCTTGGGTCTCCTGCACAGAAGCAACGACCCTGTCACTGGCAGCGAACTGCATTTGTTATACGTAAGGAGCGCAGCTGTGGCACTCTGGCTCTCTCTCGTGAAAGATGATGGAGGGAGCAAAGCTACTGACCCATTTTTTAGAAATAAAGAGGCTCATCTTAAGAGTCCTATCCAAAAGGCTTGCCAACAATCCAACTTTACTCAGGCAAACAGCTTGTCAGTACTCCGTACACTTGAATTCCAGCTTCACAGACCAGTTATTGCACGCAGCCCTAAGTCCTTATGCACACAAGCCTACTTTTCAAAGGCTGCTGTCCATCCCCCAGAGAGAAGCTACAAAGAACTCCACAGACACACGCATTTTTATTTTAATAAATAAAGTTTTACAGGCTCAGGCTTTTTTTTTTTTTTTAAATCACATATACAGAACAGAAAAATGCCTGACCAATTAACATGAATTAAACTACTAACCCTGGGAAGGAATGCATGCCCTCTCTAACACTGAAGAGCTGAACTGGAAAGGGATTTCCCATCGACAGCATAGTAATTTACTTCACAGATTAGACAACTTGAAAGAGACGTGGCCAAAGCAAGGAGAGTGACCCTAAATGGACCACTTGTCTTTACAGAGCCACAAGAGTGCAAGGAAAGCCAAGAGCTCAAATGCCTCCATTTTCTAGTGTCACTGCTGGGTGAACACGTGTTTCTTCACATCCTTTAAGCAATAATACATTCTAACCACGAGTGGAGAGGCTAAGCACAGCAGGTAGGCAAAATCATTCCATTGAAGAGCAGATATTGGATGACAAGGTAATGTTATATTTCAAGATTTTAAATGAGCAGATGCTTTTGCATCCCTGTTCAGTATGGCAGTGGAACAGATCCCACCTTCTCTCATAGAGGTTTAGTCCAAAAACTTCCTGTTGGCATTAGCACCAAAGAGAGCCACTCTGATTTCTGGCATCATCTGTTGAGAAAAAGTACATCAGTCACATGCAATGGGCAATACAACTGCAGGACGTTCCTCCTCGCAGGCACGGTGTGATGGCTAGGCCAGGCTTCAAAATCCAGATGTCAATTCATTGGAGGTTTCTGAAGCCTTTATCTGATGACACGCTGCCTGCTACTCTACACACTTAACAGATTGCTGATACTGCACCATAAAAAAGATGTCAAAGAGGGTTTTTTTCCACTAGGGCATAACAGGCCTCAGCAAAAGTTTCCAGTATACTCAAGCTAGCTTCAGTAATTCAAGTTAGCCTCGCTATTTCCACATCTTGACTGCAGTGTAGTCATAACAAATCTTTCACTGTCATAATTTCTAGAGTTCTATGCTCATGCTTAATTCAAAAGGCATCATTCTGGGAAAAGCCATGTTTGTTGCAGAGAAGCAAACGGTAGTTTGCTTCTTTCCATTCAAAAATAACTTCTTACTTGTCATCCACAAGTCTGATTCCACACACTACTGTGACTGTTAACACACTGGAAACACAAGGATTTAATTACAAGACAAAACTAGTTAACTATATCTTATTCACTTCAGCACGTAGAAAAACTTACCTGCTGGGCTACAAGGTCCAGTCGACTTTCCAGGGTATTGGAAACCTTAATTTTACCATCACTGTTGTAGATTTCAACACCTCCAGCACTAGAAAAGGGAAAAAAAAAATCCATAAAACCCAAGACTCATGTCAAAGTCAGAACGTGGCAGAGATATTATCCCAAATCAGTGGTTACAGGCAAGTCAGATACATAGATTTCTTTTTTAAAAAAAAAAAACAAACTTTTTTTGAAGGTGTCTTAATAGGAGTCAGCACAAAGCCATCCAGTGAAGCACCACTGCAGAGTATCTTCAGAGTTATTAGAAACCATAGCTACATACAAGGGTCTTTAATAGTATGATCTATGAAATTTGTCACTTCAAAACAGCTTCAGGCTCTGTATTTTATTATTAATAGACAGCTTGCAGATTTGGGGACGTGAGGAAGAATGCTGGAAGGGTTTTTTGCTGGCCCATACATGGAGATGGCTGATTATCAGAATATACAGCTTTGCACCGCGTTCTTTATGGCACCATATGGAAATAGAGCCTTGCAGACGTAACAGACATAGATGCCCACCAGGTGATGGTCCTGCAGCACCTCACAACTCAATCTCCTTCATCTGGAGGTAGGAAGCATTGCCACATCTGCATTCTCTCTCTTTAAAAGACCAATAGTTAAGTTTCTGCATAGTTATCCTCTACTTCAGCACTGTTGAATCAGGATGGAGGTTACACAAAGCTTTTATTGATGTTTTTGATCAGGACAGCACTTGTCTGGAGGAAACTGCAGGGTCTGTACTTGATTAATACAAAGAAGCACCAAACTCCACTAGAACAGCAGCAGATGCACTGCAGGGATATTCCATGCATAATTTTCTGAGACTGCTCTAGTAGGAGCTGTGGCTTGAAAAGCTGCATTAAGTTAGTCTGTATAAAAGACTCTCATTTTCCTTACATTTCCTCTGGCAGGAAGTTGTCTTGGTCAATGTGAACATCCACATCCCTTTTTGTGGCATTTTTGTAGATGGGAATGCTCTTCTGTACAGCAGTCTAGGATACAAGATAAACCTCTAATTAGCATTGACAAATGCTAGTGCATGACTTGGGTTTGGTCACTCATTCATTTGCAGTAGTAAAACGAAGGGATTGAGGCCCCTCTTTTTTTTATTAAGCAACTATATTTCAGTATGGCTTTTGAGCCAAAACTAATTATTATTCTTAATATTGTAGCAATGTCTGAAGTTTCCTAGGTAATATTCAAGCAAGCAAATCATCCCCAACTTGAAAAGCATGCTTGTTCTCTTGCATTGCATCTGCAGCAGAGTGCAGCAAGCACATGTTTTCTTGTCACACAGATGGGATCTGAGCAGCAAAGATTTGCACTTAGGTCCCAGCTTTCATGAGGAAGATACTGTCATACTATTCTAGGTGCCTTACCTTAACCATAGGGAGATCCTGTTTCCTGCACCGAACAACTATTCTGGGTTCAAGCAGCTGGTAGAATCCCTGCACGAGATAACCATTACAGTATCAGAAAAGTAACATTTTAATTGTCTTAAAAAAAATCTCCTATTTTGCAAGGGCATGTAGTGATAAGACAAGGGAAAATTGATTTACGCTGAAAGAGGGTAGACTGAGATTAGATTTAAGGAAGAACCTTTTCACTCTGAGGCACTGGAACAGGTTGCCCAGAGAAGCTGTAGCTGCCCCATCCCTGGAAGTGTTCAAGGCCAGGTTGGATGAGGCTTTGAGCAACCTGATCTAGGGGAAGGTGTCCCTGCCCATGGCAGGGGGGTTGGAACTAGATGATCTTTGAGGTCCCTTCCAACCCAAACCATTCTGTGATTCTATGCAGCTGTTGGAGAAGACATGTAGTAGTTTCAGGTGCCTGTTCTACTAAATCCTGTCTCGCAGTTCCTGTAGAAATAGAGTAGAGTAGAATAGAATAGGTTTAGTTCCATCTAGTCCAACTGTGAGATAACTACTGACTTCCAGGTTTGAATAAACAGCTTTTGCCAAAGTGCATTTGATCCAACTAATTAGGGCAGAAGCTTAAAGCGTGCATCCTATATGTGCATGTTACGATGTACGTGCGTGCACCTGCAGTTATTCTTATAACGGAACTGCTGCTTGCTATACCAGGTTTTACACCTCAAAATAAGCTGCAGCCTCATCTGTTCAGAATCTAAGACCGAAAGAAATAGCAGAAATGATGTTTAAAACTCAAAGATCACCCAGCAATGTTTGATCTAGACTCCAATACAACTGTAACCTCCAGTGGGTTATGTCTGAAGACAGACACCTAGGAGGACAGGGGTTGCGGTCACCTCTTTGTTACAATTTCAATATTTACCTGTAGAACTAGTCCGTCCAGCAGTGTCTGGTACCTGGCAGGATCCTTCACCACCTTGGCAAGTCTCTGCTTGGCCTCATTCAGCAATTCCTACATTCAGAAGAAAGTAGATCAGCAGAGCCCATCTGTGTGGCGTTTGGTTCCATGCCTACCAGCTTTCTGTACTCCTGTTATAGCTATCACGTCCTGCCAACACGTCAACGGAGACTCCAGCTCCGTTGCTCATGCTCATCCAAGTTAGACCTTCGTTTCTGTGCACGGCACAATACCCTTTCCAAACAGTTCCCTTCTCCCTGCCCTGATCTGAACTCATTATAACCTGACAATAATTCCTTTTTCATGAAAAAGGGAGACCTCAGTGGTAAAAGGATAGTATTCATAATATTAACTCAGACAGACAAACTAAGTATTTTGTACATCATTGCCTAAAGTAAACTAATAAAGTTGTCCGAATAACTAATTTCTTCAGCTTTGTGGTTGAGCAAAGAAATCTCATCTTTCTTTTTATCAAACAATATTCAGGTCGAGTTATTTTTTAATTGTAAGTAAACGCAAGACAAAATTTAAAAGCAAGAGCCTATTTTTAATTTGAAGTAGCTGGTTTTGCTTATCTTTATTCAACAAATCAGTATCAGATGAGACTGAATTTTTAACAAACTTGAGTCAACTCAAACATGGCTCCTAGAACTGAACCATCATAATTACTTCAGATAAAGAAATTGTCTGATTTTGTAGAAACCTTTCTTTACTGTCCTGCCTCTCAGTGTTTCAAAGAAGAGTGCATGTTAACACAATCAGTACTAGGATACAAGACTAACACAATCCAACGTCACAGTCCAACCTAGTTATCCTGTCCATCCTAAAGTAACAGCATTTCTGGAACTGCTCATCTCTCTCGTTCATGAAAGAGGCCAAGATCTGATAAGGGAAGCAAGAGCTAGCAGCATGTGACTTGAAATGTTTTAAAATGAGGAAGAGTGTTATGCATTACTCAGAAGCATCAGGTTGAATCAGCTGATAAATGAGGAAGAGACTACCCAGCAGAGACTACCACAATAGGGTTAGCTCTTTAGCCACCCACCTTCCTTCTCTCTGTGAATACAATCTAAAGTTGAAATCAGGTTTAAAGAATCAATAAACTGGTGATTTTTCTTCTGCTGGGTCCTCTTTTTCACGGTAGCCTCAACTCGAGCAACATGACTCAATTTTTCATTTTTTACTTTTACAGGTCTTGCAGCTTTTCCAATAGCTCAACAGCACCATCTAGCAGCATATGGAACACTCAAACTGCTTCTGAGATGGGGTAAGAGAGAAGGGGAAACCTGCAAGCTGTAGAATGAGCAGAATGAGGACACACTACGCCTGGTGTAAGATAAGCACAGTAGGCCTGAACTAAGACTAAACATAGCCTGCTCTGACAAACCTTCGCTCGCTCTATATGTCAATATACAGACTGGTCACTGACTAGAAGAACAAGAAGAGGCCACTAAAGGAGATAGAAAAACCCAGTTAGTGGTGTTTCAAGCCTACTTGCTTGAGCCATGCCAGCTGTAATGCATAAATGTTGCTGCAGGCAAACAGAACTGCAAAGTTCTTCTGACTGTGCAAGACAGAGTTCCTGCTTTTTAAAGAAATAAGTTATTGTCCAGATGATAGATACCACACTGCCTGCAATGTTCCTGGCAGAGAACTGCACTTCCCCAAAAAGAGCAGGTGATAGAAACTGTGAAAACAAGCTAAAAGCAGATTAGTGAAGCTGGACCAAATCCTTAATGACTTTTCAGAGCAGCTGAGAAAGCCATTTTTGTATGTTGAAGCAAACGTCACTCCATTGCAAATCATGTTTTTCTTTAGAGAATGGTTAAGATCGTTTCCTAACGGATGGTAGAAATAGAACCTCTGTGTCTTTACTACAGAGATACTCACTGCAATAAGGTCATCCCTCGCCTTGAGGACCTTCAGTCTTGCTTGATTCATCAGGTTGGACATCTGACTGCAAGTTGCATGATAAAGCTGAGTCAATCCATCAGACTTGGACAGAAGAACTGCAATATTTAGCTGTGTACTTTACATTTAAAGATAACAATTCTACAACATTTAGTAACAAAGCCTGTTGGCCTGTTTGAATCTGCTTCTGAACTTGCACAAACGATACAATGCAGAACCCCGTCCTTCACTAAAGAACCACCAAAACTAAACCTGGCATGACCATTTGTCCAGAGTAACAGACCAGGGTAGAGTTCTAGACAGGAACTACATAAAGAAATAGGAAGGATTCTTTCACCCCAGTTACTAACGGCTACATTATTGCAGCTCACCTTTGATATTTCTCCCCAGAAAAAAAAAAAAACAAAACAGAAACTCAGAACTAAATATATTGGCTACAATTTGCCTATTTGCCATGGAAAAACAGGTTTAAAATTAGCAATAAAACAAGAGCTTAGGCTCTGAAGTCAGCCATCTAATCCAAGCAACTTACATTTTCTTTTGCTGCTCGATTTGTTTCTCCTTCTTTTCGTAATACTCCATGATTTTCAGCCTCTGTGTCTGAACAAGGCGACCCTTCTCGATGTTGAATTCTTCTTCTGCCTATAGGAAAAATTAAATAACTGAACTGGAAATTGATTCCGTGGGCTGAAAAAAACAGAATCAAAAGGAAACAGCCATGCTTTCAGAGAAGTTTCATAGATCAGCTAGGATGACACAATTTATAGTTCCATAGAAACAAAAACCATTTCAACCAGCACTCAAGTCAAAGGGAGTTCAGGAAGTGTTCTGCTGAACTAGAACCGTGCAAACTAAGACACAGCTTACTTTATCAATTGACTGACGTGTTTCCTTGCAGTACCTATTCCTTAGTCACAAAATTACCAAATTTATATATTATATAAAGGACAAGGGGCAATGGATTTAAACTGAAAGAGGGGAGATTTAGGTTAGATATAAGAAAGAAATTCTTTACATTGAGGGTGGTGAGGTACTGGAACAGGTTGCCCAGAGAAGTTGTGGCTGCCCCATCCCTGGAGGTGTTCAAGGCCAGGTTGGATGAGGCTTTGGGCAACCTGGTATAGCGGAGGATTTCCCTGCCCATGGCAGGGGGGTTGGAACTAGATGATCTTTGAGGTCCCTTCCAACCCAAACCATTCTGTGATTCTATGATATACTGTTAAGCAAACCTCATTTTGTCTGAGCTTCGGGTCTAACTTGTTTTTGTAGAATCAGTCTCCTCTCTGCCTACAAGAGGTTCAACCCAAAACAAGCTACCCAGCCCTCAGCGTTCACAAACTTTGTTACTTTAAGCAATTCTTACACAAGGGGAGTGCCAGTATTGCTTTTTCATAAAGCCTAGCCAGACAGCATGTGAAAACACATGGCAAATTTTCATATTTATACCTGAGAATACAATCTCGACTTCTGTTAGCAGACCATCAGGAATACCTACTTTAGTATTGATTAAATATTTCTGCAGATCTCTATGTTTAAGGGAGATGAAATATTATTAGTAATACGTATGCTGAGTCCAATACCAACAAGATATTTCAGTGTTGGCATAATGCAAATCGTTAGGGTTGTAAGGCACCCCTTACCCATGACATAGAAACATCTATATTCTACCACCAGGTTAATACTAAACTCTCGTGGCTTAACCTAAGGGAAGAATTCTGCAAGTGATTCAACTCATGCCTTAAATATAAATCCATGCTTTCATTCCCCAGGATACCTGCTAAATGTCACCAGGAATTAAGTCTGCAGGTGGCTACACAGGTTTAGGAACCTGCTTGCAAACAAACTCCCACCAACATAATTCCACCAGTTTAAATTTCACCTTTTATCATTTTGGCACACGTACGAACACCTGTGCAAGATTACTAGCATCAGTGCTATTAATTAATTAATATTAGTACTATTAATGTCTCTGCCTGCCATGCTACGGAAGTCAAGCAAAAATTAAAATTAATTCTTCTGGTAACAGCTTGTTATGACAAACCTTAGCAGAATTCCTAATTATGCAGAGAACTCCCTTAATCCTCAAGCTTAAGGTGGGGGAAAGTGTTCCACTTATTCCAGTCTATTCACATCACCACTCAGCTCTCCTGATTGCTTAAAAAAAAAAAAAGCATGAACTCGCATACGAATAAATTTCTATTTTACGAACCACTACGAAAACTTTGAGCAAAATTAGCTCCAGCTTGTTTGACTTGTTAAAAGACAAACTGTATTTGGTAGCACCATTTTTTTTGCTATGCAATAATTAAACATGAAGTAAGCTGTAGCTTACAGAAGTGTTCTAGCACCTCTCTGACTGCAGCTATCGAAACAGGACGTCAGAGGCAGTTTTCCTTTTGCACTTACTGACACTGAATTTCCATTTTTACCTTTGCATCTATTTCTTCAGCCTTTTCATTGGCTTCCTGCTCAATGAAAGCCATCATATGCTTGATCTGTAACGAGAGAGAGAAAAGAAAATGTTTTCTCTTGGAAAGAGAATATATATCATTTGGTGAGAGGAAATATATATAAATCTATTCCTTATTTGTACAGTAGGCCACTCCATTTAGTGATCCATGTAATAAAGTTGTTTTTCAAGGAAATGAAATTGAGCATACAGGTTAAAGAGTCAGATCATTTTAACACAGATTACAAGAATATTTTTTTTCCCAAATAATTTTATATAATGCTGTTTCACTGGCTGTCATTAGAAGAATGTACTTTAAATATGCAACTATACAAAAAAACCCCCACAAAACCAAACCCAAAACTCAACCTGTGAGGTATTTTCATTCTTCACTAGTGAGAACAACTTTTTTTTTTCCAGATTAGTAAAGTAAAAATAAAAATTCTTACACAATAAAATTAACGGTTTGTTCATTTATTTCATTTACATGAAACATGGAAGATTAGCATAGAGTCCCTGCTCCACGTCAGGCACAGATGGCATTTGAAGGAACCTGGGCCTTCCATGCTAGATGACTGGTGAAGCAAGGCAAAGGGCTACTGGCCGCTCTGGTCAGATTTGTGCAACCAGAAGTTCCTTGACACACCTGAGAAATCCTTCTTGAAAAAAAAAAAAAAAATTGTGATAAATTCTGTAAAGACTTACAAGGTCATCAAAAAAATGCTGCTACATGGTTCAGCTCAAAAGGGCTTTATAGTTGCATATTAGCTTGGATGAGCTGGGGAAGGAGACAGACACAGCAGGGCTACTTACAACCACGGAATGGTTTGGGTTGGAAGGGACCTCAAAGATCATCCAGTTCCAACCCCCCTGCCATGGGCAGGGACACCCTCCACTACACCAGATTGCCCAAAGCCTCATCCAGCCTGGCCTTGAACACTTCCAGGGATGGGGCAGCCACAGCTTGAACACGACCACACCAGGCATATCACATGCTGCTGTAGAGCTTGGTATGCACTAACATATTCTACTCGAAGAACCCTTTTCAAACCACCTCAAAGCACTATAAAGCACAGGACCAACAAGGAAAGCAATTATACTGAGCTCTGCTTATTTATCACATGCCTTTCTGTGGCCAGGCCTAAGATTAGCTTCACATTTGGGGCAGACCATAAGGACTCGTGCCCAACCAAACTGCAACTTTCAACGGGTATGGCCATTTAGAATCACAGAATCACAGATGGTTTGGGTTGGAAGGGACCTCAAAGATCATCCAGTTCCAACCCCCCTGCCGTGGGCAGGGACACCCTCCACTACACCAGGTTGCCCAAAGCCTCATCCAACCTGGCCTTGAACACTTCCAGGGATGGGGCAGCCACAGCTGCTCTGGGCAACCTGTTCACCACCCTCTGAGTGAAAAATTTCTTCCTTATATCCAATCAAAATCTCCCCTCTTTCAGTTTAAAGCCCGGAGCCTTCTCTTCTCCAGGATGAACAGCCCCAACTCTCTCAGCCTGTCAAGGCTCATTTCCAACGGCAGATGGAGTGCACCGTATACTTGAGCAGATCATAAAGCCTTACTGCTTGCACTTAGTGACGAGGCACATTTTGCAGACAACCTGATCTTTATTCAGATCATGAAAGATTCTCTATCTATAACCTCATGTTAAAATGTTTAAAGAGACAAGGAAGATGCCAACGTGAAAACGGAGCCAATATGCAGAACAGCACTGTGCTCACATAGGTGAAAAAACAGAAGTGAACAGACAAATGGAAGATTTTAAGCATGTGCAGTGGAAGAAGTGAGCAGTAACATCTACATCCTCAAAATCAAATCAGCAATTTTTATTTTAATTCCAGTTTGCAACGCTTGCAAGTGCGTTTCCACCCATGGTGTCAGTTTCCTGTCCTGCTCACCTGAGTAGATGACTTGTTGAACCCAACTTGAGATCTACCTGCATTTCAGAAAGGGCAAGAGAGGCAGATAAAATACAGAAATAATTTCGCTGAATAGCCTGTTGTTGAAGGAGAGTACAGCAGCAGTAACCCTTACATTACTGAGTCACTTCCTCCAGTTTGGTTTGGTTTCCAAATTTTGAAAAAGTGCTTTAAACAGTTCCAGGTGCTCAAGAAACGTCCTCTGTGTAACAAAGAAGATTAAGATGGAAGCAAGCTGACAGGGCATCCATCTCTCCTAGTCTGACAAAACTGAATAGTGTTATTTCCTTCAAAATCTGTTGTGCTGAAATCCCTTTTTGCTTTTCATAGAGATGGAGATCCTAAGTGAAACTTTTGCCTCTATAAATACAACTAGTTTTAGTAAGAGAAACAAAAGTAATTGTTTTGAAATAAGAGATTAAATTAATAATTTCTGCATAGTAGTATTTCCTACAGAAAGGAATAGAAGGTTTTTCCCCATCAGTAGCAGCGTGGTTATCTTTTCCAAGGGAAGTTTTAGATGTTAAGACTGGCTTTAGCTAGAAGAGACTAGCCAGATCAGACAGAACAATCTATTAGACATTATTGACAGAATAAAGCAAGCAAGTCTATCAGTGGGAAAAAAAATCTTAATTAGAGATGGTTTTCAAAGCGAAAATTATTGAAAGCACCATGGCAAGCAGTTAAAAGTGCAGAGGATCAGTTGGCAAGTTCATACCAGGATTTATACACATGCAGAACTGCCATGCCATCAGCAGCATTCTCCTTTCCAGTTAACAGGACCATCCGAGGCTCAGGAATGTAAAACAACGACAGGAAAGTCGCAGCTGTGAAATGCTATGAGCATTACATGTCTAATATTTCAACAGATCCTGAACTAACCTTCGAAGTTCAGGTCCATAGTGGCTAAGCAAGACCACCCCGATGTCAGCGTTATTTTTATTATCTTCTTGGAAAAGGCAGGGAAAAAGAAACAAGCTTTGCAGATAAAAAGACAAGAGAACATGATGTTACAATCCCCCTTTTGCAGAGAGACAACCTACTGATTTTACTTTCAATGTGACACTTCCTTGCCAAGAGACTATGTTTACTGAATGAGCAAGTGAGACACACAGCACTTATGATGCAGGGGACGAAGGGAACTCGGCTGATCTGCTCATCACCTGTAGGAAACTCCATGGGCTGGTGCTGGCTGGATCTGTGCAGTTTTTAACACCGCACACCACGTTCGAGCCAGCTCAAAGCAGCTGTTTTAGGCAAGGGCAGTGTTTACTGTCAATAGGGACAAAGTGTCCTGCCTCAGAAGGAAGTGTCCTCAGTCAGACCTCAGGGTTGTGAGTTTCCACTGCAGGAGGAGCCCAGGCTGCACCACTCTGCTTCGGATATAAAAGTGAAAAAGGCATTCGAGAGCGCTGAACAGCCTGCCCAAACGCTAAGTTACGGATGGAGTATAGCTATAAGGAAAAAGAGATGGAAAGACCTTGGAAAGCAACATCTAAAAAGACACATATCTGCCTTAAAGTACAGTTAAACACTGCAGGAAGCACAAAGGCTTGATTCAGGTGAGGTACTGGCACAGGTTGCCCAGAGAAGCTGTGGCTGCCCCATCCCTGGAAGTGTTCAAGGCCAGGTGGGATGAGGCTTTGGGCAACCTGGTGTAGTTGAGGGTGTCCCTGCCCATGGCAGGGGGGTTGGAACTGGATGATCTTTGAGGCCCCTTCTAACCCAAACCATTCTGTGATTCTATGATCGTTCATTTCATTACAATCTGGCATAAGATGCCATGGCGCTTTGGCAACGTCGCCAGCGGGCGGCAAATCAATCCTGCGGGGGGAAAACCCGCTTCCTTCGGAGACTTCTCCTTCTCACCCGGATTCCCAGAGTGTCCTTCCCGGCCACCACCCGGCCCCCGCGCTCCCAGGAGAGCGCCGCCGTGGCGGAAAAGCGGGAGAAACCGATCCACAACGCAAACGCGCCGCAGCCGCCTTTGCGCTGCAGGGCTCGGAGCCGCCGCCGTCCCTCCCGGCCTTCCACCGGCTCAGGCGCACCTCAGCCCGGCTTCAGGGCACGGCGGCCGCCCCCGCCGCCCCGGCACAGCCCTCACGTTGGGCCCGGCCGGTCCGTCCCCGCTCCGGAGCCGGGCCGCAGCGCGGGGGACACAGACCCGGCAGCGCCCGCCGCGCCGCGGGGCCTCGGGGTCGCGCCGGGGCTGAGCCCCGCGGCCATACCTGCTTCTGGACGTCGGCATCGCTGAGCGCCATGTTGGCAGCGGGCGCGGGACGGCGACGGGGACCCGGAGCGACCGCGAGCAGAAGCGAATCCGGTCCGGGCCGCAGCCGGTGCTGCTGCCGCTGCGTCACGTCGCCCCGCCCCCCTCCTCCTCCGGGCCAATAGGAACCTGCGCTCTGGCCAGCGTCACGGGGGCGGGGCGGGGCGTTTCGCTCGCCTCATGACTGGGCGCGGCGGCGGCGGCGCCGCCTGCCCTGACTGGGAGGAGCCGTGGTGCGGCCGGGCGCGCCCCCTTCGCGCCCGCCGCCGCTGCTGGTCGTGTTACGGAGCACGAAGAGCAAAGCCCGAGGGTGGAGGAAGCAGCAGGGAGGCTGCAGGCCCCGGGCTGTGGGGCGGAGGTGGCTTCGGGAGAGCCTTGGGATGGGTTATCCTTTGGTGACGAACAGTTATGGCACCAGCCTTTCCTTGTGGGAATACGCGGTGGGGATTCAAAGCGTTGTTGTTGTTACCTTCTGTCATTTTGTGACCCAGAAACGTTCAGGACCATTGTTAAACGACGCGTTCATTCTCCGGGGGCTCTGTTCCTGCTTCCATTGTTTTCTTTACGGCAAAGTTTAAAGCAGTCTTCCCAAACTATGGATTTAGCCAGGAATGTTTGATTGCTGTACCGCAAGTACATTTACTGGAAAAAAAAAAACAACCCAGAACTGTTCCTTACAAATCAGTGTAGAGTGTGGTGCTTGTCATGTCCCTGCTTCCTCCTGGCTTGCTTCTATTTCCTTCATTTTTACTGTGCCTTTTCTGAGAGCCCCGAACCAGCTCACCCACTCCTGCAGTCACGTGAACGGGATGACGGCCGGGGAAGCCCCCTGCCGGCTGTTCTCCTGAAAATCTGTGAGGAAAAGGACTAACACACCCCAACGCTCCGGCTGCGCTTCCCTTCCCTTGCGGGATCCCCGCTCAGGCCCCGGGCAGAGCGACCGCCCGCACGCGCCGCCGCTTCCCGCCCCGCCTCGGGAAGTCACGTGACGGGGGAGCCGTCCCGCCCGGGCCCCGCCCCTCGGCGCGGGTCGTGACGCGCGGCACGAGCCGCCCTGACGTCATGCCCCCGGCCGCCGTCCTCTCCTCTCCTCGCCGCCCCTCCAGCATGGCGGCGGCGGCGGCAAATTAGGGCAGAGCTCGCACCACCCCCGGCGGACCGACCCGGAGCAGCGCCGCTCCTCGCCCGCCCGCCCGCCCCTTCCTCCTCCTCCTCCTCCTCCTCCCCGCCCCCTCCGCGCCTCGCGGCGCCCGCAGGTGAGGACGGGGGTGGGAGCGGGCGCGCGATCTATTTGTCTATTTGTTTATTTCCACCGGCAGTCCGGTGCGGGGAACGGGCGCGCTTTCCGGCCCGCTCCCCACCCGCCCCCCCGCCACTTCCCGGCCCCGCGATGAGGGAGGGGGCACCCGGCGGCTCCCCGCGCGGTCGGTGCCCGCAGAACTGCCCCCCGGGGGGGCGGGGCACGGCGGGGCCACACCCCCCCCCGGCCCCATCGGCGGCCGGTGCCCCCTCTGCTGCCGCCGTGACTGCGGCGGAAGGACGCGTCCCTCCGCCCCGGGGGGCTGCGGGGCGGGAGAACGGGCTGCGCCCCCTCCGCCCCCCCCCCCGGTAGCTCCGAACGGGCGGCGGCGAGGAGAGCCGGTGGCTCCGCTGCCGGGGCCGCGGCCCGCCCGCACCGGCGGCTGCGGCGCGGAGGCTGCGGACCCCGCCGGCTGACTCATCCCGGCTTTTCGCTCCGTGCCGTTTGTGCCGGGATATAAATATCTCATTCATCGCCGTAGTAACCGAGTCGCTCCCGCCGCCCGCCCGGTCTCTGCCTTCGGCCAGCGCTGCTGAAACTTCCAGCTTCTGCGTTACCTGCCTGTCTTCCTGTCGGCTTCCACATCCCAATAATCCCTGGCGAATTAAAAATGAAAGTGAATGAAAGCTGGGTTTGTAATGATTTAATATTGTGGTAAGGCGGTTTGAAGCTGGAAAGGATTGAAAACTTTTATAGTAGCTAACTCACGTAGTTGTCGTTTTTCTTCCTGAAATTAAAATTAAACCGTTTGCCCAGAATGCTCACTAAGTGACATTTCCCTCTAAGGTCAACTAAAACCACTGCCCACATAAATGACTATCACATTTTCCAGTATTTCTGTCCATTAAGTACCACTGGAGGATCAGTAATGGATGCAATATTGATTCATTTCCAGTGGAACTGACATAGAATCATACAATGGTTAGGGTTGGAAGGGACCTCAAAGATCATCTAGTTCCAACATGTTTGAACTTAGTTTATTAAAAACAATCTCCTAGTCATACCGTCATCTGTTGTTGGAAAAGTACTCTGGAAGGATTTATCTTCCAACTCGATCGCCATCGGGTGCTTTGGAAAGTCCTGCCTGTTACGTGCAGTGTTTTCAGAGACAAACTGCTGCAAGGTTCAACTAGTCCACACACGCAAGTCTCATCCGAAATCCCCACACAAGCCTTCTGGTAAGGCTGCGGAGCACTTGGACGTTTTCCATCTTGTTGATACAGGGTGTGGTATCGGGGACCTGCAACTCCTTGAAATTCAGTCCGTTGGCATAAAGAGCACTGTATAGATGTAAGGCTGTAGATTGGAGTGAGCCCAGAGTGGTTACCTGTCGCAGACATCGCTGTCAGGAGGGTGATCCAAACCTGAGAATGGATCAGTGACACGCTGTCCTAAAAATGATTCAAATTCCTGTGCTATGGTTTCGTTGCCTCGCTAAATCTTCCCGTCTGTGCTTGGGTGAACGTTTGCTGGCTGAGACTGTGCGTGCTTTGACATAATTCCTCACCAGCAGGAAGTATTCTGCTAAAGCGGCGGGCCAGGGTGATGAAGTTTGTAGCTGGTAAGTGAGGCTTGACAAGCTGGGCTGTAGATGGGAACTACATCCAGCCCGAGATTAATTCTGTTTTCGAGTGGGGCTTAACTGCGGTCGTGGTGGCGGTGTTGCTTGTGGAAAAGAAGCAATCTGTGACTGTGCTGTTGTTTCTGGACCTGTGCTTTTAGTGCATTACAAATCCACAGTGATACCGATCATCCCAGTGCAGAAGGCAGGTCCCAGACCTGCAACAGGCGAGCAGATGCACGGTCGATCTTGGTGGCAGCTGGTGAGTTGTGCTTACGGGTGGCATCGTAATGCTGTTGCGTTTCGGGTTTCAGATGATTAACACAGCTCGCTGCATGCTCGCGTTTTGCAGGTAAGGACTAAAACACAGCGAGCCTCATTGCTGGGGATTATATTCACTATATGCGTTAGTAGGCTTGTATGGTATCCTGTTATTACCCAGCTGGCATGAATTGAAACTAGTGAACTAATTAACTAAGGTACAGACCCTGCCTACAAAAGGCGGGCCATTTCCTCCTGGCTGTAGAAGATGCAACAGTATCCTTGGAGCTGCTGCCCAGACTGGTGAGTGACATCTGGTGACCCCCATGTGATACATGTGAGAGACCCTGAGGATCCTGCCTCCCTCTCTGGAGCCAGAGCCAAAAGAGCTGGAGCGAGAGTCCTTTGGTGAAGAAGGTAAAGCTGCAAGCCCCGATGTGATATTCGTGGGAGGGAAGTGTGCTGGAGTTGGAAAGAATGGACTGGGTCTCTGCTCACTGTAAAGCCTTCACTTTCCTCTAAAAACAAAAAATTGTAAAACAAAAAGGGGGAATTATGGTATCCTGTTATTACCCAGCTGGCATGAATTGAAACTAATTAACTGATTAACTAAGGTATAGACCCTGCCCACAAAAGGTGGGCCGTTTCCTCCTGGCTGTAGAAGATGCAATGGCATTCTTGGAGCTGCAGCCCAGGCTGGTGAGCAACCACCAGTGACCCTGAGGACTGTGACTCCTGAGCCAGGGCCAGAGCAAGAGTCCTTTAGTATAGAAGGTAAAGCTGCAAGCCCCGATGTGATATTCACGGGAGGGAAGTGAGCTGGAGTCAGAACGAATGGACTGGGTCTCTGCTCACTGTAAAACCTTCACTTTCCTCTAAAACCAAAAAACTAAAACAAAAAGGGGGAATTATGGCATCCTATTATTATTACCCAGCTGGCTTGAATTGAATATGTAATGAACTAATTAACTAAGGTATAGACCCTGCCTACAACAGGCGGGCCATTTCCTCCTGGCTGTGGAAGATGCAATGGCATCCTTGGAGCCACAGCCCAGCCTGGTGAGCGACAACTGGTGACCCTGATGCGATATATCTGAGAGACCCTGAGGACCCTGACTCCCTCATCAGAGCCAAAGCCAAAAGAGCCGGAGCCAGAGCGAGAGTCCTTTGGTAAAGAAGGTAAAGCTGTAAGCCCCTATGTGATATTCGTGGGAGGGAAGCATGCTGGAGTTGGAATGAATGGATTGTGTCTCTGCTCACTGCAAAGCCTTCTTGAAAAAACCTTTGAAAACAAAAAACTGGAAAACAAAAAGGGGGAGAGACAACTGGTGACCCTGACGTGATATATCTGAGAGACTCTGAGGACTGTGACTCCCTCGCTGGAGCCAGAGTAGCCTGAACTGGAGCCAGGGCTGGAGCGAGAGTCCTTCAGTGAAGAAGGTAAAGCCGCAAGCCCTGGCATGGTATTCGCGGGAGGGAAGCGTGCTGGAGTCGGAACGAATGGACTGGGTCTCTGCTCACTGTAAAACCTTCACTTTCCTCTTAAAAACAAAAAATTGTAAAACAAAAAGGGGGAATTGTGGTATCCTGTTATTACCCAGCTGGCATGAATAGAAACTAATGAATTAATTAACTAAGGTATAGACCCTCTCTACAACAGGCAGGCCATTTCCTCCTGGCTGTGGAAGATGCAATGGCATCCTTGGAGCTGCAGCCCAGGCTGGTGAGCAACAGGCTTGCATTGCCCGTTATCTAACGTGCAACTCTTCACTGGATTAGGACGTGACAGATTGCGTGAGGAAATGTCAGTCTGACTGGAACTCCCATTCTCGGGGCTGTTTAACAGCTCAGCCCATGTGGAACAAGTGCCAGCAGGGTCGGAGGAGTAACAAGCTAAGCAGGCTTCAACAGGTGTAGCTTTTTGTTCTCCCAAGGATGCAGGAGCTGAGAAGGGGGAGATTTTTTGCATGGAGTAAAAAACTTTGATCTCTTTAGAGGCAGTGTGTTTGCAGTGAATATGTGACACCAGAAGTAACCCTCTTGCCTTGGCTTTGAGGCCTTCGTAGTCTGTATAATGCCTTTTTCCTCTGCTCCATTGCATCTCCCGTGCGAGCCTTTGTCGTACTCTCTTGAACAGTTTCTGGACTAGTGAAAGCTCTCCTTCTCATCTGGTCTCTCAAGCTGTGTGTCCTTTGTTAATCCCACTCATTCCTGAAAAATGGCATTTTCAGAGATATTTACAGTATCTGAGTCAATATTTTTCTTTTTGTAAACAGAACCTGTCATTTGCAGTTCAAAATGAGTAATTCGGTTGCAGTGCCGTGGGCTTCTCTCGAAGGCAGGCTGGTGATTCTGAAGTGCATTTCCAGTGTGACATGGTTTTCTGTGAAGCTGAAGGCATTTCTTCCATTCAAGTTCTTAAGTCTCGCTTCTCTTTTCAATATAAAACTGTCTCTCAGAGTATATCGACCAAAGTGATTACTTGCTCTTCATCCAAAGCTTTTTTCTTCATTCTTTTTCCAGGGACACATTAACCGCTATTTAAATAAGCTGTGGTCTGATTCTGTCTTTTTTTTTTTTTCAAGAGGTGCTGAGCTAAGCATGCTCAAATTTTCATGAATTAGGCCTCACTGTCGCACATTGATCGCCGTGCTGGTATGGAGTCTCATGCTTGTTTTGATCGACTGTTTTCTTTCATTTTCTGTGCTGATTTGGAATTACATTTTGAAGAATAATCTTTGTTACGTTTTCAGTCTTGTTCTTCAGTCCACAGCGTAGTGTCTGGATGTCTCTGGACCATTTGTCAGGCTGATTATTTCAGGACAGACCAGTCAGGTTGTCTGGAAGGGCTCCCATTCACTGTGTAGGCATTGCGAGAAGCGTGTTGGTTTCGGGACTGTGGATCTCTGCTGAACAAACCAGAACTGGAACATGCTGGGAAACTTTAACTTTTTGGGGAATGGCATCTTTCACACCTGGTGATATGGACATGTGATGTGATGATGGTGTCTGGGGATCTGGTCTGAAGAACAGGTCTATTGTTAAAAGATCCTAAAGTCTTCCGATCAGTTATTTTTTTCCAAATCTCCCTGCTTTATGAAAGAGTTAGTTTATGGAAGCAACTGAAGGGTAACTGTGTCTTGTGCGAAAGCTGTGCTTATCCTCTGCTGTAATCTCTTATCTTTCTCAAGTATGATGTGTTGCTTGTAGAGCACTCTGGGATGGAAGAGGCAATGTAAATGTAGGATTACTACTCCAAGGGAAAAGGAATGAGCGTTGACTCAGTTTCGACATTGGTTCCTTCCTATAGAAATCACTACTTCAGTTCAAGGCATAGCAAAGACCCAACCGCGTCTTTCTGGTGAAGGATTCCAGGTGTTTTGAGATAGGTGGCAAGAGGACTTTGAGACGATAGTCTTCACGAAATAGTCTTCTGTTTTCAATACTGAATGAGTTTCAGAAACGAGAGTTGCTAAAGATGAAGGAAAGAACACTTAAGCAGTTTTACACCAGCTCTTTTCCTTTTGCAGCGTTCGATTTGACAGATATATTTTTCCTTGCCAGTCTGTTTACTCACACAGTAACCATGCTGCAGCACTGTTACAGTTCTGTTTATCCTCATAACCAGTTGTGCTGCTAGTAATCCGAATTCCTTTCCAGGGAGGAGAGGGGTTAGAAGTTAGCCCAGACATCTTGCATAGCTAGACAGGTTAGTGCTTTTCTTTTGCTTGCTCTGTTTATTATTGTTCTTTTTTTTTAATCTCGAGGCTTCATTTGCAGATTGTGCTTTGGGAACCTGGTTCTCCCTGTAAGTCTCAAGGCATTTCCAGTGTAATTGGAAACCTTCCTGAGATGTTCCAGCTTCTGTTCCGTGTATATACCATGTTTCTCATTCTACCTGCTTTAAACTTGGTTTGAGTTTTTTTAAGTATAACTGCAGTCTCACACTAGTAAATTGTCCAGCTCCTCTGGTATCTGTTAAGTAGCATTCTGTAGGATGAACTTTTTTGTGTCCCTTTCTTTTAGATGTCTATTCTGATGGGCTTGATAACAAGAATGGGCTACTACTTGTTTGGGAATGACTCTTTGAAGTGATGGAGAACTGAATTTTGAGAGTTTATCTTGAAGCCCTAAATGTTGTTGTTTGATTCATCAAGTTGATGGCACTTTGGAAAAGCTATCCAGACTGTTCCTGATATAAAGAGCTAAAACACGTTGATTCATCTGAAACTTCCTTTCAATCTGTAATGTGGATTTTTCCCCGCTTCCGTGTTGTTTTCTGAGATGATTTTTTTTTTTTGCCTTGTCCTTTATGGCTGTTTTTAATTTCTCTCTAACCTTAGTTTCTCTTGCGCTTCTTATTTGGATGTTTGAAAAAAGCAACGAAACAATTAGAGTGAAAAAGGGAAGTTCTTTGGCCACATGTTGATGTTAGGTATGGGTTTTGTTTTATAACAATGTCTGGGTGAGAAATCCAGGACACGCAACCATCTGTTCTTCCAATCCCTACAATGAATGTGGAATTGCCTCTGTTGACCATATGTTTTCCATTGCTGTTGGAACAGTAGAATGAATTTGAGGCAATTGTGGTCACTTCTACTGCATTAAAATTTTGAAGGATCATAGTAGAGAATCTGAGAAAATACTCATTGGAGGCTTAGAGGAAGAGGCTCCTCAGAACATGACTTTTTACCTCAAATTGTAGTTAACGAAGTCCTCCAAATCCCTCAAAACCTCTTTGCATGAATACCTTTGTATTTTTGTGTGTGGTCAGGTTGGGAAGCGTTCAGAGGCGGACACGGGGTGGGGAGCTGTTCGTTTTGCTTTAATGTGAGAGTACGCACGCCAAACGGAGTGAGAAGTGCCACTGCTGGCAGCAGGCAGGCAGGGCGCCAGGCTGGGGCCGTTGGTTCTGCTCTGCATGGTTCTTGTTACAATCACAGAATGGTTTGGGTTGGAAGGGACCTCAAAGATCATCTAGTTCCAACTGCCCTGCCATGGGCAGGGACACCCTCCACTACACCAGGTTGTCCAAAGCCTCATCCAACCTGGCCTTGAACACTTCCAGGGATGGGGCAGCCACAACTTCTCTGGGCAGCCTGTTCCAGTGCCTCACCGCCCTCAGAAGGAAAAATTTCTTCCTTATATCCAATCTAAATCTCCCCTCTTTCAGTTTAAAGCCATTGCTCCTTGTCCTATCACTACAGGCCCTTGTCCAAAACCCCTCTCCAGCTTTCCTGTAGCCCTTTTAAGTACTGGAATGCTGCTATAAGATCACCCCAAAGCCTTCTCTTCTCCAAGCTGAAGAGCCCAACTCTCTCAGTAAGAATGCATAGGATATCAGGGCAAAAACCCGGCTAGGACTTTGTGGTTGTTCCATCATTCCTTGTTACGCAGGAGTTCATAACCTGCTGCAGCCTTATAAAAACCAAACGAATCGTTCTGTTCTTTCCTCACAGTCTTCCTCAGTTACCCGGAGAAAACCCTACGCGCCCCAAAAGAGCGCTGCCAACCTGATGGCGTCCTCTACTGCTGTGCCTGCAGGATTTCACTACGAAACGAAATACGTCGTTCTCAGCTACCTGGGGCTTTTATCACAAGAGAAGCCACAGGAGCATCCTCCTCCTCCTTCCACTCAAGGTAATATTTGCCTATTCATCTGTACCTATTTACACCACCATGTTTGCAATTAGTTCTTTGACTGTTTGTGCATGGGTGCAGAGTGCCAGCCTGATGTTTAGTGTAATGCCTCTCTGATTTTATTAATTGAAAATAATGGGAATAGTCGGTGAGGGAAACAAAGCCGTTTATGTTTAGATTAGTGTGTGAATTTGAGCTACGCCAGGGCTGATGGGTGTTTATGAAGCAAGAAAGTGGTTTTAGTGGCTGTCTTCAGGTTAGGAGGGATATATTATTTTCGTTGAGCCATCTTGAGAATTTGAGGCTGTGCTTGCTTTTCCTGGGAGGCAAGTGGAAGTAAGCAGGCGTGTGGTGGTGTTTACCGGCGTCAACTCTGAGCGACGACTTGAGCAATCTCATGTGCTAAATAGTTTTGCCCTTTTCTGCTGACGCTTCTGCTGTTGTCAGTCAGTGGTAGCGCAGAAGCGTGAGGCTTAACCTGGTCTGTGCTGCATCTATTTATTTATCTGTTTGTTTTGTAAGTCAAGGACTGCACGGAGTCAGATACTGAGCCAGATGTTACTTCCTGAATGGGTTTATGCATACAGGAGGTTAAATAAATAAATAGGAGGCAGAAAAAAAGAAGTTTGTAGATGGTCTTTGACATAAACCTAGGTATTAATGTCCTTTATTTTGTGGTGGTGAGCACTTAAGCAGTGTTGTTTGTCAAGATTGTTTTGGTGGCTTGTCAGTTCCTAGTGATGTTTGAGTCACTACTAGTTCCTGTGACTCAGAACTTACTCTGATGGAAGGTGTATATAAAGAGACAGCCGGTGGAATATTTTTTCCTTGAACAAGCATTCCAGGGAATGTGTGGTAACAGCCTCGTGTTTATTTTGAAGTCCTGTATGCATCTTCTTTGAATATTAACTGTTTTATATATACAGTCTGTGTGTCTCTGCTGTCTGGCACGTGCCCGATGCCTGCACGCGGAGAGCTGTACCCAAGCGCTGTGCTCCATTCCCATCATGAAAAGGAAACTTCTGGTTTTTAGTAGGGAAGACATCTGAGGGATAATAACAGTATGACATTACATTGTGCTTGTCAGGGTGTTTTTCAAGCAGTGTTGTGAGCCATTGGTACAGTATCTTGACCAATGCCAAGTGCCTTTCATTGATGATTTTTTGAAAAATTTTTTTAAATTTTGTAAAGTTTTTCGATTTCTCTTTAAAACACCTGTCAGTAGTCTTTCTACCCTCTGTGGCTGAAGGCTGTTGATTTATGAGTTGAGAGGGTTCTCATACAAAGTACCTGTGACTTAATCTTATTTTGCTCTAATTTGGTTATTGTGCTGACAGTCCTTTCATGGGAATCGACTGAAGCAGTGGTGTTTAGCTATTGCTGGTTTCTGTTTTAGTTGCAGACTGCTTCTGTTTTATGTATTTCATTCATATGAGGTCCTGACCCTGGTAGATGGTACTTTTATATGTTTTTCTTGGCTCCAAATAAGTCCTTACTCTTTGTCCGATTTCTGTATCGTATTACAATATAAGGGGAGTATCCAGAAAGGCTGGCTTTGTCCTCAGTGTGTTAATGTTTTTGTCTCCTCCAGTATTGCAGAGTGAGGGACTCCTCCAGAGGGCGATTCAGAGCAGGATCCTAATTTCAGCCACCTTGTGTCACCCGCTGGAGGATCTTCCCTCTTTCCATTGTGTGTATACAAGGCTTGGGGAAACAAGGCACGCTTGGTGGAGTTAGTATTTCTGTACCCCCCTTGAGTCTCCTTCTACAGCAGCCTCACAGATTTCAGTGAAGTTTCAACACCCCAGTTAATCCAGAGAGTGTATCTGATGGGTCCAAAAACCAACCAAAAAAGTGATCTTTCCCAAGAGGAGCGGTACTATTTTATCTCTGCTAGAACTAATAAGAGAAAGCAAATACTTTTGTCCATTCCTTTCCTCCTACAGTCGTCTCCCATAAACCTCTGCTTTCCTGCATTTCGTACTAGAGTTCTTTTTCTGATGTATGTCTTTTTGTTCCAAAAACTCAGATAACTTGAAATCTAACACGTATCAAGATTTGCTCTTAAAACTTCTCATTTTTTGCAGACATAATGTCCTTTACCAGAGCGATAGTTTTCCGAGGGATTTTATTTAGTGAAGAGAAAACTCAGGCAAGTTACATAGAGAATTACCTCGCTGTATTTCCTTTTGGATCTCTTGGTTGGTCTTGATTTTGTTGCAAGAAAGATGGCTTCAATTACAAGAGTGAAAAACACTTCTGGCTTCAAGCCAAGAAGGCTGATCTAAGTCAACATCTGATTACTACTTGGCAATTTTTATTTAGGTAGCTTTTCTTCAGTGCAGGGCCTGAAGAGAGGACCATCTGCAGTATCCCAGGCTCCTGAAGAAAAGACAGTTTTATTGGACAAAACAATCTTTTAACATTACAGCTCTATAGTATTCTGTAGTGGATTTTAGTGTCTTCAGACAAAAATCCAGCAAACTTAACTGGGCAATAGTGTGAGAGAGAATTCCTCTTACAGTTTTGGCAGAATAGTCATTCTGCATAGCACTCACTTCAGTTTAGTTAAAACAAAGTCCATTAGCACTAAATTATGTTACTTTTTGGTAGGTTTCCAGGTAGGTGAATAATCAGAATTGCTCGGATAAATCTGATAAACCAGACACAGTAGGATATCATCTGTGTAAGTTCATGTGGTTTGAGGCAACAGACGAGTACAATTAGTGAAAACACGTGGAAGCTCCCAGTTACCTGTCCGTTAGATTGTGGAGAGATGCTTTAGTATTTTTCCAGAGCTCCTGTAGTATCTATAACTACTGGTTCATACACAGAAAACAAATACTGACTATTGGAAAACACTTCTGCGTTTTTCCCCCTGAAGTTCACGCCCATTTTAGAAGCTTCTGGTCTGCTGCAGTTGTTAGTACTGCTTACTTTTGAAGTGAGTCACAGTATTTTGTCTTTATGATTGAACATATTTGTATTATAGATGCTTCTTTGCGTTTCATCAAGGAGTAACTTTTAATGTATTTTTGTTTTTTTAATGTACTTCCTTATGGTTTGACCCCATCCCATGAGCCTGTGGCTATAACGAAGGTTCTGAAGGAAAGTTTTTTTCTGTGTTGACAGAATGAGAAATCTTAAATAATCCCTTAGCTCTCAGAGCATCTGGAAGATTTATAATCAATGCCAATACTGCCTGGTGGAATAGATTACTCAAGGGGTGAACAAGGTTTTAACGGTTTCCCTGAAGTGTGTGCTATCTACAGTACTTTAATCCAGTTATTGTGCACAATGTTCTATTAACCATTTATTACCTGTTGTGGAATTACTGTGTGAAGCGCTGTATTCAGTCAGTGATCAAGGCGTTTTCGTGGTTTCCCACACACTGGCCTTACAGCTGAGCAGTGTTGAACTGGGTTACTGGGAGAACAGGGTTTTACGTTTATTTGTTCATTCCCTTCAGTTAAAAGTGAACTGTGTTACGTCTTCAGGAAATACATGTACAGGTGGGCAGAGATGGTCAGGTTTCATGCACTGAGGACAGGCTGAGAGAGTTGGGGCTGTTCAGCCTGGAGAAGAGAAGGCTCTGGGGTGATCTTATAGCAGCCTTCCAGTATTTAAAGGGGCTACAGGAAAGCTGGAGAGGGGCTTTTTCCAAGGGTGTGTAGTGACAGGACAAGGGGCAATGGATATAAGAAAGAGGGGAGATTGAGATCAGATCTAAGGATGAAATTTTTCACTCAGAGGGTGGTGAGGCACTGGCACAGGTTGCCCAGAGAAGTTGTGGCTGCCCCATCCCTGGAAGTGTTCCAGGCCAGGTTGGATGAGGCTTTGAGCAACCTGGTGTAGTGGAGGGTGTCCCTGCCCATGGCAGGGGGGTTGGAACTAGATGATCTTTGAGGTGCCTTCCAACCCAAACCATTTTGTGATTCTATGATTATGGGTGAGCCCAAGACTCCTTAGTGGCCTTCCCAAATCTAACAGTAGTACCTCTTTTATATTGTTTTGATGGTTGTATGAGTTGGATACCTGTTGTTGCTAGATTTTCTGTCCTCAGGTGACACATGGACTGGCTGTTGCAGAACATCTCGTATTTCTTTGTATTCCATTTCCCTGGTAATTCCATTCCCCTTCATAGTGCCTACTGTTGGATGGTAGGAGATGAAGGAGTTTTTTGAGGTGGTTTTAGCTTAGATGAATAACTCATTCTTGAGAAACTTTCCTCTTAGGGCGAAACATACCTACTTTGGCTGAAAAGTCACGGGCCGAAAAAGTACATGTTGTAGGTCAGACCAATCCAGTTTGTAGTAATGAAGGAGCTATTTCCTGAACTGAGGCAAGAAAAGGGAGTTTTTGGGGTGTGAGTGGAAGAAGTAAGAGGTAGTCCCTCCAGGAATGTGAATTTCCACTTAATTAAGCCTCCTCTCTGCCCACAAAAAAAATTGACTGCTAGTTGGCAGTGTCTTGTCTCTTTTTGGTTCTTAATATTTTGGTTTTTTAGTTTCTTTTAAGCTGAGCCTTCTTATAGTTTATGAACAGCTGCTTTTAAACATTTCTCAAATCAAGGGCCACATCTATGTATGGCAGACTGCTCTGGAGTTTGCTGGGGTAATGGATATGCTTTTCATTAAAGGAAACATGATGACGTTTGTAAAGAGGTTTTTGTATCTTTTTGTCGCTTTCAGTGCTTCCAGAAATTTTAGATGCTTACTTATTTTTTAAAAAAGTCTGAGATGTTAAATACTAAAATCATGCTGAAAGTAAACTTTTAGGTCAATGTTGACTATACAGAATTTGAAGAGACCTAGGAGAACTTGAAAACACGAGACAAAATTACAAGCATGAAAGAAAAAAAAGCAAGCTGTGGCATCAATAGCTTTTTTTCATTCACCCTGCATTCACTTGAACTAAAAATGCCTAACACCATTTCAGTGTCTCTTTGTAGTTGCTGTTGTCTCTGTTAGCCATGGTTTGACACAAACACTGTACAATCAGATGTGCAGGCTCTCTAGCTCTGATGAATGACTTTTCATCCCTCCTCCTGGGATCAAACCTGGGCAACGGGTTAGTCTTGTTACTGAACTTCTGGAATGGCCTTATTGGTGGCGTTTTACTGAAGAAAGACATTTATTTAGTAGTCGTAACAGTGTCTGATTGTCGGTGACATAGTGCTTGATGGACTTCTAGAATATGTTTTCCCCTACTTTGCAGCTTATCCTCCAAATAACTGAAAAACAGAATCTTAACCAGAACACGCTTGTGTAAAAGGGAATATTTATTCCATAAAGCAAAGTAGAATGCACTGACCTCTGTGTAAGACTGTGTAACAGAGGTTTGTTGTGTCTTTGTGTTGGGAAGAGGCCTTTCAGAGTCAGCTTGCCAAAAGCCCACAGTAGGCTAACCCATTTTTTCAGCCTAGGAAAGCGTTCAGTGTTTATGAATCTTCTTACAAAGACCCTTTCTGATGCCACCATTTACATTATTAAAGAATAAAAATTATGTTCTTGTCTACTAGAAGCTATTCTTACTGTTTTATTCTACCTAATTGCAAACTGACCTGGAGGTTGTGTCCAGGAGAACAAGGCTCGCTTTGGACCTGCGCTGTTGGAATACGCTGTTCTCCAACATTGAGTGCAATTTCTGTTGACAGAGGTCAACATACAGGAGATGCAGAAAGTCCATCGATAATTAGGGGAATAAACAGTGCAAAGCCTCTGGTCTGGGAGGGGCAGTTTTTTGAGATGTTTTGGCACGACCGAATAGTCAGGTGCTGTTGGAATCAGCAGCTGCTGCAAAGTGGTGGGTGTTACGAGATGGAAACCATTGACTGCAGCACTGATTATCTAAACAGCTCTTTTGTACGCTGGCAGCAATGGAATTTCTCTTCCTTCCATTTTCTGGGTGACTTATTATCGAGTATGACAGCTTGTCATGTGTGATCATCATCACATTAGTCCCATGAGAACGGGTGCTCTTCTCAACAGCCTCAACCCTTCCATATAGAGGGTGAAGCACAGGTTCAAAGAAGAGTTGGTACTTGCATATACTTGTTGCACTTGAGTGTGAAGCAGTGGTTTGGTCGTTCACGAGAGGAGACCTTAACGGGACTGACAAGGCATTAGTCAGTGTCTGCTCATTAACCAGAAGGAGGGACCGTTTGCTCCTCTCTGGAATTTATTTTTCAGAGTGCTGAAGAGAGACCGTTTGAGAAGGGATTTTAGAAGCTAAGTAAAGTTATTCTGAACACAGCCATGATGATCTAAGTGTGTGGTTAAGTAAAATGGAATTAAACTGGCTGTTGTTCCTTTAAACTGTTCACATAAATAAAGGTGAACATTTTACACTGACTTGTACATAAGTTTAGTAAGATTTTTGTCTTACAGGTATGTGTTGAGCCACATTCAGTGGATTTTTAACTTATTTTTCAAATGTAGGAGACCTTGCAAGCTTATTGTCTAGTGGTTTTTTTAAATACAGAAAATGCACAGTGTACTTTACTAAACATCTGTGTGTGTTAACCAGTATCATTGCTTTTATGGTTTTCACACACTCTGACAGGAAGACCAGTGAAGCTATGTGTGCATTGTGGAGGAAAGGGGAAGGCAATGCAACACTTAAAGTGAGTTCAAGCAGATTTCAGGAGAGGTGAACCGAAGAAAACAGGCTGTTGTTCATCAGACCACCAAATTATGATTTAGTGTCTTCAAAACAGGAATGAAGAAAGACATGCCAGAAAGCTGCACTGGGTGTGGCAGGACTTACCTGGAGATTTGGACGTGAAGTATAAGCGATGAGGAAGAAATGCAGTCAGATGACACCAACATCACAGATACAAATCCATTCCCTTTTTATTTTCAACTGAGTGGAGCATGTTGGTAGAGCGGAACGATGTCTAGATGCCCAGGGAGACCTGTAGGCAGTTGGTGTAGGTCCTGCAAGGGTGAGACAAGTTGGAGAGTCATCAGTATTTGGGTGCACAAGTAAGAAACAGTGGACATGGGCAATGTTATCAGGTCGGCCAGGAGGTCATGGTTAAATCACGGGCACGAGAGAACAGGAGGTCCCAAAAAGAATTTGTAAGGAATATTCAGAAGTAAGAGAGCTAAGAAAATGTTTTGAGTAACCCAGTCACTGATACCGTCGACAGTAGCAGAGTGCAGGGCTAATGAAGACTGATGATTGACCCAAAACTTAGGGAAGGAAATGGCTACAAGTGGGATTATTTAGCAGAGGGAAGTTTTGTGGCCACTTGCATTTGTTTATTTATTCACTTCAGGAGTAAGTTGATACGAAATTTCCCTTTAACATTCCTGTGGCTATAAGAGATCCATTTTATCTCTAAGTAGGACATTTTAAGGAATTGAAAGAAAGGAAGAAGAAAATTTCAGTGGTAGGCTGTCGGTTCAGTGATGTTTGGTGAAAATAAGACAGCAGCTAACGGAACAGTGTTTGAGTGTGCTTTAAGAATGAGATTTGAAGACATGCTTGAAAGCTGATGGAAGAAATAAAGTTGAGCAAACTCAAGGAAAAAGCAGCTAAACAGCAAGAGTTTTGAGCTGAAACTCTGTCCCAGGCATCTAGTTTTTCCATTAGTACCTATCCCATAAAACAGGTACTTGAGTAGCGACCTTGCCATATGGCCTTATACTGGAAAGGTTGACATTCAGCAGGCAGTTTCTTAAAGATTTCAATGTTCTAAATACCTTGGCTTATTTGGAAACAGTTTCATGTCTCTATTTTGCTACAATGTAATAATTAAGATGATTGAAAGTCTGTGAAAGCCTGAATGATACAGCTGAAACAACTTCCGCTTACCAAATATCTGGAGTCAGCATGTGGAATATGTATTGGTGATCCCAAACCACGGCATTTGTACTTCTGGGGGTATGCAGAGTTCCTAAATGACTTGATTAGGAGATGAAAATTGACAGTTGACTGACAATTGTGTGGTCCTTTGCCTCTGTTGTTACTGGTGAACCCAGTCTTAAACTATTTCTTTGTGGCCTCTGGGCTCCTCATGAAGAGCAAAATGATATACAGTTAATAGATTTCTGGACTTTTTGATGTCATTATATAGTTGCTCTAAGTATTTTTGTAGGTTTTGCAGGCATCAGTATCAATTTTATATTTTGCTACTAAAAATCAAGCTTCTGCCTATGTCTGCTTTGTTTTGGTGTAGATTGATCACTGGTGTGTTAGTTTTAATGACTGCTTGCTTATGTGCCTTGGCTTGATTTGGTCTTAAAAGCTTTAAAAACAAACATCTTAAATTTATTCTGTTTGTGGCTTTACAGTTCTTTTTTTTTTTAATGTATTCATATTTTAAGTATCTTTTCTGTCTTGAATAGGCCTGGAAGTTTGAGTTTCTGGTAATAAAACTTTTATAGTCAGTGCCCTTAAGAGATCATACTTTTTATTTTACTGTCTGAAATAGAACTCTCACCTTGAATTCCTTAATAGTTAATATTTCAATAACATCTTCCATTGTCAACCTTGTTTGGAATACTACCTTTGAATAATTTCTCTGATTTCTCTTAGGGACTCAACAACAGCTTATAGCACAACATGCATTGGAGAAAGAGGCTTTGGAGAAGATTAAATTAGAAATCGAGGAGGAGCTAAAACATCTTGATGAAGAAATCTTGGAAGGTGCTCTTCAGATTTTCCCATTTCAATCCATAATCTCTATGCACTATAATGGTGGTTACTCTAGTCAAGGTGATTTTTGGGCACATTGAATCTCTTTACCTTCCTCCCCCCACAAGCTTTCTACACATGGTCACAGGAAGTAAAATGGTTAAACGTTGCCATTTGGAGTGGTGGAGTCCAGCCAAAGCAAACAATTGAGTGACATTTAATGGGCTACTATAAATACTGACATGTAAGCAGCCCTCCAGTTGACGACAGAGGTGAAATCATCCCTCAGCAGCTACCGTTTGAGGAGCATGGACTTAAACCATCAGATTTCTCACTTCTACCAGGTTTATTTTTTGTGACATGCTTTGATCTGTAGATGGGGCTTTCATAGGACTCCCACCAAGGAATGATTTGGAAACTTTGCTTTGCATGTGTGGTGCAAACAGGACATCTGAAGTAGAAAAGCTCGAGATCTGTTTACGTTCATCCATATAGAACTTTCTTAGAAGTTTTAAACTAAGAAGGAAAAGGTTATATGAACGAAATGTTGTTTTAAAAAGTGATACTCTAGAACTGCTGCAGATATGTCCCAGTGTGGGCAAATTTTACAATGGAGAAGTCTCTTGCTGCTCCATCAAGGTTGGCATCAGCTTAAAATTGAGGATAGTTGCACGTTCAGCTGATTGGCTGGTTAGGATGCAGTTGTGAAATAAGAGCTGGAGGGGAATGCAACTCAGTCATCTATGGCTTGTAAGTACCACCTCCAGAACATGTTTGGACCATAGCATGTTTCGACTATGGAGTTATTTCTTCATCCCTCATGTAAACCATGTTAACTGATGGCATATGAAATGTGAGACTGTTGATGTTGTTACATGAATCTATTTTATTTTATTTTAAACTTAAACTTAGAATCATAGAATCATTGTGTGCTTTTTTCTCTCAGCATTTACCACTACAGGATTTGACTGCCACACTTCCCCAGTGTTCAGTCCTGCCAATCCGGAGAGCTCGATAGAAGACTGCCTGGCTCATCTGGGGGAGAAAGTGTCCCAGGAATTGAAAGAACATCTGCACAAAGCTCTGCAGAGCTTGCTCAGCAAGTGAGTTTCTGTTGGCTTTTTCAAAGGCAAGATGTTTCCTTTTGCATTGTGTTTGCGGCCGAAACACTGAAGATGGGACTGAATTTTGGATTGCATTTCTTCTTTTCCAATGTTTCTTTGTTTGGCTGTTTCTGTGTTTTGTGTTGTAATGTGTGAGCACTTCTTTGTGGTATTTGCTCTTAGCAGTAATGCAAGTTCTCGAATTTTTCTAAGCTTTTGTTGTTGAACCTCTGAGATTGTCAGGTAGCGTGAGCTGCTGGTGAAACTAGCAGCTGCCCATTGCCATGGCTAATTTCATGAATGCTGGGGCTCTAGCCAGATAAATTTATTTTACCTTGTAGTTAAGAGTGGAGGTGAAGGTTTGTTTGTAGTCTGGCTCGAGATGAGAGGGAGAGATTCTCTGGAAGGATGATAGTTACATGCTTTATGACCACCATTCAGGTACACATCTGCAGCAAACGTGGGCCCCTGGGCCAACCTTGGTGCCTTAACAGGTGTCTTGCCAGTTTAAGCTTATTGTTTAAATAGCCTGTTTTTCTTGGCGTGCTAGTATCTTGATGAAAGTCTTTTGCAAATTGGTAAAATTGTTGTGATTGCTTGATTTTTTTTCTATTACTAATTACCAGCCTAATTTTAAGGGATCCACACGAACGACTTCTGGCTGTTCCGAGTGACTTCCAAAATGTATTTGTAGAGAGCTGGAGTTGGAACGTGCTGCTTCAGGGACAGTTAGATGAATGCGGTTGTGAAGGCAGCATTAGCACATAGCTATCCGAGTCTGCGTTTTGTGGATTGGTGTAAATAACACGGCTCAAAAGAAGCTGAGGATCTCTACACTACTGCTCTTCCAGAGTTTGCGTAGCTGCTCATGAACTGTTCGAACAACAAGGTCTGGGAAGCCTAGACACCAGCACCTCATGTGAACTTCTGATGCATGGGGCTTAGGCCTTCCATACAGGCATTGGAGAGGCATCTCATGCCCTCACGAAGGTAATGGCCTTTATGGCAGACTTCTGGACGATTACAAATTTTACTTCTTTACATCAGGAAATTCGTTTTTATTGTTAAGGGACTGAGTAGTGGCACAGGTTGCCCAGAGAGGTTGTGGAGTCTCTATCCGTGGAGATAATCAAAAGTCATCTGGGCATGGTCCTGGGCAGCCTGCTGTAGGAGACCTTGTTTGAGCAGGGAGGTTAGATAGGATGTTCTCCAGCAGTGTCTTTCAACCTTAGCCATTCTGTGATTCCTTAACTAGCTCATCTGTTCTTTAACTAGCTCCCTAGTCATCAACTAATGGTCAACTTTATATGACCGATGTAATCTAAAACTGACTGTTCAAAGTCAGGTAGGATGGGGCTTTTGGCAACCTGATGTAGTGAAAGATTGCCGAGATTTGCCCAGAGAAGTTGTGGATGCCCCATCCCTAGAGGTGTTCAAGGCTAGGTTGGATGGGGCTTTGGGCAACTTGGTGTAGTGGAGGATTTCCCTGCCCATGGCAGGAGGGTTGGAACTAGATGATCTTTGAGGTCTCTTCCAACCCAAACCATTCTATGATTCTAAGATGTCCCTGCCCATCATGTTTAAAGGTCCCTTCTAACCCAAACCATCCTATGATTCTGTGACTCTGACCTGGATTTCTAACATCTGACCAGAGAAAGGAAGATTTCTGTCTCTTTTTCCATGAGTCATCCAAGAGAGAAGTACACTCTGTCAACTCAACATTTAACTTTCAGAAACTGATATATATACTGTCTGTGTCTGTCTGCCATTTCTATGGGGTCAAAAAATAAGTTCAGTATTGTGTAAACTAACAATTATTTATCCACAGAAAAGAGTATGTGGGGTACAGATTTCTCCTTACACAGCAAAAGATATGCTAGCGTGTTCCCTGGGAATGGCAGAAGCTTATCTGCCTTTACAAGCCAGGCATTTGTCCCACGTGGCCTTAAAAACTTGTACTTGGTATCTTCTGGAGAGCTGAGGCTTTGATAAATACCTCACTACACACTAAAAATCCAGGTTGGCAACAAGTTGGAAAATTAGCAGTAAGCCTTGCAACCCGTCCTTTTTGCGTGTCTAAAATGGTAAATTGAAATAACAGCATTTCCAGTTTAAATGTGTTAAAGGTTTTGGGTAGTTGGCTGACTCGGACATTGAGGGGTCATAACTGGGGCGCTCTAGGTTGATTGTTTTTGAAAAGTTCCTGAGATGAGGTCTTTGAAAATTAAGTGGTTCTCACTTGTTAGTAGCCTGATGTTCTAAGCTTCTTGTGTTTTCTCTGGGAAAATATTTGCATTCTAAGTATTTTTTTATTTATACATATACATACAGAGTCTGAAATGCCTGTGAAAATGTGTCGACACACATGCGTTTTTATAAGGCAAATGAGAGCTACTGTTTAATCTCTTGATAATATCCTTCCTGCAGCTGTTGTTGCTCTTCTCATCCCACTGATTCATTTGGATTTGTGTTTTAAAGAAACTAATGTACCGAGGAAGTCAAGAGAATGCACTTAAAGTGGCAAATTCAAATTCCATTTTCCCCAATATGCTTTAACTCTGTTCTTTTACCCATGTTTGCTACACTAGTGCTACTTGATGCAATACTTTCTTATTTTGCTTATATTATATATGCATATAAACAAGTATGTTGTGGTATTGCAGGCTGTAGATCGTGACAGGTTCTTGGAGTTAGATAAGCAGTCTTCTGTCCAGTACCAGTTACCAGTATTTCCCTTAAACCAAAGTCTGAACTTGGCTTTTTGTCATGATCTGCCTCAGACAACTGCTTTGGAAGCAGTACATCTTCTGGTGCCACTTGGCAGAAGGTCTTTATTGCTACTGGCTCTAAGATACTGTATGATCTTGAAGGAAAGAGTATGGAAGACAGCAATACCATCATCCCCATTCGGAGAAGCAGAGATGTGATAAATCTATAAGAGAGGTATCTACTGAAATGCAAAGAGGTTTTTGTGATCAAAAGTGCTGTTTCTTGCCAATGAAGGCGTCAGCTCTGACATGATGTTAATGTGGTCAAGCAGTCTGTGTTGGTTCGTAGTCCGTATTGTTTGTAAGAATTTGACTCTGCCTTGACCTCTATCTCACATGTGAGTTTCTTAGTGGAATTTTTTATCTTCAGAGTCTTAGATTATAAAAAATTATATGCGAGAGCTTAGAAACTTCGGTAGTGTATCAGAGAACCTGCTTATCTAATGTCCTTGAAGTTGTAGGGTATCAAATTATTGTGAAATTCACTTAACCAATTAATTATATGAAATTGTGTAACTAGGAGAAGGCGACGCCTTCCTGACCCTGTCTGGTGCTGGTGTTTTATGTCCTGAAAGGCGAGACTTATTAGCTCTTGAAAATTATTTGCTCTTCGAAAATTATTTGCTCTAATACATATGAAAAGATTTTGTTCTTTTGAAACTGAGAATTTTATTTTATTCTTGTTCTTTTGTTTCCTTTTATAACTTTCAGTGTTGATTTAACTTCTGCAGGCCAGTGACATATCAAGAATATCGGGAGCGCACACAAGAGACAGCTGTTCATGCCAGTGGATGGAACAAGGTACCAAATAAAAGCCTTTCCTTTGATATCTCTCACATCTATTTGATGTCCATAGTATTTTTACTAAGTACAGTTATGCTTCACAGAGGACCAAGAATGGAAAGAACCTGCTTGTATTTAGTATGAAATAACTTTCACTCTCAGAATGGTAGATGTGGACGTAATATGTAGTTTTTAGATGATGTAGCCAGAAGTTATCTAATGGAAGCATTAGGTCAATCTTCCTTTATTACAGTAAAATGAAAAGTTAGAGTTGTTGCTTGACATAATTTTTTTTTTAAATAATCATGAAACATTTTTAAATTCCCAAGAGAGATTTATTTCCTTAAGCAGTTTTGTAGTGAAATCAGAGACAGATGTTTTCCTAATATTTCTATGCTGTTTCTTTGCTCCCATCTCAGGTTCAAAAGATATGTAAAAAAAAATGCTAAACATGCTGAAAATAAAAATTGATAGTATCTTCATAATACTTAAATTGCTCAGAAAACGTGCCTACCTGGTTCCAGGAGTCGTTATCTCAAATGATAGGAAGCTTCTTTTTAAAACAATATGCAAATCTGTAAGTGAACCAAAGATTCTTTTTAAAGCAAAATGCAAATCTGTCAATGAACTATCTGATAATAGTTTTAATGTAGAATGAGTAGAAGTACTGTTCCCAGATTCATCTTTCATTAATCATTCAAATTCATCATCTTAATCATTCCCTAATGGGTTCAGCAGGCATCAGAAAAAGGATTAAAGAATGATATAACTATTTGCAAATTTAATCACAAATTGAGTGTTGAAATTTAGTCTTAAATTTAAAATAGAACAAGAAATACTTTTTCCCCTCTTTACGTTATTTTTTTTGTCCCCGAAATACTTTTCCTTAACTAGATTTTCCTGCTTATTTCAGAAACTGATCATCTAACCAAGGGTGTGCGGGCACTTTGCAAGCAGGTTATTAAACATTGCTTGACAAGTTACTGCCCATGGCTCCAGCAATTAGAATTGGTGCGTGTGTGCTTTCAGGTTATCATCTCGTGATTCATAGCATTTTGGTTTAAACCACCATGAAATCTGATTATTAAGAAGGTGGCTTAAGGTAGCATGTTTTCCTTCTCAGTTGGTGAAAACTAAAAACAAGCGTAAAAGCAGTTGTCGTGGCTCAGCTGGCAAGAGAGGAGGTGGATGGAGCTTGTCGGTGCCCTGCTGTGTCTCCGTGTGCCATCGGCACACACCGCTTGAAGATACAGTCCTGGGTAGATGGATCAGCCACATTTGGGGGTTTAGGGTTCAGCCTTCCTTGCTCCTACATTTGTGGCTGGGGGATTTTGGTCCCCATCAGCTTGTGACGGAGAATATCATCCAGAAGATGTCTTTGTTATGATCTCTGCTTACTCGTAACGTTTGTTGCTACAAAACCTACAGTCCACAAGCAAACCAGAGTGGAAATTTTGTAGAATAATACAGCATCTGCTTGTGTTGTTTTCGGGGTAGCTTGATGCTTCAGGAATGCCTAGCAGTTCCTTTAATAATACTTCTTTTGAGGAGGTGGAATACATTTGTGTTGGTTTCATTTCCTTTTAAATTCCTCTATCATCTTGATCAGAATCATATTTTGTAACAGAAGAGATCTAGATCTCTTTCCTCCAACCTCAACCTTGCTTAATTTTCACTCTAAAGAAGAAGCTGTTAGAAAAATACTTTTAAAAAGTAGCTATAAATAGATACAGTGTTAGTTTTAATTAGCAGGCACACGGCAGTGAAATGAGGCTGTGCTGGCCTCCAGTTTGTGAAAATCTGAAGGATGGATGTTTAAATATACATCAATTTAAATTTGACTCTGAGAGAACTGAAGTTAGTCCCTTTTATGACTAAATAATAAGAAAACATACGACTAGCTGAGCTAGCAGAACAGAATAATGAATCGCTCCCTGTTAGGTGCTCATGGTTGTTGCATATCCTACGGTTTCTTGGATGGAGGAGAAATTGAAGACAGACAGTAGCTGTGGCAGATGTCAGAGGGTTCCAAAAGTGGAAATACCTTCCCACAGGCAGAATTCTGTGTAGTCAAGGCTCGTGGATGTGATGCACTCAGGGAGCCACACTGATCACTGAAAGGCCCAGTATCTCTGTGGCACAAGGCAGACCCAAAGTAGTCTTTGCCAGTCTTCCTTGATGTTATGTGTGTGAGAAACATGGCATACAGGTAAGCATGTACTTCTGGGAGATACTGGATGACCTAACTGGTTGGCTGGTTGGGGGCTGAATGTAGACAAAGGCTTGATCTGCCTGGTTTACAGTTGGGAAGGTGTCATTTTAGTCGTACCAGTTTTCAAAGAACCTATTCATTACACAAGCATGAGCAGAAAGAAAACACTTCTAAATATAGCTGTTATTTTTTTCCATTTAAAAACGTGGATCTTTTCCAGAGTGCAGTGGTGTGTTTGAACTGCTGAAGGGATTTGGTTAACTGACTAGCACGTGGGAGGTAAAGGAATGTTTTCAGGCACTAAAACGTGAATATCGATCTGAATGAAGAAATACTGGAGGGTAAACTAACACATAGGAACATCAGTCCTTCTGTTAACATCCCACAGAAGCAGAGTTTACCCACAGACATTGGAAGTGCTGGTTCTCAGTAAGGAAAAAAATCAGTAGAAGATATTATTCCATGTATTCCTAAGAAATTGTGATGTGAAAATAATAGGCATGATGTTGGATCCTGTAAAGAAAAGGAGGAGTCTTCACCTTTTATTTGAAATAAGGCTCTAAAATAAACCAAAACTACCTCAAAGTTAGGGCAAATTCTATTTCTGTAATAGAAAATTGAAATACTCCTGCTGAGTTTTGATGCTTTTTGCTTAAAATTGAGTGTTCTCTACATACTCAAAAATATATAATCCCACTGTTGTGCATCAGATAAAAGGATAACAGGGATCATCAGGATGCTGGCGTTTGAGCTCCCTTCATTTCCTAAGCAGCTTTTTTTTTTGCCTTTGTTTCTCTTGCCTTCAGCTTCAAGTAAATGTCAAATATTTTGAGATCTCAATGTTCTTGCTGTTGTGGAGTTATGTGGGTGTGCCCAAAGCCTCTGAAAGATGCCCAGTCTTGACAGCATGCTTTTTTGCCTTTGATTCAAAAAGATTGAAGTTTCTTCTGACACTTGCCTCACCTTGACCTGCTCCTTATGTTTGTGCACTGTGAGCTTGCACCTCTTCTGCCTCTGAGTTGAGATTAATTACAAGAAACTCAAAAAACCTCCAAGCTTTTAAAACTCAAGCACTATCTTGTTCCTAGTTAAGTGACTGCAGTGTTAACTCTTCATCCCAGAAGAAGAGTACTATAACCCGTCTGCCGTAGTATTGGACTTTCTCAGTTGTTAATCAACTGGAACATCTTAAATTTATCAGATTACAGGCATTTTTAAGGCCCCATCAGTTTTTAGTAGTCCATCTCAGTGTGACTACACCATGGATTTAGTACAAATCTCGAACCCAGCCTACTTTTCCTATTCATCTTCCTCTGACTTTGCAGCCTAAAGTGTGATTTCAGGGAATGGTAATGGAGAGTATTTACAGAAAAGAATATCAAGCTGAAGGAGGAAGAGGAGGCTGGGAAAGGAAGGAGGCATCTGGAGTTCAGTCTGAGCAGTAGTGTTAGCCTGTATCTACCTTGTACAGCTGGGAAACATCAATCTTATTTGCACAATGAACAGATGTGCAATGCAGTGGTCACAAACAAGGTAAAACTTACAAATATTTTTCTCTTGTATCATAATAGCATTTTTTCAGATGCTAAGGACTGCAGTTCATACCAGTTTCCTGAACTTGGTGAAGTGCTGTGTATAAACTTCGCCTAGAGGGGCACTTGCGTGCTCTAGGAGAATAAATTTATAGAGTTTAAAAGTTCAACTGCATGTTGTTGAGGCGAACAAAAACACAGTTTCAGAAGGAAGTGTCTAGAACTGTGTAATGTGGAGGAGGAGGTGGGTTCACAGAGCCTTTCATCTTCCAGAGCAATTCACGTTTGGGTTAAGGCTGAGCATTCAGTCGAAGACAAAAGGTTTGGAAGGAGGAATGGGAGTAGGAAATGAGGCAGGGAATTCTGTACATGTTAAATTTGGCAGAGGAGGGAAGTTTCACATGGAGAGGGGTTTGTGTTTGTCATTTTAGGTATGTCTGTAATGTTATGCTGCTGGGAGGAGTTGTTTCTGTCCTGTGTGAAAGCCAAGCATGGACGCCTAAAGAGGCTGTCTAGTGCAGTGTGTCCATTCAAGAATGTCTGAGTTTGCTGTTTAAACACAATTTGGATGCATATCCCTCCAAACTGTTCATAACGTTGCATCTTCCACTTCTGGGGTAGCAAGTTCTGGACCTGTTCTGCTTCTTTACTTGAACTTTGTGTTGGAAAAAAACGGGGCTTAGGAAACTACTGCAGTTCTGTTCCATGAAGCTCCCATGTTAGGCTGTGGTGTTTTCCTTCTCAAATTGTTTCTTTCTTACTGAATTGTTTTGTGTTTCTGCATTATGTCTTCACAAAAATCAAGTGTATACTCCCTGATATCCTTGGACTTGTAGATTCAGACCTGTTCTGTGGACCACATGAAATCTTCTGTTTTCCCTACACAGTAGCATTGACAATGCTTTCTGTATTTATTCACAATTCTTGGTTTTTTGAAGGTCTTGGTACCCCTGGTTCTGCTGCAGCAGTTTTTGATGGAGTTAACCAGACGAGGCCAGGAACCACTGAGCGCGCTCGTGAACTTCGGTGTGACATATCTAGAAGACTATTCTGCAGACTATATCATTCAACAAGGAGGCTGGGTAAGAAGACAATGTTTAATTTTCATACTTTGCTTAAAGCTTATCTCTTAAGTGTGATACTAGTTTTAACAGGAGCAGAGGCTAAGAAGGGTTGCTAGAAGTAAGCAGATGAGAGAAGGAATGCCCCAGAAAAAGTGGGGAAAAAAAAAAGGCAGGAGGTCAGGACGATATAGTTGGAAAGGGATCTTGGGCCATCTATTTCACCTCTCTGCCCCAAGGCAGAGCTGACTTTTACCCATTTCTGATGTTGGCATTCGAGACCTTTGTGCTTGGATGCCAGTTTCCCTGGGCAGTCTGCTCCAGTTCTTTACAAGTCTGGTTTGTTGGATTCCACTGAAATTGAAGAAGTCCTCAAGATGTCACCTGAGTTTTCACACACTGGGTGTTAAGATGCTCATCTGTTGCTGTAGGGTGAGCTTTTGTTTGTATGTTCTTTCCTGTTAATATACATACAGAATTGCATTTAGAAGCAAACACCCCTAATGAGAGATACCCTGCCTGAAAGGCTCATCTTTTTGACGTTATCTTCATACTCTGGTGACTGCTGCAAATGGTAAATGGGTTTTTTCCCTCTTAAATTTCAGAGGGTTTTTTAGGAGATAAGTAATTGGGGAGCATTTCATACAGAAACATCAGTAGGTACTAATTGATTTTTATAATAAGCGATAAAATAGCTAATGCATATTGGATTTTATAGCTGTACAGGAACATGGACAGACTAAGCAATCAAGATGTCTTTGTGCTGCGTTTCCTTGTGGAAATCTTCCATTCATGGTAACCAATGTTCCTGAGTCATGACATGCTGAGGAAGTTTCATTTAAAAATACATCACAGAGGCAGCTGACAGCCAATGAGCTGGGTCTCGAAGGCAGAACTGTGCTAAAGGAGGCTGAGCTTTAGATTACGGGGTTTGGGAAGGATGCCAGATTTGAATGGAATTAATCTGGGATTAGTGAAGTGGCTCCAGCAAGATGATTTATTCTAAAAAGAAAAAGCTGTTCAGGAAACCCCAGTGATTAAAAAGGTGCTAGTAGCAAAAATCTCATTCAGACAGCTTCTCGTATTTCAGGACTTTACCTGAAGTTTTTTTTCTAAGAATAGTTTGTTCCAGAATTTCTGCATGTCTGCACTGTCCTATATCCTTCCCCTTCCCTGCAATGGTGGATAATGGTTTTCAAAGCCTTTGGGAGGGATTGTTTGTCTTTAATGGACAGAAACACTAACAGCATGCAGCCAAATGACCTTGGGCCGTTTGATAAATGCACTCGTGTTTCAAAGGCTTTTCATCACAGGGAGGGTCCTTACTTGCAGCTCTAGGACAGATGGATGTTAGGGTTATTTTCCTTTTTGTTTTGAACCTCAGGAAAGGCTGTGATCTGTTCTCTAGCCCCTGTTGGGAGCTTGCTAGAAACATACTTAATACAGCGCGAAGCCTCTGGAAACCAGCAGCTCCAAGGGAAAACCTCCCTCCAAGGGAGGAGGCTGTGCTCTGTGTTTGTGTGACTGTGCATGTACGCACGGATCTGGGCTCCGAGCTTGTCTGTGCACATCCAGCGAGGCATAAAATCGGAGCGACATAAGTGGTGCAGCAAACAAGCCAGAGCTATTTTTGCAACAGCGGAAGAGGCGAGGAAAGAGGCAAGGTGATGAAAATCCTTTCCAGCCCACTTCGTGCAGCTGCACTAACGCTTTGTGAGTGGCTCTGGGGATGGGGCCGGGGACCCACCGGACTTCTGGCTTTAGACGGAGGAAGAGAATATATGGAATATACGGTTTTATTGCGCTTTTTTTTCTGTAAGGCAAATGTTCATTTTTACTGAGTGGCGTGCTTCCCTGTTTGTTCCCAGTCTGTGGGATGGGGTTCTGGGGATGGCAGTGCCAGGTGTGGGGTGCGGGTGGAAGAGTATCTGTCCAGGGAAGAGCCGCCTGGCAGGCTGTTAGCCATCACCAAGCGTTCTGCATGTTTTAAGATAAGCATCTGCCCCAGGGGCTCTGTGTGCTAGATCCAGTTGTCAGTGATACTTTGCTGGAGCCATAAGCTCCAGTGAATTATGTTACTGCCACAGTAAGAGGTTCAAGTTTTGTGTTATTCTGGAGCAGCGTGAAGATGGGTTTTTCCTACAGCTGCTAAGAGTTTACTTAAAACTGAGAAGACACAGAACAGCCTGACTGGTTTTTCATGGATCAGGAGCAAAGGAGAGCTTCACAGGAGTCAGCTTTTCAGGGGCAGACCTGAAAAATACTGTATTGTCGCTGGTGCTGTCTCTTCCCTTGGCACCACGTGATTTGGCATCTTCCTCAATTTTCGGATTGAAGTGAACCTTTGCCAGGAGGGAAGTAACCAGTCAAAGGTAAGGGATTGGCTGAGCCCTTCCTACACCTCACTGCGGGTCTGTGAAGTCAGAATTTTACAGAGCTGTGTCGTCCAGTGGGGCTGCTTCCTGCGTCACGCTGTGCAGACGGCACGACGGGAAGAGCTGCCAAGGTTCTGCATGTGCGAGACTTCGGGTTGTTTCGTGGGCTCAGGAGGCTTTTAGGTCCAGATTGAGGATGGTGGACAACAGTTAATTGGAAGCAGAATTGCTAGCTCAAGGGAATAAATGTTGATAAATTGGATGGCAATGCAGTAGATTTCCAGAAATCTGCGTGGCTTGTGAGGAATAGGAAATTTGGAATATGAAAGGTAGAGCCTCTGAGATGAGACATTGCTTTTTGATTTTTTTTCATTCCAGTCCTGCAGAGACAGGGGGACGAGATGATGTGTTGAATCAATGAGTGTTCCCCTTCCATTCTCCCTCCAGGCACTGGAATTGTAATTCAGCTAACTGTTCATGGTAGGGTGGGACTGGGATGTAGTTGCTGGCTGGTTGGTGAGAGAATGGCTGGCGTGTGTTTATATTCAAGTGCGTACAGTATTTTGCTAGTGTCATTCTGGCTGTTGTGTGTGCTGTTCCCCTTCCTCTTGGTCTGTTCTACTTCGTTAGGCTGAAAGTCTTCCAAGTAGGAATGTCCGCAGTGCACTGCGTATTGTGTTTGGATGCAGCTGGCAGTGAATGTATAGGTGAAACGACTCCTCCATCTAGTTTACAGTCTCTTAGATTTGCAGGTAAATTTAAGTTTGGAGGGCTGCAGGAAAGCAAGGAAATCTTGCTTTCTTGGGATGAGATGGTGTGTTGAATCAATGAGCGTTCCCCTTCCATTCTCCCTCCAGGCACTGAAATTGTGCCTGGAAATCTTGAAATCTTGCTTTCTTGTGGACAGCCTCCCTCTCACTAATTGCAGACAGGTTTGGCTGCAACTCTTATATTTACCCTGCTTGACTTTAAGTTTTAGTATGATCTCTCTTTTGGAGCAAAAAGCATGTTTGGCATTCTAGGGTCTCCTCTCCAAATAGACACATGTGGGGATACACATTTCCTCCTTCTGACTTTTTTTTTTCAACACAAATGGTCATACCAAGATCTCATTCCCGTGTCATCTTGAACCATTGCAAACAGATTCCCAGCCTGATTTAGCAGTAGCTTTGTTCTTCTCTTTCCCAAAAGCAATGTCAGGGCTCAGCTAACTGACATGCTCACTCCTCCCCTTTCCTCCTCTCCCCTCCCTTCCCTCCTCATACCTCTCCTCCCTTTTTGCTCCGTCTGACTTGGCCAGGGCTGAATGCTGCTGCATCAGAAGCAATTCTTCGTCTCCTGGAAAAGTGCACAGTAAGGCCAGTCAGTTGGTAAGGACTTTTTTCCTCTTCCTTTCCCACCCTTCCTCCCAAATAATTTATTTCTTCTCAAGCTCTGCAGATCCTGTTTTCCGTGGTTAGATTTCATTTATGTTGAAATAGTCTGGGAATGTCTATAAGGAGAAAAAAGTATAAGATTACTTGGAAGCTAGCTGCTTTTTTTTTCCCCTCAGATTCACATTCATGTTACAAGCCCATCTGCTTTTCAGTTGTTTGCAAGAGGTGAAATAAGTGCCTGCAGATTGTGTTTGTCACTGGCATTCAGTTAACAATCTTTCTTCTCTCAGTATGAGGCTGATATTTGGATTTGTGACCCGTGGCTGAAATCGTCTCTGCCTTCCCAGGGCTCTTGTCTCATGATGTTCAGATCTGGATTTCAATTAACTAGTTATCTGCCCATGTTGAAGAAAGCAAAACTAAATTTGCTCGAAATACGCGTAGTGTTGAGAGTTTCATGTCTCAGCCTTAGAAGAGCTGTTCTCTGCTTCCAATGTTTTGTCTTGGGCTTTTCTGCCGGTTTTGACATTTTCTTTGCTGCTGCTGATTGAATAATCGAGGTACTAGAGTCTGTTAACAATCCAGAGGAGAAAAAGAGCAATCCTTGGGGAGCAAGGCAGCCAGTTTGTGCTGCTGGAGATGAGAATCTCCTTCTGCAGCAGCCCAGGTGTCTGCCTTGAGAATGACAATGCAGAAATAGAGGGACGTGCTCCACTGAAGGAGAGGTCAGTTCAGTTTAGGATGATAGAGATGCAAGAAAGGGCAATTTAATTAGAGAAGTCCTAGAAAGAAGTTCTCCTTTCAAAATAATTCTCCTATACGCTTTTATCACAGACCACAGCAGCGAAACAGCCACTCTTGTTCATTTGTGACTTCTTTGGTACAGTAATGGAATTTTTTATGTTTTAGGCTCTGTGGCTGAAGGAGAAGGAACTTAAATGGTGGAGGAGCAACTAGATCTCCTTTCTTTTTCCCCTTCCCACAACTTCAGATCAGTCTGTCCGAAGAAGTGGTCTCTAAATAGCTGAATTTACAACAATTTAAACTGCTAAGACTGAAACCTTAAAGGGTTTTGTGCTTTGGTGCTGGCTCTCTGCAGGTAGTAGAGGTTATGCTGGAGGGCAGGGGAAGGAATAGGATAATTTCTGCAGGCTGTTCTAGCCAAAGCATTCCTTGAAGGGGATGAGAGCAGTGGCTGCAGTATCTGTGTGATTTGATTTGATTCACATGACTTTTTTCCCCCCCTCTTCTTTTTTATTTATTTTGTCCTTAATAAAAAGTACAGTCCTATTTGTGGACTCGGCTCTGTTTTTCTTGGCTCCACCTATCTCGACAGTTTCACGAAGATGACTCTACAATAAATGCCCGAGGGCTTTCTGTTACTTTTCTTTTTTTAATGCACTGTTCTAGATCTGGGCATCGTCAGCTGCCCCTGGTTTAATCTGTTTCTCTGAAGGATCAGCAGGGTAACACTGTCAGGTCTGACTTCAGTGAGGGTCTGACGAGGCATAGCGGGGCTGAGAATGGAGGCATGGAGCGGATGGAACTGCAGCTGGATTGGCACAGGTGGGAGTGAAGCTGTCCTGACCCCGGCAGCTGTCTGTGGGCACAGCCTGTGCCTGCTTGGCCCTTGGCACACAGCTGCTCCTCTACTATAGACAGAAATCATCCAACGAGCGCCTTACCAGCTCTGGGGAAATCTATTGTGGTGGGAAACTTGCTTATTTTCCCAGAGGGAGATCTCTCGGGATCCCCGGACACAGGCCACTTCATCACTCCTTGCCTTTTGTTTTTCAGACACTAGTTTTTCAGCACAAAGGCGTTTGATGGGTTCCTGGTACTCATATTGTCGCTGCCATGCTGGTGGTGCAAGGAGAGTAACAACTGAACCTCGTTTCTCTCTGTGATAGGTGATGTTACAAGATTAAGTCAGTGCTCTCACCTGAGAAACTTCCTAGCTGAGTTGTGTTTGGAATTTTTTATCATGGTAAAGTTGGCTCTCCTGGAATGTTCATGTTCTGCCAGCATTTCCTGCTGTACCTCAAGCCACTCATTTTCTTGGGGATTTTATGTGGTTTTATTTAGTTTCCAGCGGAAAAAAAAAAGTTCAGGGAACATGGATACTTTTTCCCCGCAAGGTGGCACTCCTCTCTGACCCGTATACAGAATTTTTGCTTCTACTGGACAAAATCAAGATCTGGGGTGGCTTGCTGGGCTGTGTAGCTTCTCTGGGGGCTTTCTAGTGTCTTTGGAGATAAGTTTCGTATGAGTTGCCTATCCACGTCATTCTTTTTGTGAGCAGACCTAACTGTAACCTACCTGTTTATACTTCTCTAAGAACTGAACCAGAGAGACCAGTTGAGCTTTTCAGGACACTTAAAATTAAACCAAACCCCAGAGGAATACACACCACATCCACAGCAGTTGGACATAGTCCTTTTGCATGTCTCTGGTTTCTGAGCTTCCAGGGCAGGGCTTCCAAAATCTTATCTAAGATGCAGTAAATGCTCTGGTGGACACCTTAATGTCATCCCTTTCCATTCGTTATCTAATAACATCTCCCTTACAGGTTCAGTGTGTACTACTATTCCTACTGGTTTTGTAGGGAAAAAAAATTACTTTTATAGTTGAGACATTTGGAGTTTTGATTTGAATATCTATTTCCACCAGAAGCAGCTTTACTTAAATAAGGCTGAAATTATTATTCTGGTAAATAAGGATTTTTTTTCATATGTGTATTTGCTGTTTAGCAAAAATAGCTACTATAGTTATTAATGATGTCAGCTTGTTTGTATACAATTTATAACACACCTATTAGAAAACTATGAAAAATAGTATAATCATAGTGAGAGTCAGTTTCCAACTCCTTTTTTTTGTTTGTTTGCTGACTTTGAATCATAATTGAACTGGATAGGGGTTTTTAAGTAGCACTTTCCTACTATATGTTAAAGGTTGGTAGTGTTCTGAGTCCACTGCTGAGAGAGATTTCCAGCAAAGTTCAGATTACTAACACTGACAGGACTACAGCTGAATCCAAACTGGTTAATTCTGCTTACTGGAGATTTCAGATCTTTTTTTCGTGATTTTGTTACCAGTTTGTTTAGTGTAGCTCACCCTGGAGCATGATGGCTGTAACCTCGCCTGAGGGCTGGTCTAGCACATTTGTTGAAAGTGCTTTCTGTCGCTTGTAGAAGTCTTGTGGAAAATTTCTACAGGTCAAACCCCAGGCTGAAGACAGTGATTGACTTCTGGAGACCTTTGTGAGGTCTGCAAATACTTGAGAAGGGATAGTGGGGAGATGGGGGAAGGGCTCTTTACATTAGTGATGGGTGATAGGACAAGAGGAAATGGGTATAAGCTTAGTCAGGGGAGGTTCAGGTTGGACGTTAGAAAGAATTTCTTCTCTGAAAGGTTTGTCAGCCACTGGAATAGGCTGCCCAGGGAGGTGGTTGAGTCCCCATCCCTGGATGTGTTTAAGAAAAGGGTGGATAAACTACTTAAGGATATGGTTTAATGGGAGATTAGGGACGGTTGGGCTGGATGATCTCTAAGGTCTTTTCCAACCTAGAAATCTATGAAATCTATGAAATGCCACCTTGACAGAATTAAGTTGATCTTCTCCTCAAGACTGCCTCATGTGCTGCGTTGTGTTCTAGCCAAGAAGGGAACTATCTGGTTCTCCTCACCTTAACTGGTGCCAACTCTTCCCTCAAGTGGCAGTGGTTGGGATGGGGAGTGGCAGGGTGCTGCGGTGAGGGACTTAATCTTGCTTCTCTAGACACGCATGACGTGGTTCTGTAAGTATGCTGAATGAGGAAAACCGCTCCACATTTGCAAATCCCAAATTTGGAAAGAGGAACTCTGATTGTTCTAGTCCAGAGCAGTATGCTATCAGTTTACAATAAACAAAGCAGATAAGGAAATGCTTACAAACATTCCTTATTTACCGTTGTAGTAAGAGAGTAGGGCTTATATAAGGCCTCAGGTTATCCAAAATCCTTCCAAATGTTCCATCCTGTTCTGAATTAATCTGTCTGTGGGAGCTTTGCTTCTCGGTCACATCTGTAGATGAATCAAGAGAATTGTCCTAAATGTCATTAAGTTTTTATAGCAGCTGCTTTAAAAGGAAAAAAAAAACCCACTACACCAAACAACAAAAAAGTGCAAACCTCAACCGAATCGGCACCAAATCCTAGTTTCATCCTCTTTACTTTCCAAATTAACTCTTAATTCAGCTCAAGAAATATTAATCATGCATCCTAAGCATGCAGTCTAGCTTTTCAATTAAAGCTTTATAAGCTTTTAATGACAAAGCAGTGAAATTACCCATTGACAATGAGTGTGTTCAGCTTTCTCCCAGGTTTCCCGACCTCAAGTGATCTGCCTCTGCAAGCTTGGAGAGTTGTGTCCTGGAGGCAGCACCGAAGTTAAATTGTCTGTAAAGACAGAAAGGAATCAGCCAGGCTTTGTAGGGCTCCGGTTACCAGGGAGCCAGCGACTGTTAACTCTTTGGAAGTAGTGCAGTCTGTGTGGGAAAAGGAGCAATAACATGCTTGAGCCACCCAGGCCCTCCCTCCTGCTGAAGGCAGGGCGGGTGTGTAGCGTTGGTGCACCAACTACTGCAGTATTAGAAGTCTTGATGGTTGCTCATGTTCCCCGTGAGACCATCCCTTCATTCCCTTAACCTCTCCAAAGCAGCTTATCCTGCATGTTACCCTCAACATATGCCCAGATCTTAACTGTATTTCGTGAGAAGTGTATCTCCAGGGCCAGTGCTCCAGCAAAGCACATGGCCTGTGGAAAATGCCCTGATGTGTGGGAATAACCAGAATAACTAATGCCTGGTCCTCATATGTCAATTTTGCCTACCTGTCTGCTCGTTAACCCGCTGGGAATTGCATCATACTGAGCTGAGGGATTTTGCTGGGTCCACAGAGTAGCTGTGGTGGTACTTTGTCTACATTATTGGTTCATTTTTTATCAGGGTCAGATCATCTGTGGGTTCCCTCTAAAGAACAATTTTGATTTTCCTTATGAGAAGAAAGGGAAGAGTTGGGAGTAGAGCTAAGCGGAGAGGAGGACAGTGCAGAGGTTCACGAGACTGCAAGTTTCACCCCTGGTTATTTTGTTGTTTGGTTGCCATTGTCCTGAGCCTGTGGCAATAAAAAATCTGCTATGACCATAGGTGTCTGTTTGTAGCCTACATCACAGTGAGAATATTTCCTGCTTCATCAACATCCCGAGAAAATCCTGATGATCAAAGCAGCAAACGTATGATCTCGGGCTGTCTGGGCAGTGGGCTGCCTCTGTCCCCGACACAGGACTGACTCCCTACTGCGCTGCTCCGGAGTGCCTGCTGGAACAGGAGAGGTTGGCACTGCCTGCGGAGTCCTGTCCTCACCCGCTGTGCCGCAGCCCTGGCCCATGCCACTCAGCGTTTGCTCTCTTTGGATCCGGTAACCTCAGCCTTGACTTAAACCTCTTGGCTTTTCTTTTCCATCGCTCCCACTCTGCCATGCTGGTTGCATCCTCCTGTGTTGTACACCTCCATTTTGTTTTCATGGCCTGAGCTGCATTTGAAAAAAATCCAGTTCTTCTAGTGACAGTTGACAAGAGGGTACCCGAGTCTTGAGTTCTCAGTCACAGCTCGCAGAGCAGCACTTGCCTTGGGTTTACCGGTGTGCGTGTGGCGTCTGAACATATTCACAAATGGAATGTTTTATTAATTGTTATTTCCTTCGGAATCAAGATTTTTATGGAGATCCTTAAGTGCTCAGTGAATGACTCGATCGCTTTTAACCTTCCCTTGAGGAATTCTGTGTACAGTCTCTTTAGAGTTTCTGAACATGTTACTGAGCTGGATGATGCTTCCCGTATCCAGCGTTTGTGCTGTCTCTCCTGTGCCTGCCAGCTCACTTTTTGATTCGGTTTTTGTGCGTGTGGAGGTCCTTCTCACTGCTAGGGGAGTGAGGAATTGCAGCCTGCCTGGTGACACTGTGGAGAGTCCACCCGTGTCCACGGAGAGTCCAGGCGTCTTGTGCTTCTGGGGGAGAAGAGCGCATTGCTGCTGGCCCAGAGCCCTGAGCTCTGTGGGTGTTCCTGCCGAAAGTCAGGAACTGTTGACTTGTAGGCCCTGAGCTCCTTGTGGATTAGGAACTAGGTGGTAATGTGGAGTTACCAAAGCTGAAATGGGTTTTCCTTCTGCTCTCTGAGCAGGGCACTGGTTCGGCTCCTCGGGCACGAGCGTGAGCAGGTGCAGCTGCTGGCCCTGCTCCAGTGTCTCGGTGGGCCAAGCTGGACACTGATCAGGATTAAAAACAACTCAGCAAAATAAGGAATGTGTTTGTTTTTAACTTGGATCAGTTCCTGACACAGACCACCACGTGCAACCATAAAAAGCTGTGGAACAACTGAAGAGATGTCTTGGAATGGGAAGCCATCGGTAGCAGACTGGAGCAGACCCAAACCCCAAATTCACAGGTGTTGGGAAGGGTTTAAAAGATGGGGACAACTGCTTGGAGTGCTTTAGGAGAACTGTTGCGTGCAGAAGGGAGCAGGGAGAAAGAAAATGAATGGATTTTAATTTTTTCTTTGTGTTATGACGACATTGAACAGGAAAGCTTGATAATTGAATGAGAAATTTGCAGGGAAAGGGCTCCCAGAACTGCAGTACTTGACAAAATGTTCAAATCAGTTTTGTTAGGAGCAAGGAAGTAATTGAATCTGTGTTAATGGCTTCACAGGCTTCCATTATATGGCATAGCAAACTTCGGGGTTCCTCTCTGCCCCTCTCTCTTGTTTTTTTCCTCTTGTAATTTTCCCCTTGAAGCAAATTTCCTCTGTGTTACGTTCTCAGCAGTCTGTGCGTGACTAGGACTAACAGTGCTGGTTTTTTTGTAAGTAAGCAATCAGCCAGTTATTTCACACTTGCAGTTTCTCTGACTGGAGCCCACTGTCAAATTCTACACTTTTTTCCTAGCTAAATAAAACCAAACCAACCCTGTTGTCATCTTCTGATGCCTGTGCTCAGTTGTTTGTTTTAACTTGTGTGGCCACAGTTATGATGCCAGTCCCAGAAAGTGAACTCCTTTGAGAATAGCTCTGTTTGTTGTTAGTAAATTACCAGAATTACTGTAGACTACAGGTTGTTGGTACAAAGTAGAAATATAGGCTTGAGAGAGCACTGAAAATGTAATGAAATTAATGTAAGAGAACCATGGTTAGATGAAAACAGACGAGCAATACAGAGCACTTGCACAAAATGGAAAGGGGAGTAGGCTTGTGTTTGGTTTCTTTTTCCTTGTGTGGTTTCAGTTTGGTTTCAGGCTTTGGTATCTCGTTCTCTGGTTAATAACGCCCACGTGGTGCGTTTCGGTGATGTACTCAGCGGTGCAGTGACCTCAGAGGAAGGAGGAGCTCCCAGAAAAGCTCTTGTAGGTGGTTCCATTCTCTGGAAACGCCAGCTGGGCAGCTGGGGTTTTTAATCTCCTCTAAAATGTAGGTCAGACAACTGCTGCTCGTGCAGAGGCCCTCTCGTTTTTCCAGTGGCCTTGCTAGGTTTCCAGGTGTCCTGTTCCTTCCCGTACTGGAGCGGTAATGCTGGAGCCATCACTCATGTGTTGTGTCCTTTTTCGTTTGTAGGGAACAGTCTTCACTTTGGAATCTGAAGAGGAGGAGTACCCTGGGCTCATCGCGGAGGACAGTAATGACATCTACATCCTGACCAGTGACAACTCGGGACAGGTGAGCCCGCCGGAGTCTCCAACAGTGACCACATCGTGGCAGTCAGAGAGCCTGCCCGTCTCCCTGTCGGCCAGTCAGAGCTGGCACACAGAGAGCCTGCCTGTCTCCCTGGGACCTGAGTCCTGGCAGCAAGTGGCCATGGATCCTGAAGAAGTCAAAAGCCTGGACAGCAACGGAGGGGGTGAAGAGAGGAGCGAGAACAACTCTTCCAACTCGGATATTGTTCACGTGGAGAAGGAAGAGATACCGGAAGGGATTGAGGAAGCAGCGGTGTCAGCCGTCGCTGCAGAGACCGCGCAGGCGGCGTTTCCAGAAAGCCCTGCTCCTTCACAGAAGGCAACACCTCAAGCTGAAACTGCTGCTGTTGGAAAAGCAGAGGAGCCCTCCCTGCTTCTGCGTACAAAACAGGAGGAAAAGGGAAAAGCGGCTGAAGAGCTTGTTGAACCTGAAATCCCCATATTAAGTAAACCTGTCCCAAAGCTAGCCCCATCAGAAGAAAAGGCTGCACCAGAACCTGAGAAAATACTGCTGCCAGGGGAAAAAAAAGTGGGGAAAGAGGGCCGCTTGGAAGAAATGGAAGAGAAATCCTCGGCTGCAGAGGAGAAGCCTATTTTATTGCCGGAAGGGAAATCCATACTGCTGTACGGTGGGGCTGCTGCGGTGGCTATACTAGCGGTAGCAGTCGGAGTAGCGCTGGCGCTTAGAAAAAAGTAACGGAGCTCTCTTGAGGAGGAGGAGGGGGAGGAGGAGAGGGGAGAGAGCACGATCCAGTTTTTGTAGTTGTGTTACCTAAAGGTTGAGCTGCCTGCTGTTCAGTTGGACATTTGAGTAACTTAATGGTGATGGGGTGAGGTCCTTCAATAAGCCTCCAGCTGTGGACAATCATGTTTTTAGTAGAATTGGGGTGGGGACTGGTTTTTCGTGATTAAAGTACAGGGGTATTTTTAAAAAAAAAAAATTACAAGAAAAAAATAATTCTGCGAATTTAAGAACTTAAGTGCAGGTGCTGAAGAAAGGGGTGCTCGTACTCTAGGAACTGGAACAGAGAATCCCCAGGGAAAGGGGAGAGCCAGCTGCTGCCAACCCCTGGAGATTTTGGCTTCTCAGACTGAGCACTGTTGCATCAGTGCCATCTGGTCATGTCCCGTCACACCCCCCGAGCCCTCCCTACGCCAACCTGAGTCCTGTAGCGAGAGGCTGGTGTCCCGTTTGTCCCAGCTTCCTCTCAGGTACAGCACTGCTCCTCCTAACCTCGCAGGTTCCTCCGAAGCCCCAGTGGGAGAGTGCTTATTCTTACCTCTCGGCTCACACCGGTTTTGGCCCCCAACGATTACTGGAGCCCCATCCTGTAAAGATGCTGCCTCTCTATAGCTGTATTATCTCCGAGCATCCTGGTGTTCCTGGGGGAGAGGTGCAGGAGGGCGTTTTGGCTGCCCAGGAGGGTGGGAGGGACACTGCTATCTGCTGGTTTGAGAATCCATTTGCAACACTCCTGCCTGGCCCACTTCACTGTCACCCTTGAGTTACCAGAGGTGCAGAATTCCTGCTGGACCTGGTGCCGTTCCAATCGGTACTTTGGTGCCAGGGTATATCCAGCAAAGATACGGCAAAACTACGTTGAAGTGAGGCCGATGCCTCCTGTGCAATTCAGAGGTTAAACGCTGCACTGTACTGGGTCACGCTGTGGTCCGTGTCCTCTTTCCCAGGTTAAGCACAGAGTATATTTAGTCCTAACTTGGTCTTGGCTGTGACAGAATCCCGGATACGTAAAGCAATGGATTCTAGAAACTGAGGAAAACAGCATTAAACATCTCCTCCAGCTGCCTGTTCCTGACCCGACCCAAGCGTCAGTGCGCTTTCTTTTGCGACTCTAATGAGGAAGTTCCTTTGGCAAAACTGAATCCCTTTTCCCGTGGCCACAGCACCGCGAACGCGCGCGCAGAGAAACCGAAACAGCTGAAGTGTTGCCGTTGCGTTCCGTGTGTTGGATCCAAGTGTAAGCGTGGCGCCATCCATGGGTTTCCGTGCAAGTCCTTGTCTGCGCAGCAATGCCAGGGGCAGGGCCTGAGGCTTTCCAGGCACAACTGCTGCGTCCCAGTGGGTTGGCATCATGCTGGCACTGGGGCTTAGACCAGCTGGAGGGAGGTGAAAGGGAACTCGGGATAATGTAAAAATGGAACCGTGAGCTTTTGGGAAGCTTACTCTTTGGGAAGCACAAAGACAAGGTCCTTTTTATCCTGAATCACCAGATCTGGAGTATGTCTCCTGATGAGCCTGTTTCTTAAGTGATCTGAGGATGAAGAGATTTTAGCACACTCTCTATTTTAGGAACATTCTTGCTACATTTTTCTATCCCACCTGTATCCCAGGGTGCTGGGAAGTCAGTAAAGAACCTGGCAGATTCTGAGGTGGGGTTTTTTTGTTTGTTTAAGCTTTTTTGAGAGTGATTTTCTAGAAAACTTGGCAGATTTTGAACTCTGCGTGTGTGAAGTTGAATATTGAGAGGCAGGATTGTCACTGGACTGAACTCAGGAGCTCAGAGTGCTGGACTTTACTGTTCATCACTGACTGCTCTTTTTCCACGTCCAAAAGGTGGTAGGTTGGCCTTAACAGAAAAAGAAACCCTTTACCATGTTGCAAAATGGAATTTTTTATTTTTTTCCATTCCTTGGTGCCCTGTTGGTATTGTCATTGCTGTGCAGAACTGGTCACTGGGACCTCCTGACGCTGTGTCTGTCTTCCCACCACCACTGTTCCCTCTCCTGGCCCCTCACAGGACCTCCCCTTGGCGGAGAGGAGAGGCATCTTTAGCTCCTTTTGTCATGGATGTGCACAAATGTTCAGAGTTTTGCTTCACTTCATATGTTTTTTGACTGTGTTTTTGTCAGGTGACACAGGCTGTGAGGGCACCTGGTGTTCCGGTGTGCCAAGGGCTGCTCTGCTGCCCAGAACATCTGGCTGGCCTGCCCCTCTCCTGCTGCTTTGCCGACGGCTTGTTTCCTCTTTGGGCACCTTCTCTGTGGGAGAAGGGCTGTTCTTAACCCAACCTACATCTTCTCCTTGAAGATGACGCACCTAGGTTTGGGACATCTCCACCAGTCCACACGCAGTGGGTTACACACAAATACCCATGTGCACTCTGAAGCAGAGATGGATTTTTTTGGACACTCTGGATAAGTTGTGTACACACTGGAGTGGGGGAGGAAGGTCAGGTGGTGTTTTAGCTCTCCTCTGTACATGGTTGTTCCTGCAGCAGTGTGGGAGATGGGTACAGGACAGAGAAGAAATTCCACGCTGGCTAGGGAAGAAGTCCTTAGCTTGTTGGCACAAGGAGCCCAGTGGGGCATTAAATAAAAAGTGTCTTTTTCCACATGCAGCAGTAGTAAGGAAAACATTGGCTTTGTTGTTAAGCGTTTTGGTGGTGGGGTGAAAGACCTGAGATTCAGGTGTGTTGCTACATTTATGGGAGCACAGCTGCACCATGTGTTTTGATTGCTTGGTCCCTTTATACACTTCTCATTTTTGAGTTTTACAGAGTTGACAGGTTGGCAAGAACGTGTACCCTCTTCTCCCCCACCCCACTGACCAGGCATTTAGAAAATTAATGGTATCCATCTCTTTCCTCTGGGAACACTCCATTAGCTAAAAAGTCAGTTTATGGGCTTGGATTCTCCTGAATTGGGAGTCCTGTGGTCAGAGCTGGGACAGGCTCTGTGGAAGCCACCAAAGGGTGGGTGAGCTCAGCCAGGAGTGCCAGCTGCTGGCTCTATTACAGGTGTGAATCAGAAAATAAAGGTTGGGGTTTTTCCCTCCCTATCTTCCAGTATATTGAAGTAATCTGAAACTGCTGGGTCTAATTATGCCCAACTGCATGATGTGACCTCGTTTTTAGTGGATCTCTTGCAGCTGGCAGAGGAAAGGCAGTAGCTCTATACTTAAAAAAAAGGGCATATAGAATTACTCTCACATGTGTTGCTTATCCCCTTCCCAAAAGTGCCTCAATATCTGTCCTCGAGTGGCCTGTACCTTAACAAAATACCTACGTTAGACCCGATCTTTCTTCACTTTGTCCTTGTTTGCAGCACACCCTGAAGCTGAGATGCTGAAACAGCAGAGGGCTGGCTCTACAGAAGGTGGGAAACACTGAAGGGACTGCGGTGGGCAGCATGGTAATAAATAAAGAGCTGTCACAGAAAAGGCTGTCAAGATAAGGTGCAACTTAAATTTCAGTTGTGCCTAACTCCAGGCTGAGCTCCCTTGGCTGCTGAGCCTGGGAGCTGGGCAAGGGCTTTCTTCAGCAAACATTCCTGGAACAACAGGCTGGGAGCAAAGGCTGAAGCCCAGCCTCCCTCTGCTGCATATAAGCCCAAACCACAGCCAAGCGAGCTGTGTCCCTGCCTGCTGCAGCTGTGGGCTGCGCCAGAGCCTGGTGGACTCCCGAGTCTATCTCCAATGGCTGGAGATCCAGGCCGTGGTGCTGTGGTTGGCACAGCAGTGCTGAGCTGCTCGCACGAAGAGAGGCAGGGTGAAAACTTACAGTTTTGGCTCTTGGCAGGCTAGGTGGATGCTGAGAAGGGGGTTCTCAGGGTGACAATTTGGCTGCTGAGAAATACTGAAGATAGTTTAGATCTAAAATACCATATCTGGCCCAATGAAACAAGCTAGAGACCAGAAAGCAACACTTCTGCAGCCTTCTGTCTGTTCAGATGCGAATCGTCAGGCAGCTGCCTGCTCCAGGTACTTCCCAGTCTGAACAGCAGCTCCTAGCACAGAGCCAGATGCTGCAGTGGAAGCACGTTCTCTGTTTACTATTGCATCCGGTTTTGGACACCAGTTTAACTTCTGGTTGGAGTAGAAGTGCTTGTTGTGGCGTGTGCGGTTGGCTGTTTCTTTCCTAACCTGCCTTCTGGAGAGCAAGTTACTACTACAAGAATCCATCCTGGCTCTTTGGGAGGGCTTGCTGTTTGTTTTTTCATCCTGGCTGGGGGCTGTGCTTGGGCACCTGCAGCTCATGGGTGGGTTGAAAGCTGTAGTGCTGAGTGGTCTTGCACAGGGCAAGGTCTGGTAAGGCTTTCTGATGGTCACAAATGAAAAAATTCATTAGTACTAAATGAGCAAGGGGCTGAAGTTTGTCTTTTTTCATTTTAATGATTGTAGGAGGTAAAATAATCTGAGGTCATAAAACCTTCCCCTATGTTTAATTTCAGCTACAGTGGTACGGCAGCACTAGCAACACCCTAGTAAGGTAGAAGTTGCAATTCTGGCAAAAAAATAATAAAAAAATAGAAGTGCTTCTGGCAGCATCATCTCTCCTTCACTGAATCAACTGCTGTAGCATTGGCTTGCTCCAAGAGTATAATTATTAGATTCTTTTGCTGTGAAATGGGGGGGCTGGGGTGCAGGGGTGAACACAGCCCCACTGCCATGCCTAAGTTGAGTTCAGCTCTTCAGTAGAATGTCTCATTCCAGGCATGAAATGTACTGAAGATCAACTCATCCGTATGCGTCTACTCCACCCAGAGCAGACATGAACAAGAGGAGTAGTGTCTACTCCAGTAGGTTACACAATAGGAGGAAGTGTTTCCCCCTGGAACGTGGAGAGGTGAGGCACATTACCTCCTGTAACTATGTAAGGCAGAAGCTGTGCATGACTTTAATTTGGGTTGAGCTGCTTAATCTCAGCACTAGGAAGGTTATGAGAAGAGTTCTGCTTTGACTCCATGTATGGATCTGTGCTCCAAAGCACAGGCTCTGTATTGCCATGGGAAAAAAGGGGTGGGGGGAAGGGGTGTGTAAGGCTTAAGCCATCGCGACTCGACTCTGGTGGAGCTGGTCCTTGGGCCCAGACAGAGCAGGGGAATGGGACCCGCTCCAGCTTGGAGCGGGGGGCATCTGTGGTGTTACCAGTACATCCCAGGGAACCACGCCGCATCGCTCAGCTCCACCTCCTGCAGTCAAAACAACTTTTATCACTTGTTTTTTCCTACTTAGAGCTTACCCTCTCTTGGTCTTTTAGGTAGGCTGACTTGCTTCCTCCTAGCTAGAGGTCTATGGTTCTGCTGTAGAAGTGAGGGAGCTCCAGTTAGCTTCCAGTGGAAGCTGCCCTTGATCTCCTTGCGGTATCTGCAGGGGAGGGAAGGAACACTACTGGTCTGGACAGAACAAGCTGCAGAGGATGCATCTTACTGCTGTACCTTTAGGGGGTCTCTCCCCATTTTTAACTTGCATTATAAGCTTTTATTCAAGTGGAAAGCTGAAACCCACTCAGACCAAAAGGATGGCACTGGCTTCATTAAGTAGCAAAGACGAATGGGACTGACACTGAAGCATGCATGTTAGGGGATGTCTTCTGCTGTGAGTAAGCAGGTAGTGACAGACTTGCAGGATATCAGATGCTGTTCTCAGGAGGCCTGCCTGGGGGAAGATACCCTGACTGGTCTTATGTCACCCATTTGCCAAGGAACTGGTCATACTGTTCCTTTTAATATGCAAGTGCAGCCCTCTTGGGGGGGAAAACTGTCTCAAGCTTCTTGTGCCATTTGGTTAATAAAAGTGTTTCCACCTTTAAAAGAAAGCTCTTTCCAGCTTCATTGTTCTATATCCGGTTGAAGTGAAGGGGTATGTACGTTTTTCCCTCTGCTAATGGGACACTGCTGTAAGACCATGCCCCCAGGTTGCACTTTAATAAATGGTACAGTTTTCAAAAACCATGTGTAGACTACTTGTGCTTCCCCCCTCCCTGTTCTAGTGCAGGCACAAAAAAAAAAAAGAGAAAAAAGTAGGTGGTTTGACATGTACACAATTTGCTTATACAAGACACAAGGTCAGACCCAGAGTGTCTCTGCTGCTGCCAGCTGCAACATAAGCAGCAGTTAATTAGAGGAACACCATGAGAACTTGCACAAAACAACTGGAAACACAAAAAAAAAAAATACAAACAGAAATGGAAATTCTGAAGAGCTGTATTGCCATGAGAAATGACAATTTTATTTAATTTAAAAAAACCCACAAAATATTTACATCATTTCAGAACTTCTGAGGCAGCTGGATCACAGGTGAAATTGTTGCACCTTGTGTGTGATTAGGGGTGTGTCTCAAACAACCTGAGTCAAGTTTGTTGAACCTGAGATGACTGCAGGACGCTCCTAAGAGATGCCAGGATCTTCCTGATCCAAGGCTGATACCTTTGGTCTCTTTTTAGTGAGATATTCTGGAGCAAAAGTTTTCCTCAAGCATATCCAGGTTGTGTTCCCTGAAAGAATTAGCCCTGTACCTACCACTGCCCTTTTCTTTACAGTTTCAGTTTTACTTTTCAAGCAAGCATGGGTTTATGGTGAGTGAGACTGAAGCATCTTTACTTTAGCCTTCCTTGGCCAAACATCTCTGCCCCTTTTTGGGTTGTTTCCTCTTGCTGCCAGCAGCCCTCTAAGATAAATGTGATGTAATTTTTTTTTTTTCAACCCTCTTGGTGATCCGTGCTGACGGACCACTCATTCTACAGCCTGAGGCCTTCCTGGGAACAATCGACCCTCAGCGTGGCTCAGCTGCAGCACCAGGAGCAGGGCTGGGGAGTAACTAAAGTTAGTTACTAGAGAGTAACTAAAGCAAAATGCTACAGCTGATTGGAAAAAAATACTGAGAGGACAGGCTCTGCCCACAGCATTTTCACTGGAGGCACAAGCCAGGGTCTGCACAAAGTCTACTACTGCTAAGACAAAAAGAACCCAAACTATTGTAAAATGAGAGAGGGGAGCACTACTCCTTACAGGTGCTGGCAGAGCTGGCATGCAGCTGGCACTACGTAATTGCTGTGCTAAGTCTACAAAGCCTACCTATGATGCTCTGCCTTCCCCTTCACAGCTGCATCTCAGAAGTTACGAGCAGAAGAAGTGATTCCCATACATCAAGTACAAAATCTTCAGGAATCTGCGTTCCCTGCGCCGAGGGCTGGAGCGCTCACTCCCGCAGCTGGAGGGAGAGAAATGGACCCGCCGTTAGCAGCAGCAGAGCCGTGTGCCCCTCGCGCCACCCGACCGTGCCACAGCTCCACCACCTGCTGCCCACCAGCAGCAGAGCCGTGTGCCCCCATCACCCAACCGTGCCACAGCTCCACCACCTGCTGCCCACAGCCCTGGCCGCTCTCAAGTCTCATTCCTAAGTGGTACTTAGTCTTGACGCACGTGTGTGTGTGCACGTGCATACACACACACAGAGGGTTTCTCCCTCTGCCCTGAGACACGTCAGCTCCCAGAGCTGGGGCTGAGTGCCCTGGCCTCTACCCTGGCTGGACTGTATGTATGCTGCAGCTCCAACAGGAGAGCTGCCATCTCCCCTTTGACCATTTCTCATGGTTCCTCTGCTGGTGCTCCTTCTCAGGGGCAATTCCTTTCCCCTTCCAGTTCTGTCAAGCTCTAGGGAGCCCAGGAAGACAACAGCAGAGGCCTCAGGCCGAAGACGTTTGGGAGATACGGCCATCTGAGTTCGGGTCAGGCTTTCCTTCCCCAAGGGCACCAAGTCGTGTTGGCACAGGTCGCTGAGGAAACTGCAGGGAGGAGAGGAGCAGCCACATCTCCTTCTCTGCCCTACGGAACGAATGCACTTTGTCCACTGGCTGCCACGAGAGTGGGGCAAGCAACAGCTGTGACATGTTCCCCCCAGCACATCGACCTTCAGAGCTCTGCAGGGACTGGCATTCCCTTCTGGCCAAACCTCCAGAGTACCACAGGGAGCCCAGCAGGCAACTAGCCACCCCCACCCTTCCAGGAACAACCCTGGCTGGCCAAGAGGCTGGCTGTGACTGGCACTCACCATTCTGACAATGCAGTTGTGGAGCTGCTGGCTGATGTAGTTCACAGTGGTGCTGAAGACACGCCGTAGAAGGGAAGGCATTGTATTCACAATTTTTTTAGTTAGGACCATTGCTAGCACCAACATGGCCTTCTCCCGTTCCATGTCTGAGGGGATGGCTCGTGCAAGCCCTTCCACTGCCTCCGCCATGCGCCGGGTTATCTCCTGTGTGGAAAGAAGAGAGGGATCTCAGTGCAACAGCTGTGAGAGAAAGGTGTCTCAGCACGGCCTGTCAGCACCGTGCTGGTAACTGGTGTGCTTGTTCAAACACCTCGCAGGGTGCCGCTACCCGTCCTCCCGGGCACGGCAGCCTGCCTGTTAGTCACCCTTACTGCCATCCAGCATGTGTATCTCGGAGCTCGGCTGCTCATCCAAGACAAAAACAAAGGGAAACAGCACATACCCACAGGAAAATTGAGATAGCACCTTACGGACTCAGAGTGCAACAGCCCCCCTCCTCCCCAGGGTTTGCACGTAGCCTGCCAAGTCCTGATATGGCAGAGGAATCCTGGGGCTCTCAGGAGAGGGCAACCCGCCTTAAACACAGCGAAGATCAGGGGTACAAGCTGCAATGGGGACTGGCAAGAAGGCAAAGTGAGCTTCACAGAAAAGCCTTCCTACAGGCAGGAGCTAGAGAATGTGTCCAAGCATGGAACAAACACTGCCGTGCTCTCAAGATCAGTAGAAGATCAGTTTCCTGAAGAGGGACAATGTGCACACACACACACACACACACACACACACACACAAAGCTACACTACTAATCTGAAAAGACAAGGTCCACCTGATCAGCAGTTACGTCTGTCTCAGTCTTATCAAGAACTGAAAGGCAATAAATTTAAGGCTCGAAACTGAACTGGATGGAGAACAAGGCAGCAGGAGTGGGGAACGGTCAGACTTGGCTGCCATCAGTCTGTGCCGGTGATAAAACCCTAGTGGGAAACACCCAGACCACAAAAAAAAAAAACACCCTAAAAAGATTGTTTGAAGTCATTCAATCCTGCCTTTTCAGCAAGGAGGTGGACCCTCCCCTCAAAGACATCATTAGCTTGTAGAGCACAGGAAACTTCATAGGTAGAGAAAGACAAACATGCCACCGAGCCACAGTTATCTTACAGGTGCCAAAAAGGCTCTGTGGAAGCAAACTGTGGCTCTTGATCCAGATGTGGATCCAACCCTAACAAAAAAAAATAAAAAAGGATGTCTAACACAAGGGACCTCAAACTCTACTGCCCCTGCTGAGCAGTGAGGCACGTTAGATGCTGGGCCAGGGACTACATCCCATCTACTGGTGGGAGAGTGACTGCACTGAAGAGGTGGAGATGCCAACTAGAGAGGCCTTCTCGGCAGGTCACCCACGCAGGCCAAAAGCCACCGCTGCTCCCAACACTGCCTGCCTGTGAGCTAAACAGCCATGGCACTAGGAAAGGGCTCTCACTACTCGCTGTCTCTTCAGTGTTCAGTAACAAGCACAAGTCAAGCTGCTGGCACTAACACTGCCCAACTTCTACCCACGTGACAAGCAGCAGACATACAGGACACAGCAAAGTCCAAAGATTTTTTAAGGACAAATAAGATTTGTTGGGCTGAATTTTAAGATGGCAATAATTAAATTAGCAAACTAGCGAAGGCAAAGAAGTTGCAAGCCTGCTGCTTCCAAGTCACAGCAGGAAGGACACACAGCATTTAAAAGGGGAACTGGTAGCCAGGTTGCTCTTCACTCACCTCTCCAGATAAATTCTCGTTCAGAAAGTGCTGCACCAGATCATTCACTACTCGTGCTTTGATTTCTTTATCAAACTGGTCTCCAATCTCAGCGAGCTGAGCAGCAATGATCCGGACAACTTCTTCATTGACCTCAGGGTCAAACACTGCCAACACAGACAGCAGGATTTAGTTCCCAGGCTGCAGTCAGACTAGGTTCAGTGCAGGTAAGGTGACCCACAGCATTTTGCCTCCATCACAACCTCCTTCCTACCCCAGCCCCAACCACGGTGCATTCACAACAGCAATCTGCACCACAACTCTCTTGTGTGCACTTGACTCAGGTACCAGAGACAGGGTGCAAATATGTTTTTTTTTATCTGTAGTTTAGGTAAAGTGCAGCCTCGCTCTGCCCAAAAAACAATACAGGGGACATTAGAACATCTCCAGCCAAGATTTGTACAGGACAGCTACAGCCAACACCCTGCTTAGAGGAAGTGAGAGAGCGTGCATGGTTTTTTTTGGAGTGACTACTGTCAGGACCTGCCTCAAGCACCATCTGAAATACAGCATCTCATAGAATAGTTTGGCCATTAAGGTCATCTAGTCCAAGCCCCTTGCAATGAGCAGAGACATCTACAGCTATATCAGGTTGCTTGGAGCCCTGCCCGACCTGACCTTGAATGTTACCACCTCTCTGGGCAACCTGTTTCAGTGTTTAACCACTCTCATTGTAAAAAAATTCTTCCTTAAATCTGGTCTGAATCTACCCTCTTTTAGTTTAAAACCATTACCCCTCGTCCCATCTCCTTTTGGCAAAGCTTCCCGTTGCCACCCGGGGCATGAAGCTACGCAGATTTGTATGGGGGAGGGCTATTTGCTGCAGCAGTTCCTCATCACCCTGCTTAGGTTGAGGTCAATGTGCCAGCTGACACATCCCGGGCAAAGGGCAACAGCCATTCTGCAGATGGCTAGCAAAGCAGGAACGGTAACAGAGACTATGTGAGGAACAGTTTCCACCACACTGGTAGAGCAGAAAGGGATTTGCCCAGTACCAGAACAAGAGTTGTTCCAAAATCCTAGCCCAAATACTGATACTGCCCGAGGAGCAGTGCGAGGCCCAACTGAACTGCTTAACGTCACACTCCTGGAGGACAGCAATCATTAGAACCAGCTTTGTGGTCCTTGTCTGACGTGCTGCAGGCAAAACCCCAGGGTGACGGGTGCTCTAGGAATCCGTGGGGAGATAAAGTGCTAAGCACTAGCTGTCTTAACCCAAATATTAAAATCCCAACCACCACCACCACTGACTGCCACACTGTGACGTTTCTCATTGGAGAAAACACTACTCCTCTGAAACAGACCAGCAGCACAGATGGAAAAAGGGGAAAGAAACCCCCACCTTCAGAGAGGCACGTCAGATGGAGAAAAGAGCACTTACCTACATCACCATTCTGCAAGTGGCCGCTCCGATTGCCATCAGTCTGAAGTTCTACCTCGTCATCATAGCAGCTGCCTTTCAGGAATGACACAGGCCCCTCGTTTTGCAGGGAATGCAGCTGCTCCTTGAATCTACAGTCAGACGATACGTCCAGGAAGTTGTACAGCAGCGTGCATTCCATCTGGACAGACCCATTGATCTTAAACATAAGAAAAAAAGACTGTTAAGCCTAGGAAAAGCCCCACTCAAAAGGTCTGCTGTTTTCAAATCCTGAACAAGCTTTCTGGCCTCCTCTGGGCATCCTGAATATCATCAGCTGGGGAGTCCGTAAGGCTTCAGCAAACACACACCAACTCCTGGATGCGTGCCCACACAGAACTGTCGGATCCTAGAATCCCAGAATCCCAGGCATTGGAAGGGACCTCAAAGGATCATCTAGTCCAATCCCCGTGCTGCAGCAGGACCACCTACATCAGATCACACAAGAACACGTCCAGGCGGGTTTTGAACATCTCCAGAGACTCCACAACATCTCTGGGCAGCCTGTTCCAGTGTTCTGCTCCCCTTACTGGGAAGAAGTTCTTCCTCATGTTTAAGCGGAACCTCCTATGTTCCAGCTAATATCCATTTCCCCTTGTCCTATCGTTGGATGCCACTGAGAAGAGCCTGGCTCCATCCTCATGACAGTCCATATTTATAAACATTAATGAGGTTCCCCCTCAGTCTCCTCCAAGCTAAAGAGCCCCAGCTCCCTCAGGCTTTCCTCAGAAGGGAGATGCTCCACTCCCTTCATCATCTTTGTGGTCCTAATGGGCTGGCTCTGTTCTTACCAACCAGTGGTGGCAGAATCGGCTCACCTACTCATGTTTCCAGCTGTGGCAATGACAGAAACCCTGATCAGAGCTCTATTTTTGGAAGGTTTTTACCCTTGTGTTTGGGTACTGAGCACTCTGCTTCCTGCGCACAACGAAGCCAGCAGCACCCCACTTCAATGTAATCAGAGCATGGCAGTAACAAGATTGGCAACAGAGATAAGAGAGGAAGCCTGCAATTTCTTCTCCCTCTTTAAAGAGACTAGCTCCACAATACACCTGGTTAGCTCCCTGTAGAGAGCCAAGCAGCTACTCACAAGAATAGTGACAGTGAGATGGCGGATCACTGGTGCCTGGCATCACCTGCACTGGCATAGCCACCCCCACTGAACAGGCACAAACCCTGCCACCTTCAGGCAAGGCAGCACAGAGTGCCCAGATTAGGCTGAGGAGGTCCATGAGGCAGTCAGATTGACACGAGCAAGAGGTCCCCACTGGAGCATGAGGCCTCATAACCAACTAAGGCCTCTGTAGAAAACCAGGAGACTGCCCAGTAATTTTAGTTAAGCAGCTAAGAGAGCAGGATGTTGTGTAAGCACAGAAATTTGTTGGAGTGTGTTCAGAGGAGGGCCACAAAGATGATCCAGGGGCTGCAGCACCTCTGCTAAAAGGACAGGTTGTGGGAGCTGGGATTGTTCAGCCTTGAAAAGAGAAGACTTCGGAGGGACCTAATAGCTGCCTTCCAATACCTGAAGGGAACTTACAGGAAGGCTGGGGAGGGACTTTTTACAAGAGTGTCCACTGATAGGACAAGGGGAAATGGGTTTAAGTTGAAGGAGAACAGATTTAGATTAGATCTTAGGAAGAAATTCTTCAGTACGAGGGTGGTAAGACTTTGGAATAGATTGCCCAGAGAAGTTGTGGATGCCCCCTCCCTGGAGGTGTTCAAGGCCAGGTTGGACGGAGCCTTGAGTAGCCTGATCCAGTTGAGAGGCGTCCCTGCCCATGACAGGGAGGTTGGATTAGATGATCTCTAAGGTCCTTTCCAGCCTATGCCATTCTGTGATTCTACGATTCTATGAAATAAAGTGAGAAGGAAAATCCTGACTCTGGTATGAAGACAGTCTGCCTATAAGACGAGGAAATGCTTAGGCTTGATTGGAACTAGGGAGAAAATCAAGGCTAAAGTGGAACGGTTTGTCTTGCCAACTGCACAGGGTAGTCAATATGCAGCCAGGATGAACTTGGCAATTTAAAGGGAGTTTCAGATACCTTTTGGGGAGTGGAACCTTGCAAGGCCACCTCTATCTACATAACCACATCAGTAATATCATAAAGGACCCACACTCCCTAGGCAACAGTAGAAAAACTGGAGCAAACGCATAGAAAGCAATTAATTGTTCACTTGAGAGGAGACTGGGCAGAGAAAAGGAGGAACAAAGACAACAAAAAGGAGAGTCCAGAAATGGAAACAAATGGAAAATAAGGTGTATGATCAGTCAAATATCAACAGAAGGTGCATGTTCCGTGTGATCTGAGCATGGCTGTTTACAGGCAGTAGTGAAGCCCACCTGGCGACCCAAGCTCCTTGGGGTACCAGGGACAATGCCCTCCAACAACCCACTGGAGTGGCCATCAGGGTTATGTTCCAAAGGCTCGTGGGAGGGCAGAGCGAAGAGGGTTGTAACTGTGCCCTACACTACATGGGGTCAGGAGGATGACAGACATTTCCATAGCAGCTCAAAGTAGTCAATAAGATTTAAATGTGACACAGTAGCTCCGTAATTGTGTCTAGTATCGTGCAAAACAATGCGATAAATTGATGACAGTGCTGCCTATTGATTTAATTTATTAGTTTTCATAGAATCATAGAATCATAGAATGGTTTGGGTTGGAAGGGACCTCAAAGATCATGTAGTTCCAACCCCCCTGCTATGGGCAGGGAAATCCTCCACCAGGTTGCCCAAAGCCTCATCCAACCTGGCCTTGAACACTTCCAGGGATGGGGCAGCCACAACTAGTTTTAGTAGTTTGTAGCTTTATCAATAAACATTATAGTCTCTTAAATAGCTACACCTCCAGTCTGCAGTTTAAAGGAGGAGAATCACACAGAAGCAGCTTGCAAACTAAGTGGTTCCATCCACTTGTCTGCACTCAGGGCAGTGTTGGGGCGCTGCAGGAACTCGGGGAAGGTGGGAAAGACACAAGCCAGCACTTTTTGAGACTCATCTCCTTTGAGGTATCTCACAACAAGCGCACAAGAGAACCACTGGTCACTGTGAACTGCTGACTTCAGACACGTTTTCATCTAACCTGTTCCATGATGGATTCAGAGACAGAGCAGCTCTTGTCACCCTCTGCTTCAGACCACAAGTCCTTGCCCTGCAAAACAAGAAGAAAAGGGTGAAAGGAAAAAAATTCTGCATAAACTCACGTCTTGCAGTGGTGCTCATGGGTCTGGCCATGTCTCTATGACCTTTCTAGTGATGCATATCTATATTTCTGGAGAGGGCTGCCCATCACACACTGGCAGTCATAAAAAAAAGCTGGGAAAATCACAACCAACCCAGCAAGAAGGGTCCTATTCACGTGAACGAGGGGCATGAAACTCCTTCCTGCCACAGCCACGTGGAGCACAGTGGAACCTACGAATGAGGCTTTAAAGCCAAGAGGTGGTGCTGGGAAAGGGAGGGACAACCCTTCATAGTGCCAGAGGCTGGAATGGAAAGCAGTGTGACCATAGAGGAGTTCCTGAGTAGCTACTGACAGCAAGTGAGCGGCTTGGGTCTGTGTGCAAAGCAGCATCTTCTGAAGTGAAACACCCAGCTGACATTGCTACACATCTGCAGGACTTCAAGTGCACCTTCCCCCACCCCCCATGCACACAGAAGTCTCTCCTGCAAGCTGGCTTCAACTCTTGATGAGCAGAGCCTGGCTGAAAGTGGGCACTACCTTCCCACCAGGCCTTCTTCACCCAGGGCAATAACCTGGCTGCTACACAGGTACCTTTTGAGCAAAAAGGAGGTGAAAGCACCAAGGAGCCCAAACAGATGGCCTGCTAACCATCAAAGACCTGGGCTAGTGACAAAGGATCCTATTTCACAGTAACAACTCCTCACAGCTGTGTTTTAAATAACTAAGTGTGCTGGTGGAAAAGAGAGAGGAAGTGAAAGCAAAAATGAATTCCAATTCTGAAGGAAACCACAGTTTTCAAGAGATGGTGGATTTCCCAACTTTTCAAAGGTTCTTCGAAGTCCCCAACACAGTCTCAAATATGTCTAAAACATATAACAGCCTGCAGGCAACCTCTTAACCATAGCCCTTTTTCTCATTTTGTTGTTACATCGGACTAATAGCTCCATAAAACACAAGCTTAGTCTTTGCTGCTTCGTGTTTTCCTCCGTTCCGACCAAATCCCTATTACCACTACTCACCTTTATCCTAATCAGTGTGCTGGCTGCGGGGAGTGCAGTCCTCTATCCTCTTCTCTGGCGTCTGACAGGGCTCTGAAACACGTCTGGGTGATCTTTCTCCTAGGCTTGACTTTGCTGGAGGAGAGACAGACGTTAATTCAGGCTGGAGAACTTGAGATAGAATCCCCGAGATTAAGAGGAACGGGAGGATTTAGCATTAAGTCTGTGGCAGGACCTTGGCTTTGTGCAAAATCCTCAGGAGTTGTCCACATGAGCAACGTTCTGTAGGCTAGGCAAAGCCTCAACTTGTGCATATTTTGTTTTTACATATAATATTTATTTTCCATTCAAAGTCAACACAAAACCAAGGTGCTCGCCTTACAACTAGTAAACAGTAGATATCCTCTGATACCAACTCCTGCTGAGTTAACCACCACTTCCTCAACCTTCATGGCTCAGGCCACAGGAAGCTTGAAGTGATATTGAGCTCTGCTGCCCACATCCCATTTGCCTTGAAACCCACACGCATCACAGCAACCTTCCTGGACTCTAGCAGTATTGCCATCCTCATCCAGCTCTAGCCCAGGCCAAAAGCTTCCCGTGGGACCACAGCAGTACTCTACAGCTGGTCAGATTAACCTATGCTGGCTAATTTGGGCTAGTGATAGCCAGCTGACTTCATAACACGAGCATGGGCCAAACAAATCTCCCCATCTTTCAAGGTACAAAAAGTTGCACCATCCTCCGTTCACACCACACGATGTTCTCCCACAGTTCCAGAAGAAGTGTGATGCAACACAAGCCACCACAGCTGCGAGTTGCACACGAGTGGCCGGATGTGCTGGTGAAACTAGCTGAGTAGCACCAAAGAGATTTCCTACTCGCAAAAAACTTCACGGTGAAACGGCTTCCACCCAAACCCAGTCCAACTGTGCTAGGATGACCTGCTTATTCTCACTGATGAGAATTCCAGTAAATTGCTGGAGGGTGAGTTGAGCACAGTCAGGTGGCAATAAACAGACTAAATAAAACATCAAGCTGCAGAGGGATCAGCATAATTTTCTTACAGTAAGAGGATGGGATAGAAATAGAAGACACTTCCTTGGGCATTTGCTACCTGCCACATCTTTCCAAGGAAAACTCAGAACGTGGCTTTAAAGCTCGGATTCCCTACATTTTTTTTGTCACACTATTTCACACTGCCAGGGAATTCATTTGGTTCAGTCCAAACAGTTTTGAAAGAGGCAACCAAAAAAAAATGCACTATTGTCTTTTCCCACTCCCTGCTTCAAAAGAAGAGGCACAGACCACTCCAGTCCGGGAAGGAAAAAGAGGCACACTGCTCCATTCTCAAAGCAGAAGACACAAGTCAACCCACAAAATAAAATCCAGATATATTCTGGGCATGCCCATACAGCTAGGCTGGGAAAGGCAAGGCATAGTAGCTTGGCACTGTGCAAGTGCATTGTCCACACCGGTTTACTACACTGATGAGAAGCTGTAAGAGGAGCTGGAGCCTGTCTGCCTGCCCATGTTCCTCACATCATTCCGGGGATCATCTCAGCTCTACGTAATAAAGTCAGATACTCCTCAGGGAGAAACAGAGACATTACAAAATAAAAATCACCCGTCGCATTTGCAAATGGCGAGTTTGTCCACTCCCGTGCGCGAGTGGAGTGAAGAACTGCCAGAAAGATAAAAAAGGAGAAAAAACCCACCACACTCTAAAGTACTGACATGGTAAAAAAAATAAGATGAGAAGGCTTGAAGATGCTCCTTTCATGAACTCTTCCCTGAATCAAAGAATCACCACCCAGGCAGTGGAAGGCCCTGAGGGGTTCCAGCCCTCAGCTAATAAAGTTCTGCTTGGGTGGTCGGAAAACACATCTGAGAAGAGGAAAAGGATTTCTCTCACACCACAAAATGGTTCCCTACTACTACAATACAAAGCCTTTTTTTTTTTTTTCAGAAACCTCAAGTTTTAGATAATTGCTTTGAATCGATGCAAGGGGTTCAGATAGTCAAAGTTCCTCCTGAGAAGTCAAATTCATCAATGGAATCTCAAAAAAAAGCGGACCCCTAAAGAGCAAACCCCAAACAGTCAGATGTAATCATGCTGATAACACCTGCAGATTTTAACCATTAAGACTTTGCAACCTTAGTAGGTTTAGACTCGGATTAAGACATTTTCTAGTGGATGGAAAAAGTTATCTCAGATTGGGTGAGAAGAATCTTTAGTAGGAGAATGAGAGAAGATGGAGATAAAGGCTACAAACACCATCTGCGTTTGGATTCAGAGTGAAACTAGATATTTGCTAAGGCTGCTTTAGGGCTGCTGAAAGTCTTGGAATAAATTTCATGGAATATGTTTTTTTTTTTTAATTGAAATACCAATTAATTCTAATAAACTATTCCTTTTCACACTTTCAATTCCGTTATCAGACATGCAAGCTTCATGTGTTAACAACTGCCTCCGAGAAACTGCTAGATGCCTTGAAGTCTTCAACAGGTAAGACTACAACCAGGTTTTTCTATCAGTTCTTTCCATCTTAGGAAAAAAAAAGTGGAGGGGGTATTTTAAACACAAGTTTAGGAGCCTTAAATCAGCTCTGAAGAGTCTGTGCGTGGCACGTCCATTCCAACTCAACATTGTGTTGGGATGCAGGACTGTGGAGAGGCACGTTAAATAAACATAATGACAGTCAGAGCAGCACATCCACCAGCCGCTTGTCAGCACAGGACAGACCTCATTCCACCCACACACACGCCAGTTTCCACAAGAGAGAATTCTGTGGATGCTTCCCCTAAAGCAAGTCTCCAAGGCTTCCCCCAAGGCCATCACAACTCTTTAGATAGGGCTGAGTGCCTCCTGAGGGATGGTACACACTGCTCTCCAGCGACACAGGTCCTTCAGCTCTGGTGTCCCACCTTCTGTTTCTCCCTCTCATCCCCAAGTTGTATCAGCCTTTAAATCTTACAAGGATCTCACCAGAGCAGCTTTTTCCAGCTGTGGCCCACTGATGAGGGGTGGCAACACTACAGTCCACCCCGGGCAGGGCTGGAATGCCCTCTCTGACTCCGGGCTTTGAGGAGAGGCGGCACTGCAAGTCTGCAGGGCAGGTCATTTCCAACCACCTCTTGCAGTTCTGGGAAGGGTAAAGCCTCATCCGCTGTACAGCACTCTTCTCCCACAGCCCCTGCTAGTGGTGCCATACCATCTTGGGAAAAAGAGGCAGCACTGGCCACAATTCTGCCAGCGAGAGACCAAACGAGGTCCTCCCAGCCATGCCAGTGCCACATACTACATATTGCAACAGCAAACGCTGCAAGTGCACATTTCGCCTTCCAGGTGGGGAGCTACAGATGGAAACAGTACAGCTGCGAAGTGTGCAAGGTTTCACCTGCTCTGAAACCAGCATGGCGTTCTGCTGTACCCCCGGGCACTGCAAGCACCCCACACAGCAGCAGGAAGCAGCCAGTTGCACACGGTCACCCGTGTAGGGGGAACTCTTAATAGCTTCTCCAGGCTGCCATAAACAGGGCTGCATCCCAGAATCCCTACAGCAACAGGGCTAAATCAGCTTCCGTCCCTTCTTCACACTTGTGTTGTATCTTCAGGACAGCTCAGAGGAACAACGTCTCTGCTTCCTGTGGCTTTCCCTCAGATCCCTCGCCGCTCCTTACGCGCAGCCCGTGAGCTGCTGTTATCAGCTGCATCAGACACCATCCAGTTATGAAAACATGCTCCTTCCAGCAGGACTCGCTCCTTTAACAGCTCCTCTGGACTCTGAGACACATCCCACACCTGGACAGACACACTGTCAGTCAGTGGACCTGTTGTGCAAGTTGTCCAGATACTTATCCTTCCTAACTCGGACGTGAGACACCGTGAATTCAAGTCTTCAAAGCAGAAGCTGTGATAAAGCAGCAGTCATTAACAGGGAAAAAGCTTCCAACCTGTGCCCTGCTGGCTCTGCCGGGCAGCTGAAAGAGAAGAACTTTATTTTTGGCAGTCAGGATGATATTACTGGAAGAAATGAAACTGCGTCTATTTGTCCCTTGGACCTGGTGGCTCGTAACCTGTCTCGTTGGCAAACGTTTCCGTGTTGAGCTGCAGAACTCTTTAGAGCAACGCATCGTTTTACAGGTAGGGAAACTGAGGCACTTGATGATGTGACCTAACATTTTAAATCCACATATCACATCATAACCACTCAGTTCCACTGTCTTCCTGAAAACGTTGCCACACAACGTAACTGGCCATTACTGCAAAGTCAGGAAGAGAACCAGCACCTCAGAGTTACAAAGCTCCTTATCAGAGAACACTCTAGGCTGTGCCAGGCTGCTGTCTGTAGCACCTCCAGTCATGACAGGGTAAGCAAATCCCACATCTTACAGCCTGAAGTCCCCAAAGGAATCCCCATCACCCTGCCACACTCAATTTCTAGCCCCTAAACCCATCAGGAACTAAACAGGCCAGCTAGCAGCAGATCCCAGAGGTTTGCATCCTATTTCTCCAGCCATGGAAGAAGCCTGACGACTCCCACAGCAGCTGCACGTGCACCTCAGACTGTGCAAGGGGAGAGCAAGAAGAAACTGACAGCCAAAGGGAAGAGAACTTGTTGATCTGCAAAACAATGAATAAATGAAGGAATGATGAATAAACAGGAAGTTACCATATCCACAGAAAACTTGTCCCCACCACTATCAGCCTGCGAAGGACATGCCAGCCTTTGCAGCTTAGGAGGCTCCAAGATTTTGCCTCGTGTGAGACCCACTGTCCTCCTGAAGTAGAATCTGATTCCAGGCTTCAGAAACAAAAGCAGGGGTGGGGGGGGGAACAGAGACATTGCAGTACAGTAGCCAGGTGAAGGATGGGTTAAACAAGCCCCTTTGTGCAGCTATGGATGCACATCCACGTGCTGTTGTGAAACCAAAGGGATGGTCCGGTACCATCCGCTTAGTACCAAAGCTATTGGCTTGGAGTTCCTCAGGACTTTCCCCGCCACAGGGAACACAGTTTCCAAACAACAGGCATTTTCCACGCATTTGCTAAACTCAGCACATTTGCAGATGACACCAATCGTGTGGCGTGGTGAACACGCTGGAGGGAAGGGATGCCATCCAGAGGGACCTGGACAGGCTTCAGAAGTGGGCCCGTGTGAACCTCATTGAGTTCAACAAGGCCACGTGCAAGGTCCTGCATGTGGGCCGGGGCAATCCCAAGCACAAGGGCAGGCTGGGCGGAGAATGAATTGAGAGCAGCCCTGAGGGGAAGGACTTGGGAGTGCTGGTGGATGACAAGCTCACCATGAGCCGGCAATGTGTGCTGGCAGCCCAGAAAGCCAACCGTGTCCTGGGCTGCATCCAGAGCAGTGTGGGCAGCAGGGCGAGGGAGGGGATTCTGCCCCTCTACTCTGCTCTGCTCTCCTGAGAGCCCCCCTGCAGTGCTGCGTCCAGCTCTGGGGTGCCCAACATCAGAAGGACATGGAGCTGCTGGAGCAAGTTCAGAGGAGGCCATGGAGATGATGCGAGGGCTGGAGCACCTCTGCTATGAAGACAGGCTCAGAGAGCTGGGGCTGTTCAGCTTGGAGAAGAGAAGGCTCCAGGGTGATCTTATTGCAGCTTTCCAGTACCTGAAAGGGCTACAAGAAACCTGGAGAGAGGCTTTGGACGAGGGCGTGTAGTGACAGGACACGGGCAATGGCTTTAAACTGAAAGAGGGGAGACTTAGAACAGATATAAGGAAGAAATTCTTCACTCAGAGGGTGGTGAGGCACCGGCACAGGTTGCCCAGTGAAGTTGTGGCTGCCCCATCCCTGGAAGTGTTCAAGGCCAGGTTGGATGGGGCTTTGAGCAACCTGGTGTAGTGGAGGGTGTCCCTGCCCATGGCAGGGGGGTTGGAACTGGATGATCTTTGAGGTCCCTTCCAACCCTAACCATTCTGTGATTTGCCTCTGAGAGAGAACACGACATCAATATCTTTATTTGCAGGTGACAAAAACTGACAAGCTATTGTGCACAACACTGCGAGGTGCCAGCAGGACTGTGGCCTGGAGCAGGACAGACCCCACCCCCTATTCACTTGGGATTTATTTGTTAGGCTCTTAGGAAAGATACCCTGCTTGTCAGGAACCACTAGGCTGCTTAAAAGCTCCTCCCCACTCTCAAGCATGACTGCTGATTCCTTGAGGCTGTCAGCTTTTGTTTCTCTTCCTTTCAGCTTCAGATTCCACCCTCCTTCAAGATGTGAATGATGCCACTACCAGTCACTCCAGCAAGGAGAGGGGGGCGGAAAAAAAGCAACAAGCAGTTTGCTCATAACACCTTTGATGGAAAAATACATCGCAACATGCTGAACACTTTCTGCTCCTAACAGTTTCAGTGTATATTTATCTTCCAGTATTCCATGGCACTGAAACTCTAAATGGAACACAGAGACCCAACACCAATGGATGCTCGTCCCACTGCCTCCTCAGCTGGGGCTAAAATTTTTACCTTTGCTTCTTTATGCTGCCTTAGTACAGAGTGAGCATCTCAGCCTGGACACTACATACCTTCAGCTGTGTGTTCTGACTTAGAAACACACTGCACAGCTTGTTTGCTAAGGTTTATTTCCCTTTCTGAAAGAAAAGCTTTATTAGAGACAGCTCTAAAGAGGTGGTTCCAATCGGCCTTTTTATTAAAGTTTTATTTCAGCTCCCCAGGGTCTGCTGCTGTTTCACATTATTTTTCACAGTGACATGAATTGCAGCAATCTTGTAGTTATCGGGGCAGTACTTTGACTTGTTAGGAGGAAAAATGTCCAGCTTCATCATCAACTTTTATTTTCAAAATGCTCTGTTGCCCAGCCCCTGTGCAGCACATCAAGGAATAAGAAGGAACACTGCCGTATTACTAAATCTTTAAAAAAAAAAAAAAATGTAGGCAGGAACTTTTGATTGCTGTGGTTTCTATATCAGATCAGTGATGGAGGCAGAAGGATGACACTGTTCCGTACTCTTCAGAAGATTCAGCTGGGCTGAAATGGAGTCAGCAGAAAGCCTGTGGCTCAAATTGCCCCAAAACTCGGGAGCTGGGATTTGGATTCAGCCAACTAGAGCTGGACCCAAATGGAATTTGCACATCTCCATATTCTGGGCATGGCCACACCTAAGAGGAAGGGGCAAGATTTGGACCTTGGCTGCCACAGTGCAGGTGATTTTTTTTTAGATCTGGGCCTGAGCTTTGTTTTTCCCCTCTGGTGTTGAGCAAAGTAACTCCAGTCAGATAAGCCCACCCTGCATTTCACCTCCTCCTAAACGTTAAGAAAATACTTCTACCTTTCCTAAGGTAGGAAGGAAGGAGAGGAGGAAGCAAAGCAAACCCCAGTGAAAATGCACAGTCACCCACAGAAGGCTCCTCGTCTTTGCAGGTGAGCTTTGTGTTCAGAAGTTCAACTCTATCAGCCCAGCAGCTGCAACACAACCCTGCAGTAACAGGGCATGCTCAAGCTGTTCTTAAACTGTTCGCCTCTTGGAAACGACTGGAAAACCGGAGAGACTGAGCAATCGCAGTTCCAGCCCTCTGACATTCCAAAGGAAGCACAAACAGACTAAGAGCTGGGAGCTCCTCAGCAGTGGTGAGGAGTGGTGAGCACTGGAACAAACTCCAGCTATCACGGGTGATGGGCGAGGGACGGTGTCAAGCCAGAGAAGTGCAGGACTTGCCTCCAGATTTAGAAGATGCCCCTCCTGGGGCATCAGCACTGGACACCTGCACTCTGGCATGCTTTTACGGTTGAGCAGTGACCAAGAGCACAGAGGACAGTCTCTCTTCTCACTTGGTAACAGTGTCTCTGACAGATGCAGGTGATGCTGGGACAGGCTCTGACAAGAACTGCAAACCAGCAGACCTCAGGAAGTGGGACTGGATACAGTAACTGTCGTTGTCACCTAGAGGACAAAAATATCCTCCTGATTTTAGTTTTAACACGTGTACCACTTATCAGGTGCCAGCATGAGCACAGATCATCCATCAGTACGAAAATCGGGAACGACACTTCATATTGCAACTTGGATGCATTTCACAGCTAATACCAACAGTAAGGAGGAATATAAATCTATCTTTCCTTCACCTGACTGGCAAGTTAGGTAAGCAAAGTAGGAAACTGATCAAAAATAATAATAATTTAGAAAAAAAAATCAAAGAGATGGCTGTATGGACACAGCTGGCCACTCAGTAGCACTCTCTTTGCCTTTGATTACCTTCAGGCCATTAAGACTAGACAAGAATTCCTCTTCCAGACTGGTAAGTACCAGGAATATCTCCACTGCTTTCTGAAAAAAAACCAGAAGCTATAAAGATGCCTACAATGTGAAAGTTTAAATACTGGACCAGCGTGGGTCATTTGAGACTACGCATCCAAGAGAACCTGGTCAAGGCTCCCTGCTCGGTTCAAACAGGCGTGCTGATGCACCAGCCAGGGTGGCATTTACAGAGCTACCGAGCAACAGCTCAGCACACGGGACAATTCTGCACAGGACTGTTTACTTTCAAGAGCATTTTACAGCTGGTACTCCCCAGTGGAGCCTGTTCACCTTATCAGACTCGAAACATTCGCTACAAAGAAAAGACTTGAAGAATTTACAGAAGAAGGGGTACAAAGGCAAATCTTCACAGCTGCATGCTCATCTGCTCTGAAAGCATACACAGCCCTGTCTCAGTGTTTGACATCATCTCCTAAACATGACAATGCATTTTAAATGGGCTTCCTTCCTCCTAAACATCAAGTGTATCATAGCTATAAACATCTCTTCTGTTCCTTACCTTTATGAAACAACCATGTGCTGGTACAGCCAGCCAAAGAGACGATCCACAGGAAAGCCTGACAATGGTCCTTTGATTACACTGAACACGCTGGGTATCTTAGGAGAATTCTCTCCCACTGTGTTGTGTTTCAACCTCCTGTTGCCACCAGGATAACGAAACTGACAGAGCCTCTGAAAAATCAAAATGATCTTGAAGGAATCTCTTAAGACAGGAGCCCAGACATCCTCAAGAACCTCAAAGAGGAGCTGTGCCTCAAAACAGGCAGTTGAAAATGATGGTAACTCAAACCAGCATTTCACAGCCCTGATCAAAGCCTTTTGACAGCAGCGCCTCGTTAACGTTGTGAGAATAAAAGCAACTATCATCTCTAAGGAATTATCCTCTTTCAAAGAAACACAACAGGAACCGTTTGGAAACCGTGAGGGCAGAACTGCAGAGCTGTTGCCTCCAGAAGCACACGTGTCCCACCGCCGAGGCAGACCTATGCCATCACCAGATGCCTCAGCACCCTGCATCCACCTTCCACTCAATGCCCCTCCAGGCTCTCCAGCTGTGGGTCTAAAAGCACAGTGGAAAAGCATGGATTTCCACACATGGAGAAAACACAAGACCATGCATGAATTAACACAAACCATTTCACTTTCAGTTTCAGCTTAGGAGGAAACACAGGTTAGTGCTGAATGCCAGGAAATTAATATTAAAACCAAAATACATCAACTAGCTGACCTAAGGGGATTTGCTTTGTATGGCTGTTAATCCGAGGGTGTAGCAACAATTACACCAAACTACAAGGTGTTACACTGACCAAGGAACGTTTATTTTCTCCTTTAAAGGAGAAGAAAGAAGTAGCCCAATAAGCTAGAGAGACCTGGGCACTGCCCATTCACCATAAACCACAGCAAGAGCACACTAGAGCCAACCAAAGGTCACAGCTTTTTATCAGAAAATACGGCAGGATCGCAGACACAAACAAAAATTCAACACCCGATTGCGCAGTGATTGCACACGCAGCCCGATTCCCTTGCTCGCACCTTCAGCGAAGCTGAATAAAAGCTCCGAGGTTTTAAAGGAAGGAAAGTGGTGAGCAAAATACTGCGGTAGGAGTTTAAAGCCCCATTGAGACTGTCCTCTCTTGTGAGAAAAGGCAGCATTCCAAGGATGTTCACCAGCAAGAACAGTCCAACCGAAGCCCACTGTGGCCAGGGAGCACTCTGTCCTCTCCAGGCAGGTCCATATTGGTGCAAAGCAACACGAAAGCCAACAGACTGGATCAAGGCCAGAAGTTTCACTAAGTTGTCGTGGTTTAGCCCAGCCGGCAGCTAAGCTACCACCACACTGCTCCCTCCTCCCCCTCGGTGGGGTAGGGAGGAGAAAATCGGAAGGAAAGAGCAGAACTGGTGGGTTGGGGTAAGGGCAATTTAACAGGCCAACACAAGAAAAACGAGAAGGGATAACGACTACAATAATACCAGTACGAGACCAATACAAAACAAGAGCTACAACTGCTCACCACACAGAACTCAGGGTGCGAAAGAGTCACCAACACACCACTGTGCTCTACACTTGAGCAATTGCTTCTGAAGTCATGCCAGAAGCAACACCAGGTGGAAGGAGGTGTCTAATGCACACCACTGGCAGCTAGAATCCCAATATCGGGGAGATAACAGCAGGATGTCAGAACGTGGTTCACTACAGACATCTGGTACACATCGAGGCCATCAGAGAAACTTAGCAGATTGCTTTCAAACACAAAGAATGAGATTGGACGCTTTTCGTGACTCATAACATTTCTTTCTACATTTGATCCCTCCTTTCCCTTTCCTTCTTCTCTGGTCTGGGTCAAAAAAAAAAAAAAGCAAATCAGACTTGTAAAAGTTCTGGGGAACGGACTGACTAAAAACATTCTGTAATCATTGCTGATGAGTTTCAATTAAAGCTGAATCCAGCCCCCTGCAATCCCTTCCAACCCCAAGATAAGCCATCCAAAACTAAGCGGAGATCAGACTTCAAGCAGGAGTTTTGCACCTTTGGCCAAGCCCAGCCATGAGTTCAACTCGTTAATTAGAAATATTTGCATGTACTCGGCTTGGCATAGCACACGGATACGAAGACAATTCCAGCCTCAAATACTTCGTAACCTAACACAGACAAAAAGCCACAGCGTAAGAGAAAAACAGAGGAAGGTACTTTGCAAATAAATATTTGCTGGCAAATTCTGCTCTTTCACTAGTCGAGGAACTGGTGGAAATGAACCAGCAGCCACAGGAGCTGCTTTATCAAGGAGCCAAGACCTCGTAGCTGCTCCTCCACAGTTACACCAGCAGTCTTTGCGCCGAGCATGTAAACCTGTTTGTGCTTGTGAGGTAGCAGTTGTTCTTGTGTAGTTGTTACTCCCCCATTCGACAGGACATCAGGGAAGCAGTAACTTCCGAGTGCCAGACCACTCCAGGAAGGTCTCCAAAGGTGGCAGTCGCTAGATTTATGTGCCTGCCTGCTTCCAGATTTAATATTTGTGGTTTTTTTTTCTTTCTGTAATAGAATGAAAAGTTTGATCTGCCAGCTCCTAAGACTCCTGCAGAGTGTAGATGACTCCTGTCATCCTGTTACACAGGAAAAAGACAATACACGGAAACAACACGGCACAGCTGACCCCAGGTGAGAGTGCTCAGTCAATGTACGCATGCACGCACACCAGCCTCCCCTAATTACCTGTCACAGCTCTGACTGGTTTGGGAGCTAACAGAAATCAAAAGCCACACTGAGCACCTTTAGAAGGCCCTCGCGTTATTTCAAGGGGAGAGCTGCCCGGGTACAGGTACATCTAATTCCCAGCAGCACAGACTCCAGGTTTGTGCAGGCGGCGCTGGTGGGGTGTAGCATGTGGTTCTCAGCGCGAAACCAAGCTGAGCTCGGGGTCTCGGCTGTTATCAGCCTCGTCTGCTGGTAAGAAATCTGAAGGCTAGGAACCCATCGAAACCACCTAACCAAAACCCAGCCTTGTTTCTTCTTCCTCAATTCAGCAGATGTCACCAAACGCAAACAAGGAGGAGCGGCCAAATAACGGGAAATTTTCACACCAACCTTTCTCCGCACGCACAGGGCAGCCTATCCAGAAGATTTACAACCAGGCATTACGCTCCGCACGAACACAAAGCAAGTTTTTTGCCTGGGCTGGTCCCCAAACCCTTCCAATCAGTTACTTGTAATGACAGACAAGAAATCTAGAGGAGAAGACGGGAGAATGGGAAGGGATAGGTTGCAGAAACTCCAGCAAATGACAAAGTTCTAGAATGCTTCTTTTTATACAATGCATTTCTCTCGTGTTTTTGTGTACCACCACCGGCACAGAGAGATCACAACGAGTAGGTCCTGCAAAGCTACCTTATGCTGAAGGAGACTCTGAACAGCATTAAACTTGTTATGTAGATCAGCTACCAAGGAAAGTAAAAAATGCACAAAAAAAACACCCTCTTTTTAATTAGTACCTTTCAAGACATTATACTTCCACAGACAGGTGAAAACAAGAGTTTCAGTTTGATTAGCGACAGAAAGTTACAACGGAACACCAGCCTTCCCCGCAAGTGGACTTTTGCAAAAAGTCCTTAACCAAAAAAAACCCCCCCAAATCAAAAGAAAAACGTTAAAAATAATTTCCTGTTGGGGAAACCACCTTGTTCCTTCCTCCGCCAGACGTTTTAATCATTTCGAGAAGATAACAAAACAAGCACCCTACAACAAGATTTTGGCCCAGACACTCCAAGAAAAATCAAGAAGAGTCGCCAGCTTCTCTGGAAATCAGCATGGACTTTCTGGATTAAAGACTCCAGTGATTTAAATAACTCCGCGGCCCTGTAACTTACTTTTTGTTTGAATTAAAGCTGTAAAATGTTGTGCTTTAAAAGAAGACGACCCCCTCAAACCCACTCCGAGGTACAGAGACCATCGCCTGACCACATGCAGGAGAGAAACACCTTCCTACGGGACGGGACCTGCTCGCTCGGTTCCTTTACACTTCGCACCCGATCCACTTCCCCGCTCCAGCCTCCGGGGAGCCACCCGGCACCGAGCACCCTCCTCGGGCCGCAGGGACCACCGCCGGACACCCACAGCTCGGCGGCAGGCACCGGGCTGACTCGTCGGCACCGACCGCCCGGTTTTCCAACGAATTACGGCGCGGCCATCAGAAACCCTTTCTCGCCTCGCTTGCTCGCCTCGCCGCCACTCCCACATCCCTCTGGCTGGAAAGCCAAGGCAAGCGCGGGTCCCTCTGGAGTTGATTGCCACGACATTAACTCCTTCCTCTCCCCGTCCCAGCGAGCATCCCTCCAGCCCGAAAACTCTCGCCAAGACCGAGGTGTTGGGACTTTACCAACCAGGACAAAGCCAGAGCGGGCTTTTTATGGCACGAGGGAGGCCGCTCTGCAACAGAAACGGAGAAAAAGGGGGCAGGGAATGTCTTGATGACGGAGGGGAGCGCGCACCGAGACGGGGCTACCGAAAGGCTGAGAGAGCAGGAAACAAAGTGAGAGGGGAAAAAAAAAAAAAAAAAAATGGAGCCGCTGAAGAGCGAGGCGGGATTCGGCTGGCAAAAAGGAAAGGAGGGAGCTGCGGGGAGGCAGAAGAGTTTCCAGCATCGGTAAGAGACAGCAGAAGCCCCACAGAGCCCGCCCCGGGTCACCGACCGGGCGCTTCGGCGGGAAGGCGGCGGGAAGCCAGCGGGAAGCCGGGCCCGACCGCGGCGGACCCGACCCCCCCTCCCCCCGCCTCCCGTCCCGGGACCGGGGCCGCACGGCACCACCTCAGCATCCGCGCCTCGGGGGCGATCGGGGTGGCCCGGGAGCGCCGCCACGCTCGCCCCGCCGGCTTCCCGCCCTGCCCTCCCCCCCCGCCCGGGCGGGCTGGCAGCGGCGCTCGCAGCGCCGGGGCCCCTCGCGGAGCCCTTCCCCGAGCGCCATGTTGCCTCCGAGCGGCGGCGCGATCCGATCCGCTCCCGCCACCGGTATGGCGCGGGCGACACTCACTCGGATCGGGAGCGGCCCTCAGCGGCGCGGCGCGCCTCACCTCAGCAAGCCCGACGGCGCGGCACCGCCCCGCTTCCTCCGCCATTTTAAGCGCAAACCGAGCCGAGCCCCGCCCCGCGCCCTGAGGGGGCGAAAGCGCGGCACGCGCCGCCCTGTCACGGCCCGCGCGCGCTCAGCGCGGGGAGGGGCGGGGCCGGGGGGGGGGTTGTGAGGCGGCCGGGCGGGCCCCACCGCCCCGGGGCGGGGGGGGGGGGGGGCTTTCCCCGGCGGGGCGGGAAGAGGCTGCGCGGAGTCAGCGGCGGAGCGCCGGGAGGACGGGAAAGGGGCCGGTCCGGCGCTTCCCGCGGGCGAAGCGGGGCGCGAAACCGGCCCCCCGGAGCACGGCCGGGGTTGGCCCCGCAGCTCGGGGTGAAGCAGCGCCGCGATCGTTCCGGAACGCGCCGGGGTTCCAGCCCTGCGCCCCTCGGCTTTCATCTCCTCGTGTCCCGTTTGCAACCGCCTACATCGCTGCCGAATAAATTAAACTTTGCATTTACGTGGGGTTAATAGAGTTACGCTAATTTTTATTTAACACAGCCTTTAATGTAGTTTTGCTCAAAGCAATGCTTACTTTGTGTTTAAGACAGGTTCTTCCCAGCATCCTGAGTCACGATACCGCTTCCAGCCTTTGTCGTGCCACGCGGAGCGGGTGAAGGGGTTTAATGGGGAAGGGGCTGAGCAGAGGGGTCGTTTTTACAGTTTCCGGGATTCTGCGGAATGAAGCCCAAACCCATTTTCATTCCGGTGTGAGTCACGCGTTGGCCAACCAACCCCTCGGGTGGCTTCACGCTGGGAATTATGCACGGGAAAAAAGGGACAGGTTACGTGACTGTGGACTTTCGTAAATTCCAAGGAACTGAAAATAAATTTGTTTTTAAAAACCCTTCAACTCGGTCTTGGAAAATCAGCACTGCAAGCCCCGAGTAGGCAGAACACGTACGCGCTCCTCCTTCTGCCAAAGTGTAGATACGGCTTTTGAGAAATCTACTTATTCTTTGTTTCTGGTATCCGAGTAAGATAGATTATTTTATATGTGTGTAGAGAATTTTAGTAAAAAAGAAGAGATATAATCTTACCTTTGGTTTACAGGAAACCACGTGATTCCTGTCTGAGACATTCACACTCAAAGTTTGGAAATACTCGTTTACTCACTCCCGTGCTGTCGGCAGGCATTTACACTGTTGCAAAGATGCCAAGGGAGAAAGGTACTTTTTCCAGAGCTTTGTTCGGACAGGTGTTTTGTCTTTCCTTAGAGTGCTGTGTAAGAGGATAAAGGCAACTCTTCATCGCTTCCCTTGAGTAATATCTATAAAAAGAAGGCCCCTTCCCTCTGTCTCCCTGGGAGGATGACAGCAGCTGTCATGCGGATGAGCAGCCACATGCCATCCTGTTGCTTTCATCCATTACCACCTGTAAGATCCTCTTCTCTGGTAAAAGCCCCATTGCTGCTGCTTGGGATTTAAAGAAGGAAGATGCGCTCAGATCCTGCTTGAATTCCTAAAGGGAATCTCCTCCAAGAACACTTTTCCTGGAGAGATGTGTGGCCAGGTAGCATGCTTACAGGATTAGGTTTGCATTCTCCTGTATGCAGGACTTAAAAATGCAATTGCTACCGTCACAGCACTCATGGTGAGGACTTCTTAAAAATTGTTAAACACAAGGGAAACCAGAATGCCAGGAATTTCACCTGCTCTTAGTCTTAGGCATGGCTTCATCCCAGTTATTTTCCTGACAAGTTACACAGTATAGGGAAAATTCATTGTCTTCATTCAGGGGGAGCAGCTGTATAACATCATATAGGTATTCTGCTGCCAAAAAGAGACTCTGCCAAGTCTTGGCTTTGCCTGTTACTCAATGAACCAACTCACATCCTCCTTCCTGTGCTCCTTAGAGATGAGGACACCATCCACACTCCCTCCGTGGTAACTGCTGTGCCAGAAAATTTCCTGAACCAGAAAATTTGGAGAGGGGTCACGGTTCTGTGCCAAGGGGAACAACGTAGAGTGGGTGAGGCAGCTTTGAGAGCTTGAACCACCACGTGCAGAAAGGGTCGCAGGCTCCTGGAGGCTACTTCCACGATTAGTGGAAACTGAAAGCAGCAGCTGCCACCATGCTGGGCTCCTGAGGCGAGATTTCATTGTTAGAGGGCCTTTTTCTGGTGGTGCTTCTTACGCACGTGTGGCTAAGCTGTGCAGGAGAGGTGACCCTGCACATCTCAGAGGGCCCTCCATCCAGCGCCAGCGTAGCTCTTTGCCAAAGCAAGCAATACAGGAAGGTCTCTCCAGGACACTGGTGGTTCTGTCCGTAGTTGATAAAAAATTGCAGAACCTCTGGGTCCCTAATAGAGATCGGGGGCTAACAAGTTTGCGGTGTAATTAAAAAGCCATGACAAGGTGTTGCCAGGCTGGTCTCCAATGGGAGCCGATCTCCTCCGTCCTGGAGTCCAGTGGTCACTTTCCATATATTCATTTCTTTTCTGGCATCAAGGGAGAAATCCTTGCAGACTGGCCTTTAGATCTCTCCCAGGTAACAGCAGCTTTCTCCTACTACTATTTGAAAGCAAGAGACCAAAAGGACAGGAAGAATGGTAGGTTTTGAAAAGTGCCAAAGAACTGCCAGCCTGCTGAGCTGCACCAAGGAAGGACAAAATAAAGAGCGAGCTGTGCCACTCCTGCCACCTGCAGCACAGCCTGCTGTTCCCAACCCTCCACACCGTGCACTGCACGAGAGGAAATCCGAGGCCCATCACCTCACTGTTGCCATAATAGGTCTGCTTTAATCCAACCACCTTACGGACACCAGGGTTTATCCTCAGTTTTCAAAATGGTTGGGTGGGTGGGAAAATAAGACTCATTGTCTGGGATTTCCCTGGCTGGGACTTCCCACAAAGTCCTGTGTTTTCTGTCTGTTGAAAAAAAAGGCACAAAGTTTTACAATTTCTCTCAGTCTACTTAATGACAGCAGTGCTGCTGACGCGATGTCATTCCTCCAGGCTTCAAGCTCCTGACATTTACTGGACCCAGCGCCCACCACTTAGGCTGAACGTCCAGCCTTTTCAAACAGGAGATACCCAGACAAGATGTCTTGTCTTGACACACGAGCTGGTGAGGTTGAACATCCAAATCCTTGCAGTCTGTTCGAGGGGCACAGCTCTGGAGGTGCACATCGCCTAGCTGACCTTCCTGAGCTGGCAGAGCGCAGAAGAGACACGGGCACGGAGCACGGGAGGCTTAACACGGGATTCCAGCACAGAGGCGTCGATGTCTTTCACTCCTTATTTTCCTGAGTGCTGCTCCAGCAGCGTCAGATGTTCACACTGGTACTGCGGGCTAAGGAAGTGAGCTACAGTGATGAAATACTAGTTCCTACAATTCCATTTACATCAGCTTCACCCCTTCTTGGCTATTTATTGTAATTTCTCTTCACAGGGAATCTGAAGAAACAATGTAAAATACGGAGAAAGGAGGACGACCATGTATTGAGGCTGTATCAAGATGGATTTGTTTGTATCGCAGATAATTCAGATGGGCTCCGAGTGTTCCAGCAAGAGGAGCAGAAGTCAGGCCCTTTCATACCCAGGTTTTTCTTTCATCTCAAGATCACCTTCCCTCAGCTCCCGGCTTCCTCTTTAATCATCATCCGTGGGAGTGAACGCAGAAGGGAGACAAACGGAAACTCCACCAACAAAAAGAAAAAATAATTAATGACTTTATTTTTTTTTTTTTTTTTTTTTTTTTAGTTCAGTTGGCCATCTGAGGTGCTAAAATCTCAACACCAACGAAGCAAGTGTGCATAAAAACAAACAATAAAACACAACCAAACAGAAGAAAACAGGCTGGAACAGAGTTGGTTTTTTTTTTTTTTTTTTACAGGTAGGGTATACGCTTTTCTGTTAACACTCCATACATGCCAACGATAAAAGCCTTGAACGATCTGAATATCAGAGTTCACTTTCGTACAACAGGGAAGATGCCGCAGCAGATCCCTTCACCTGGATCCGACTTCACACACACACACACGCATGCACGCACAGGTACAGAGTATTTAAATTACTGCAATGCCATCAGAACATGGCATCCTCCCCTTCGCATCTGCTTTCAGTCCCATCCTCATCTGCCCGGCTACCCTGCCTATAGTGGTACTCCGAGCGATCCAAAAGCAGGAACTTTTGGAAAGCTTCTCATCTCTGTTATTTTGCAACGGTCGAGAGCCAGCGATCTCTGTGAACTATATATACGGGCTGGTTTTTAGTACGCTTTAGAGTTCTCTTTACTGCAGACAGTGACGCCTGAAATCCCCAGAAAGCCCTATTGTGGCTTTTCACTTTGTACACGGGAGATTCCATAATGCGACACCTTTCTCATCCACTGGTGTCTGGTGTAAACACTTAGTTGAAAACTCATTTTAAAAGAATGTTAACCAAACAAGGTGTAGCTGTGAACGTTTTAGCAACGGCTGCTAAGAAAACGGAACTGCCGGCTGCTCTAGATCATGCAGTCTAGACCACTTACAATACCTCATAATGTTCAGGATTAGGATGTATAAAAATATTAAAAACCACCAGAGTGCACACAAATGTGGTGACTAGCTCTATGCAAGCACCGTGTTCTAAGAGAGGCCTAGGCATTGCACAAAACTCAGATTCTTGACCGTGGGGGTAACCCAAGGGTCCACTGGTGTCTTTACGTACAACAAATATTTACATAAAATGCAGAGACGGAGAGAGAGAAGGACAGACTTGTAAAACTTGCCGTTTGCTCTAAAATATGTTCAGCAACGCAGTTTGTGACATGCCCCAGCGAGACCATGGGGTACTGGTTAACTGAAAGAAGGAATATGTCTGGAAGTTGGAGCTGAAACATCTTGTCACCTCCCCACACGTTAGTTCTTTGAAGCTCAGGATTTTACAGCCACTTGTGAGTTTTAATGAAAACATGGCTAAAAGGAACAGAACAGTTTAAGAAAAAAAAAAAAAGGTACTGTGAAAGCAGCAGATTAGTTGTTTTGGCAGTCCTCACTCCCCCCATCCCCGTTTGCCTCCCGGGTGTTTCCAGGAGGTGGTATTCTCCTGCCTTCCCCATCGGAGACCGAAGTGCTTGCCCCATCCTCAGCGTGCCCATGTCAAAAAGAACACAGGCTTGGTTCCAGGCTCGGCTCTCCTCCTACTTGCCACAGGGAGGAAGCGGCCAGCCCCTGGTACGGACGTGTCGGATGGGGACGGGTGCCCTTGCGTGCCCACTTCTCAGAAGCCGAGGGCCTTTTCGCTCCCCTCATCCGTGAAATGGGCACAGGTCATTGAACGCACACAGCTGAGTCGTGTGCTGCTGCCCACCTGGGCAGCGCAAAGAGCTAGAACATCCTACTTGGATTCTGATACAAATAAGGAATCTTGTGGTCACAAGAGCCTTCTTCACCTTTAAAAATATAAAATTTGAATTAAAAATATTCAGATAGTAAAAAAACCCAGTATCTGATATGCAAGTCATATTCTTAAAGTGCAACTGAACAGCAAATACAAGTTGTGCCTTTTACAACCATCTTGATATAAAAAGGCCTTTTAACATTCCCTTTCGTGTATTTTTAATAAATTTGTGTGTGCGATGTTAGCTCTGAATTTGCATTTCACCTGAACCTCATGAGTTCAGGTTTAGGATACGCGCTTTTCCCCTGCAGTAGGGCAGTACACTCTCAAGTGATACCGTTCTTCAGCATTGCAAAGATCTGGCCAGTGTCCCCTGGCACGAAAGGGAAAAGTAGTAATCCGGTGTCTCTTCTTCAGGATTTCTTTATGTTCTACAGCTCACATTCAATGATCTTTTTTTAAAAGTTACATATGGTCCATATACCCAGTGCACTATAAAACGGACTGAGGCCATTTCTCCGCGCAAGATGGTTTACATTAAACTCCGTATCCAGCTTCCCTCTTTCTTCTCTCCTCCTCTCCAGCTCCTGCTGGCCCCTCAAACGCAGAGGATGTAAACTACCGTCGCCAGTTTGACTTGTGCAACTGGCCCCTGCTCTGGCAAATGGGGGGAATTCTGTTGGTTGGACGCTCTGTCGGTAAGCTAGCACTCCGTGATGCTGGTATGGCAGGTACCACTTGCTGACGGGCACAAAGTGGCACTGCAGCTGCCTGTCTGCTTGGTTTCATGAGCATCTGGATTTAATTTGTAATGCCTTAGCAGAAAACACTAGGGGGGATAAAAGGGGGAACGTTTGAGGTGGAAAAAAACATGTTTCCACAGTTAACGACCAGCACCGCTCAGAGTTTCTGGGGACAGTCCTACCCATTCTTCCTCAGCCTGAGGTATGCTCCTGAGTCAGAGGTGGATTCGAATCGTAGACCTTGGCTGACAGAAGACCTCTTTGAAGGAGGTAGAGAGCAAACAGCAAGAAACCACGCTGACTTCTGTCCTGGGGCAAAAGATAAAAGGATGTTCAGCCCTGCTTGGGTACCTTGCACCCACTGCTAAGCTGAAGGAGTCAAGTACGCTGTATGAACGTGCTTGGGAATGGGACGCTTTCTCAAGGACATTGGGGAGCAGGCTTAGGACTTCTTTAACAAGAAAAGAACATGGTCAGCATCCCAAGGGGGGAAAAAACCCACCTCTTAACATCACGTTAAGGATGGAACGCACACCCAACGCACAGTGCTCTTTCAGCTCTGTGGGACAAGGTCAGGACAGTGTGCTCAGGGGATCCGTCAAACGGTGACTGGTGCTGGATTGCTCATTGCATGTCCTGCTCGTTGCTTAGCGTACGATCACAATGAGTACCCTCCTGGCTGGAAAGGAGCAGCTTCGCTAGCAGAGCCAAAAGGAGCTTCTTCCAACAGATGCAGCAGGAAACGTGCTATTTTTGTTTTCATGGAAGTCCCTCTGGCTGTATTCTCAGGAGTGTGAGGGTCGCCTCTTTCAGGGAAAGAGACGCATATGGGATATTTCTACCTCATAGTTTTGGCTTTCTTGTTATAAAAATGTAAAATTTAAATAAATTATAGGTTCGTTAGTCCAACAGAGGGAATCCAGGATGCAGAAGAAAAGAATGCTAGGAACACAAATAGATTCTAACAACTCCATGAGTGCGCAGGATTTTGTCATAAAGGAAAACTTCTAGGGCAGGATGCATCCGTGGGTCCATAAAGGCTGCCCTTGCTGTGAAGCAGGGACCAATCCGCAGAGTGTCTTTCTCTAATAGAGTTAAAACACTCCCTCCACAATCAAATATGTGTAACAATCAAATTATTAAGAACACTACTAATAAATAGCCACAGGTAACAACGTCCAGTAATTTCGAAGTGGAAGTTGTAGGATGCAGCAGGCACACATACCCATCACTCGTCCATTTTTTTTCCTAAAAGGTACAAAAATGAATCTTCTTTCAAGTATTAAAAAAATAAGTTAATTGACATAAAAGGATCAAAGTGACTGAGGGCCCAGGCAGGTCTTAAGCTTCGTTTCCAATGTGCAAAAATAAAATACAGAGGAAAAAAAATAATAAAAACACTGAAAATTCTTAATGGTGGTTCAGTCACTTAAGGGCTTCTCTCTTTTAGGGGCCTAAGAGCCAGGGAACGCTGCCTGGTAATCCCCCTGCCCCAGCACACACTTACCACTGTCCCACAGTCCGTATTTTCCAGTGTCAAAACAGTCACAACAAAACCAGAACAAAGCGGCCCACCAGCCTCTGAGCTGTGGCCATGAAGACGAAGGCCAGCAGTAGCTGTCTCTCCAGTGTGTAGCAAAGCAGAAGGGCATCTTCCCTCTCTCTTCTGCTCCTCTTTTTTCCCCACAAGATTTAGGAGGCTATGAAAGGGAGAGAGTCCTCCGATGCCCACGTCTCTCAAAACCAGAAGGCAGAGAATTCCATCACACATACTAGTAGTATCTTCTCTGTCTCACATGTCTTCATATCCATATGTAACGATCACCTGCAGGTTTCTTTGGTGGGGAGGAAGACTAAAGCAAAGAAGGTGTTGCCCCGGGCTTCTGGAGCTCTCTCGGACAGCTGACTCCACCATACAGGCTGCTGTGGTTTTCCAGAGAGGGTTGCCCCTTCCCTCCCTTTTATTAGAACTCGTGTAGCAAAAACAGGAAAGGAACGGACTGCCATAAATCCAGTTTAGTTAAGGGTACTTCTTCCCTTAACCTCCTTCCCCACACATGGATTATTCCTCTCCCTGCTACCACACGCACAAAAATACGGTCCATCGTATAGGACCTCAAGGAGACTCCACAGTCTCGACCTCATTATCTTCAACTTGGCTTGCAGATATGTAAAACTTAAGCTTCTGGAACCAACACACTTATCAAAAGGCTTCTGAGTGCTTCAGACCAAATCCCTGCGTGCTGTCGGACCCTTCGGAGGTTTCCCCTTCAACATCTTCCTATCCATGTAATTCTGGCGAACTCAGGGTAGGCCAGCTGGACAACACAGACCAGCAGAGGTAAGTGTGTTAAGCTCAGGACCAGTTCAAGCTAAAACCTTTGGAAAGCATGACTGCCTCCAGGTCCTTGTCTTCTTCTTTTTCTCGAAGACGTTGCTCCTCAAGGAGAGCCACAAGAGAATCTCTCTGCTCCACTACTTCTAGCATCTCGTTCAGGATCCTCTTCTCCTCTGAGAGCTCCTCATCTGTCTTCAGATGATCTACAGATACCAAAAACTATCAGCATACACAAGGCCAGAAATAAGCACACACAATCCAGGTAACATTCCCTTTTGCTCTCACCTTCTACCGCCATCCTCTCCCGGAGTTCCTGCTGTAATCGACTCTGCCTGTCTTCCAGTTCTAGCTCCCGAGCGCTGGAAGGGAAACATCAGGAATCCAAGTTCTGGGTATATTAACATGCTCCATACATTGCTTCATATCCATTCTCCGCTTCTGCTGCCCCTCTAGATATCTGCTACACGTTTTACCAATCTGTTTTGGAACAACTCTTAAAACACCTAAGATAGGTGATATAGATATATAGATATGTTATAGACAGCTCTAGGTTTTAAAAGATTTAAATGTACTTTCAGCATCTCAGGTTCTTTACCTTCAGCTAGGAAGTGCAATACAGAAAGTTGAGCGGATTATGGGTGGGACTAAATCCAAAACAGTGTGAAGGAACAAAGAGATCTGCAATCACTGCAAAATTATACTTTACGTATCTCCTGCTACCTCCTGCTCGAAAGACAGAGTTACTCATCAACTAAGGACGTGTCAAACCTTTTTGAATTCCAATGCAGACAACACCTCGGGCTTTTCTGACACAGGCACTAAGACAATCAGCTTCCACACTGCCTGGGTCAGCTGACGTACTCGGAAAGAAATTTCAGTGAATTTACAGCATGAGGACTGGGAAGGCTCCAATTTCATCAAGAGGAAAAAAGCCTCATCATCTGAGCCCAAATGAGAGGCACTGGGGTCCCACTACAGCAGAGGGCCACATGGCACAGGTGACAATTAAGGGCTTTTGGCTACACCAAGAAGTGGACTCCAGCAGAACCAGGAGGAATCACACATTATTTCTGCATAGCTCAAAACCACTTGCGTGAACGAGACGTGTTTTATCCCAGAACAGCTTGGGAAGGGCTCAGAGGTTTAAACACACATCCGTCCTTCTGCATGTGCACAAACAGTTGCAACTTTCATTTCTTATTGCTATTATTCCTTCTTCTACCACTTTCCTAAAATGTATTCATATCTCAGCCAAGAATCAGCCTAAGACAACTGCTGATCTCCTGACATTATGGAGAAGACGGTGCTGACGGATCTTCTAGTGCTATTTCTAACATAATCCCCCATTTGAAGCTTTGCACTTTTACTCACAATATCATCAGTTCGGACTCGTAGCGAACCAAGGCATTCTTCTCCTGCACCAGCTTGAACCACTCCTGCATCAGCTTGGGATCATCCTTCTTACCCATGCCTGTCAAAAAAGAAACCTGGTAACTTTTCAGGTAACGCCCGTCAATCCTTACAAGTCCAAACTGCAAAAACAACAACGGGGCAAAATGTGCAAAGAAAGCCGAGCAAGATGCTGCCAGAGCACTCCCAAGCCGGGTCCGTTCAGTTTGCCTAGAGCACACGGAAGAGTAGAAGTCACCTCCAAAAGGATTCTCTTCTCTTTGGAGCCTGATTTTTTCAATTTTTTTTTTTAATTTTATTTTTGCTTTCTGATTTTCTTGTGATTGCTTGTTTCTTCCTCACCCTTAATGCAGAAAACCTGGATTTCTGTAATATTTCACTTTTCCTTTCATTAGAAGAGCTTTATATATCTTCATGCCAGCTACTTAAACATATGCTCATCAGAAACGAACTCAATTACCACTCCATGTGTTTTACCTTTATTTTCTTCAATTGCACGTCCTCAATCTTTTCTTTTACCAGCCAAAAGTAACATCTCTTTTCTTTTTTTCAATAGCTAAATAAAACTTTTCTGACTGCTCCTCCTAGCCACATGTATCTATCCATCGAGAAGATCCCCTCTGCACAGCGAACACAGAAACTACTTCTACTGTATTGCACATCACTGCTGGAATGAAAAAGAATCCCCAGATACATTAGCTAATATCAAAGCAGAATAAAAACACCTTGGGCCTTGGCCACTTAGTACAGAACTAGAACAGTTGGTATTTTGTTTAGCTTAAAACCAACTCCTGAACTTACTCAGTAGTCCACTGATGAACTCGTATCTGCCAGGAGTTACGTGGAATAAACTGCAGAATGCTGTTCCCAAGGCTTTCTGTTGATATTTATCAAATGCAAGAGCTTATCAGGGAAGCTCCTCCTAGCAATCTCCTGGTCTGGGCGACTGATTCCACACTGAACTACCTGCAGATGAACGCTGTCACTTGTACCAGACACCATCAAGGACACCAGCAGTGTGCCTGCATGGACGTGGAGGCAGGAGCAGGGCCTCGGGTCAAGCTCAACAGCACTTTTGGGTAGCTGCACCCTATCAGCTTGCACTGCAGGTATCCTAGGCACCCTAAAGCACCTAACATCCCTGCCTGAGTTTGTTACTATGTGTATGTACTATCTGTATCAAGAGCCAAAGCTCTCAAACAGTCATTTTGATGCTAAAATTAACCGAGCAGCAAGCTTACTATTCAAACTCTGGGAAACACTTCACAAATACCACGTTAACGACTATTTAATTCAGACCTGTGCCCTGCCTCCAACCTCAGGATCTCAGACAAATGCTGCACTGGAAGCTAAACAAAGGAGAGACTACAATTCCTATGAAACTGCAGCTTAGGCTGAGAATATCTGCCTTGGAAAAATCCTAACAACAGACCCTCGGGGAATACCAGACCCAGTTTTACCACCCTAAGAGCCTCGGGCTCTGTGGACTTTGTAGCAGTGTGTTGCTCAGTTCCAAGCATTCCTTTCTGAGCATCTCTGCACAGTATGCCCGTGTGGCGACAGGAGAGGGAGACCGTACATGCAGATGTCCAGTGCTGTGGCGCCATGAAAGCACTGGGAAGTCTCCCCATCCTTTCCGATGCCGGGATGTATAGAAAACAAATGCCTCTAAGAAAAAGCCAAAAACACAACGCTACTGACCTACGAAATACGTAAGTATTTTTAAACAGCCAATGAGCAGAGGAATAATGGGAGGATTGGAGAGGGAGCACTGACAACTGATGTGAGGGAGCACCATGGAAAGCAGAGTAAGTGGTTAGCAAAATTACACCATGAACACACAAACAACCCCTTCCCCCATGCCTTGGCAATGGAAACTCTACGGCAAACTCTGTTTGGGACAGTTGAAGAATGCACTCAGCAAGACAGGCGAGGGAAAACTGCTCTAACTTAAGGTTTGTTGGTTTTAAAGTTCAAGGATGTTTTCACAAACGAGTCCTTATAAAGACACAGTATTCCTTTAATCCATATAGACTAATTAAAAGGCCATTTAAGGAAGGAGGTTGTCTTCCCTTATCCCACCTTCCAAACATCTTTCAGGAGGAACAGAGAAATTGAAGCCACCAAATGAAAACAGAAACTTTCGAGTGTGACACTACTGCTCCCACCGCTGCTGCCCAATGTCCCTCCCAGTCACTACACCTTCCCTAGCACAGCTGGGACTAGCAAAAGGGATACTGTTCCTTCAGTAACTTGCCACTGGCTCAGAGAAGCTGGTTACCAGGTTGCTACTGAGAAGGTTGGTTTGGGGACACAGCAAGAAAAGGGCTGAGGGCCCTGTGGTCACTAGCTGACTAGTGCTGCTACGAGAACCCAGCTGCGGTCAAGGAGAACAGGGAGCGTGTGAGGTTACGTTACCTTCATGGGCACAGCAAGGGCAGAAGGAGAGAGGTCTACGACGTGGTGTCCCGGCATTGGGCTCAACTTCAATAGGACCAAACGAGGAAGAGGAAGAGGCAGGAGAGGAAGAGGAAGTTGGAAGTGGAACGGAAGAGGAGGAAAGGGGTGAAATAAAAGACAAGCAAAGGACAAAAAGCATAAGAGTGAGAAAGAAAGGAAACACAAGAAGAAAAGAAAAGAAAAAATACAAGAAATGGAGAAGCAGAAACAAGGGATACAGTCTACAGATGAATAATGTCCCTAATAAGCACAGGCAACAGGTAAGAGGTAGGCTGAGGTACTGGTGAACTCCTACTGAGCTACACAAATACCAGGCAGGAGGTTATTCTTACTGTACTTTTTCCTAACGTCCATTTTTCAATCACATGGTCTTTAATCAAAAGGTTTGTGAACAAGATGTCAGGATGAGCAGAGACGAATATTTAACTCCTGCTGATAAACATCAAATTTCAAGCAGGGTTACAAAAAGTCTCGTCTGCATGCATAAGACACCAGCTGTAAGCAGCCACCCTACCTTAAAGCTTTATCAGGACCATGCTCTTATCATCATGGCAGCATCCACTGATGGTAAAAGTGTCCTTTTTAATGGAAAATAATTTCTTCAGACAGGGAACATCACAGGGACAGTCTGATTAACGTGGAACCAGCCTGTGAGGATCTGCTGGGTCAAGTATGGTGAGCACACATGTACTCAAGGGGACTGTTGGGCTTAGAGGGGAAAAGGCTTTTACATGGATTTAAAAAAAAAAAAAAGTGATTCTCATCAGGGTCTGCAGGGACAATGACCAACCAAGGGCTTTGCAGAGTTAAAACAGTAAATTTTAAGCTCTCCCTTGACATTCTCATTTCACAAAGCATTTTAAAGCTTACAAGTCCTGGTAGTATCAGTGACTTACTGAATCTTTTAAATCTTTTCTGGTGCCCAGTGAAAGACAAACATTTTTCATCTCTGAACTGGTTCAGCTGTTTTAACACCAAGAGTTTGCTTTCCAGCTGTACTTAACGTTACAGAGCTAAACAGTAGGAAATAAGCAACATCACTAATAGGCACAGGAGAACATATGCACCAGGAAGGTGATGAGCCTGAAACATCAGAGCCAGCAGAATGGAACGCTTACTGCTCTCAATGCACAGCCACCTTTATAAAGGGGAGACGTTTCTGTGTTGGGAAAAGGCATAAACTCCACAACAATATGGTAAGAAAACCACTTATTTTGGAGAAGTCAGCAGACCTTGATATATGTGGTTCAGAGAGCGCTTTACAGAACTAGACTGCTGGCGAACTGGGAAGGCCTTAGAAGGGACCATCACAGAACTAGACCAGCACACAGGACACACTGGAGTGAGAGGGAGAGCACGTCGGCTTCGAAGCCTGTGACTGGGCAGCACCGCTTTCTCAGACAGGGAGCAACCTCTGTACTGGGAGCAGGAAGGGGCAACATCAGGAGAGGTGCCACAGTCGGCCATATGACAGTTACAAATGAAGCATCATACCAACATTAGTCGACAGTACCAGAGCCTTAATTCTAGTTGTTCAGAATTTTCCAACTTCTTAATTTAAAATGAAAAAAATACCAGGGCTTTTTTTTCCTACGATTGCCATTTCACAGATGAGGTTACAAAAGCAAAACCAAACAAGAAAAACCCCAAACCACAAAGGCATTGTGAAGAATGAGCTTCCACACAAAACAAACACAGCATTTGGTGCATGATACCTATTATATTTTTGATTTCACATCCTATCTTATTCAGCATTAATTCTTTTATATATGCTATTAAAGATACACATATCAAATGCTATATGCTATAAACTCTAACTTGGGGGGGGATCAAGAGATGGACATTTAACTATAAGAAAAAATCCAATTTTTCAGAGTTTGAGGTTTCATTCAGAAGTGTGTGTGTGTGGGGGGGTGTTGATAACAAATGCAGCTCTATTTATACATTTCAAACCACGGACATATAGACTTGGTGAGGAATTTCCCATTTGCCATATTTGATCTGAAAATAAATACCTGGTATGTGAAAATGCCATTCATCTCATTGCAACATGACCACAAACTAAGAACTTTTGTCATCAGTGAGCAGACGCTCTGATCCTAGGAGAAAATACCACCTTTGGCCTCCAGTAAAATGCCACAGGACTTACATAGTGAAGGCTGTCATACAGAACCCGCTCCCTACAATTGTGTTTTCTTCCTTTGCTCTTAGTTGGGCTGTTTTTTAACAGCAATACCACCCTCCCACTCTTGTTTAAGACAGAAGTGTCCTTGAGTCAAGTTACAAAGTCCATCGTATCTATAATAGTCCTGCTACTGGGAACGTTAACATTGCTTTCCAGCAAGATAACAAACATAACCTCTACTCCTAAGATCCTTTCCAATTACTCCAGACATAAATTATAGTTGCATCAGTGAATACAGGTTATATGATTGTGACAATTGCTTTGGAAACAACTCTGTGCTGCCCAGGATGGTTAGCCAGCCTTTAAGAAGTTTTCTTTATGTACTGGAGGTCCTAAACAGTGAGGACAGAGTGAAGTGCGACTTGAAAACTTACCTCTTATGGTTCTTTAAAGTTGTGGAAACTATACCAATTATTATGTTTTAATATATGTATATGTATCATGCAGTAGAATTTAAAATATATTTTTGAAAACTCCTCTAAGGTGATAGTCATGAAAACTGCCCCCCATCCTTGCTAACAGGGAATACCGACACATGTGGTATGGATCCTATATGCAGGCTGAAATAGGAATTTTGTAATTTTAAGAGGAAAAGTATTTTATCATATTTCCTGAAATGGAGAAGGATATCTCACTGACAGTAACAAACCTTTAAGTGTACTCCATGTCACACATTTCACTGTCCCTTCAGATGAACTCTTTCAAGAAAAGGCCTCATAACTGTTTTGGAAATAGAGAACCAAGGGGAAAAAAGAAGTGATTTGCTAAATGGAAAAAGTATTCCCTCCAGCTGATATGTTTAGACAGTGAATGTATCACCAGATCACTCACATTCCTGTCAAGGCTAATTTAAAAAAAAAAACGACAAACAACTTCACAGCAAGAATATATATTTATGTTTAGAGGCAATCCTGGGAAAAGGCTGAGCTTGGATAGTTCTCCCACAAATAGTACTGAATAGTAGTTCACAGTGAGGTGTCAAAAACTGTCTCATCTACCTTGCCCTTATCACTTGTCTGATGACATAATGAAAATCCTTACATGTCGTCTTATTCCTCCCGAAGCCAATCCTACAGTATATAGCATTATTAGTATATTATTGTCTGGAGAAGAGATGCCACCAACTCATGGGCTCATTAAATTAAAGACAAGATCATCACTGCAAGACAATTGTCTTCGCCATGGAGTCAGGGCCAGATGGGAAATACTCTTTGGATAAGCAAATTAAAGAAAAAACCACAAACCAATCCCCTCCCTTTTCTGTTTAAGTCTCCTCCACCACCAAAAAACCCAGGCCAGGTCTGGCGACACAGGTCTTCAACTGCAGCACGGAAAGCATGCTGCCAGCAGCGGCAGGACCAGCTGCCCACTGCCCCACTGAAGCAGTTTGCTCAGAAGGAGCTGAAGGGTCAGAGAAGAACCATTTCTGGGACCATTCACTTCTTTGGTCCCACCTGTGCTGTCAGCAAGAGTCTGAGGTGCGACTACAGCTTCTGAACAAAAAATTAGAATCATAGAATGGTTTGGGTTGGAAGGGACCTCAAAGATCATCCAGTTCCAGCCCCCCTGCCACGGGCAGGGACACCCTGCACTACACCAGGTTGCCCAAAGCCTCATCCAACCTGGCCTTGAACACTTTCAGGGATGGAGCAGCCACAACTTCTCTGGGCAACCTGGTCCAGTACCTCAACACCCTCTGAGTGAAAAATTTCTTCCTTAGATCTAATCTAAATCTGCCCTCTTTCAGTTTAAATCCATTGCCCCTTGTCCTATCACTACACACCCTTGGAAAAAGTCCCTCTCCAGCTTTCCTATAGGCTCCCTTTAAGTACTGGAAGGCTGCTAGAAGGTCTCCCCAGAGCCTTCTCTTCTCCAGGCTGAACAGCCCCAACTCTCTCAGCCTGTCTTCATAGCAGAGGTGCTCCAGCCCTCGCATCATCTCCATGGCCTCCTCTGGACCCGCTCCAGCAGCTCCATGTCCTTCTTGTGTTGGGGACCCCAGAGCTGAACACAGTATTCCAGGTGGGGTCTCATGATAGCAGAACAGAGGGGCAGAATCCCCTCCCTCAACCTGCTGCCCACGCTGCTTTGGATGCAGCCCAGGACACGGTTGGCTTTCTGGGCTGCCAGCGCACGTTGCCGGCTCATGGTGAGCTTCTCATCCACCAGCACTCCCAAGTCCTTCTCCTCAGGGCTGTTCTCAATCCATTCTCCGCCCAGCCTGTCCTTGTACTTGGGATTGCCCTGACCCACGTGCAGGACCTCGCACTTGGCCTTGTTGAACTTCATGAGGTTCTCACAGGCCCACCTCTCCAGCCTGTCAAGGTCCCTTTGGATGGCATCCCTTCCCTCCAGTGTGTCCACAACACCACACAACTTGGTGTCATTTTTTTTTTCCCCCAGAGAGGCCGAACTGCCAACCGACTGTCTTAATCACAAGTTATTCCTTTCCAATGCCACTGCCAACTTTCCTGAAAGCGTGTAAAGCCTTCGGAAAAGAGGTCACCAGCCCAAGCTGCTGGCAGGCAGAGGCACTCTGAAGGGCACACAGGGTGGTGGGTATGGAGCCAGGAGCTACAGCTGGAAGAAAGGAGCGTGTCCCAGCTCTCCAGCACACTGAACATCCTGGAGAGGCAGAAGCTCTGCCTTGCAGGTTAGCCACATCCCGTCAATAAAGTGACTGGAATTATCTTGTCTCTGTGAAAAGAAGCCTTTCCCAAATCTTTCTAGGAAGTTTGTTATGCAGCCATGACAAGAAAGACCTTGTACTTGTACCTTGTACATAGTACTCTTGAGAGATAGCAGACTTTGCTGCAGAGGTGGAAACCAAGAGCCAAGCCAAGGACACACACTCTAGCTTCAAAGCCTCTTCAAAACAAGGACCAGAAATTCTACAGCCACCATGAAAATACACCTTCCTTTTCCCCATACGTTGTTCTTTGCTACACTGGACTGTTGTCTTTTCTACTGTTCATTTACCTGTTTTTTAAAGAGCAATACTTCAGACTGGTTTTGTCCTTTTCTGCTGTAGCTACGTAACACTTCTTCACAATCTGAAGCACAGTAGTAAAAACGATGGATGGAGATGAAGAAAGCAAACAAAGTTTGGAGTGGCAGACATCATGCCTGAGCTACAGCTCACATTGATCCCCTTCACTATTTGCCTGTGCCATGAGAGCTGTGATGATTTCTGAGAAGTGGTGAGCCACTGTACATCAAAAATGACTTGAACAGATAAACCACAATCCAAATAGGATCACGTCCTTTGCAAGCTTTGCATCCAAAGATTTTGGTTTCTGTATTGCTGACTAACCAGGGCAGTTTGGAAATCAGCAACACCAGGCAGGAACTCCAGCTCTGAGGCTAATCTCCGTTCTCGTGAACCATTATGCCAGCATTTGGCCTCACAAGCTAAGAGCACGACACTTAGAATCATAGAATGGTTAGGGCTGGAAGGGACCTTCAAAGGTCATCTAGTACAACCCCCCCTGCAAGGAACAGGGATATCTCCAACTAGATCAGGTTGCTCAGGGCCTCGTCCAACCGGGCCTTGAACGTCTCCAGGGATGGAGCATCCACCACCTCTCTGGGCAACCTGTTCCAGTGTTCTACAACTCTCATGGTAAAAAATTTTTTCCTAATATCCTAATTTTTTCCTAATATCCTAATTTTTTCCTAATATCCTAATTTTTTCCTAATATCCTAATTTTTTCCTAATATCCTAATTTTTTCCTAATATCCTAATTTTTTCCTAATATCCTAATTTTTTCCTAATATCCAACTTGAGAAACTCTTATTCTACTAACAAATTCCATCACTCGTTTAGCTGCCAGACTAAGAGCTCTCATTTTAACTCAGTGTTTAAAATGAACATCAGTCCAAAAGAGATCAGTAGGACAAACTTTGCACAGATCACAGGAAATACCCTCTTTCCCACCTTTTAAAAATCGGTTATGGTCAGAAACCCAAGTACTGAACACTAAAGCATTCCAGCTTTACTGTTTGGTGAAGTTGTTCAACAGCAGTGTTGTAAAAGAACAAGAATACAGAAAGCCACCTCTTGGAGAACAGCATCCACACAACTGCAGGTATTATCAAGTTGAGGGCGAGGAGTCTGTCAGCTATCCCATAAGCACATCACTCAGTGTGTCTGACTAAAACTGTTTAGTTTACTAAAACTGTGTCAAAAACAATATCCTCTAAAGTACCATCACTAGAAGGAACCTGGAGAAAACTCCCAGACCACTGAATTGTCACACAAAGCGAACCACACCTTTATTTATCCAGCAGAAAAAAAAAAAAAGGCAGGGAGGGGAAAGAAAACTAAGGAAAGCAATAGTTGGAGCAGAATACACACACAAATGATTGCACAGAAGTCTTCTGCTTCCATGCGATCTCAAGGCACTTGGAAATGTGGTCAGAATTAGTAGTCCTGCACTGGCCCTGCCTCCCAAGACTGTTCGTTTCCATTAGACTGTCAGTGTGCAGTTGTCAGAAGTGTGCAGGAAGAGGGAGGAAAATGATAATTCCTTGCTTCCAGTACCTAACGAGTACTCTAATTATACTTAGCAAGTTCTGCTTATCAAGCACTTCTTCCTGCTCCAAACTTACAGCCAAGACAACAGCTCACTTCAGTGTCAAAAGCAGCTGTAGGCTGCAAAAAACAATGTTTATCTTACAACTCCACTCCTCTTCCAGGAGAGCCGTGTTTGCCAATCGCAAGGGGACTGTTCCCACTTGAGTATATCAGGCTCCAGCCCTACAGAGTTGTATCTGCAGGACTGTAAAGGACAAAGTCGGCTCAAGTGTGTTTTAAATAAGTTAATAAAAAGTGAAGCTGTTGTAGAGAATACTTTCTACAAAGTACAAAATTAAGAAAAGCCACACTCACACTTTATCTCCTCTGTTCACCTGATGTTCCTAAGGCTCTTGTCTGGAAAGGAGAACACACACATCTGAAATGAGCACTATCAAACATCCCAGCTCTCTTCCTCACACCCTCCTTGCCTGTCTCTGCATACTCCAGGCAAGAACAAAGCAAGACAAGGAGTGTGGGGCTCCTTCCTCAACAATTCCCTGCTGGATGCAAAAAGGAAAAGGAAGCTGCTCATTTGAACGCAGAGGGAACAACGGAGGTACTTTCCACAGGCAGACGAGGAGCAAACTGGGACAAGGGACTGGTGGGTAAGGAGGAACTGAGGCTGGGATTAATTAAGCAAGGAGACTAAGAATGCAAACTACTAAGGGGGAAGAGACAGAGAGGAGAGGGGAAAAGGGGTAAGGGATGAAAGGAAAAGGCAGGTTTGTGGAGGAGATACGACCTTCAGATTTCCAGACAAATAATGCTGGATGGAAGAGGGAGCAGAGCCCAAAAATGTGGGGAGAAGGCCAGAGGCAGGGACTGAGACTGTGGGGACTGAGTCAGTGGGAAGATCAGAGCAGGAGTGAAAGACTAGGAACAGCTAGTGAGGAACAAGAGGTCTGAAGGGTAGAACACTAGGATTTCTTTGTCAAGAAGGCAGGATTAAAATTAAATGCCTAAGAAGCAAAAACTTGGACTGAGAATGAAAATGGATGGGAATAAGACAGGATTAGGGCAAGGACTGTCTGGAAAGAGGGAATAAAAGGGAAAAAGAGTGTATATCCACCAGACCACTGCATCCTTCCAGTGTCTAGCTCAGAATCCATGTTTTCAAGTCTCACCATTCCACAGCTGCCAGCAAACATCTGTGAAACCCACTGACCGTGTCTCATTTCCTCTCCATGAGAATCTACACAGAGGAAGACAACCTAGCGTTGCTACCGCTTATTCCATAAGATCAAGAGAGTTCTCTGCAGTCAATCTAAAGGTTATAAATCTGTTGATGTAACAACACAATACAAAAATCTTAATTTCAGTTGACTTTGTAACCTTTGTAATGTTCCTTTAACATAACCGTGGATACGATACACACACAGGAATAATTGCTCCGAATTGAAATGTGACCACCGGTAGCATGAAATGAAACATCTGCTTTACAGCAGTGGTCCATGACGGTTTAGAACAGGAAGAGAGGGTTATGGCATCTGAACAGAGCAACGGGGGTAGTTAAGATAGCAATCTGTAATCCTGCAAACTGGAACTCGACCAAGGATGTCAGAAGTTACCACTCCCTTGCAGAAGTTGTTGCGCAATCTGTAACAACTAAATGAAAGGCAGCTCTCATCAGCGTAAAGAAAATCCAGAATAAATTTATGCCCTAATTATCACCAACTTACAGATAAATTCTCAAAGTATTTTGCAATTTTGCTTATCGTTCTACTGGCAGCATGACTCTAGAGTCAGGCCTATGCCTCAGAGACACAAGTTTCCAGCAGAATAACGAACTATGCAGCCAGGACCACGCAGCCATAGGGCACTCCAGGGATTTTAATGGCACTCCACCCAGATGCAGCATCCTGCACAGACATGTTAATTTTGAAGCTGAGCTCTAAATCTGCCACTGAATAGTGACAAGTATCATCAGGGCAATGTATCCCTTCTGGCAAAAGTGTTCTGGCAGCCCCAAAAAGCAAATATAAAGCAAATTACAGAGGCGACAAAACAATACTATAAAGCAACACAGTCCAGGCAGGCTATACTGGCTCAGAGCATTTAAAGGGATACTGCTCAATACACTTTTTCAAAGTTTCTTTTGAAAAAGGTATTTTTGAAATGAGCAGAAACTCGATATAGTTTTAAAATCTATCAACCATTTTTAAAAAACATGAACATTGTCTCCGCTTGTTGGAAGCCCAAGTGACTGAGTCACCTTATAAATAAAAGGAGCCCATTAGACAAGATCAAAAACAACCAATCTGAGGTGACTCCGAGTTCAGAGAAACAGAAAAAGCAATCAGGCAAAAAAGATAAACAGTAAATTCAATTTTCAATTCAAATTTTCTGCAACACGATACTGTTTTAAGTGACAGTGTCCCTTTAAGTAAAGATTATTTTGCTTTTCTTAAAGCCACTATTAGTGATTTTGATGGGATCGCTGTCTCTAAAGAGGCATTAGGAGGAGAAGCAGGAGGAGGGAGAGGTATATTGGAAATAGCATTAAACAGGGATAAGGGTCTGTTAAGTGTAATTCAGCATCAACCCTTTTACAGCTCCTACTCTATGCACATAGGAATATGGGCCAGTCCTGATGGACACAGCCAGGAAGAGTGTTTCAAAATCCCTCTGCAGAAGATAGCCCAGGAAAGAATGCCAGAGGGGCTGAACAGTGACTGAAGCGCAGGGCTAGCGGAGGACTATCACATCAAAATTGGCACAGGGCAACAAATTAGGTCTACTAAGGAGAAAAGTCTTCCATTTCGAAACTTGAACTTAGGTGGATTTTCTTAACTCAGGTGGATGTTCTTCAGTAAAAGCCTGCTGTGCCAGGACAATTTGGAGGCATTTCCAACTCAGCTACAGATAGGTACTATGTGGGACAGCCTCCCCTTGGAGGGGGAGAAAAAATGAGTGTTAAAACCTGGGCAAGATTACGTTTGAAGGATCAAATGCAGAACACAACAAAGTCAGGGGAAGACTTCTAGTGATGTGTGTTGGATCAGGCTTAGAGCGTGTGGATTTTCCACTCTGTGGAGCTGGACTGTAATGCACTCCCTCAACAACACCACAGCTCTGAGCAAGCAACCTTATGTTGTGAAAGACAAACGAAACGAGACTCTTGGACGACAAGGCAACCGAGCAGAGTTTGCTTTCTCTTGGATCTGCTGACAGATGTGCTCATTTTATAAGAACAGATTTAGGGCGATTAAACTAGCAAAGTGAATTTTAATTTTCAAGATGGGAAAACGCTAAGCAAATGCTATTTGCAACCCAAAAGTTATCCACCTACTAAGGGATTCAGGAAGTAAAGTTAAAGAAATGTAGAACCATCGTGCAGAGTGATGACCAGATTACAACCACTTGGGAAAAAAAAAGAGCTAAACACTGTAACGTGTGCTTAGCTCTAAATGAGATATTAAAAAAACCTAAAAAACATAGCAAGAAGCTTATTAGTTGTGTAATGATGCAAACTGGGCTTACTGGAAACTCTAACACCAGATTCCAGCAAAAACAACTGGAACTCTTAATAGTAGATTCTCTCCTAACCTTACAATAAGACAAAATGAGAAAGAGGAAGGATCTGTCATCTACAAGTGTTTCCATAGTCCCTTGAGGGAGCATTTTGGTTTTGTTAGATCATCAGCACACTCCGGCATTTTTGGAAGAAGCAAACGAGCCTCAGGAGGGGAAGGAGGAGGCAATGGCATGACTAATCCTTTACAGCGCTGTTAGCTCTTGGGAGCTGGTCAGTTCTGCTGTCCTCTTCACATTACACTATTTTCTTAAAGAGGACTTTGATGGTAGAGTTGGACTTCGCAGAGGAGAAGCAAAAAAAACAGAACAGCCTTCCACTTCTAGCAGGGAAGGTGGCTGGAGTGAAAAGAGTAATTCAATTTTGAAATAATCAGCAGTGTGGAAAATAGAAGAGGGAGCCTTACACATGATTTGTGGAGCAGGCCTGGGTCTGCTCTTCCTGAGCTGGAAAAGGGGTTCTGCTATAGCCAGCCATGTGCAGGGGCTGTTTCTTCTTGTTTGTGAGCCAAGGATGGGAGAAGTGGGTGAAGGGAGGGGTGGGAAGGAGTGTCAGCAGGGTTAGTGTCAGCAGGAGGTTCAGCTATACATACCACCCAGATGCAAGTCGATGAGGTCACTGTAATAAGACTCTCCCCAATAGTCTACAACAAGGAATTGGTGAAGACAGAGTTATTGAATCAGACACCCACCCTAGCCCTGCACAACCAAAGCAATATATGAGAAAAACACGTACAGACAGAAACAAACAAACAAAAAAGGCAGACAAGAAAATGCAGCTATACACGTGGGCGCATATATATACACAGATATAAAAACTGTATGTCTCTCTTTGTATATATACATACATGTATACACACACACGAATATATCACAAACATATATATTGGGAATACAAGGAGAAAATTCCCAGCAGGGAGGCAAGGACTTCCAAGGGGAAAAACCAACAAGGCTACAGTCTGCACCAGGACCTGACACTGATGTCTTTCCTGTTCTTGCTGAAAAAAAGCAGAACTACCCCTGCTGCTTTCACGCCGAGCAATATGTCAGAAGGACACAGCGTCACTCCTTAGCCAGCTGCAGGAAAGGGGCAAGGGTGGATTTCTTGGAGGCCAGTGAGTGGAAGAGGTGTGTGTCGGGCACGCGGGTAGAAGGCACTGACTGAGTGCAGACACGAATGGCCAATGCCCAAGTGTAGAAAGATGGGAATGTGTGTTTCTGCTCATGGAGCACCTGTGTTGGAGAAGAACCTGCACAGGAGCGTGCAGAACAGACACGTACGTCCACAGGTGCTAGAGACAGGCACACCGTGAGTCCAGCACTGTGTAACGTTTCGATGGGGAAGAGGAAGATGAGAGTACTGAGAGCGCTACTTCTCGCTGCGTACGATTTGCTTGACGGAAACAGGTGGCTCTTAAATTTTCCATATTGATCTGATAGTAGAGGAAGTTTTCCCAGCCCTTAAAAATTACCAAAGTTTATGCTAAAGGAGGATAAAGGAGGAAAAAAAAAAGTTCCAGAAATTTCTGATTTGACATATTTTTAAGTTAGTAATTGAAAAAATGAAAAATGCACTCAGGAAATCAAAGTCATAAGCATGTCAAAACAGGCAAATGCACTGCAATACCAGTTACTGTTGTATTAATAGCAATCACATTCAAGTTGCCTCATGGGACACCACAGGAAAACGGGAAAATTCTTCACTGGGATTATCCTACTCTACCTTTGCAGTGAAATACCATGATGAAAAAGAAAGGCGGGTGGGGAGAGGGGAAGGGAAAAAAAAGGATGACAAAAGCTTAGATCACCTGTATATGACAAACTTGCCACCTGAAGTGGAGCTTACATTCCAAACCATTCATTCTGGCTATGAATGCAACTATCAAAGGCTGAGATTTTCAAAGATAATCACAGAGAGCATATTAAGGCAATTAGAACATATTAAGGCAATTAAATAACCGTAGGGTGTGAGATCATTTTCTGATTCAGAAACTAAACGTTAGCTTGAGCATTCAGCTTTTAAAAGAATAAAAGCCAAACTGTGCCTTGCCCGAGGCTCAGCCAATTCAATAAAGGAAGAGACAAGGAGGTAGGCAAGAAGGTGCAATTATTTTGTCAAAATTAAAGTCAACAATGACCTCCAAAACGTTTCTGAGTCTGGTTAGTTCAGCAGCTAGTATCATCATATAAATATTCCAACTTGACAACCATCAGATAATGAGTGAAATTCCTGGAAAGAGTATTGAGCTGTCTGTACCTATTGCTAGGATCAAAATTAACCGTAATCTCTCAGGAAGACAGTCTTCTCAGTTTAAGTCACTTGGCAAGAACATATTAAGGATGATGCAAAACAGATGGAAATTAGAAGCAAAATTGTTCTATGTAAACAAATTCTTACCTATAGTATTGGGTTTTGTTCTTACCAGTCCAACTGAGAAACACTTTTTTCTATAAATGCAAAGAGGTCCAGAGGTCAGAGATCTGAGCAATTAAAGTTAATGGAAGACCTCTACAAAAGCAACATTTGAAATTCTTCAGAGAGGAAAGATGGCTAACAGGCAACATGCTAAAAGATGATAGATGACATAGAGAAGCAGTGCAGATGCACTTGTCTATCTTTTTCTACAATAGAAAAAGAAAAGAATTAGTGCAAAACACAGAATTCTCTTTCTTCTGTCAGGATTTTCAAGTATCTAGTAGTAGGAAACTACTACTAATACTATCTAAAACTTCATATTTAGATGCCTAAAGTCAGTGAGTTCTTTGCTCTTTCCCTACAGAGAGAGGACCCGAATAACCCACTCGTTACAGAGCCTAATATGTTCTCCTAGAACAGTTAATACTGCTTGCTGTATTAACCAGTATTACTGGTAAATTATTATTAATAATAATACTGGGGCAGCCCTTACTTCGATCCTCATTGCAACCCTTCTCTTTTTATGTGGACAGGCTACGTGCACAGGAGGCATGCCTCCCACCCTCCCCCATTTCTTCCTGTTCTATAAGCTTATTAAAAGAAATGAGATTTTTTTTTTTTTTTTTCCCCAGATAATGACACCACTTTATACACTGCCCTTCCCTTTCTTAACTTCTGTTTACGTGGTTTCATCAGGGGAGAAAAATCAGAGACAGAAGTGTGACTCCACGCCTCTACACAATGGTACTTGCTGAAAGCAGTGGTCACTGTTAGGTCAGTATCTTCAGCAACGATGACAAGAAAATCATACTGCCTTCCCGAAAAAATAACGGCTATTGGAGGCAGGAATTCTTTGTACTTACGGAGTTTGATGTCTCAGACTTAAAAAAAAATTAAGAAGAAATTCAGTTATTTTATTGCAAGCAGATGTAAAATCTCCATGCGAGCACAGCTAGAGAGGTGAAGGATGGAATTAATTTATTATCTTGTGTTTCAGTCAACACAGGCTAGAACATGCTTTTATTTTTTCCCCCCAACAGAATGCATTTCTTGGTAATCTCATGGAATAACTGGAAGACTTGAGGTTGGTGAATTCTTTATGACAGAGTTAAGCTTCTGTAACCATAATGCATGATCTGTTGACAGAAACATGCTCCAAGAGTAAACCATACCCTAGCGACTTCCTGAAGGAAAGAGATTTATTTTGCAAAGAGCGACCTACAATTTCATAATTCTGCTAGGAAATTCACAAATATACAAGCTCATCTAAGACTGCTTCTATCTGGGAGTGCTGGGAGCGAGAGGTTAGTTATACAAGGGTTTAATTCTGCAGTCTTCCATATAAAATACCAATTCTAACTCTTGGTCATGTTCTGCCCTCTCTGAACATTTTTTTTAGGCATTCTTCTGTCATTCTTCAATGAGAGAACTTTTTCTCAAGAACGTTCTCTCAGCTGCTAAGATTTCCCACTTGTGCTGACACGTCTTACGTGAAAGTCATTTAGCAGCTGAGTAATCAAGATGGACTTCCAGATGAAAAGGAGAAAAAGAACAATCAGAAATAAGAGAGGTGGGTTTAGTAAGTGCAGAAACTGGGAGGCGAGAGAACAGAAATACGCAGCGTAAGGAAGGAGGCACCACCACAGAGACAGAGTTTTTGCACAAGGCTGTTTTTTGAACCCACAAATGAAAAAAACCAGTCAGAGCACAATACCATCAACGTCCTCAAGATTGCTCTCTGCACTTGGAGCACCTATTTGCTTTGGTAACCACTCCGTCCTGCTGCCTCGGCATGCCCTTACGGAGCATCCAACACACCGCATCCTGGCCGAGCAGAAATTGTCAGCAAGTCACAATGGACTTTTCTTCCGGTGAACCTTCACTGCTTAATCAAGTTCCATCTTCACAGGTATAGCAGTTGCTCCTCAATCCAAGCAACAAGCTCAAACGTCTTCCGAACACCTGTTCCATTTTCCAACACTCTTATCATTTCTGATTCCCTGATCCTTGTAATCAGGTACGTGATCTGTCGGGTACACGCACGCTGCGTTTGCCCGTTGGATATCTGACTCCTTGCAATTGAGGGTTCTTTTTTCCAAATCTTTATATTACTATCAGCATCATCTGAACCAAGCACTCCTTCACTCATATGCTCTGCCAGATCAGATGATACTCCTTTAATTTAATTTCAAGCACACATAACATTACTTTAACAGCTTGACATGGATACCTTTCAGTACACGTGTGCATTTCTGCTCTGCACAACTTTCTTGGAAGTAGCCAGTGTGCTGGGCTGTGCAGGGAGGAAGATGTTCTGTGATGGTCCCTTGTAAGGACACTACCTTGATAATCCAACACAACAGAGGAAAGTACATACAATTCCACAACTACATCCTTAAGATACAAACAGGTTCTCTTACTGTGACAGCTTTATGAGAATTGCAGCTAGGAAACCCCTGCGATTTTCTACCTGCAATATCCAGTTACACGCAGAACCAGTCAGTCAGCCGTTATTAATAGTTGGAGGGTTATCTCCTAAGCCTCAAGAAAAGACAAGCAAAGTGAGTCTCTGCCATAGGGAAGTCCCAGAATTAGAAGAAAACAGGACACAGCACAGGCCTCAAAAGATAGTAGAAAAGGGAGAATGGGTTCACATTGGACTATTTCTAGGAACTAATGGTCCAATTGCCTCTAAAATCCAAGCAGCTACACACTACTGCACAAGCACTTGATAAGAAAACATTGAAAAGCAAACCAAATTCTGATGGATACCTGCTTCTCCTCGAAGGGCTTTCTCCACAGCAACCCCTCTCTCCTCGAGTTGCCTCTGCTTTTCTTCCACTTGTTCAAGCTGCCGCTGGATGATCTGTTCAGAGAAGAAGGGAGCAGAACCTCACCAACAGCAATTCTCCTGCTCTGGCTGCAGCACACATCCACAACTAAGTGACTTCAGTCAAACATTCCTTTTCAAAAACAAGTATTTGCATTCAACAATACACTGCTTCAAAAGCTAGCATCACAGTTCCTCCAGTGACGACATCCTCCCCACTCCCTTGCATCCTACGCCTTAATTTTGCAAACACCTTGATTGCCCACTTAATTGTAGAACTCCAATCACCTTCCTAAACGCTGAAGTGAAAGGTGATGCTATTCAGTCACCTAAGCCTCGACCTCAAGTCTTAAACAAATCCCATCACCTATAGATGACGCCAACAGTTTTCCAAAAGATTCTTTGGCAATTAAAGGTTAATTTGGCAACGCTTCACCCAGTAGTATAATCTAGCAAAGCAATGATAGGTGCGGCTTCACAGGCTGACTATCCCTGTTCCATTCAGTGCACGATGCTTCACTCAGCTCCAGCTAGAAAGGTGATATGATCATTATTTTTCTCACTGTAAAACTATCACAATAGGTTTCAGTCATTCTTCCCATGTCTGTGACATGACATCAAATTTGAAAGAGGGAGTAAGTAGGAGAAGGGACAATCACGTAGAAACAGACGAAAGTTCCACCTCTGGATTCTCTTGGCCACGCTCAGAAGAATGTCAGGATCGCGGTGCTTTCACGCAGAGTTCATTGTCTGCCCTGACAAGAAGATTGTGAGACACTACCTGAGCTCTGTGTAACCTCTTTAGCTCCTCTTGCTTGGCTTGTCTACGGGCAGCTTTCTGTACTCGCCGGGTCAGCTTGGCATTCAGTTCCTCTTCTGTGTAGGCTCTCTGAAGGAAGGAAAAACAGGAGCAGATTTTATTTGCATGCTCAGAGGCATGGGGGGAGGGATGACCATTTTTCTCTTCCAAAAATGTCAGAAGTGAGGTGTTCTGTCTTTGCCATGGCTGTGTCAAAAGTCAAGCTTCTGTAGGCAAAGGTGTTCACAGTGCAGTGAGCAACAATTTCACGGTCAAATCAGGAGTGAAGAAGAATATAAGCCAACTGCAAAGCTGTGATTTTATAAAATGTCCCACCCCTGTCTTCCTCTGCTGTATGGAATCTCTCCCCAGAGATCAAATCAATTTTTATTCTGTTTCTCCATAGATCTAGCCGAATGGATTTAGTTAAACCAATGAGTACCATATAGAGGTCATCTTGATTTCATTTTAAAAGAGGGTAAAGAGATGTCTACATGAACGGCTAGAGCAGTATAGGCTAAGAAACGATTACAGACTAGTCTAGTTGTATTGGTATGCCCCTCTCCCTATTTTATTCTGTAGCAAGAACATCCATAGTTGGGAGTTATACTGGTAATGACTACCTGTATAAATTTGTGCAACTTTTAAATGATTCAAGAAGGCAAAAATATATTTGAAAGCAGAACGACATTCTGGTGTGAGATGGGAAATCCCATCTCAAGAGCAAATCCACAAAACTGGCTAGTGTAAAACAGAGCAAACAAACCCTAAACTAAAACTAGAATATTACAACACCAGAAGCCATCTGAAAGGAGAAGAGTTATGTTTATAGAAACAGAAAGGTATTTCTCCCTCTTCTTTTCTCTTAGTGAGACTAGTTTAAAAATAAATAAGTCTTTTTAACACTACTGAAATGGAGTTCAGTATCTTATCAGGTATGCTAGTCGTTGTATTGTAGTCTAGGAGGGCTTGCTCTCATACATTTTGGTGGCACAAGTTTGGTGGCTTTCTATGATGAAGTTACAGCATTGGTGGATAAAGGAAGAGCAAGTGACATCATCTACCTGGACTTGTGCAAAGCATTTGAAATTGTCCCACATGACATCCTTATCTCTAAATTGGAGAGGTATGGATTTGACGGATGGACCACTCGGTGGATAAGGAATTGGCTGGATGGTTGCACTCAAAGAGTTGGGGTCAACAGCTCGATGTCCAAGGGGAGGCCAGTGACGAGTGGTGTTCCTCAGGGGTCAGTACTGGGGCTGGTTCTGTTTAAAATCATTGTTGGCAACAAGGGCAGTGGGATCGAGTGCACCCTCAGCACATTCGCTGGTGACACCAACTGTGTGGTGTGGTGGACACACTGGAGGGAAGGGATGCCATCCAGAGGGACCTCGACAGGCTTCAGAAGCAGGCCCGTGCAAACCTCATGAAGTTCAACAAGGCCAAGTGCGAGATTCTGCACGTGGGTCGGGACAATCCCAAGCACAAGGACAGGCTGGGCGGAGAATGGATTGAGAGCAGCCTGAGGAGAAGGACTTGGGAGTGCTGGTGGATGACAAGCTCAACACGAGCCGGCACCATGCGCTGGCAGCCCAGAAAGCCAACCGTGTCCTGGGCTGCATCCAAAGCAGCGTGGGCAGCAGGGCGAGGGAGGGGATTCTGCCCCTCTGCTCTGCTATCGTGAGATCCCACCTGCAGTGCTCTGTTCAGCTCTGGGGCCCCCAACACAAGAAGGACACGGAGCTGTTGGAGCAAGTTCAGAGGAGGCCACGGAGATGATGCGAAGGCTGGAGCACCTCTGCTATGAAGACAGGCTGAGAGAGTTGGGGCTGTTCAGCCTGGAGAAGAGAAGGCTCCGGGGTGATCTTATAACAGCCTTCCAGTACTTAAAGGGGGCCTACAGGAAAGCTGGAGAGGGGCTGTGGACACGGGTGTGTAGTGACAGGACAAGGGGCAATGGCTTTAAAGTGAAAGAGGGGAGATTAGATCTAAGGAAGAAATTTTTCCCTCAGAGGGTGTTGAGGCACTGGCACAGGTTGCCCAGAGAAGTTGTGGCTGCCCCATCCCTGGAAGTGTTCAAGGCCAGGTTGGATGAGGCTTTGAGCAACCCCGTGTAGTGGAGGGTGTCCCTGCCCATGGCAGGGGGGTTGGAACTGGATGATCTTTGAGGTCCCTTCCAACCCAAACCACTCTATGATTCTATGATTTTTAAGAGTGTTAAAGAAACTTCACAACTGCATTAAGGGAACTACAGTGAAGAAGAGAACTCTCTTCGCACATACAAAGCTTTAAGAGACAGTTATAAACGGATGTCTTCCACTTCTGGAAAGATATCTTCTCCATGGACAGTTAACTTTAAGGACAACATATTAAGATGGACCACTCTGAAATTTGCTTTCTCTAGTTATTGTACTGCCCAATGGGTCAGTCTACCTCTGGTTTATTTTTCTCAGTGGACTAGAAAAACACAAAATCCACAACCCTAAATCAGAAGGTGAAGTGATAGGGGGTGTGACTTTCCTATCCCTTGTAACACTGTTGTGACTGTGAAGACAGATTAACAAGAATTTCAGAAAGCAGCAACAATCCGGAAACAGAAACGCAACTTCTGTCTCAATTTTAGCTTCACAGAGATTTACTGAGATTTCAGTGATTTTGAAGGATGCTGATTACAAGTGTGACGATTCACTTGAACTCCAATTCTAAGTATTAAAAAAAGAAGAGGCATACATATTTAATTGCCTCAAAACCCAATTTGTTCTGAAACTCAGAGATGATCCGCATCGCTCCGTACGGTAGCGCGCTGCTGCGCGCCGATAATCGCATGCAGGCAGACAAACTGGAGCTTAACTGGAGCTTTTTGGTGGACAACCTCTACAGGGAATTTGCTGCCCGTGTCTGCTAACATCTCACGCATGCACAGTGAAGGTTTGTGATGTTAGTGCACATGTGATGGGGAGCTATGGATTCCATGGGTTAATACAGGGACATGCAACACAACAACGGCCAACTAGTGGGAATGGAGACACTACCTTTGACGAGTATGATCTCTTGAATGCCAAGGCGTGTGGTACATAAATCGACTTTAAAGGGGGAATGGTAAAGGGAAAAAAAAAATAAAACAAACATACAAAATGAAGCAAAATCAGTTCAACATTGAAAACAGGTGCACAGTAATAAAACAAAGCTGTTTTTAAATTAAACATAAAATTGTGCAAATGCTGAACGCGACCCAGACGGATGAAGCACAATGGAACTTCTGTCTGCGAAATCAAGGTTCTAGCACTCTCCTGAAGGCAATTAGCTTTGGCAGGCTCTTTGAAGACATGGTCAACTTGGAAATATCTTTTTCTAGAGGAATAATTTGGCCTTTATCTACCTATGGTTTTAATGTCCACTGAGTAAGTACGCATACATACCCATACAAAATTTTGGCTTAGGATTCGGAATAACGGCTTATGCTGGGCAATGTTTGGTCTGAATTGGCTCAGCCAACCATATAATTACTCTGTCATACAACTCTACATTTACAATCTAACTTACACCCTCTCCTAGGAGTTGTGTTTATTTCATGTTTTTAAATTATCTCTACTTCATAGAAATGATCATCTGCATTTAACTAACATTATAAATCTTCCTCACTGCTTTGTGACAAGAGAAACACCAGATGGGCTCAGAGTGGGTTATGTGTCCTATAGTAATGGAATCTTCCTGTCTAAAAAGAGCCTCTAGAGAGCCTGAAGAGGTAAAATTAGGAGAAGCCAACAGGAGGAACAAAAAAAAAAAAATCGAGGATAAAAGGAAGAGCAAAAAGGAGGAGGGGAAAAAAAAAATCGTTGAGGATAAAAGGAGGAGGAAAAAATTGAGGATAAAAAGACAGAAAAAAATCAAGGATAAAAGGAGGAGGAAAATGGAGGCTAAAAGGAAGAGGGAAAAGGAGGAGGAAAAAAATCAGGGATGAAATGAGGAGGAAAAAAGACTGAGGATAAAAGGAGGAAGGAAAAAAAAAATTGAGGATAAAAGGAGGGGTCAAGGAGGAAAAAAATCACTACCTTCTCCATCCAAGGACATTCTATGTTAGCCTGTACCCGAAAACAAGGCAAGTAAACTACTTGGGGTTTCTAAGGGAGGTGAATTTCCCTTGTGTCATGACTTACAGAGAGCATTGTGCCGTTCTGGGCCAACAGGCAGCATTTTGCATTTTCACATTCAATTAACTAAACACAGTCACGAATGAAAAGCCACAGAACGACTCCGACACTTATGCAAACTTCGGGAAAAAGCCAGCTACCTGCGGCAGTAAAAGGCACGTCTGAGCACACCACCACAACTGTACACCAAGGACAAACACACAATGACACACACCTATAAACGTGAGACCCACGGGGCACTTGCATCAGGAATTCTTTACAAGATTTTTCTCTTGAACGACACTACATTAAACAACACGGAATGAATTCACGGCTGATCGCAGGGAACAAGCTGAACAGAGCAAGCTGTCTGGGAGGCAAGCTCACTACGATTACCAAAAAAAAGCAGCACAAGCAGAATTTCAGTTTAGAAAAGGGGTTCACATAAAAGTTCTGTGGCATACAGGAAGCCAAATCCTACCCATAATAAGTAGCAGGTTGGTTGTAACTTAAAAAAAATATAACCTCCACCCCGAATCAGTACAAACCCAGTTTTGTCAGTCTCCAAGTTCAGTTACATTTCTTTGGAAAGCAGGGCATTCCAGTGTCTCCACGCATGTCCTACATCCTTAGACAGGACACAGTGAAACCAGGGAAGTGGAGTTCTCGGATTCGTTTCCTCTAAATAAATTCATTCTGAAAACTCTTTATAGAACAGGCAGACATTTCAGCAACGGCAAACGGGAGAAAATGAGACACCACCACCATGCCCTTGGCAGAGCTGGTGAGATATTTTCAGTATTAGGATTCCAGATGTCTGCCACTGTCACCTATCCCCCTCAACGCTGAGTCAGGAGATCTTTTTGTCTGCAAAAACCAACATAGCTCAGCAAAGAAAAAAAAGTGACCAACAAGGCATGCCAAAGTCTGAAAACCAGTACAGACCTTGCTGAAGCCCTGCTTCCTCCTGAAGGAGCTTACAAGGCAGAGCAGTAACTCTGCAACTCTTATCTGAACCCCCTGTACTGCACATCTGTCTTCTGCTAGTCACAGGTACCTCATTCTTCTGCATCTCTTGGAAAATGCAGAATTTCTCATGAAATGCCTTGAGGGCATGCAAGGAAGAATGGAAGGAGGAGAGAAAAAAGGGAATAAAATAAAACCAAAACAATCTTCCTTTTAGAAGAGATCTAGATCAACTAAAGGAGAGAGATTAAGAGACAGGTAAGTAAATACAGAAAATTTCTACTTACTTCATCAACTCCTTCCACCAGCCTTAAATTCATCAGTTTTTCTAATTTATTCCTCTATACAGACATACAAAGCATTTCCTGTGACATTTCAATTCCTGGTACTTCCATACCTTTGCCGTTGGGGCCAAGTATCAACTAGATCCTGCCATGTCAGACTGGTTTGTGCACACTGGATGACAGGTTTGAGACAGGAGGCACAGAGCACCGTGCCTGTGACACTACCCTCTCAGATGTTCTCCTTCCTAGGTCCTTCTAACAGGTGAACCAGGCACCGCCAGGAAGGGAGAGGGAGAACACTTTTTTCATTCTTCAGGACCAGAAGGGCCTTAGTGTTCTGTGGGGTCTATGAAATCTCTACTTATTCCTCCAAATTCTGTCTAGCAGAGCTTAGAAGCTCTCAGGAATGAAAGAAGGGCTCCTCCTCATTACTGTGATTGAGCAGTTCCTCACGTTTTTCACTTATTTTTGCATTGATAGTGCCATCCTAAAATTGAAATAAAGAGCTTAAAAGCAACTAACTTCAGCATTTGGCTCTCATTATATACTTTCCAAACATAAATATGTGCAAATAAACTAAATGTATTTTTTTCTCCGGGCTTTTATGGAGACCCACTGGTGTCTCCTCTTTCCTCCTCAATAACTTCCTTAAAGCACTGTTTAAAGTGAAACTATTTTGGCTAGAAAGCTGTTGATCTGTCTTACAATGTGACATTATAGGACTAGCTGGGGAAGGTTGGTCAGGAACAAGAAACAGCTCTCAGAAGAAGCCGAGTTCATATCAGACCACGCCGGAATGAGAACATCAGGCTAAGACCAACCCCTATATACATACTGGGATTTCACAGGGGCTCACTACTAGGTATTTCAGCTTCATGGTTGTTACCTTCACACACAGACATAGGGAAATACTCAGCAACTACCAAGAAGTCCTCAAAGAAAACTGAGTCAAAATGGAAGCAACAGCTGATGGCTCATGTCTTCTCCAAAAAGAGAAGGTACTAATTCAGACTGTACACATTCTCTTCTCCCAGCAAAAAATAAGCGAACCTGCACGAATTGCAAAACTGCAGCCTATAGCTTACCTCTTAGTTGATGATCTGTCTTGACTGTATTCTTGATGTACGCAAAAGTACATTCCTGTCTGTAGTTTGCTTGGAATTCTACCACTTCAATCTATCAAAGAGGCTGGTAAAACAATATCCTAGAAGTGGACCCTTATAAAAATTAAGAACTATCTTATTGTTGTCTTTTTGCACCAGAGCCAGTGAAATTCACTTTTCTGACATTAAATGTCTGTTTTCTGTAGGTCACTGGCATGCTCACAACAGGGACAAAATTCACTACTCTGACTGTGATATTCTCTGTAAAATAATGTCACAGTGGGACAGATCCTTCATATAACACTGAGGAGTATCTTGCAATTGCGAAACCAAGTGAAACCAAATTGTTTTAGGCAGAACAGTGAGCCAACTTACAGGAAAGCCTGTTCCACGGAAGAAACAGTAAGAAAAACAAAATTAATCATCCAAGTTTCTGATGTGGTTCTCTGAGCCTGTGATCTGCACGATGCTAGATCCATCTAAAATGCATTTCCCATCTGCCTACCTCTCGCCTGGATTTCTGGGAAGAACGTTCCAGGATATCATCACTGGAGAGGTCAGAGTCCTCTGAGAAACTCAGATGTTGACGGAGCTGCAAATCTGAGAAGCCAGGAATAAAAAGGGGAAGTTAGAGAAGTGGTAACTATTCTTTCTGTAAACATTTCAGAACTCAGTTGACAAGTTGTTTGATTGAGCTTCAAAAATACTTAGTCCTGTTACGCCATGCCAGTCTCAGTTGCTTCTCCTGGGATTACAGAGTGATCAGAGCAGCACTGCCCTGCAAAATGATCGATATTAGTTAGAAGCTTCATTCTAAGAGAACATGACTTTCTGCAAATGCTTTTAAAAGCAACAGTCATGATTCTCTCTTCGTAATGTGTCCATGCTCTTACGATAGACACGGCACTTGGATGACAGCAGCTGGCACTGGTTTGGCTCTTTGTGCAAGGCCGGAGAACCGCGACACGTTCACTTTCTACCACGTTTATGGCCAACTTATTTACTGTATCACAAGTGGCCACTAAACATCTCCACCTGCACCTGACGGCACGTGAGAGATTTACACAAGGCTGCAGAATCCCCACTTCGGAGATCAGCAAAGAGTTGCCAGATCACTGAGAACACCGGAGTAACGGCATCTCTGCAGTCTTCAGCATCCATGGAGCCAGGTTGAAAGGAAAAGAACGGACCACCCAAGGAAAAGATGAGGACCAGATTTACAACAGAGATAAAATGTCACGAACAACTGATTCCAGCAAACAGTGCTGATTTCTCAAATGGGTCTAAGGCAGAAAACAGATGTGCCTGGTACATATCAAGAGGGAAGCTTCTATTTAAGGATCCGTTTCTTTCGGTGGGATATCAACTAATCATGTCAATATGCAAATCTACAATTCCAGTCGCTCACACTTATCCTGATCTGCCCGTCTGACACCGAGGAGCAGCGTCACTCGGCACGGCAGCCGAACGACAAAGGGAGCCCAACTTCCTTTCAAGGATATCTTAGGAAAAGCACACAGTGCGGAGGCACTTCTATTATACCTGCAGCCGTAATCAACGGAGAAGCTTTGTGCCTGCCAGAATCCACAGTGGCACTACTTGAGGGAGTACTTGGGCAGGATTTGTCATCAGCCTTTTTCTTCTTGTCTTTCTTGTACCCAGAGAAAACAGACTTCCATAATGACTTAGGCTTTGTCGCTTCCTCTGTCCCACCACTAGATTTGTCGGAAAGCCTGCTGTCATTTTTGGATTTCTTCTCCTTTTTGTTCTTACGAGGGGAGAAAAGAGAAGTTCTTTTCTTACTCTTCCCACTGGAGCCTTCTGAAGAGGTGACAGACCCTTCAGGTCCAGCCACATCAGCAGCAGGAGTAGAGAACTTGTCACTAGTAGCATCATGCTTTAGTGTGGATCCCTCTGCTATTTTCAAGGCCAAATACTTTGGAGAGTCATAAAACAACTCTTTGGTCTTCAAGGGCATAGAAGATGCCTTTCTTGCCCTTGTGGCGCCAGCTGCAGCCATCTCCATATCTTTCATCTTACACAACTGTTTAGCCATGGCATCACGCAGTGCTTTGCTCTTGACAGACTTCTCTCTGGCTCTCATTCTTTCTTCAGCGAGCTCCTTGGCTTCTGCAGAAATTTCAGGCATCACTCTCTTCTTTTGGTTAACTTCTCCTTCCATTGAGGGCGGACCACCATTTTCTTTGACTAAGGGCAAAAGAAGTGTTTTTTCTGGCCTTGGCCTACTGGTAGGAGGTGTAAAGAACTTCTCATGAAGGCTTGAGTCCTCTGTCCTGTCATCATATGTGTCCTCTACATCGTCAGCAAAAGGAATCTCATCCACGCTCTCTGCAAAAGATTTCCGCACGTCGTCTTTCTTGGACTGGGTTGACTCTTTGGCAGCAGAGGTCGGCTCGTGGCGTGGGGGCACAGGAGGTGTTGATGCTGGTGTTGGAGGTGACCTGGCTTCGATCTCATTCTGCCAGACTGCTTGGTGCCTCTTTCTACGCAGAGTGGCTGGCTCTTCATCCTGAGGAGGTGGTGGCGGCGGACTCGATGGAGGAGTAAGCATGGTAGAGTCAGAAGTATTGAAGCTCTGGCTAGCCATAGTTCTCATGTTAGATGAGCTCTCCTGAAGACCAAGTCCGGAACTGCTGGATACATCCCTCCTTACTTCACTGGAACCCTTTAGCTCTTTTTCTGATGGCGATTTTGGAGTGAGCAGAGAAATCTGCTCATTTTCCAACTTGGACAGTCCCTGTCTTCTTGGGGCAGGCTGGGGTTTCACAAGATGGATCCTTTCATCCCCTGAAATATTCTCGCTATTAAAAGTCTTCAGAGGAGTTGTCTCAAGGGCAGATACAGTAAAGTTTGTCTCAGGGCGTTTGTTTCTGTCTACTGGGGTGAGTCCTAAGCTCCTCCGGATTTCAGCGCTCTTCATCCAGAACTCCTCTACAAGGTTACTCCGTTTCAGGGCTTCTTCTGCAGTAGTAGGGCTCCCCAGTTTTTCGACCTCACTATGCTGGCCCCTAAGGACCAGTTTGGCTAAAGGAGTAGACGTTAAGGCTGGGACAGGTTGGAAACATACTGGTGGCTCCACAGGGGATGGAATGGATGTTTCGGCAGAAGGCAAAGGCTGGGAACAAATAGGCATTTGAGCAGATGTTGGGGATGAAGCCAGTGTTGGTACTGATGGCTGAGACTCTGCTAGTGATGTAGGTGCAATGGCTTCTGGTGATGCAACTGGCTGCGATAACACTGGAGATGGTGGCACCAAAGGGCTCTTAACTTTCCTGTCTTTGGGAATTTCATCCTTTGGTCCTTCTTCAGGAATGAACGGCTCAGGAAAAAAGCGTGCTTCTGGGGATTTTATTGCACAGGTTACTTCAGCCAGGGGATCTTTTATATCCTATAAAAAAAAGAAAGAGAAAGTCACTGGGCCCATTGAAATATGCTCTGGCTTTTTGTTTGTTTTTAACAAAGTGAGCAATAAGGAAACCATCCCAGCATCAAAATTCGAGAAAATCCACACATGATATCCCATTCACAGGCCTGGAACATCACTTAGCATTTGTATGGCTCATTTCTCTGCCCCATTGTATAAACCATCCTTGGCAGATGACAACGAGGCAAATTTAATTTTTGGAAGAAAAACCACTAAACTAAATTCCAGAAATTAATTTCTATCTTTTTCCTGCTCTCCCTTCGAATCTCCAACTCTGTGTATTGTGGTGGTCCCTCATCTCAGACAGATTTGACGCAAGCCTCTCCAGCTCTCATGAATCCAGCCCTTCCTGCTGGCTAGCAGCTGCTGTAATGTCTTCTTAAAGCAAGGAGTGCTTTCTCTGTTCAGAGTAAATTAGGCTGCAAGACCCTTGCCCCTTAATGGCCTGAGAAGTCTTGGTTTTCACCTCCTACATCCAGACCGCCATATTGTTCAGTAGCACAATTCATTGTTTCACAGTTTACCCCTTTGGAAGTGGACTCCTCTTACTGAGTTCTGATATTATTCTTGCCAATGACTTTTTTTGTGCCAGCTTCCTTTTGAACACAGTTTGGTCCAACTGACACATGACCATGAGAGCACAAATCTCTCTCTCTCTATGTGCTTGCATGACACCCATTAAACACCCAGGTCCCGAGTACCGTGTTTACACACTGTCCTGATACAAGTAGTAACTATGTCTGAATCATTAGATAGTCCTGAAAAAACCACACCTTAACTTTAATAGAAAGTCAACGTTGCCAGCTACTGCTCTTGGCAAACCAGCCTTACCCCATAACGTATCCATTGTAAAAGTAAACTGGTTAATGACAAAACTCTCCCGGATAAAGTCTAATCTTTTAGTAATTCCTTAAAAACAAACACTGGGGAGGGAAAAATTTGAATTGAACGTTTTAAGGGTCATGGACTTCCTGCTTGTACACACCAGTAGCTGGAATGACCACAGGAATTCACCATGGAATCACGCATGCTGACTCCAGGGCTGACAACATGACGATCATCACTGACATGTCTCCCTTCCTATAGCTGAACTATGTTGTTACTCTGAATAAATAAGCACTGCTTTGGTTACTATTCAGTAATACAAATTTATTTTTGAATTGCAACTGTACAGAATTTGCTTTTGGTACAGAAAAGACAGCCAGACCAGGATACACCTTCCTTACAGCTCCCCTCATGCATTATCTCATTAACTGCACATTGAAATTAAAATATCCTGTAGAATTCTTTTGGAGGCTTTGTAATGGGAGCTTGTGTGGTAGAGCCACTACACTCTGAAGATAGGAGTGAAAGATAGTACATTATTTTTAAGTCTAAATGAAGTCAGATTTCAAGATCAACATAAATTATAGAGATAGGAAAGGAGGAAAACCCACTGCTGTCAGTCCTCCTTCGTTTATCCACCAAACTGTTCCATTGAACTACAGGTATTGAGTAGAAAAGTTCAAAGATTCCCTTTCTTACCTCTGCTTCTTTTGCTTTGGGACTATCAACTGGAGACAGAGGAAGAACACTGTCACTAGATGGCTGGATAGGGATGGATGGCTTGCATGGATCTAGAGAAAGCAAAAACATTTCCAAAAACACATGAGACTGCTAATTTTCTATTTTTTGTTATATTACGCACAGCAAGTAGTGACAAATTTCTCATCATTTTACAAATTCTAGATTGGGCATCTGGAACACAGACAAAAAAATTTAAATGTCCAAAACGGTACAAGCTTTTTAACATAAAAACTTCTACAAGAAAAAGCAGTTAGATGGGTTCTCAGGCTTTAGGAAGCCGTAATTAATGGATTCAGAACATTCTTCTCAAAATGTTACTGCAAGCACATACCTTGCCACTGAGAGTAGTGAGATGGGTCAAATCCAAGAGACTGTCTTCTCTTAAATCTCATAAATGTACAGACTACCTCCAAGGCAATTACAATCATCCAAACACCAATGGGAAAGCTATTACCTCCTGTCACACTGGAAGAACCACTTTCTGCTCCTTCATCTTCTTCATCTTCAGAGACTTTTAGTTCTGGCTCTTCCACGCCACCTTGATGTAAGTGAAACTGTGCTTCTGCATCAGATGGGATGTCATCTGATCACAGATGGGGCAGGGAAAAAAAAAAACCACAAGATATCTTGGATACAAGTCCATCAGAACATCTGTTTATTATTCAAAAATAATTCATAATCCTTCCTTTCTATTCACATGGTGCTAATCACTTTTATAACCTGAACATCTAAATGTTTCACTCCTTTTTTTTGTGTGCTAATTAGAGTCATTTAAGCAGTAAATGATGGACTATTAGTACACATAACTAAATTAGTAATTTAAGTCACATCTTACCAGTTTTCTGGAAATTTGTCAATGTTTTCTGGCATATAGAGTTTATTTTACACTAGCAAGAGATGATGTTTGGCATAACCTTCTGGACTTGCCCCAAATTTATTTCTATTTCTGTTATTCAGCAGGATTAGTACTGCGTAAGGACACAAGACCAAGCCCTCTAGTTAGTAAATGGTGAGAGGACACAAGAAATTTATTCTACAACCGATGGCATTAAGGTTCTTCTGTTTCTTTTTGTCCTTCACTCCTGGCTCCCTCTTGACTATTTGAAACAAACTCCTATATCACTAAAAATAAGATCAGGTTTAAGTACCCTCACACAAAGTATTTTCTGACAATCCAATTCTGTTCACATAACAGGTTTAAATGATGCACCGTGGTACCCTACCGTCATCCAGCTCTGCACCCGTATCTCCCTCTTCACCTGCCTGCCCTTCTGTGTCTGCAGGCTCTGTGCCCAGCTCGTCCTCCACATCATTATCCTCACATGGGGCTAGAACATAGTCAAATATTGAGAAAAAAAAAAGAAAAAAAAAACAACCAACTATACAGTGAAAAGGTTCTACATTGAACTGTACCAACAGTTTATAGTAAATATATTTATTAGTTACCGCTAAAACAAGAAATCCTGAAATGCGTCAGCTAGAAAGACATCTATGGTGAAGTGATACTTCCAGACTCCAACGAATCAAGGAATGTCTGTCCTTGGGGAATCTCCAAGGCATCTGCAGTGAAAGCAGCCAGGGCTTTCTGAGCAACAGACCTCGTGAAAAATTAAGCAAGAAAGGGACTAGGAGGACATCAAACCTGAATAATGCTTACTGTTCTTCCAGGAAGATTATTTTTTTCTTTACCACATCAGAACAGTTACCACCACTTCATAGCATACGTGTGTTGGGTGAGAACTGAAATCTCACAATGTACCATGACTGTTCATCTTGAAATTGAAACAGGCTTTTGAGGGTGTAATTCAGAATCTGTCTAGCTCTGGGATTGATCATTATTACATTTAGAAACTGCTTAACTCTGTGCAGCTACAGCAGTCTTTGGTAAAAGGTCTAAGAGACATGAGATGCTGTACAAGTAACTAGGACACAAATTAACTGAGATACTTTTAAGTAAATAAAAAGATACATTCAAAACTTTCTTTTCTGTTACAGATCATAATTTGATTTGCTGGGTCAAAATAAAGATTCTTGAACTTATAACTCTGAAAAAGGCATTTGACATTATTTAGGAGGACAGACAAGAACAAACTGTGGGGGGTCTAAACCTTATTATTAAATGACACTTTTTTAAAAAAAACTAAACCTTATGACACCTTGTCTTATCTCTAGTGCTATGGATTATTTGCTTAAGTTTTTTTTGTTAAGCATTTTTATAAAACATAATTTAAATATTAAAAAAAAGAGAAGCAAGCACCTCCAGGATTTTTTTTTCCCCACAGTAGAGTCAGTCAACTACATTTTTAGATTTGTGCAGTGAGTTAGCATCAATTCCTGTTCAACAACATGCAGGCACTTAACTGTTGTACATCCCATTACAAATGTGTACACAGTCAGCATGTATTATTATGCACAACCTTTGCTAATCATACACACAGGATATGGTCCTGTAACGATGATAACAGAGATATTTATAACCTTCTTGGTTGCACCTATAGCAGTAAATTAAGTGGTGCAAGCCTCTGGACCTTCTGTCATCTTTAGAGGGTCCCTGGTGTGACTCCCAGCAGTTAGTTCCCACCGTAGGGCTGGAGGCTGTTTCCAGCCCCCTGGAAATTCTGGATGGCAAAAAAGTTTAGCCATATGGGAGCGAATCATGCTGTGCCAGCTCTCTCCAGAGTCAGGGAGCAGGCCCTAATCCTTTGTGTTTACTAGTGATGATGTGGCTTTTAGAACCATTTATATGCTAAGCATTGCTAACTAGGACAACCTTGAAAACAAAGGAATCCTCTCAGAAATTGAGGTCTTGCAGCCTCTCCTCTTTCTCTAACACAGGTTTTTGCTTATTTCAAAAGACAGCCTTCAGTGGGTGGTTTGCCTTCTTCCTCCAACCTGAGAATTTCTCTTTTCGCTTGCTTTTTCCCCTCTGTAGTATTAAAGCAGACAAACATTCTGTCAACTACTCTGAAAAGGCAGTTACACCTACGTGTGACAAAGCACTGGCCTACTCCCTTACGTCAGAGGCTTATAAAATCCAGAGTCTTACAGACGTCAAGCGTAGGAGACCAAAACATATGGCAAAGGCTGGACTGCCCAAAGGGGCATTTACAAACCTGCTGAACAAAACCAAACTGTGCACCAGTCTGATTGTTGCTTAGGTATGCAGCAGCTTATGTTATTGTGGAAATAGTAATGTCATAGGAGGGTTTTATGGTAGCAGCAAATGTGAGTAATCTTAATCAAAAATTGCAAAAAACGTTACTCTGGTGTTGGGAATATCTGACACCATATGTATATGTGTGTCTTCAGGTCCAGAAACCATGAACCAACATGACACACACAGGGAGAGTTGGAGAGAGAGGAGAAAAATCAACTCTTAAATAGGTTGGTACACAAAACTCAACAGAAGATTACAGATGTGTCACAATTCGGTGCAAGGGTGGATCCCGTTTTGAAGGACATGGGGTGCTTGCAGGTGGCTACTTATACTATACACATACTGTGCATATACGTATACGCAGTTAGGATAAGGAGCAAGAGGCCAAAAGCTGTCACACAACAACTCAGAAGCTACACACTATGGCAGCCAGAACTGGGATCAGCACTAGGTTCGTATCAGCTAGCAGCCGTGAGCAACCTGCACGTGGTGCAGTCATCTTGTCAACACTGCTGCCTTGCCAAAGCAGCAGCAGAAGCAAAGTTTTGTAGGCAAGCTGGCTGTTCCGACGTGCCAAAGCAACTCAGCTGCAGCTCCGCTACCTACCCACAGACTACTGCTGTTCACTGACTCAGGTTCCTTCACCGCTTGACACAAATCTACTCCCTTACTCTAATCCCAGAATCTTCATGCTGATCAGTTTTGCAATAGAGCTTAGAGATCACATAAAAAAGCAGCTGAGCCTTACCATCCTTCAGCTTTCCTAAATAACGGGAACCCCAAGTCAAAGGAGACATAAGAGCCACCACTATTCCTAGATTCCAGCTTCAACCTTATTCTTCTTTCGTGTTTTCTTCACCAGATTTTGCAACTCGAGTTTGCAGTTGCTACAGAGAACTGCATTGCTTTAAGCACTTTTCTCACTTGATCTTTCAACTGCAAGAAAGCCCCGTGTTCTTTTAGTCAAGGAGCTAGGGGAAGGAAAACTGGGGCAGTCTTCGGTTTACAAAGCAAATCAAAACACTCAACTAGATCCCTCCTTCTATTTTATTACAGCCAAGACAACCCCTTTGTTTGGCCTGACTTCGGAAGGGTTACGACAAATGTCAAGTTCATGCAAGAACGGGCTGCCTGAGCAAGGCGTGCATGCACACTCCCCCTTCTTCCCTCCCTCCCTCCATCTCCAGTCATGCAGTAGCGACAGGGCCGTGAGTTCCAGGGTTAAAGTACCAGCTCAGCTGCTGAAGGCATGGAGAAGAGACGGGCAGGGTTATTGTGCATTGGAATACATAGAACATCACCAAACTACCTCCAGGGACCGTCTCCAGCCACGCCTGTACCGCCTCATGGCGTACGGAGGGAAGGTCGGATGCTGAATTTAAAAAACAATAAATCGTAAGAAATCAAAATTAGACCATCAGGAAGCGTCTAAAACAGAAGAGTGACAAAGGGAGATTTTTCAGTAGCAAATACAGGAATAAAACCTATAAGATGTTAAACAACCGACTCCAGGCTCAGGTTCTAAATTAAGGTAACATACAAATGCCGGGGGCCTAATCTTCCTTTAGGATCTGTAACGTTAGAGAAAACATGGATGACACAGGGAGCAAAACATCACATCTGACCAGCAGGTTGCTGCTGCTGTGCTCCACTTGAAATGCTGCAGAAGAGGGAAACCAAGAGATGAAGGAGATGAGCAACAAGAGAGGGGTGGTGGTAATGGGCAGCTCCAGACTCGTGCTGCCCTGCTGCCAACACCGGCAGATGAGCAGCAGCATCCAAAGCAGAATCACAGAATGGTTTGGGTTGGAAGGGACCTCAAAGATCATCCAGTTCCAACCCCCCTGCCATGGGCAAGGACACCCTCCACTACACCAAGTTGCTCAAAGCCTCATCCAACCTGGCCTAGAATACTTCCAGGGATGGGGCATCTACAACTTCTTTGGGCAACCTGTGCCAGTGCCTCGCCACCCTCTGAGTGAAAAATTTCTTCCTTAGATCTAATCTAAATCTCCCCTCTTTCATTTTAAAGCCATTGCCCCGTGTCCTATCACTACACGCCCTTGTAAAAAGTCCCTCTCCAGCTTTCCTGTAGCCCCTTTAGGTACTGGAAGGCTGCTGTAAGATCACCCCAGAGCCTTCTCTTCTCCAGGCTGAACAGCCCCAACTCTCTCAGCCTGTCTCCATAGCAGAGGTGCTCCAGCCCTCGGATCATCTTCGTGGCCTCCTGTGAACCCGCTTCCAGGAGGGACTTCTCTGTACGGTCATGCTATCCCAGGCTTTCCCATCAAGCCCTGTTGCCGCTGGGCTCTCTGAACACCTCGTACCATGGAATACAGCTCAGCCAGGGACAAATTTGTCTGTTGAACTCAGGTTTAAAACTTACAGCGCGTTCACAAGTACTTATGGCAACAGCCCTTCAAGAAAAAACCCAAACTGCTGATATGCCTGTGTACACCTGCACTGCATGATGAAGTAACAGAAGCAGATAATCTGTTTATCAGGATTGTCCTAGTTTTAGGGGAAGGAAATGAAATACTGCCTTCCTTCCCACAGGAAGTTAGAAAGACCACAAAATCAATTCTGGAAGGACACCTTTTGCTGGCAGCTGTACCAACACACTAAGGAAAAGTAGAAATTATCAAATACAAATTAAAAGACAAATTTGCAAACTACTGTGATACAGACCCTCAAGCAGAAGCTAAAGTAACCTTAAGTGCAAGTGTTAACAATTTTTACTTAGTGTTTTAAGCATTAAGCAACTACTCTAGCAATACTATATGTTACAGACAGTTGAACACAGCTTATTTCTGTGGTTGCAGTAAGCAGGAGATACCCATCTCTTATTTGTAGGGAGCAGATTTCACACCAGAAAATCCCAGTGCATTCTACAAACTAATTATGAACGTAGTCAGACTGATCTGGAACTGTGTATCAAATTGGATCAAGATCAAAAAAAAACCCACAAATATCTAGAACTACCAGGAAAAGATGATTATCTAGAATGGAATACGATCAAGCAACATGAGGTAAAGCTCTAGGCTTTTTTAACAGAGATCAGTCATTAACTTAATTTCACATTTGCTGTAAAAGACACCCCTTCCCACAGCATACTTACTCCCTCTGCAATTCTGGCACAATGTGCAGGCTCTCAGAGAAGACCACTGCTCACCAACTGCATGGTTACCTTTTATTAATCCTAGGCTTCTGCGTAACTGAAGCATCTACAACACACTTACCTTAAGAGATGCTGTAATATAGTTTAGAATAAGGTCAGCAGGGTCTGCTAGAAGGAGCTCACAAGAGCTAGAGTACTGGCATTTTCCCCCTCCTTTAAGTAACTGGCAACTCAGAAAGACCACACCTCACTTCAAAAACTAGATGTACTGTCAAATCTTAAACACAGGGAGTCAAAACCACCACTGCTCAGATTTGCAAGTCCTTTGAACCCCATCATTCCCTACTAATACCAGACGCAGTTACACACTTTGAAAAGCACCAGCGGAGAAATATGCTCGATACTGAAGCTGACCCTGTTCAATCCTTGCTGTAGCAGCTACACAAGGTAGCAGCTACACAAGGTAGCCCTTCGGCTTTCCCTACAGAGGCACAGAGTCCTCACCTTCACAAAAAGCACACGACAGCTCCTGTTACTATCCCTACAGTGCCAGCACTACCAAATCATGTGTGTAGTAAGGGAAAAGGCTACAGAGCCAAAGCAGGCAGGCAAACCAGTTGGAAGAAGTCACACCACCACAGAGCTGAGAAAACAGTCATTTTAAGTAGACACTGACCTGAAAAGCAAAATGTTTAACCCAGTGTCATTTCAGCGTAATCTGAAAGCAGTTCCTTTCGATCACTGCTGCCCCTGCTGAAGCACACCCCTCTTGAAAGGGCGCAGAAGCAACCGTGATCCAGGAACTGATGGTTTGGGGCTTGGGGGAGATTACCTCTGGAGGTGGAGGACTTGGAGGTTGGGACCATTTTTTCCTCCTCCTCTTTTTCACGGATGTGTGTCCAGTGCACATCTGCCAGGATCTCCAGAGGATCAACCGGATTTACAATCTGCTGCAGCCTAAGGTTTCCAGCTAGCAGGAGGAAGGCATGGCATACCAGGTTGTAGGCAGGGTGGTATGAAGGACAGGGAGGAAAAGATGGGAGAACAGTGGAAAGGAAAGGTGGCACATCATAGGAAAGGAAATAAGAAAAGAAGACAAGAAAATATTACTGGCTAAGATCAGTTTGCAAGGCAGACAGAAAAAGCTCAGCATTGTGAGTGCACACATACACCAGTACAGCGCTCCTCATACTTCCCATCAAAGCTGAATTAATGCCATTCCAAAGGCAGACAGATGCTGTTAAAAACTTCACTGTAGATTATCTCTATTGCAAGCAGCTTCGCTGAAATGAAAGACATTCTCTGGGTGTCCAACAGGATGTGGTATGTAAATACCAATTTAACAGAAATTTCCAGCTCCTTCAGTCTATTCATTATGATTACTGCCAAAGACATCTTGCTGTTAAAGGCAAGGGACAATCTGCATTGTAGTTTGATGCACCAAAACAAAAGGTCTTTCATTCCCTGTTATTGGGTTAAGCACTCCTTTCCATGCTGGGTGCACACTTCTTTGTGAATTAAATTATACGATGGAGCTCAGAGTTCCACTTATTTTAGCACTACTTTGTTTGCTCCTGCTCTTTTGGACTGACTTGTTCGAAGGGTAGAATTATTTTTTTCTGAAGAATAACAGCATTTTCACATTGACTTAACAGCCCTCCCACCTCCTCAGAAGGGACTTCCTGTCACACAAATGAATTTGTTTAAAAGAAATTGCTTTACTCCTCAATGACCTGCCCACACAAAGCTCAGCTACTGATGGAGCCCTGAAGGGAACAACAGGCACCTAAAGCAACTGATAAGCAACTTTAACTGCTGCAGAATACCCACCGTGGGGGCATCTACCCTGAGCTATTGTATTCACAGACCCTGTCTCTGTTGCTGTGTGCTATGGGACCACAGCTCAGGTTTTATTTACCCATAATAAAACAACTCATTCTATGGGGGACAGGTGTTCGACATCTGCAGGAGTGGTCTTCAAAAGCAAATGACTTGTCCTGAAAAGCAAAATGCCCACTTACTTTATAAAGTATGAAGCCAATGTCACAACAGCTGGATTACCACTGAATAGGGCCAAACACTGTGTCAGCAGTTTAAAACCTCAAAAGCAGTTAGATTTTTATATGGTGCACCAGTGTGTGAAGGAAACAAGAAACATCAGCAGCATTTAGAGGTTGCACTCATTATTTCCTGCTCTCTCGTTTTAATGAGGTTCCTCTCTCCCAGCCATGACAAAGTGTTTGGGACTTCCATTTCAGGAATGACTGCGCGTGACACTTGGCATTAAAACTGCAGAAAAAAGGCAGAAGGAACTGCAGGAAGGACAGAATGACCAGCTGCTTATTAAAGGGGAAAAGGGTTCAGACGCACAAACTCAAATGCAGAGTGGGATTCACAATTTAGCCAAGTATTTAGCAGTTTTACATCTCTGTCACCTCAGAGAGCTTTTGTATGAGTTGGCACAACCGCACGGTCTACCAGAGCTACTGGACATCCTGCAGGGACGGGAACCTGAGCTGTTCTCACTCCATACCAAAGCACTCGCATGCAGACCCCAAGATGAGTAGAGTTAGCATTTGCATCGCCACACAAAATCTTGTGTTAAAAGGTTGAGGTTTGCCAGCAATGGCTGAGAAGTATATCGGCCCTCAGCAAGGCTCGGAAAGAGCAGGTCCCACGTGATCTGCATGTTTTAAAACGGATTTCTCTGGGATTTAGACCAGTGTAACATACACACCTTGAGTTACTCCACAAATCTCTAGACAGAGGCCTGAGCCTGTCCTGATAAGGACATGGGTCCTTCTCACGTTTTCCAGCAAATAAATCGCAGCACAGCCAGCCATGAAGGACTGCTGCTTAGCTAACAGGCAAATCTGAAGTTTCTTTGAGGTCTAAAGGCTAAAAAAATTTAAAATGACACTTGGCATAGCCTTCCCTCAAGGCTGCTTGCTAAGCTTTGCAGGGACCTGGACATAAATTGCATTTACATTTGGAAAAGTAACCTTCCCCTCCAGTTCCACCATAGCACCTACCAGGACTTTATAAGCAGCAGGCAGACTCAATGTTTAACTTTAATGGAAAGAGAAGCCACCTGCAAATCATCTCGTTAGGAGCCAGGTCTACAGCACACCAGCAACTGCAACAGGGGTAACTTCTTCAGTTGTGCTCTTCAGCCACCTTACTAAAAAGGCTCATTCTTACTATCAGAAAAGTTAAATTGGAAAAATTTGTAACACCTCTTCCTTTTTTTTTTTTTAAAAAAAAGCTAAGCTACAGTTGTTACAACCAGCAGCTGCAAAATATGCAGTTTGACAACCACATATGCCCTCTTACCTGCAGGAAGGCACTTGGATTTTCCTCTTATGTATTCTGGCTCTAATGAACCACGTTGAGGGAATAAAGGATTAACAAACTATTAGGACCAAGTGCTTAAAACAACAACAAAAAAAATCAACCATCAGAAATAAACTGCAAGAGAATGCACCATGGAAAATAACACAACTAGTTAGATTAGAATGTCAGATTAATTTTATGCCTATAATATGACTGTTTGGAAAATCTTGAGGGATTGTTGCAGCAGGATTATCTTCCCCCACAGACACACACTCACAAAGGACAATGACAAAAAATGCAAGTTTGCTGACACAGGCAGTACATCCGATGCGTCCCATGTGTCTGACGTATCACACAGGTGCAATTAGTCTGTATGTATGGAACAAATCTAGATATCCCGAGGTATTTGGCAGCTTTATCTTTTGCCTAAATCCAGTGGCAATGTCGGACTTGATACATGGCACTTGGACTGGGAGATGAAGATAACAACAGCTACTGAATCAGTTTTTAGGGAGCTGGTATAAACCCATTAAATAAAACACAGAAACTTCTCATGTGGGACCTGCTCTTCGAAACATTCCCCCCTCCTTCGGGGAAATGGAAGTGGAGATGGTATATGGGTACCTTTAAATGTACCCGTGTCCTCTTCGTTTGAGAGATGTTGGAGCCAGAGGCCTTGCTGCAGCTCTCTCTCCCAAGGGCAATACTCTCCCTCTACAGCAGAGGGAACCACACATCCATACATAACACCAGACACGCGTGTACACACACAAGCGATGGGGAGAGAGAGAGAAAGAGAAAGCACAGCATCAGAAAGAGAGACTGTCTGGAATTCCAGCGACTCGCCGTGCTCCTGCGGTGTTCAAAGTGTCCCAGAGGAAAACTGCTCGAATGAAACAACGTCCATCTGGGAACACCACGGTTTGGCGGACTGAACACACAACATGCATGTTACCGTCCTCGAGAGCAGTCTTGGCTTCCACAGCCTTCCGTTACGGAGACACAGATCCTACGCTGAAGAAGTAGCCAAGTGCTACTTCTGAGCTCCTCAACAAAACTGCCACTAAAACTCAAAAAATTGGACCTCTGCTTACACTAGGTGGTCAAAGACCTTTACGGACAAGCTCGTTGGAGTCTACTAGTCTTCACAAAAAGGAAACGTGAGTAGAAAGGCAAAGACAAGATCTGCGAGAAATGTGGCACGTCCACTCTTAGCACAAACTTTGCATTTTGATGACTGAGACAAACACAGGGGAAGGAGTCTTTCCCTAAGATTTTCCACAGGAATCCCTCAGAGCTAAAATAGGAACCACTTGAACTCCTTGATTTCTCAAGGCTGTCTTTTAACTAAGGAGAGCTACAAGTGGCTTCTTCTGGGATGTCCTGGTAACAGTTAGAGGGCACCACCCCCGAGCGCAGCACGCTGCAAAACTGGGAACACTGCCTCCACAATGCTTCCAGTTCTTGCTGCCAAGGAACAAAGGGCACATTCAAATCCAATTCCCAATACTAATAAAAAGCAACAATAAACCAATACAGGGTCACAAAGCCGTGAATTGCACATGTTGGCATGACGTATGGGAAACATCTTGTGTTGGTACTAGCGCTGTAACTGCCCTCTGGACAAAGATCTTCTGCATCCAGAATGATCCACCTAAAGCTTTCCTTGACAGTAACTCCCTCAAAAATCAAAGCAACAAAGAAGTAAAAGAAGAATGAAGGTTTTCCAAGGCAAACCTTTCTCATTCTGCATGGCAAATCCTCAACTCAGTTTTCCCTGCTGTTTATCAGAAAGGAAGGAGAAATCAAACTGTCTAACCTTCGCTTGACTCCTCGTCTTCCTCCTCTTCATCTTCCTCCTCCTCCTCCTCCTCGTCTTCTTTGTCCTCGATCTCATGATTTTCCTCAGCCTCAATCTCTTCTTCACTCTTGCCCTTCAGGAGGGCATGGATGCGCACAGCCTCCTTCCATGGCACACCGCCCAAGTCTGAAGGGGGTTGCTGAGGCAGCAGTAGTTCATCGTCTTCCTCCTCATCTTCCTCCTCCATCTCAGACTCTGAACTACTGTAAAGGTTTAGAAAAAAAGATCAAGAAACAACTAGTTAATGTTTCCTAGACCAGTCTTAGATTACTGACGAGTTGTTTCAACGCATACAAACCCAAAACTTACGATGGAAACCATAGGACTAATTTTCTGCTTTCGGTATTTCATAGGCATTTTAGTGACAGTATCATGTGTGGGCTGCAGTATGGTCCGTGCCCTGCTTCTTTTAAAGAAGGTGAAGCAGCAGCAAAGTGCCTGTGAAGCCAAGTGCCAATATTTGCACTGCATTAATGGTTACAGTTCGTGGCCATTCTCGAGTACAGCAGAAAGAAACGACCGTCCTCGTATCACACTGCTGGTGCAAGAGTGCTCAGCACTATCGTAACGTAGAAGGTCACGTCTTTCAACAGTGGCAGCTAGTGCTAGCGTTTTGGATAGCTAAGATGTTTTTGGCACTTGCTGGGGTGAATCACAGAAGGCTTTGGGAGTAGAAAGAACACACAACACAACTATCAAGCCAAAGGATGCAGCATGTGAGCTAAGGAGAGCTGGAGGGAAAAAAAACCCAAAATTCCTCACTTTTCTATGTCACAGACAGAACTAATGTATCCAATTAAGTACACAGTGGCAAGAAACTGTAGGAAGCAGCGCAAGGATAATTACAATAATAAGCTTATTATTCTTACAGCAAAGTCTAAAACATGTAAACCAGTAAATCATTAGTGCTTTTTAGTAGACATCTCTGTTTAATTCTAACAGTTCCTCAGTATAAACAGCAGGGGCAGGAAATGTAACCACCTATATAATGACATTTAATCTAGCTCACTTTTACTTGCTGGACTACCTGGAGGTACTGAGGAGAAAGATGGTTGTATTTGTCACTGGAAAAATGAATGCGAACTACAGCATATTCAGAGAATATGCTGGACATGGACCAGTTGGAGAGGGTCCAGAGGAGGGCCACGAAGATGATAAGAGGGCTGGAGCACCTTTCCTATGAGGACAGGCTGAAAGAGTTGGGGCTGTTCAGCCTGGAGAAGAGGAGGCTCCAGGGTGACCTTATAGCGGTCTTCCAGTACCTCAAGGGGGCCTACAAGAAAGATGGGGAGAGGCTGTTCAGGAGGGCCTGTTGTGATAGGACAAGGGGTAATGGTTTTAAAATAGAGGGAGGTAGATTCAGATTGGATATTAGGAAAAAATTTTTTACCATGAGAGTTGTAGAACACTGGAACAGGTTGCCCAGAGAGGTGGTGGATGCTCCATCCCTGGAGACATTCAAGGCCAGGTTGGACGAGGCCCTGAGCAACCTGATCTAGTTGGAGATATCCCTGTTCCTTGCAGGGGGGTTGGACTAGATGACCTTTGAAGGTCCCTTCCAGCCCTAATCATTCTATGATTCTATGATTCTAATTTATCTGCAGCGTGAAAAGGTCCTCAGCCTTTGCTCTTCCTTAATAGATCCTTGTCATAAAAGAACTGCATTTATTGGAGCAACAGTTGGCTGCTTCCCACATAAATCTGAAAAGTCCCAAATTCATTTGGATTGCAAGAGACAACTGTTTGTGACTGGTTAAAGTTTGGCTGAATCATCTGAGAACACTATTCCAATTCTGCGGCTTCCTTACGACAGTCTCGTTAACAGCCTTTGGCAGAGGCCATTCCATACAGACAATGAGAGGGAAAACCAACCAGTTGAAAATAATGATGTTGAAATTTCAAGTAGGTCTATAAAATATAACTTGGACAGTTATTGTTTGTCTCCTTTACGCAGATTCTGTTATACGAGCACTCAGCATGTCACCAAGTAGCACTTTCCAAAAAATGATCCACGGCAGCACCTTTTGTCTTACATTGCAGACAAACATATTCAGGTGCAGAACTTCAAATGAGTCTCACACCATCCAATCATATTTACATGATTTTCTTCATCTGCTTGTCCGAGATATTATTTTTGATGGCAAAGTTAATCAAGAAAACACCACTTTTTTTCATGCTCTGATTGTCACGTACTTCCATCCACAGGCTCTTAAATTCTCCTCACTGTTCTGCATATAGATAACACACCGTTTCGCTTAAATCACAGCATAAACTCAATACTTATTTTTAACAGGCTTCCTGGTTTTCACCTGCTAAATACTGAATACAAACACCCTTGTGTGCCATAGACTCGGCACATATTCCAGGAGATGGAAGCATATTCCAAAGGCATAATACAGATATCGTCACAGAGATAAAAAGTGATATTCCCCTCCTCAGTGATTAACTTTCCCACCTTTTGGTATGGAAATAAACCTGGCAGGTGCTGCATGCTGGGGTTTTTGTGTGCTGTCAGCAAGGTTTACTGCTGCTCCAACTGTTGCCATGACTGCTGAATGGGACCAGCCTGCTTATCTCATGGAATACTGACGACATAAATTCTTTACCACATAGCTCACTTTACCTTCTTTGGCTTTTATTTATAACTTGGGTTTTGTTTGACCTTTGAATACTGAGAAGTGAGAAGCTGAAATATGGCAGCGAGATGGCCTGGTATAGTGGGCATTCTTTCCAACATGGCAACTCCATGCCACAGGAATTCATTCAACAGCTGAAACTTTTTTCCCCACAAAGCAGAGATCAAAGACCCAAGTAATTTGCTTTATAGAATTTGTACCAGCAGTTGAATATCTCATTCAAAAGGTGTACCTACACAGATTTAGTGCTAAGGAGAGGAACCAAAACCTAAACTGGAAACAAAGCTCTTCTCTTCCTTCGCCAGACAAGCCCAATCCATCACTCCATAAGACACAGAGGGAATAAAAAATTTCCCATCTCCTCTGACTGCTCTTAACCCTGCGGCACCGCACCAAGACAGTGAAGACGATCAAATCAGGGCTTTGGTTGGCTTGTTGCAGGGGTCAAACTGGTTTTCTTTTGTTGCTGAAAATGTGGTGTCAGACTTTTTTTTTTTTTTTAGAGGAGACCCAATAGCTAAATCATCTACAAAATTCTCTCCCTGATGTTTGGCCTGCAGAACTTTATCAATGCTCTCATTAAATTCCTTGTCATATTTGGATTTGGGACAGAAATTTTTCCGGGTCAAATTGACAGGGAATTTGATGTATTTTCTCTTTCCTCTCTATCATAGAGTGTGAGTTGCCCACTAAATGCTGCTTTTCACATGCAAAATCCTACAATTCAATCTATTACAGACAGAAACAGTCAATTTAATACAAATCAAGGGAAGTATGTAGGACAAAGGGAGCTAAATGTAGCACCCTATGAGAGAAAAATCAAACTCGCTAACCTAAGGGTGTACCACCCTCAGTCTCCACAATCTCACAAAACACCTCTTGGAGATGACCAACAGCTTCACACCAAAACTCCACTTTTTTTTTTTTAACTAACACTCCTCCCTCCTTTGGAAGTCTTCTGCCATTTACCAAGCCAGCCTACCGTGTCCTGATTTACTGAAATCAAGACCAATAATGATAATACTACTCCACACTAGTAAATTTTGGTTCAGAGCTAGAAACATAAAGGACTAAAAACCCCTCAATATCATTAATGCTTATTTGTCACAGTTTATACAATTCCTAGGCCTGAGCAGGGAGCTAAAGGAAGGATGAGTGAAGCAAACAGTTAGCACCTCCCACAAATAGTCTCATGATTATTCAACTAGAGCACTAGATAAGATCTCGGTTATGTAAAATGTCAAAATAGTATCTTTTAAATAAATTAATATGTTAAGAGATTAATCAAAACATATTATTTAGGCTTCAGAGATAACAGCTCTACAAGATATTAGGAATTGCCAGGCACTTATATGAAATCCACAACTTTGTGAGCTCACATGTACATGCTCTCTCAAGGCTGAGTTCAGGCTACTAAAAGTTACTCCTTTCTTATCTTACCAGATAAATAGATGACAGATTCTGTACTACATTAATCCTGTAAACATTTTAATGAACGTTTTTATTCCTGCATTCTTCACCACACCAATCCAATTCAATTTCACATGTACAAATGCCGTAAGGAATTTCTCATACAGCCTTATGCCTGTAGGTAATGCATACATAGAATACATTTGTAGGATCTAAGACTGAGGAAACCAGTAACAGCATTTTCTGAGTTTACTTCAGGATGATTACTGGACAGACTGAGAGCTGAAAAAGTAAGGGTTGTTATTGCTACAAAGAAAAGCAGGCTATTAGAAACCATATTAAGAGATCAAGGCTCTGCAAAACGTGTGATTGACTATAAAGTTCACAAGCCCTCTTCATCAAGTATTTTCTCTCAATGATTCTTGAAACAACTATTTCCAGTAGCTCTACCTGCATAGATCTGGATCTTGGTGCGCTTATACGTCATTTTGCAGATAAAGGGAAATTTGTGAAAGTACAACATGTTTTTCAACAGACATGACTATTACTTCAAATTAATCTCTCGGGCATCGCATCAGCATTGAGTCAGGATTACATGTGTGTCAAGCTTGAATCTTTAAACCAAAAATGGTTTTGAACTGGGGGGATTGGACTAGATGATCCTTTGAGGTCCCTTCCAATCCCTGACATTCTGTGATTCTGTGAATTCTAACGCAAAACATACAGAAAAGAAGTTAACTTTGGAATTCTCTCCCATTTGTATCCATGTTCTGTTTGCTCAAAAGACTCATTTGTCTTTGACATAACTAAAAAATCCCTTCCAACTTAGGACTGAATTTAATGGCACTATGGTACTACAGGTATCTTCTAAGAATGGCAGCCAGCATTTAGAAGAACAGAAACTACAAGATAAAATACCTGTGTACACACAGAGAACATTTTCAACAATCTCAGAAAGAGCAACCTGGTAAATTCTACGTTAAAAAAAGCGATGGGAAAAGCAGGGAAAAGTTTGTTGGGATGGGTATAAAAAAAGCTTATGGACAACGTGTGCTAACCTGCTGGGCACATCCTCTTCTGTTCCTTTGTCCAACACACTGCTCAGGTTATGCTCTGCTAGCGTCTCCTCGGGAACCTCTTCCAGTTCCTCCTCCCGCTGCAGGGACAGACGGTAGTTCTCCAGCTCGATGCGCTCAGGCGTGCCACGCAGCCGCTTGGCCAGACTGGGCTCCTCCAGCCCGTTGACATTAGAACCTAAAGAATAAGCCAGTGAATAAAAAAAAAAAAGAAATGAGACTGTCAGAACTGCGATTTTTGTAAGGAAATAGAGCAATTGGGAAAAAAAGGGCACGAGGCAGAGGGAGATAATAAAGCGAGAGAATACCTTATGTCATTATCCCGTTCACCACTACTGGCAGAACCTGCTGGGGAGCCAGACTGCAAAAGGGAATCTTAGTGGATCTGGCTAATAAGACACTAGAAAGAACTTTTTATGTCCCAGTTGAGAGAGGCTATAGGGTCATTTTAGCTGCGAAAACTAGAGCTGCAGTGAAGCCCATGTAGGACGTGCTGGGGAAGGCCTGGCCAGACTGGATACATTCCATGAGACATTGCAGGAATGCTACAGGGCAATCCTGCTGCACATTACAATTATTACCAGTCAAGGTAAGCCTGCAGAATTAGGGAGCAAGAAAATACTGTTATCACTTAAAGATGAAGGAGAGAGGGAATGAAAAAGGCCCACTTGGAGTGAGTTTTCGAACTTTTTGTTTTTTACTTGAATTCATTTACTTTTTAATCAGTGTTTGTGATTAAATGAACCACAGGGAGCAATCTAGGTGAGATGTTCAAAAGCCCAAATACCACCAACCCCAGAAAACTGCAATGACATGTGAACCAGGCAGTTGGGAGAAAAGTATACAGGAGCTTCATCCCTGTGGCACTCAATGAATTCAATTCTAACCTGCATTCACCACCTCTCTTTAAAATTCTAGTATTTTATCTTAAATAACCTGTCACTGTTTACCAAGCCCAATCCTTCCCAGCTTCTGTTTTGCTCTGCTAAACCAGCCCAACCTCCCTCTCATAAGCTCTCCAGGGTGCTGATCATCCCCTAAGGTCTCTGCACCTGTCTCAGTCTGGATTAATCTTTCCAGAACCTGCACGATTAGAACTGAACACAGCTTTCCAGATGAGGCTTTATCAGCGTAACATACAACCCTGCCAGAAATCTCTCATCTGACACACGCTGGGAGCACGTTTGCCTATTTATATGCCACATAATACTGGTGGCTTTTATTTATTGACTGATATTCACATCTTTCTCCTTCTCTGCTTTCAACTGATAAGCACCTTGCTGGTAGCCAAAATTCTCAACGCCTTCTTAGTGCATGACCTGGTGCTTTCTACTATTACGTTTCTATTTTTAATATCACAGTCCGCAACACTTTGCGGTTCTTAGTGTACGACATGCCTCTCCTCCTCTGCATCCATGAGGGTTTTCGAAATGTTGCCTCAACAATTCATTTCCTTAGCAGACTTTTTCCTTTTTTTTTTTTTTTTTTTGCCAGTAACTTTAGTGAAACCATAACAAAGATCAGTCCCCAGATCATTTTTTGGGAAACTCCACAGCTTCTAAGTGACATCCAACCCCATTGTTTCCTTTTTTCAATAATACCTCTAACATCTCATTAAAGTCAACTTCTTAGCTACGTGACACTGCACGTACTACCCCCTCATTTTATTCCGTTTAAATAATCATTTCCATGTGGCAGCAGCCTTCAGGCGCTGTACCGAAGCCCAAACTGTTCAGATGCACTATTCCCTTCCGGAGGCTCGTCCGTCACTGAAAGCTGTCGGAATAGCTGCATAGTCTGCAGGGAATCCAGGTCACTTTTTATACCACTTACCTTCTCAACAGCCAAGGACTTCACTTGCAGAACTAGCAGCCTCTAGTTATTCCTTGAAAGAAGGTGGTTTATATACTGTTCAGATTAACAGATACTTGTTCAGATCTTTTCTTTTTTCTTTTCTTTTTACTTGTTTTGTATGCAGGCCATAACTTCTGTCACCCAGTGGTCACACGGTATTATTTTGAATTAGATAGTCAAGGTACATCGGGATAGCTTGGTTTAATCAGGAATTGTTACCACAAAGCTCACAATTCTTGCACTCTTCTGAGACAAAGACTATTTGGTCCCATTTTATTTCCACTCATTACAGTACAGTAATATTTAAATTTTGCTTCCGGCTTCATTGGGTTACTTTCCATTTCCAAATCTTGCTACATACTGATTTCTTTTGCTCCGATGTCATTGTCCCAACTGAAATCGGAAGCCAAGCATTCATTTGACTGCCTGACTGTACCTAAAATTGCATTTTAGGTCAGCCTCATCTTCACTGTGGATCCACTTCAGCTCTCCCTTACCTTGCTTTTACTTAAATGCTTAAGGAATACAGCTGCTTGCTTTCCTTCCCTTTGCAAAGTCTAACCCAGCATGAGTTTTGGCAATCTTTACTTTATCCTCACACATTTTGACTTCCAAGACAGTTTTTGTTTTCTTTCTCCATCCTTTGTGGTCTCTCAGTTTATTCCTGACAGCTTTTTTTTCAGGGCAATTACTCACTAAGAACCATTCTAGTATTTCACACAAAAACTACGTAGGCCTTGCCATAATTAATGCCATTTATTTCCAGCCCCTCTCAGAAAGATAAAATCTCATAAGACAACAGCCAGGGGCGTTCTTCTCTCTTGCTTAGTATCACTGAACCTTCTATGATGTGGGCAAGTGGCTGCTGTGCCCTCGGCTGGAACTACAGGCTTTCCTTATGGCATAAACCACAGAAGCTTGCTCAGGTGGCAGGTGGGAACATTCCCTTGCATTTCCAGGGATACTGGGCTCTCTACCCTGCCCTGCTGCTAAGCCTGATGTTGTGTTAGTATTTTCAAAGTTTAATGGAACTGGACTGCCTTTTCAGCTGGGATTCACATTTCATTTCACTCTGTCTAGATGGTGACACCGCCTCAGCCAAATCTATTTTTGTCATCTGTGTTACATTCCTGAAACCTGAGTTCACAGTAATAGGGGAACTGACCTGGAATATTGCTCTGCCACTTCTGGCTGAGAGTGAAAAATCAAAGGACTCTGGGTAACACAAGAACACCAAGGTGAGGGAAAACAAAAAAGGAATATACTAAATCATGATAAAACAAGAGCGTTTCTTCTTGGAACTCTTTACACACAACTGAGCCATCAGCTAGAATCAGCTATTTCAACAGAAATACCTTTTCACAGGCTATTTTTAACTTATTCTCTTCTGATGCATGCCCTAACATAGCTGTGAGGTTCACAAGAAGAAATAAAGGATGACAAAGAACAACTTTTTATACCATTATTTCGCTCCTGTTGTTTTCTAACAGTCTTAAGGGGTTTTTGTCAGCCTTTTCAAAGTAAAACAACAAAAAAATATAAAATCACTCGATTCTAATTAAATTCAATAAATGCAGTATTAAAAAAAATAAAAATGGTTGTTTTCATGCTGCAATATCTGAGGTGGGAAGAAAGACTGGCAGCAATCACTCTAAGGCAAAAGAGGACTGAAAAAAATCAATGTTCATACACATTTCATAAACATATATGATCCTTCAGGTATGTTATTTGAAACACAAATTGCCATCGTCCTTCTCATCGTGAGGACCCAGCGTAACTGGTACATGAAGAATCCCACCAACTCTATCACAGCATCAACTCTAAGCGAGAGTCAATGCAACTGTGCTAAATAAAACTGAAAAGATGGAAATTCTGCCTCAACTTTAATGCAAAAGGATGTGGTCAAGCCAAGATATCCTGTGAGCTTGCCAAGCACTGCATGCCTCAAAATGTCAAAGAAGCAGGAAGGACATTCCCAGCACTTTCTCCAATTTATTTATATATCCATATAAGTGAAATGCAGGATCGGTCACATCCTTCCACTTCACTTTGCAGAGAAAACAGCTCTACATCAAAGAACATGATACAGAAACTCAACCGACTACCAGCTTCAGCGAGAAATTTCTAGGAGCTTGGTCTATATAGACCATTTGGTCTACTTGGTCTGCTGGTTTAGTTTCTACAAGGTTCCATGAAGATTTATCTGGCCAGCTGCAAAGCCACTGTCAAACTTGTTACCAAATGTGAAACAGGAGAAATGCCACTGAGAGCCAACTTTCTGCACCACGAAGCCATCCACTGTGGGAAGGAAAAGCACTGCACTTCACAAACCTACTCAAGGGTTGAAAGCAAGTGTGAAATACAGGTATCATTAACGTAAGATGACAAACGACTTGCTCACACTATGTTATAAAGTTCACACCAATTCATTTGAAGCTACAATAAGAAGCTATAAACAAGGATATGGAAATCTGAAGCTCTCCTACCCTCATTTCCCCCAAATATATACGGTGCTATGTGCACGGGCAAAGTCTATTGCAATGCAGTTCTTGTAGATGCTAAAGCTTATTCTCTAATGCTCCTCTGGAGGGCAAAGGTGCTTCCCTCAAATCATCACGTTGTATTCCTCAGGCTGGTTTGTAGCTTGCTGGTGGGAGATGCACTCATCATCCATTGGCCGATGTTTCACCTTGCATCTAGGTCCACAGAGCCAAAAGTCTGCAACCAGGCACAACCCAGAGGAAAGGGATGTGTGCTAGAAAAACCCTCTGTTATTAAGTCAGAGAGGGAGGGAGCTACCTGAAAGCCAAGAGCAGCTTCTCATGCAATCAACTGATCAGTTAAAAATCCACAAGTGACATCCAAAATAGGACACATTTTAAAAGCTGATTCTTCGGAGGAGTCAGTGGGCCATAACGTTACCCAGATCATCCGAAGGGAACTGTTTTTCCTAACAGGACAGGCTGCTTAGCTGTTACATGAAAGCTGCCAGAGTCCTTTTTTTATCTCAGCCTTGACACAGCCTGCCTCTTGTAAAGAAAATCGTATGATCAGAGATAACGCTCCTATACTGAACCACTCCTTGCCTGCAGGAATGTGACCTTTTCCAGCAACTTTGGCAATTACTGGAAGGCTTGAGAAGCTCCTCTTGAGAGAAGATCCCACCTCAATTTTCTCCCAGTACTACCTTGTTCTGTAAAATCTACAGATTATTCTCATGAGCAAGACGAAAACTTGCCAAGGTTACTCCTTGACATCACACTTGCTGAAGATGCAGGAGAAAACTGGGAATCTGAGAACAATTAATTCTTCCCGAAGAGAAACTACCTGCCTATATTACGAGAATTTACTTTTCATTAATCATGCAGTACCTCTAGGCTTCCTTTTCTTAGTCCAATCTGTTAAGATTGGAAGTTCAGTTAAATGTCATCTTTTGCAAAGTGCAAGTCCAGGATTTTGCACAGACTCAGCCGTGGCCTTGGGGAGTTAGGGAAATTCCAATAAAGGACTCTGCTGTGAAAGATGTGCAAAAGAGACAAGGAATTAACACATTTCTCAGGAAAATCTTCATTCCGGATTTCTCAAATCTTCTGCTTTTAGGATAATGTGAAACACTGTACCTGTTTGTTTTCCCTCATCTTTTCCAAACTCTTCAATTGCTTCTACCTCCATGTAATTGTTTGAGAAGACAATTATGTCACATATAACAACTCCTATAGAAACAGCAGCATATTGCACATGGCAAAGTACAGAGATGGAAGACGGGAACTTTTCTGTGGGAGTTGAAAAGTGATGCAATGAGCTCTGAGTCAGAAATGCTGAAAGTCCTCAGATTCTATTGCCAGTTATTTCTAAGAAATATCTTTTGGGGTAAGGTTTCTGAAGCGTGCTTGCCGCTCAGCAAACATTGTTACTGAGGTATAGAGAAGGCAGCCAATGAGATCCAGCAGCATTTTTAGGCTTCTCATTTCTCATCTGTGTTGATGTCAGATTAAGTTTCGTTTTTTTTTCCCAGAAGTTTCACCCTCACTCACTTCAATTCCATTAACTGCCTCTTCGCATTCCAACTCCACTTCTCATCCAAGGGTCTCAAAACGTTTCACAAATATTAGTGTATATAAACCAACTCATTTTGGAAACAGGTTAAGTGCTTTAGAGGCATTGTGGAAGTCCAGACGTGGAGATAAAATATCAGGAAGGCAGTCTCACAGCAGATTAGTGCCAGAAACAGGATCCAGGAGGAGTTTAAGGTTTTAAATCTAGATTCATTCCCCCTTTAAAATTTATTTTCTCTTAAGAAATGTCTCCAGGAAACAACTGGAGAGAGCCCAGCAGGTCTGGTGAATTCTTATCACTTCTTTTTCACGCAGCCTCACACCACATACTGCAGAACTGGTAAGATTCCCTGAATTTTGATATGCTTATCCTCAAAGCCAAAAAGAATAATATAACACCTACTCAACTAGAAACAAGAAGGTATTTATTCAAACATAAGTATTTAATAGTCATCAAATGTCAATGTTATTTTGATATAACGCCTCAACTTTCTCCCTTACTATCCTAGGGTATTCCCAAGCCCTCAGGGAGCCCGAATTACTCAGCTGTGTTGAGAAGCCATCAAATCTTGATTTTTTCTGATGTCTGAGTTTCCAGTTTGATCCATAACATATTCTGCTAGATATAAAAGCCCTGAATTCAAAGAGGACAGTATGATAAGAAAAACAAAGTCTGTTCACAAGCAAAACATCCAGAGTGTCCATGCACAGGACTCAAAATGAGCTCTTCCAACCTGAAGATGGCCCTACTGAAATTCTTCTGTAATGCACACGTTATCAATCGTAACAATAAATAGCAACTAACCAAGCTTTCTAGAAGATATGCTTTACTGAGCCAAAGCTCTTGGAGTTTGGTATGGGAATTGTACATATGCAAACTGTCTTATACAGGTTTGGACTTGGATCAATACCAGTCCTTAAACTGACATTTAAAATCTAGGGAACTAAGGAGCAGACAGCAGCTTTTCCTAGCCTACCAGGAGACAAAGGGTTTTGCCACTGAGCAACCAGCACGCTTGAGACCGTTACTACCATGTCAAAGCTCAGTCCTCAAACTGTCAGTCAAGCAATTTTTCCTAGTAAATCAGAGAACTAAACAGAGAAATGTGGAGATTAAGCTGTAGAGATGGACAGGCGATTTGTCTAAATATCCTCCTGCTGCAGAAGTACCCAGAGAGCTATTAAAGAACCAGCACTACTCCCAGTGCCAAGAACTTTGATAGCATTACTTGATTCAACAGCACACAGCACATGAAATACAAATCAGTGATATTCCTGTCGATATCTGCCGGCTCCCTAAGCAAAGGGACCGCCAAGACTCCCCCAAACCATTATAATGTGTATGGGAATAACTGACAGCTAATATATTCAAGGGATTCTGAAACAGATACCCCAGAAACAAACATATGAAGATGTAAGTCGTCCTCCACACATTCCACAACCTTCAGCTAGAATTAAGTTCTTCATATCTCAGATACTGTCAGTAAATGTGAAAGCCCTTTATTCATAATCATGAAAGTGAATTGGACCAATGACTAAATGAAATCATTAACTTACAGGTTTACCTTATGGATGTTGCAATGTTTTCCCCCACTCCCACACTATTTTGCTTAAAGCAGACTTTTAGAATTGCCAGAACAGACACTGACAAAATATTGCTTCCTACATCAGCAGGGCAAAGCCTAGAAACAGCTGCCAATTTGATTGCTGTGACCTTTCTTTGGTTTTAGTGCAAGCAACCATCAGTGAATATAATTAATCAGTTTATAATTTCAAGGTCATCTGTAATTTATATTTATGTCCTTAAAAACAACTCAAAATTCACCTGTAACTTTATGGTATAGGTTATGTTTGAGAAATAGATGGTGTTTTTCATATGTTGCTACGTGAGGCAGTAATATGTAATGAAAGTTTAGAGCTCAGTGTATGGTTTAACAATACAGAAAAGCTGTCTTCATTACAGCAGAGGTATAGAATAATCCAGGAATACAGCTATTTTTGGCTCCTGGAAAGAGCCCAGTGTTGTAGCTGGTGGGTGGAGAAAAGAAACAGGGTAAAGGAGGTATTAGGTCACCTAATCCAAGCCCAAGGGAACACTGCTAAGCTTAATTCTCCTTATTGCATGTTTTCTGGCAGAAAATCTTAACATTTGTACTGATTTCACTTTTACTGCTGTCCAAACGGGTTTCCAGTACCAGAGATGTCAAATCCCTCCATCAATTCATATTGAGCCTGTTAATTATTGGTGTGTGCATTACTCAGGAATATTGCTAAGTCAGTAACATATTGCCTGTCAATTTTCATGCTGTTGGTATCATCTAAGATGCCTGAGCTCTCTCCAGTATTTCCATCAGCTCTATCATGTTGCCTGGCCTCGTTTCCATCTCCTGAAAGAAGCTGAGTGTGGGAAGGCTGAAAAGCACTAAAGGATAATTTGGCTAAAGACAAAAATTACTTTCCAGGTGTAAACTTTGTGCTGGAAGCTATTAAAGGTATGTTACCTCAAAGAACCACCTGGGACAAGGCACATCCAGGGACTGGTGGGGTGAAAAAGGAAAGGTGAGAAAGGCCACACTACATTTGAAAAATCACCAAGACCTTGGCTCATGAGGTTTTTGCCTTTTTTAAGTGAAGTATTCTGTTTTAAGTAACTTGGAAATAAACATTTAAAAGGATTATCCAGTTATAATCCAAAGAGTAACCCCTTTTATGTTGTTAGACAGAAAGCCTCTGCTATCTTCTCTACTACATAAAACCGTGTAGAGTTTATTCATTGTGGCATCTATTTCTTGCCACTTGTACACAGCAGCCTTCCAGAACCTCTGATTTCACCGGGAGGGATCAGAGAAGTGATTCCCACTGTGCAAATAACACAAAGCTGAACCAAGGACACTTCCATCTAAAAGTAACAGAGGAATCTATCAATACAAATATCGCCTACTTTTTGTAGAAACTGGTACTTCCAATTCCACCTTGGATACTGGATGATGTTTTGATCATTAAAGAACAACCAACCAGGAACCAGAAATTTTATCCTACATAATAAAAGAGTGTGGAATATCAAGTGTTTTCAATTTCCCATTCAAATTGGGATCAGATTCAAAATACAGCTTTCAAATGGCATCTTCTTTCAGCTGCTGAGCTAATAACCACTATCTGTTCTCTTGCAACGTACTACAGACTTCCATAAGTACTGGATCTCAGAATATATTTAGATATTAACCATGTCCTTAATTTCTCTTATTTGTGTCAAGATTATGAAATGCTGCCAACGGAACAGGGCTGAAATCTGAGGCTGGCAGTTACAGGAAAATATACTGGGGAATACTTGCCCTAAGTAAAAGCTCCATGTACTCCAAAAAAGCATCAACATCTGCTCCCTCATTCTGTTGCATACTTTTCTATCATTTACATTCATCCCACATGCTCTTGTGTAACTTGTAAAGCAATTGAATATTCCAAGAAATCCAGAGCTCCACACTTCAGTGGGAATTTTTCTGAAAGTAAGAAAATTCTTTATATAGGTATGTTCAAAGTCCACCCCAGCTCCAAAAAGAAAATTTCCAAAAGACACATTACTGATTAAAGATAACTTACTCATCAGTTCTGATGTTTTAAATCACTGAGTTACCCAAGCCTGAAAGCATTTGAAACATCTCTTGGGTAAAAGTCCTATTTTTAAACACTTCTATCCGCAAGCCATCAGATAAACTTCGGCAACAGCAGAAAGGACAGTTATGAAATTTTCCTAAAAAAGAAAACACAGCCTTCTGGGATGACAGCAAACATGAGAAATGTCAGACTAAACTACATTTTTTGAGAGAAGATGTAAGCAACTAAACAGAGCGTAGAAGTGCCATCTCATCCTTAAAGAACATCTGCCCAGTTTTGTTTGGAAAGCCTAAGCTAAGCTGTACACCACCAGGATCAGCTCAGCAACCACTTCTCCACCTTCCTCCCTAAACACACTTTATAGAAACAGAAGAATAGGTTCAATGTTGACTCTGGTGTATCCATTCCTTCCCATCAGATTATTCCTATTTGCTTTTGGTTGTTTTTTTGTGTGGTTTTTTTTTTTTGTTGTTGTTTGTTTGTTGTTTTTTTTTTGTAAGTTTTTCTCCCCTTGTTTCTCCCTGTATTTTAAGATACAGTACCAACTACATGCCTTAACATACCATGCTGCTGGTGGTAAAACCATCACTGGCTTGTTTTAATTGGTGTAGGGGTGCACAGACATCTATTCATTCATTTTATGTTAAAAGTACTTTACACTTTCTCATCACTGTTACAGAATATTAGAGGAAAAGATCTGTATGAAACAAGACGTGGTTTGTGATGCATGGTGGAAAACATCTTAGTACTCCCAAAAGCTCAAATCTTAGAACAAAGTTTCCAAACCCCTGTAAAAGCTAATTCAGTCCATCTTCATTGGAAGTCATCTGGTTTTTGAGGAAACAAGATATCCACATTGCCCACAGACTTTTGTGGCTCAGTACCCTGAAGTTTTAAAGCGATTTACGCACGTAATTGTGATCTTTTTTCTAAAAACTGTCTTTAATACATTACTATTTATATAGTGAATTTCAGTCCTTCAATTTCAGTTCTGGGACAAACAGTTGGATGTTAGTTAGCAGCCACATAAGATTTCCTGTGGATAATTTCTGAGGATGTTAAATGAGGACTTTAACTGCAAAAAGTTACATGATACCTCATTTTCTGGAAGATGAAGACAATATTTAATCTATTTACCAAGTTCTACAAGTCTTAAATAATGTTAGGAGACCCTCGGGGGTGACAGACGCAGCAGAAGGACAAATCTGTGTAATTCAAGATCCCAGCACAGCATATTCAGAAAAATCAACGTGTTCTTTTTACAGAGCTACAAAGAAGCACCTACACTCAGCAAGAACACAGCTTGGCCCAAATCTACTTTTCTTCCTTGCTTTCAAGTCATTTTCTGTGCACAACAAAGGTTAAAAGGGATGATATTTGACATGGTCTGTTACTCAAGGCTTTACTTACGGAATAAAGTTTCCTCTAGCCTAAATCATTTTAAGGTAAGTAGCTTAGGTTGGAATGGGAGTGAGGAGGAAGGGTGACAGTGAAGGGAAGAATGCTTGAAAAAAAGGGATGCCTTCAACAAAAGTGACTTTGGAGTGTCAGAGCCATGGAAGGAGTTTCCCTGGCAGCACCCCTCTCCCATCCAGTGGGACAGGACACAGAGCTCCTCCTCCCGCAGGCATCAGTACGAGAACACCAGAAGCCACAGGACTAGAGAAGAACCAGGGGCACAGAAGTAGAAAGTGTCAGGCATCTGTGCACACCTCAAAGAGGATGAGCTGAGAGTGCCTGGGAGCTCTCCCATCACACAAATACTTGGTTTCTCCAAGTTTTAGCTGAAAATAATGTCTTCTACACCGGTACCAGCAAGGAAGTCCGATTTCACCTCTGATGGGGATGAGCTCAGGAAATGCACATGTCCATCTTTTTTTCCTTTCTTTTTTTTTTTTTATTTTTAATTTGTGACTCAAACATTTGATCTCTGAAGAGCACACATGTAGCTGCAAAGTTACCATGACACAGAACAGTGAGGCTGTTCTGGCAGTGCATCAAAACGACATTCCTGGTTCACACACATGAAGTTTTACCCTGAACGCTCACGGCTCCTTCTCAGAACTAAAGGTCCAGTTCAATCTCAAAATCAGGATTACTGATCACAGTAGAGAAAAATAAAAGGCAATTTCAAAGGCATAAAGTGATTCCTTTCCCCCAAAGAAGGAACTCTGACGTATAACAGAACTGGTTTGCAGCTGCAGCTCTGTGAGCTACCATTTAAATGTAACTATTCCGGCCACACAAACCCAGAAGAGAAGATGTATCGTTCAAAATTAGACTCTCAAAAGTCACCTGCTATCACAAGCTTTTGGTCGCCAAGGGTGCAGCAGGAAGCGTAAGCAGCATGCGATAAAAGACGAAGAACGCGTTCCTAACGCTGACTAATCCGATACATCTTTGAGAACAGGAAAACGCAGCTCAGAACTATGATCCAGTTCTATCTGTTTGTCATGGTAAGAACATCATGGAATAGTCTCGTAACGCTCTTGAGGAAGGGAGGTCATCTCCTCACACGCCACTCTCCTGAGAGAAGACAGCTGTCCCGCTAGAATGTAAGACACCGAATTTGGCTACAAGGCTCCATCCCTGCTCATTTTCTGCCCTTCCATCCCCCGGAACATCCCATCATCACAGCTGCTGCTGCACCAACAAGAGGAACCCCATCCTGCTGAGACGCTTACCTGTCACCCCAGGTGTAGGGGCTATGCCTCCCCGTTCCCGAGTGCCCAACCGCACGCGCCCACGTTCCTGCTCTCCTCTCGTGAGCACGACCAAGACCTCCGGTCCGCAGCAAGGCACGCAAAACCACCTCCCAGTCCGACCAAAACCAGGGAAGCCACAACACTGACCGCATCTACCCAAAGCCAGCTTTGCCAAAGCAGCAGAATATTTAGTATGTGGGGGTCCTTAACAGGTTTTCTGCGGCGATACGTCACACCGTCTGCACGGTGTATGCCTCGCACTCTGAGCAAAACACAACAGAAAAGCAAAATTTAAAAAAAAAAAACACAATATAGAAGCAGCCTGAAAAGCATTACTTTGTAGTGACAGGCGGCACGTGCCATGGAGCTCCTCAACATGTCTTTTGCATTTGAGCTTGCCAGATCTATTCATTCCACTCTCCTCCAACTCTGTGTCCCCTGCAGCATCCCTCACCTGGAACCAGCGGAAGGAGAAGGGGGATGACAAAGAAAAACTCAAGAAACCTGAAGTTTGTTTGGAATTTATTCCCGTGATCGTTTCACACAATTGAACAAATAATGTCTTGATTTCACAGCAACAGGAAAACCACGTGTTACAGAATTCAGAGACACACACCCCAAAAACAAAAACAGGTTAAAAACAACTGCAAAAATCAAAATCTTCAAAAAGGCTATACAATGGAGACATGAAGCCTTTCTGAGCACCAGTTGTCTCACTTGACCGTTATACATCCCCAAGCTTATTTTATGCACACTCCTTCCTTTTCTGAGGGAAACAATCTCAAAAAGGTCATTTCTCCAATTTCACTTTTCAAAAAAAAACCCCAAACATTTTAATTTCTGCAATTAAAAAAATCCAACTCCCTCACACAACCTTGATAGTACTTTTCTAAGACACGAAAACATTCAATAAAGCTCTTAAAGTGCCCAGAAAAATTCATATCACCTTTCAGAATGTACACATACAAACAATAAACAAATATTCCAGTGGCACATGTCTACAGGTCTGAAAGCCAGAGAGAAGGATGGAATCGGGAGCCCAGTTACTCCCCAGGAAAAGTGTTCTTAGCAGGATCCGGCCATGAGCACAAACTCAGCACCTCACTATTTTGCATATCCTTCCTCGGTCCCCAAAATTTTTTTCAAGATTTTTCAGTGGAAGTGTATCAGGTCAGCTGCATCTCCACTCGTTAGAACAAATAGCCTTTCCATCATGCCTTTGTCTTTCCAAATTTTCTGTGCTTCAAATCGCTGGCCCTTTAGCATTCTCCTTTCCTTTACGCCAAAGCCACCCAAATCCTGGTAAGAACACTGACAAGGAACACAATGGACTGGGAACAGTCAAGCACTTATCCTAACAGGGATTCTTGGCTTGCTATTGAGCGATGATTCACTGGGCACTGAACCTTGGTCCTAATCAGGCAACCCACATACTCTCCTCAGCTTCCAAAAACAAGGGGTCTGGTTATTAAGTTTGTATTTTAAATGTTCCAGCAGGGAGAAATAAATCTTGCATCAGATTTCTTTGGAGTTGTATGAAATCCCATAAAAGGGTTCAGTATCATGTGCCATGTCCTGCAAAACACACCACCACAGCTTCTCCAAAGAGAACAGACAACATTCAAGGCACAGTAGGAGAGGAACTCTCTCTCCTTCCAATTTGGTGGCACATCTTCAAATACAGATGTACTACTTTTTCATTTTGGTGGGCAGTGAGATATGGATGTGTTTGTAAATGCACAGTCCAATGGTTTAAAATTAAGGTACCACAAAAAGAACACTATGTCACAGAATTAGTTTGCTCCATCTTCTGTGATATCATGTTTAAAACAGACCAAATTAAAACAAGAACAAAAACCAAACGTGAATATAATGAAAAGAAGTGACCAAGTGGAGGATTTCATGAAGATGTGTCTGCACAAGCAAACAGTATTGCTTCGAGCTGAATCACAAGTAAGGCAAGTTCAGTGTATATGGAATCATAAAGAGATAATGTTTATGAACAAGAAGCTTATTTATATACAGAAATATATGTATAAAATATACTCGTACTTCATTAGACACAGAAGTAGAATTGTGTGCAAATAATATTGGATGCATTCGTAAAGATTCGTTCAACTGCACACAGCTAAGATTTTGAAAACGTGGCTCAGATCATTTCCTTGGAAGGACGTGCCATCGAGAGGAAGCAGGCACCTGCCTGGCTCTCCAAGTCAGCAAAAGAACTTCCTCACATCAAGTCCAGCTTTGATTGCCACATACAACAGGTTACTCGTTTAAGAGTCTGCTGTGAAGGGCTTGGCTCAGAACATTGCTCCCTGAAAACACTTAAGGCACATCTCCACAGGGGCATTTTTAACTTTTCCTGTTGCACACCTGTATCATACATACTGTACATTTGTGCAATTTTAAAGCAGGAGACTTAGTGCCTCTACTTTGTACTGCGTTGTTCAGTTTTGCATACTACAGCTACTATTTGGCTTCTTAAATCTTTCACAGGTCAAGTCACTGCTGCAAAGATCTCACGACTTGCCTTTTATTGCTGCACGTTTTGAAGTACGAGCTTCCCTTCCTTTGTGAACTCCCTATTGCCAACAGGGACAGAAATATATTGCTGTGAGAACACAAGCCTGAAACGGGACACATCTTACAACTAAACATCACCAGCTCAAGTCACCCCTAGGACTACACCCAGCATATCATAAAGCTGATGGGGGTAAAGACTGTTCCAAGTCCATCTGTCAAGAAAGAGCTGAAAGTTGAGAAATATGTTCTTACAGACCTTTAGAACAAACGGAGAAACAGCATTTGCATTAAAAGCACATTAAAACCATACAAAATACTATAAATAATATTCAAAAAAATCCAAGACACAGCAGTTACAGATTATCAAAGGGAGAGACAGCTGAAAAGCAAAGTGTTTTTTTCTTTTTTTTTTTTTTTTTCTTTTGGCAATAGCAGCAATTTTGGCACAAAGGCAAATGCAGAAGATAGAGAAAACCAGGCAGACAGGGTACAGGGAAAGGTTACAGAATCTACGACAAGCATGCCACAGTTCAGCAGGACCAAAAGCACAGTAACAGCTTTCCCCAACTTCCCTTCCCCGGAGAGAATGGCATCCATCACTCAAAAGCTTGTTGCCACTTCCCAAGCTGAAGGATTTATTTATATCACAAGAGTCACTTTGACCACAACCTCCCTGGGAACAGCCCCGGCAAGCACCCCACGATGTGCCACGCGGGCTCTCGGGCAAACCAGGGAAAACCTTTGCAAGAAGGGTGATTCTAGTTGGCTGCTAAAAAACCTCGCTCATCACAGATTGTGCCCTGCAACTGTCACCATCACAAGGCAAGGGACAGACAAAATACATCAAATGCCAGCTGGGACTGCGGCCGCCCAGCGAGGGACTGACGTCTTTAGCAAAGTTAATAGATGCCAACCGAGTTAGTAACACACCACAAGTGCTTGTTGTGACCAACCTCACCTCAGCTGACCAAACCTTCTGGATCTTTTGTGGCTGAATATGTTTTAAGCATTAAACTGGCCAAAAAAGAAGAGGCCAGGTTGGGTGGCATAGCAAACGAGGCAGTGACGCAGGGGGAGAACCCATGCAATTTACATCCATGTGGGATACCACGGCGACGAAAAAGCAGGCCTTGCACGAGTCACCACAAAGCTCACTGAACAAGCACTTTGCTAACTCAGGGCTGAATTTAAGTCAGAGGCATAACATTTAAGAATAGTGGGTTTTTTTGTCTTGTATATTCTTTAATTAATGTTTTGGCTGCACACCTTCCTTCTGCCTTCTAAGCTATCTTTGCATCTCCATCAAATATCAAATCTGGGCTTTTTACAACTTTTTTTTTTTTAATTAATCATTTTAGAAGCAACTTACACTCTACATCAAGATCTACCTCACTACTGAGGATGGGCTTAGACCTCAGGCTCTGAAAATGCTACTGCCAAATTTCATTTGGTGGCACTTGCCTTAAGAGAGGTCAAACATTTTCAGATGCATAACCTGTACTAGATGAGTCCACCGGATGGGTCAAGTGAAGCCTTGGAAACGGAACTCTGCCTCTATCTCCACTTCCAACAGGTTTTTGCTCGAGTATTTGTATACTGTCCAGTGAAAGCAGAATGTTTACAATCTCTTAGACAATTTAATAAATTGCAAGAAAGCATATACACAGATAGTTCAAAGTCAGGAGTTACAGTGAGATGTAACCTTATATACTCCTTTTGATTATTCGGGAATAATATCCAATTCTTCCACTGTATTATCAAGTTTGGTAATTTGAAAGGGTTTGCTTTGTTTTTTTCAAGCCATACGTAACTGTAAACATATCACCAGTTTCCTGAGTTACCCACCCAGCATGAACAGGAGCTACAGGCAGGTACCAGTACCTACCAGACAGGACTGTTACAAACTGATCTGCCGTTCATGACACTGTGGCTTGCTTTTCAAGTACATCGCATTTAGCCTCCTCCAGCTTCTGAGCCATTGTTAAGCCAGTAGTTTTAAGATGTACTTAGAACCTACTTCACAAAGCAAATGAAACCTCAGCCACTAATGGCATTTTTCTAGCAGAAAGGGGAAGAACAGCAGAGATGCTGCTTACTTTTCTACCATTAAATGTACTTCTGTCCTGCACACAGAAGAATGCACAATACAGTGCCTTGAAGATGACCTAGCTTGACCCAGCTGAGTATGTTCTGATGTACTTTGAGCACTGCAAGAGGCAAAGCTTTAAAAGGTCCCAAGGCTTTAAAAATAATGCTACAGTTACACACTGCTTACAAAAGCAGAAAAACTAGATATCAATTTCGCCATTTGATAAAACGATGTCTGTTCTGTTTTACTCCTCTGGAAATACTACAGTTCTGCTACAGGATTGTGCCACCATTGGCACAAAGAAAGATGGAAATATCTGATTTATAGTTGATTTATATCTGATTGATAAAGGTTTACAGCAAACCATGGCCTATTGTTCGCTCTACTTAGCGTTCACTTAGATGCTATTTACTGAATGCTCATTTATAAAAGTGAATAGTTAAACTCAATCAGTTGGAAGGACTACATCAGTTGGAAGGAGACTTTCTGCCAGCAATTGCTTTGATAAACTAATTGATATCTATAGCTAAACTCTCCTTCTTCCACTTCTCATCACCAATAACTTCACTCCATAAACCACCTTACTCTCTCATCAGATGCCCTATGCTCTAAGAAATATTTTCCATTCATTTTAAAAAATATGCTCCAGCTAAAAAAAAATAATCTCCTCACTTTTAGAGAAAGCAATTTTAAGTCTATCCAGTTGCACAAAAAACTCTGTAGTTTTCCCATCTGTCCACAGCATTTTGCAAATGTCATTCCTCCATACCTTTTCCCTTGCTTCCATTTTGCCATATGGGAATTCCACACAAACAAAAGAGGAAACCATGAAAAAGTAACTACACTTCAGGAATCAACTGCACACAGTAAGAATAAATTTCTGTTGAACTGCATTCAGTTACAATCTTAGAAACACTTGTAAGAGTAATACATAAAGTCAAACAAAACATGATTTTTATTTGTCTGCATGTTGTTAAGGGCTCTTCTCAGCTAGTGCTGGGAAAACATTCTTTTCTCAAAGTGTTGCTCTAAGTATGTTCTCTCTCTAAAAGCAGCTGATTTAGTTTATCCATAGGGTCCTGGAGCAAATACTAGGAATCAAACCTCTTCTTTTTCTGACATCACTAATTAAGCACTTAGGGGGCTGGGCAAACGAGCATTTGTAGCACAGACACTTCTCCCATGTTAGAAGGAATTAGAATTTCAAGTTAAAAAGGCAAAACTGCTTCACAGTAAGACACACAAATTCACCACCCCATTCCCAAAGCCATGGCCAGGAGCAGCACAGATTCTGGCAGTGAGGGAAGAGCACCATGACCTGCCAGCACCACGAAATCCAAGGGGTTTAAGGAATTCCATCCCATCAGCTGTCAGAGACACCCGGAATTCCAAAGGAGACACAACCCAGAGATAATGGGATCTTTCCCATTCAAGTACCAGATTAATGAAGAGAAGCTTGGGAGAATAAGAAACCGCACGCAGAATTCGGGCTAACACAGAAATCCAGTTTGTGAGCGGTTCCAGTGCATCAGAAGAACTTTAAACTTCACTAATGCTGAAGCGTGTACATTACAGGCACTGGGTAACTCAGAGGAGACCCTCAACTGAGCATCTGTGTTTTCCTGGAATTCTTTCAGATAACATCCTTGGAAGGATCGAGAACATCCAGCCTCAAAGCCACAGTGCAAAATAATATATCGAGACTTTCACGTAATGCGCGAAATTCACACAATGCCCCGAAATCACACAAATGATACAGCTCATGAAGTTGGGTCACGTTAACTCTTACTGGTCAGCAGGCTGCCCACAGAATTCCCCCAGGATCTGCACAAGAACTTCTGACTGCACATAGAGAAAGGGAACCCCAAAAGCCATCAGCTGACACATGAAAAAGGAGTCCAAAGGGTTCTGGGCTACCTGGTGCCCAATGGAGGCAAGCGTGCTCTGCAGGCGCTGGCTCGCCACCCCAACTCTGCCAAAGAGGCCGACACAGCACTGCACCACCCTGCTAAAGAAGGAAGCGGAGCTACCTGGGGCTCTCTCTGCTGCGGCGGCGATGGCGTTTGCCCGTCCGCTTCCATCGCTTGCCATGGCGTCCTGCAGAGGTCCTTTGTTGTCCTGCGAGAACGTGGGGGAAATTAAACTCCTATTAAAATTGAAAATGCTTCAGCAATACTGTACTCTTTGCTTCATGTGAGGCTATACGAACTAGGAAGACGTCCCTCTCGCAATCAAGACACCCCTTAATCATGGCATAAGGCAAGGTCTGGACTAAGCATGTTCCTTCTCACTTTATGGTTTTATTAGAGCTCTGCAAAACAAGCTACATATCCAAGCAAGTCAAAGCTGTAAGACCACTAAAGTCTGCTCATCTGGGAAATAAAGCAAGCACCGTTTTCAGTCTTGATTTTTGGCACAAAGTATGGCACCAATATTGGGATGGAACCCTCATCCTTCTAAAAAGGAGGAGCTCCGTTTCAGCTTGTACTAATAAAACCTGAGAAACAGGCAGAAAGACAAGCAGCACCATGACTACAAAGAAAAATATAATTTAAGGGGGAAGGACAGCTCATAGCATGCAAGCTTAACTGAACTTGTTAAGAGACTACCATATAGTTTGCTCAGAGTACGTAAAAATACTGAAAAGGAGGTTGAGGAGACAAATTAAGTGCCTTGGACTGTAATGACAAAAGCTGGAAGACTTTTCTGTATTACACACAGTGTCTTGATCCTGTATTTAAAGCACAAATGCTTCCACTACAACAGCACAGGAAAAGGGATATCCTTTCTTTCCAGGTGGGTTCTCATTAACACACAGAAAACCTTCAGAAATGAAGGCAGGTCATCTTCACAGCCTATGCAAGTGCAGTAGAACTTCATGTTTCAAAGGAAATGCAAATCATTTGTTTCATCTTAAGAAAAATTATGGAGAAAAAGCAAAACAAAAACTGGTAACTTAATTCACTTAGTCTCTGCATGGACTGCATAAGTATTCCGGCTGACAAGAAAACAAACCCAAATCCTGTTCTGAATGGGACAGGATATCATTTTATAAAAAGAACCACGAAAAGAGAAGTGGTAATTAAAGAAACTGCTTTTAAATAAAATTTATAGAACTGCAAGATTTCATGACATAACAAAGCAACTCGTTGCACTCTGGATTTTTCTGCTTTCTGAAAAAACACCAGCATATTTACTTTTTCAGTGCTAAGAATCAAAACCTACGAAGATGATACGTTAAATGGAAATAAGGAGTTACCTTTCCCGACAGAGGACCCACTGCCGGCCTCTTCCTTTGGGCATAACCAGAGAGTCGGTAGCAGTAGTGAGGCTTACAGTAGAATTTACCTGCAGATGAAACCCCAATGATGGTCAGCAATGAGAACACAGCAGTTTAGCACAACATCAACCTCCACCTCACTGCAACTTATTTTCCGCTGCCATTCCCGTTGCTCCATCTAGTTTATTCACTACACATGGAGGCAAACACTGTCTGAAGTTTTAACGCCAGCCTTCCTCTCTCCCCCTTCCTAGCTAGCTTCCTTTCCATTGGGTGTCTGACAGCCATTTAGCTTAAAATCCTATCAAAGAGCAAAGCAAAGCTGCGAGGCTTGTGTGGTATCACATGCTAACAATGCGGTAGTGTGTGAGGAACAAAGAAACCATCACATGAAAAGCTGGCAGAAGCACTTTTGGAAAAAGCAAGAATGAATACAACCAGCAGAGGAAAGTGGGAGAGGACAGTGTTAACTCCCAAAGAACCATCTCTAAAAATGCACAGTGGCTACTTGTGGAAAGGACAATCACCCAATGATTCATTTTCACAGTTAAGACCTTTTTGTGATCCTACTGGTTTCGTAACACCCTAGAAGCCTACAGGGGTTTTCACCAGTATCTGGACACTGTCAGGAAGCCAAAGCAGCACTGGTGATACCATAATACTAATAATAACAGCAGCAGCAAATGGATGGCATACAATTATCCTCCAGTGCACTGCTGTCGGTGTATCCCGCTTGGTGTATGCACCCCACAGCCTCCCTTACAGCTACCCTATTCCTACAGCTCTGCCAACCCATTTCAAACCTGGGTTCTGCCCTTCGTCCCTTCCTCTGGGCTGGTATTTGCACAACGCTTTGGGTTACGATGGAAAAGCGACAAACCCTACCTTTTGAGAAGTCTCTGCTTGAATAAACATTTCTTAATATTTACTTTTTCCAAAAACTGCTCTCTCGAATTGTCTGAAGAGAGCAACAACAGAAAAGCTCTTACATAAAAATTCTGGGACTTGGAAGCCTAAAACCAGAGATTGACTGCAGAATGCTGCAGAACGCTCAGCAGTCCAAACAGCCAGATGATCAGCAACAACGCACGTACAGCTTTGTTATTTTTTTCTCTCAAAGAAAACCCAGGATGAAACAAAAACTAAATTTCCACAATTATTAGATTAGATGGGATCCCACGTATTTCTGTTTGGCCATATCTGCCTCGTACACATAGGCATGCAATATTATTTCAGAGTCAATGCTGTTAAGTGTGCTGAAACTCGGGGCTTTGTGTTTGCTTCACTGAGAACTATCTGGCCATAAATGCATGCATAAGCTTGCTGGCACAGGGAATCACTAAATCTGGTGGCAAAAAACTGCTTCAGTCCATACAGCTGACAGAGGAGCTCAGTCTGTTATCATTAATCATTTAATCACATATCCAGCTACTTGTGAATGCCCAAAATAACCGCAGTGCTCAAAAGTGGTTTTTTCCCCCAACTTTGATTATTGATGAAGCTTTTACTTTTAGATGTTGATTTCCAAATTATCATTGGCCCCTTTAAACTGGCAGGCCAAGTAATAATGGCTCTTCTATTCCTTACTGGGAAATGGGTTTGCTGTTTAAGTTTCCTCAATTCTTCGCAACTGAGCAAGTGCATTAAAGTCATTACCTAATGCATCATCAATACATAATTTTGGTTCGTTTTGCCCCTTAAGCCTAGATGACGTTTCCATGGCCATTACTCTACCCAGTAAGAGTACTCTTCTCCAAGAAGATTCTTCCTCGATACACACAGTAGATACCTATCAAATTTATAACATTTCCATCTGTAGTAGAATATTTTGGAGATTTATCCTGTGGCATATCAGTTAATAATTTTTACTTCATCTTTGCCTCAATGTAGTGGGGAAAACTATCAGTACCAATACTTTTCTCGTGTTACTTTGGTTTCTGCACCATCCTGTCTGGAGTCGACTCCTCTCCACCTAACCTCTCACTAGTTTTACATCATTTTGCACATATTTTCCTATTGAGATAGGAGTAAAGATAAATAGCAGCTGTGGAAGAAAATAATGGCATACGTGCTGATGTAAATGAATGTTTACCCGAGATACTTTCTGATATTTTTTCTTCAGAAAACATGAAATTTCCGTAAATCACCACTCAAGCAAAGAATGCAACACATGGCTACTATTAGGAGGAGATTACTTTTCACAAATGATGTGTGATTTCAAATTTTTACTTTCAATAGGCACACTTTGTTGATAAATTGAGTTTCATCTGCTGCTATAATGTCTGGTTTCTCAGATTTGTCAGGTATATCTGAAGCTTCCCTTAATTCTTAGCATGTTAGATTCTGTTAACTGAGTTGTCAGTAAGTTTTGTAATCATATTTCTTCCTCCTCAGTCTATCAGACACAGAAAACAAGAGACATTACTGAATCTTCAGCAACTACTTCAACACTTTATATAAATATACACATATATAACATTGACTTACCTCTACTGAACTGCAATGCTTCATTTTTTGCTATATAAACAGAACTTAGTCTGCAATGAGCTATTATCACAGCCCCGATATAAAGTTCCTATTTTAGTACATCTAAAATAAACTGTAACACAGAGAGGGACAGTTGTGAAGTCTTCTAAGAAGAAAAAATTGACTGCATTTGTCTCCAACATGTTATTTTCTCTTAAGTGATGTTAAACACTAAGGAGTTTCCTCATTTGACAGCACTGAAATAAAAGTGAAGGGCCTAGCCTTCAAACTCAGCCTACAAACCCTTTTAAAGCCCACAAGTACTATTTGTTTCTTTCTATTCGAACAGCTGTTATTATGTTAAATTAATTCCTAACAGCTCAGTTATTTTGCTGCCTGAACGACCTGCCCACAGGAAACCCATCCACTTTCAACAGTTTGAGAGACAGTGTCTTTGGAATAGAAGTTACTCCCCTCCCTAACTCACCAAATAATTTTTATGCAAGGAAAGAGCTGAAATCACTATGCAGACTTCCAGAAGAGTTAAGAGAATTCTAACAAGAAGGCAATTTCTCTTACCATCTTCGATATCGTAGGCGTAAGACGACAAGCGCAGAGTCGTCGCGCAGTATTCACACTTGAAGCAACTGCGGTGGAAGAACTTGCCTTCAGCACTCAGCCTTTCCATCACGTAGACTCGCTTGCGGCAGAAGTAACAGACATCGCTGCCTCCCAGGTTTTGGGGGAACTCCTTTTTGAGCGAGCCCTAGACAGAAACAGGCATGGCTAAAGTAGTGTGTCTCCAGCCTCACCAAGATTGTGCGGTTGTATGTTCTGTTCATTTATGTGGATACGGGAGCATCTGGATGCTGCAGTTTTTCCACACATGGATGCTGCAGTTCTTGGGTACAACTCATTTGTTTAATCAGGACACCAAAAAACTAACCTTACTGTCCAGGGAAGAAGGTCCTAGGATGCCATGCCTACATATATCAGGAGTAAAATAAGCTCTGGATGGAAGAGCAGCCACCAGTACTATTAATGATGACTTTGAAATAAATGACGGAAGGAGGCACACAATGGAAAGCCAAAACCGTCAGAAGCCCCTCAGACAGCAATTCTTAGACCTACATAATCCAAATCAATATCTCCTCCAGAAAACAGTAATGCAGAAGTAGCCCCAGTGGATCAAACACATCTTCATAAATATGACAAGCAGCTTCTCAAATGTCTACGGACAACCCTTGGATGCTGAGATTAGATTAAAACATTTTGCAAGGAACACGAGGACAAGAGTGAGGGCAGATGAAGAGAAATAAAGTCTTTCACAAAGCTACGATGGAGAGATTCCATCAGTGGTAGGAACAACTGGACACTCACAAAACTTCTGCTCTACAGTACATCTAATCACAAACACGCATTTTCTGTACATTGCCTTACCAGTTCCTTCTTGTCTAGAAGGGTTTTGGGTTGCTCTTTCCTTTGAAGCTGATTGGCTATCTGCTCAGCCAATGAGCTCACTCCGCCTGTGTACATCTTTATATACTTCTACCAGATGGATGGAATAAAACAATAGGGCAGTGAGAAAAGAAAAAAAAATCAAATTAAAAAAAAAGACTACAATGATAACAGGTTAGGTGGTGAAAAGGTGCAGAGAGGTCAAAACATGCCAAGACAGTGGACAATATGAAGTGACAAGTAGTAACAGCAAAGCTTGTTTCACCAGAAATCACCAGTACGGTCCAGGATCAACCGTAACAACAGAAAAGGAGTTTGCATTTTGCATTCTTTAAGTTCTCTAGAAATACTATGATGATGAAGAAAGTAGATCTTGTTTTCGCTTGTAAGGTATTTTGCATCTGGAAATCTGAACGTAGACACTTCTCAGATGAGGCCAAACAGAGGTTAAGATTTTAGCTTCCAGAGAAAAATCAGCGAAGATCTTTTAGAAGACACGTTACATAGTTTAATGCAACGTGCTGATCACAACAGAATATTTATTTATATGCTTAGCAACCAGAAAGAATTCATATTTAGAGCATTCATAGAGCAAGGAGAAATCCTTAACTAAGGAACTCACAGTCATTCAAAAATATGAATTCTTCCAGTGCTAAAAATACATAGAGGTTTACATGAAAGAAGATGCAAGAGGCTCATCCGATGCATTAAAGCCACACCTGCATACATCTGGAACATGTACTTGTGCAACTGTGAACACAGCTTTATGACTAGGCTTTTCTCCACCATGGGTATTCACTGACTCCATAATTTTGGATATCTAGAAACCCTCCAGTATTGCAAGAAATCTAGGCAGGTTGGCTGTTACCTTAGATGGTTCAAAAGGAGGGTTTGCAAACCAAGTTCAGTCCTGCAGGAGCGGAGGAGGTTTTTTCACAGGAAATATTTACAACCATTGGCAATCATGACATGGTTAAGAAAATTAGGTGGTTACATCCCCGTTAGCTCAACCACACTGCAAATGCCATGTATGTGACTCAGAGCAGCAAGGTGCGTGCCAAGCAATTTTCCTTTTCCTGACCAAGAAGCATTATGAATGTTTCTAGCTGGAGCCTCCTCAGCAAAGGAAGGATCATCAGAGACACACTCCAGCTTCTGCCAAGTGGAAAAGACAAAAGGATAACGGTATTCTGAAGGAAAGAACTACAGTTGTATCTCAAAATCCCCTTTACTCATAGCAGAACTTGTTTGAAGCACACCAGTTATTTCCCACAACTAATAAACCAGCATAAATTTCACACACGTGTTATTAGCCTGTTAGGAATGTTAAAGACCTTCACACGTTCAGACACGAGAACAGCAGGAAGCATCACAAAAACTGAAATTCACCACAGAACGGGTGGTACTTTGGGGAAAAATAGTTTGAAAAGGGAGTGCTCAGTCATCAGAGATGACTGTTGCTGAAATCCCGATTCCTTAAGCTCTGTGCCACTGCAGGAACGAGGGTTTATTTCTACCCAGAAAGAACTTTACCTGTCTACTGATTCCACCCCAAAATGCAGAGCACTCACGGTATTTATATATGCAAGTAGTAAGACATGATTTGTCCTTCAAAATTTTCCAGGTTCCATATTCTTCCTCAGGTAATGTGTGCACACACCAGTGCAGAGTTGCCTTTCAATGTCATACATGGTATCTTGTCAAATACTACATTTTAAATTGTGTCCACTGGAAAAATTGTCTTATTTTCATTCAACATTGATCTTTAACTGGCAACCATAATCATTTGGCCAAGAGTTTTTAATTTCTCTCTAAAAGGCCAGAAACCTTTATGGTTTTTTAAGTTTTCTTAAAAGATAGTTCAAGCTTTTCCATGGGAAAAATTCTCTTTTAGCTGAATAGGTTTCCACTGAACAAGTTTTGATTTTAAACCCTTCATCTAACCTTAACTTCAGATGCTCCAGCATCTTTCAATTTCTACCAGCACAGATGAAGTTCCATGCTTAAAAAGTGATTATGCTAATCATAATTCACAATACCTTGGACTATGCAGTGTAGGAAATTTAATTGCTGACTTTTTGATTTGGGGTTCTGTGTTTCTGGTTTGTTTTGCTTTTCTCCTATACATCATCTGGCCTAACGCTGGGTCCTAGATGAAGCATTTTATCTTTCTTCTCGTGGGCAAAAGCCTTCAAGATATACAACGTTCTCAACATTTTCAAGAGCAGGAAAAGAACCCACTCCAACTTAGGTCAAATCGAGCTCCTGGTGTTCATGTATGACAACTGCAACTAGTTCCAATCCTCAGTGAGTTTTCAGAAAGCCCAAGTACTTTCATTTCGCGCCGTCCGTTAAGCACATATGCACAAACACATTCTGTAGTTTGGCCCAAGATCTCAACAAAAGCAGCAAGCAGAACAAGAAAGCTTTACTGCAAAGCCAGAAGGACTATCAGTGCTCAAAAAACCCTGGAAAGAGTGAGACGTACAACAAGCTTTTCGTTTACACCAAACATTAAGTACGTTTTGTTTCAAACTGGTTTATGGCTGACAACAATAAAGCTCTGCCACAGGTTGCCTCTGGCTTCTCGTTTGTGCATGAATATGCCCAGACATTGCATTCTGCAGGTGAAGCATTGCAAGCCCGGCCATCTCTTGCGGTGTGTCCTTCGCTGGTGGGTCTGGGGTGCAGCAAGCGAACACGGCTGAGTGCACCTTGCAACGCTCAGGCTAATGCTACCTGTCGAAGAGAGTCAGATGAAGGTGAAGAAGGGCGGTTAGAAGAACGGAGGCTAAGGGAGAGCTCCCACTGGTCAACAAAGAATCGGCGAGACGGCTCAGTCTCAGGCTAAAAAATAAAATAAAAATCAAAACAATCACACATGACTACAGAGGGATGAGAAGAGAACAAATGAAAACAACCCAGGCCCTTCTGCCCACTAACAAAAAAAATTTCTTAAAGATTCTGGTAGGAAAACTTGGAGAAAAACGGCCAGTGCATCTTCATTTTCTCCCTAGCGAGGCAAAGAGCAAATTAAGAAAAACTTACTCTATTAGGTTTTAAGTTATTTAGGACCATTTGGAAGCAGTTACCTACTTCCACAGATGTCCAACCTCCTGTAACCCAACCAACTAAGCCATTGGCAAAGATCCCAAATCCATTTCCTCTGCTCCTCCTGTATCTCCCATTGTTCTGTATTACTGGCCCAAGGCACTAAGATTGTCTTTCAGGCCATGTGAGATCCCTTCGGTATTTTAACTATATAAACCCAAAAGCCTGCTCTCCTTGGGGATGGAAGAGAAAGAAAATAACTTGCATGCATTGCCAGTAATTAGCAGCAAATTTCCAACCCAAAGTTTACTGTAAGCAGACTGGAAACATCACACTAGAAAGAATGAAACAACATAAAACAACCTGCTGTTCTTGCTTATCAAGAGGCAAACAATTAATCCCAAACTGAGAATCTGTATCCTTCTGAAACCAGTTCCTCACACAAGAAGCCAAAATTTGGTCTTCCAACATACCCCTCTCACTATCTACATGACCCATTATGCCCATCTCCCAAGAAGTACTTCTCATAAATAGGAAAAAAAACAATAGCTGGAAGTAGCAAGTAAACAGCACTGGTAGAAACTGTGCATTCCTAGAAAATATAATCTAGACAGAAAAATTTTACAAATTTCAAATATTTGACCCTCTTTTACAAGGAAATTATGTTTTCCATTACAAAAAGGAAAAATAAACGTCATGCAGCTGCATGGCTCACAAAAATGGCTATTTCTAGCCACTTAGAATAGCCTAGCCTCAAGATTAAGTCTACTGGACAAAATGCAAAATTGCTTGGCTTTCACATTTTCCCCACTTTAAAAAAATATAACTGTTTACTTTATGACAGATTTTCTGTACTTAAGATCATCATCATTTAACCAAATTTCTTTTCTGAAAATGTCTGTCTTTGCTAAGCTTTCTCTTACTACTCTACTTTTCTTGTATTCTTCTCTTAAATCCCACATCATAATCTATCATTGCCTGCAGTGTTCCAACATGTTTCCTCTTTTTCCTCTCTGCCCTACCCTCTTTATCCATTCCACTTGGTGTTCTGTCTCCACTATATTTTCTCTCCTCCTTAATTCTGCAGTATACAGAAATAAGATAATTTCAAAAATAATTTTTATCTTTGCATTATAATGTTGTTAATCTTTTCCACCCTCAAAAGGAGTTTAAAAGTGCTAGAGAACACCACAAAAGGTAGGAGCAAGATATTTTGGTGCAGATGTTCATTCCTGTGTCATCATTTCAGCTGAGTAAGGAAATGCACACGAGCATGCTGTCCTTGGATCATGTCTGAGATCTTCAGCTGTGTCACCTATTAATAACTGGATGTTAATATGCTTAAATTCATCTTCTCACCCAGTCTTTCGTGGTTTCTTCTACGGCCCCAAATTCTGTCTCAAATCCAGCCAAAGGTTCACGCTTCCTTCCTCGAGAACAGCTCCACTGACTTTAATTATCAGCGAAGACAGCATCCCCAAAAGAACAGCAATGGAAAGTGGCCTAAACGTTGTAAATTTCCCTTTGACATGGCTTGGAAAAGTTATGCCAACTAGCCAAAGTTCTGGGACTGTTTATACTCAGCCCAAGAAGAGAGCTTGATTTTGGATGGTTAACTCAAAACAATAAGTTAAGAAAAAAAATCACTCATGTAGATGGTGTTTTCCAAAAGCACTCTCCAGTTTGCCAAATGCTGTTGAAGGTAACTGGAAACAGAGATAGGGGCAAGCAATCAGAAACTAAAGAAACCACTGTTCAAACTGGTGTGCTCCCATATGCCAAAGGCAACACACTGGAGAGAAAATCAAGCACGAAACCAAACCAAAAGTGCACACTGATATCAAAGAAAATACAGCACAAGCTGCCAAGTCCATCGTCGGAAATAAGTATACAGGAAGTACGGACGCAAAAGTAGTTCTTCAGAGCCAGGAATTACGCTTGGAAAATACAAATGCTCCTGCTTCCAGAAGCAAATAAAATTTGTGAGCAACTAACTGGTAAAGGACCACTATGAGATGATTTGATCTGGAGTGCAGCTGGTTTTCAGCATGTACTCTGAAGCTTGGAGGCCATTTTTCACCTTGCTGTTTATGTTGTGTTTTGAGAAACAGAAACATTGTCATTCATCAGAGAGACAGTTAAGAATGGGCAAGTAGGATAAAAATGCTAAAAAAACCCAGACTTGACCGTGTCTTTTTAACCACATGACTGTACAGCAATGGTCACCGTATTTCAGTGAATTTTTCTATCCCTCTGACCCCAGATGTCACCGGCACCCAGCATCCCGCACTGATCCAGGACACCGGATAGACAGGGCTGTAGTCACCTGATGCCTCACTGCAGGTCTGGACTCCAGGAGGGCAGCTAGCTGACATGCCCTTTGCTCAACATTCTCAGGCACTTGGTCATCAGAAAATAATCGAGGAGATCTCTGTGAGATGAGGAAGGAGGGAGGAAGTAAACAAACCAGCAAAAAAAGCCCCCAAAAGAACAGACACTGCAACACACCAGTCGAAAAGTATGAAATTCACATGCAGAACAGTAAGAGGAGCTCCCATGTGAAGACTGTTTTTATTTCCAATACATGGAAATTATTCATTTCCAACTAAGTGCTAAGTTTTTAACCTCAAGGTCAAGCAAAAAACAGTTGAATTAGTCATTATTACAACTCTCCGACCTAGGATTGCTGCAGCCAAAACCAAACAAGCGTGTGGCCTCTCTCTCCGGCATTACCATCCAAATAAAAAAAAAAGTGGCTTTATCATGCACAAAGGAGCTTATTTGTCAACTTATCTCACCATAGTTCTCAATTCTTAAGGATTTCCTTTTCACATCTAAACCTGCACATACTTGTTGTGTTGCTCAGATTTTGTGCACAGAAACACGTTTTTTAGGGTATTGTACTTCAGTTCTCGTACACAACCAGTTTGTCTCTACTGGTATATGAAAAGTGAACACTGTACTTAGCAGAAAGAGGATGTTTAATGAGACTGTCTGGCTGAAACACAGCACAGCAAAACGAAGCCATCATAGAAGTTGCCAGTTTTACTTCTGCAACTTCCCTGCCCTACTTGTTCTTACTGCACTGCCATGTCAACACATCCCAGGTGCAGCATTTGACACCTCTGCTATTCTGGTCTTTCAAATCCATCTTCTTAGATTGCTGCGTGGTGCACTTAGTGATACAGAAAAAAAGACCTGGCTCGTGGCCACTCACCTGGAATACCACATAGCCTTCAGCTGATTGCTTTATAGAGTTCAAAAGTAAATGGACCAAGAACTACAAACGTGCACATGAAGAAACCTCAGGCTTGATCTGTTCAGAAAGCCAGAGCGCTGCTACGTATGGATAACTGTCCTCGGAAGCAGAACAGAAAACTGAGTTCACGCCCAATTTATGAGAAATACTTTTTCCATTCAGGTACATTAATAATACTCTCTATTTTCACCCGCTTTCATTTCCACCTACTCCTTCCTATCAGATCATTTTCACTAAAACTGGGGCCTATTATAAAGCTGTGGGCTTCTGTGTCACTGCAGACACATGCTTCTTCATTTTCTGCTGCCTGTCAGAAAACATTCGGCCCACAAGAGCCTTTTGTTAGAACACATTCTGAAACTTGCAATGGTTTTATAGCTGGCTACCACTTATGACTTCATTCATTCAAAGCCTTTACTGGAATGTCAACTGATTTGTCAATATGAATTCAAATCATCCTCCGAGTGCCTGTCTTTTCTTTTCCCATGCTTCTGTATAACTCCAAGCCGTTCAGACAGAACATTGAGCATGTTATTGTTAAGAAGGCTTCAAACTCTCTAGACTAAATAATGCCTCATCATTTTTCCTTTTCCTTTGGCCTGTAGGAGGCAGGATGGAATGCCAGTTGTTTAACCATCCAGAAAGCAAGCAGTGGAAACAATGCAACCACGTTCGCATGAGTTAGCACACACCATAACTCTTCTTGTTCTGCTACAGCCAGAGCATACTTCAATAAAGAGGTGTAAGAGAAAAAGAAGAACGGGAAGAGCTTAAGTGCCAGATCTACAGCAAAATAAAAGCATGTAGCAAACTGTTGATGAAGGCTTGTTATGCGTTGATGTGCGTATCACACACATAATCACTCCTAATTGACTCGCAGCAGTTCCAGCGTGTTACCAGCAGCATTAGGGTAAGTGTGTTTCACTACCAGTACATTTGCTCTCTGTAGTACACATATCCACCACAGCCTTGTGCCATCAGCATCCATGCCATTCGCTCATGCTCTTTACCCTTTCCTGTCTGGGACTCTGCTCCCCAGGATAGTCGGCACCAGGTTCCCTGTTTCTCTGCAGGCAAAAATTACGAGCTTAACAACCACAGACCAACTTACTAGTCAAAACACACTTCATCTGATTTTTCTCACTATGTAGGCAGAAGAGATGCCATAATGATAGCAAAATAGGTTTTTTAAGAAAAATATTCTGTAACTGGCAACAGTAACTTGGAACCTACAGGGAAAATGAAAAAAAAAAAAAAAAAAACAAAAAACAGTCCATATATATCCATATTAAGTCAGTAAACCACAACATAGTACCACAACGTAATGAAATTAGTATGATAAAGATGGTAAGGCACTCAATATAACTCATACTGTGATGTTAGATCAAAGGAAGGAAAAGGAAAATTTAAAAGAAGTGGCAGAATGAATGCATTAGAAGCGCAGAGGTACAGGTTTTAAAAGACATCAGTGTAACAACAACGTACATCCATTTGACTCCCTATGAGGCGTGGGCCAAGACAGTTTCAGGAAAAGAAATTATTCCTAAGGAAAAAAAAAGAACGTCTCCAAAAGCAGACTCCTCTCAATTGAGTCTAACAGATCACTTCTGTAGCACAGGAGGTAAAGATTCCTCTGAGTTAAAAGGAGGAAGCCAAAATTATTTTTTTTATCATTTGTTTGAGCAAGAAAACACGCAGAGAAGTTTCCTACAGGACACAGCGTAGAAAATGGTCCAAGTACACTTGGATTTAGCAGTAGTGGGCTCTCATGACTGAACTAGACAACCAAAAAGACACAGGACAAACAAACTTGGAGAAGCCAGGAGGGAAAATACAGAGCTAAGGGGTCCTTAGTGACCGAAAGCCAATGAACCCCACGCAATAGATTAACAAGTAAAACTCAGCATTTAACTGCCATAGCTTATCTGTAAGCTTGGGGAAAACCTTTCTTCTCTCATAAAACGTATCTGTCAAAATTGCCAAAGGATGTTGGCATGAGGAAGGCAGCTAACTATCACATCATCTGATAACAATACATTTTAAATGTGGGTCTTGCTAATGAAAAGGGCTTTCCCCAACCATTCTACCTAGATGTGCATTCCTGTATCCTTTCTTGCACCCCGCTGTCCACACTGGGCCAGCAAACCAATCATTTCTTTGCAGGACAGTTTTAAATCCCAACGGCAAGCTGACTTGACCTATCCAGCAGACGCAGAAATCAGAGAGGCAGCAGGCAATGTGTGGCCCAGAGGCTGACAATAATTAGACCAGATTAAGTGTAACAAGTAACACCACTGAGAAATCACAAAAATAAGGAAAGTCAAGCTTTATATCCAAGAATTAATCTGGTCTACTCCGCTAAAAGGTAACATGCCTTGACAGAGTTTACAGGCATGCAAGTGTTCAGCAAAGAAACATTTTCCACCTATGGGGAAACTGATTTGTCCAATTCCTATTTGAAGTTATGGGAGGTCAATCGAAGTGCAGTTGCCTTTTTATCACCTCCAGGTTAGTTCAGCATCAAGCAGGGAGGAATGGAATTTATTACTGCAACAGAAAACTGAAAGAAAACGTTTTTAAAAAAAAGATACAACTCAAAGAAGCACGATGACCATGCACAGCAAGACACAAATGTTAAAGGACTTCAGGTAACATTTAACTAGAATATCAACAAACACATGTGCACAAACATCTGGATGCATATTAATACACTGTTCAGAACAGCCCTCACTGCTCCAAATTCAAACTCAGACAGACTGAACAAATTCTTGTGAGACAAAGGTTTGGGTGTAGGAGAAACACAAAGATCACATTGGACACGTGCAGGCCAGTACAGCACTTTAAAAAGGCACTTCATACAAGTAATCCTCCAAGAACTTCACGAATACAAGGGCAAATTTTCATTCACACTTGTTTTAAATGAAGAGTGGAGATGGAGAAAAGTTGCATTTTCTTTCCCTGCACTGCTCTAAACATTTAATTTCTATTTTGCTGCAGCTCAAAACTGGTAAAAGCCACTATAATTACAAATTACCCTACAGTAAAGTCTCAGTCTCCAGTGCATCATATAATCATGATAATTGCACTTTTGGTGAACTAACACCGACTTGTGTCTCTAACCTAAGAGGCTGAAGAAGCCCAATCACCATCTGATAAAAGAAAACTGGAAATGTATTTTTAAGTCTGGTAACTGATGAAGTTACTTTGCACAAGCAGTAATGAAGAGAGAGGGACAGAGCATGCAGAGGAAATCACCTGCTGCCTGGGATACGGTGGAGAGGAAGGTGGAGTGGAAGAAGAGAGCATGATCACTTTTTTGGGGCAGGTCCGAGAACGTTCCTTACTCCTCAGCTTTTTTTAAAACAGAAAAAGGAAAAAAAAAAATCATAATAATGGTAGGAGAGAGAATGTTACCGTTGGCTTTGGTGAGGCAGGCCAGAACACACAAACTGGGACTGTGATCCTAAACTCACATCTCCCACAGATGACCTAAAGGTACCTTTTATCTGACGCTGGAAGACCGAAGTTATTCGCCCATAGCTACACAATCACACGTCCATTTGACAGACACTTCCAGGGACAGCCAACACGTACCTCTATCAACCATCGGTTGAGTTTCTGACTCCAGGTCGTACAATCAGTGAAAGGTACAGCTTGGAACTCTCCATATCACAGCTGGACTGCTTTTTGCTTCATGAAAAACTACTTACTGCTGTGCCTTGCAATGTTTAAATACGTCCATCTCGTTGACCCAATTACTCTTGCTTCCAGCTCATTAGCAACACAACTCAACTCACAGTGTTCTGTCCTCAGCTTCAGGTTCCTCTTCTTTTAACTCACAGATACTAAACCATCTCAGACAAGTTCAACTGTACTCCACCATTCTACTGGAACAGAAATACAGCTGGTTTATAGCTAAAATGTAGTCATATCCAATAGTCTGCATATTACACAACTGTGAAAGTTGGATGTGTGTGGGGGTGTTCTGCTAGCAGGGGAGGGGATTTGCTCCCTGTGCCACCAGATCTGAGCCCCATCCCCTCGGGGGGTTGAGCCAAATTGGCGCCTCTGTGAATGGCCCTATTTAAGTTGGGACAAAGGGGCGGGAGGCGCGGTGTTTTGGCGGTCTTTTGCTCAGGAGCAGGAGAGGGGCGGAGGGCGCTGCCCTCGCTCCCGGCTCGCGGCCGCTCGGGCCCGGGCCGGCGCCCGTGCTCAAGATGGCGCCGGGGGAGCCGCGTGAGGGAGTCGGGAAGCGCCCCGCTCCCGGGGTGCCCGCCGGGCCGAGCTCCCCCAGAGAGGATTAAGAGCTAAGAGAAAACAACCACAGCGACCAGGTCAGTCAAGATGGAGCAGGAGGAGGGGTGCTGGAGCTGAAGTTTTCCCTTGCAATCGGTGTGAAGATGGCGGGCAGCCCCCTGCAGCCAGGGTGTGCTCGGCGGAGCAGAGACCCACTCGCGGCCCGTGGAGAAGCCCACGTCGGGGAGGAGATACCTGAGCCCAGGAGAGGTCGTGGAGCAGGGGATGCACGACGAGGTGCTGTTAAAAATGGGCACATGGGATGCACGACGAGGTCGTGGAGGCATCTGGAGTCCGTGGGACGGCCCACGCCAGAGCGAGGGGCAGCAGCTCCCTAAGAGGCCGAGACTGGTAAAGCCCGAACTGGTGCAATCCATGGGGAAGGATTCAATCCTGCGGGCAGGACTTACACTGGAAAAGTGTGGGGATTTTTTTTCCTCGTGAGTAGGGGATCCACCGAAGCAAGGGAAAAATGGTGTAAGGATGAACTGACCTGCACCCCCCATTCCCTGGCCCCCTGCGCTGCTGGGAGGGGGGGGTAGAGCCAGGAACGAAAGGAAATAGGGGGTGGGGAGGTGGTTGCGTTTAAGATCTGGCCTTGTTCTCTCTTTCTCCTCTCAAGTAACCGGCTTTGTTCCCTTGTGTCTCTTGTTAAGTAACTGTTAATAAATTGTTTTGTTTTAAGAAAAAGCCTGAGTCATGTTTTGCCCGGGACCGTGGTTGGTGGGTGCTCCCTCTCGGTTCTTGTCTCGACCCTCAGTCCAAAAACCACGACAACAACGCATATACACGTCCTCATTTTAACATGTCAGAAAACATGCCTTTCTAGTTCTGTACCTCCCTACCATGTACAGTCTTTTCTCCACCATTTCTTGATTATTAATGTGTCTTCTGCCTGATTTTTCCTTTTCTTTTGAGTTCTCACCAGAGTATGTCCGGAAATTGTTGCACGGTGGAAAAAAAAATGCTGTGTATCCAAACCCACTGTTAGACAGCCTTCGAAGAAACAGTTAAAGATATTACAGATGTTCCTTACTGACTTTACAGTGAGCTGGCACTAACATCTGTTTGGGTGTTCTCTTCCCTTTCAGAAAAAAAAAAAAATCAACTTTCTAATTCAACCAGATGCTACAAGCAGCATAAACTAAAGCACATGCCTGTGCTGAAGCAGATGAGGAACATGTATATGCTGTTTCAGAAGGCTCAGCTGTGAAGGCACTAATTTATAGCTGAAAGAGTGACAAAATTTTCAACCACTACAGCTGTTCATGGACTTTCATCTGACCATGGCCAAGTTTGCATTTCAAATCTCGACATCTTCACAAATTTGTGTATTTTTCCATGGCGTATCTCAGAATATAACTTTGTACAGGTACACAAAGTACATGTTCAGTCCTCCAGTACGATGCATTTCTAAACATGCAAAGACAAGATGACTATAGGAAAGAGGAAAGATATATGAACAGATTTAAATAAGAAATTAAGTAGGGAAAACAGTATTTGCAGAAATCATTGGTGGTGTAAGTTCTCTTCTTTTAAGATTTCAGCTCCTGCTGACTGTGGTCATCTGAGTAGTCATTGCATATTTTCAAAAACCACAGTTCCAACAGAATTACTGAAAAGAGTTAGTACTGCTGCATCTTTATCACACTTCAGGGGACCATCTCAAAAGAAGAAGCATCAGACTTCCAGAGGCAGAAAAGATTTGCACCAGAGGACATGTGATCTCCATCTTCGAAGCATCTTTGCATCCATCAGTGATTTAAGCTTATGTAGTACACACATCCCTTGTTACCGTTAGGAGACCTATGAAACTATAGCAGAAATCTGCTGAAAGCCATAAGCTGTCTGGAAAACCAGGACAAAACTGAGTTTAAATGCTCGTCTCTCATGCCATACCCAAACAGTCAGATCCTCTTCTGGATAGACCACATGGCTTTTCAATGGCTTCATGATCTCCGATGAGACACTTTTTCCCAAAAGCAGTCAAAATGGCTTGGAAAGCCATAGAACACACCATGGAAGATGTTTTTATATAATTAAGCATTCATTTGAGGAGAGTAACCACCACACCATGAAACACAATTCTTTTTTTTTTTAGGAGATATTACCATGACAAAAAAATTGCACACATTTCCACCAGGCACGTACACTTAACAGTATCTTCATGCATTACTAACTGCTGTCGAGGTGCTCATAACAGCATGAACCCAATTTTGACAACACAGATCAACACACTGAAAGTTTAGCTGGATAAAGGAAACCTTGTAATCCAATTCATACAGAAAAAGCAGGCCACACAGAATGCTGCAAGCAGCAGACTGGTGAGGTTTGATCTTTTGAAGGTTTTCCCTTTCCAAGAGAGACAGCATGAAAGGTCTTGTGACAAAAGTCAAAACTGCTTCAGAACAGACACTGCCACTATTTCACTCTTTCTAGGAATCCTGTTTTAGCAAGACATCCCTGCCCCACCTCTACACCAGGTACAGAGCCAGTCTGCCTTACAAACTCATTGAAACTGCTGAAACTCTTAAGACAGGGCAAAGCAAAATTCTAAACTGAAACTGATAAGCAAGTACAGCTAAAGAAGTTCATCTGACAGACGCTGGCAGGCAATAGCCCAAAGCAGATGTTCATTTTCCATCAAAACTGGGGGTCCAACCCAGACCACATCCTTTGCAACTGTGTGGTTTCTCCTTTGCAATCACTCTTATGCTTTTGCACAATACTTTCCTCTTCCGTGCAGTTTCCAAGATGCAGGACTAAACCTATCAATCCCAAGACACGAAACTGCCCTTCAACTGCTGTTGATTCGGAAATCCTCTGTGGCAGAAAACCTAAAATTTATTTAATTCACAGTAAGACATGAATCTGCACTGCAACAAATGTGAGAAGCTGGCATGGAAAACTAGATTTTTCCTAAAGAAAGGGAAACCACAATAAAGTCTCCTGTAACTGCAGAACGCATAAGATTTCACATGTGAATAGCAAAGCTGATGACCAATTTTACTATTTATACCAAGGAAGAGCTTTCATGCATCATAGATGACAACACCTTTTACCTCATTGGTTGTGATAATTGCTTACCTATTTTACTTCTTTTTCTAACAGAAAAATCTAGAAATTCTGTAGGCAAGACTTCTGCTAAAATATCCACTGAAACCCTGGAAAGTTCGAACTAGCATAAGAGGGCAGGGAAAATTTGGCTAAGTCCTTTTGAAACATTAAGCCATGCATCATTACCCAAGGGAGATGTTGGATTTTATTTATCAAAAGTTAAATTATTTAAAATAACAGACTCATACAAGGTGCTGGAAAAGGACTGGTTTAAAAAAAACAGGACAGTGATAGGTAGCGTTGGGTGCAAGCAGTACATTGTATTCATAATCATTTTTTTACCTGTTTCCACTGGGGTAGGGGAGCAAGACGGCCCTGCTCTCGTCTGCTGGATGGCTGGTTGTGAACACGTTCTTGATAAGGCAGGACAGGTTGCTGCATGCAGGTTGTAGGGAAAGTAGGACCAAGGAGGAAAGATAAAATAGTAAAGGAAACTCAAAGAAAGCCAAAGGAATGGGATACAGAATAAGACAGACAAACATTTAAGAAAAAAAAAAAATAGAGTAGGAAGAATTCGTTTATCAAGTAAAATATAAAAAGGAAAAAAAAAATCAAAAAACGGGAAGCTACACATATTTTCAGACTTTCCCTTTGTTTTCATTGTTTCTTCATATCAGCTTGGTTATTCCAGCCAACATGTAGTGGGTGAGGAAACATTTGATTGGTGAAGGAGTGGGATAAACGTCACCGTTTTGAGATCACATTATCCAGTGCAGCACAGACATCCCTGACCTAGCTTTGGAGTAGCCAGGTCAGGTCCCACTCACAATCTGGCCATGGCACCACACAGCTTGGCACGAGCAGCAAAGACAGACCACTCAGCAGAGCAAGAACTCAGGCACTGAAACCATCCCGAGCCTTACTCTGCTGACGGCGCACTGCTAGCAGTAGGTTGAAGTGACTCAATCTAACTCCAAAGACAACTATGCTGCAGTTGAAGTAGCTCAGATACCATCCTGAATAATCAGGAAGCCTCACCAGAAGGAAACAAATATCCCGATTGCAAAGAAACTCCCAGGCATTTATCTGCTGCGCTTACACACGCATACAAAACTTAATCACAGTTCACAAGAACAAACAGATACAGCCTGGCATGAAAAAGTTCAAATCAGAAATGGAATGATAGTCCTTAAACATCAGAAACAGAATGTTCCTGGAAAGCTTTTCAACAGCACCAGGAGTTACAAGAGAAAGCTAGTTGCTGCTAAGATGTTTTTGAACAAGATTACGTAACATAATACAGGCAATAACAGAGAAACAGACTTTTATTAGGAAGTTTTTCTCTATCCCATACTCCTAAATTAGAAATTTTTCTCTTTTGAGTAAGCTTCACTCTTCCCTAGGATAGCCTTTGAAGTAGAAGAGAACCACTAGCATCCAGTCTCAAGGAATGCATGTTGTTATTCATTATTTTCCTCCGTAATTCCAAAATCAAAGAGTTTATTAGCCATCTCCTACCTGTCTTCGTAAGCTTGAGGACTGAACTGGTGCATTCTCCTCAAACTTGGCCAGCAGCTGCGTTGCCATAGACTTGACTTTGTTCTGATTCCCAATGGCAGCATCGATTCTCCTCTCCGTCAGGGCGCTCACCAGCGTGGGTCTTTCTTCCCTGTAGCTTCGTGGGACGTCCTCCTAACAATCGGTGACGTCAAAGTTGAACAAGATGCAACTTTTCCCCTCCACCCCTTTGCTCTGACAGTAAAACCACCGACAACTCAAAGCACTTAACTCATTTGTACCTGTTTACCTATAAACATTTCGAGGGAAGGACTGCCTGCCTCACATGGGGCACACTAGAAACACACACTTTTTGCACTAGCCAAGGCTAAAGTTGAAATATGAATGAAAATTCTGACTACACTGCATGAGTACTGCAGTAAAGTTTTATTCTTGGTGTCCTCATCAAATCAAACTAAACTGCAATAAAAACAGAATACGAGGGAATCGCAGCATTTCATTTGTTGTGTTCTCCTCTTTCATAAGCATCAGTAAAATATTTGCGCTGTAACTATGACAAAGCATAACCTCTGAAGAATAATTAATTTTTATTTAAAAAAAACTTATATAAACCCTGAATATAGAAAACGAAAGGACTGAATTGGGAACAAGGAACCTACCACATGTAGGTGTCCCTGACATCTTCCTCACTGTAATACTTACATCCTCAGATTGGCTAGTTTTTCTCCTCTTTCCTGCACCATCCAGTTCCTTTTCTTTTTTGTCCTGAAAATGGAAGGAGGAGGCAAAAAAAACCAAAGATAAGGATTCTCATACCTTTGTAGCCTGAGATAAATGTCATCAGTGCCCTTAAATAAGCTTTGCAACACAACTGATTAATTCTCTGGGCTCATCCTCCATTTATTTGAGGAGATTCTTACCTTCGAATTGGACATTCTTCAACACTTCCAACTAACTGGGAACCGAGCAAGTTGTTATGTTCCAATTCAAAGTACATCCTCAAATACTACCACCAGGCTAGGATTTTAAGACTGCAATATACCACTCGTTGAGAGCACATATTACAGATGTGATTCTGCAGTTATGAGTGTCATGTTTTGCCCCGTGCCAAGAGCTGACGAGCACGTGGTCTTTTGTAAATTCAGAGCAGACACTTACACATACATTTTTAGGACCACCTACTTGGCCAGCAGCCTAACAGACACAAGTGTTATCAACACTGTGGTATGGTTACCTTCGGAGTGCGTTTCCGAGAGATGCTTTGTCCCAGTTTACTAAGAAAAGAGATGGGTGATTTGGTACTGGCAATTAGGGCAGCTTTCTCTTCTGCGTTCAGGTCCAGACTATCTGTTAGCAAAACCAGAGAGGACAAGGGAATGTCAAGCAATTATTCTGTGGTGCTATTATTAAATTCACAACTGAAGGACTCACTGATTTATTTTTTTTTTAACATAACACTCTTTCATAATGCTTATAATGTCCAGAATTAATATCTTTCTCGGCTACTCTACTATTTCATTTAGCCAAAATCAATTCTCCTTTCAGGGTTTACAACCACTCAGAATAAATAGTAACTTTGTTTACTCTATTTACTTTCATATTTAAAGAGCATCACGATCATCAGTATTCCTAAGAAGACTTCACAGTTTTAGAAATAATACCTGATACACGTTATATTTCTAAAAGGCTATTAAACACTTTTTTTTCCCTACCAGAACGATAGAGTTGAATTAAGATCATCAGTAATAAAGAAACAGCTATAACAACATTATTAATATTTAAAGGTAGGCCATATTGATTTGTATTAGGCATCTTTCAGTTCTAATCAAGTATCTTCCACTCCTCAGCAGCCTGAAGTTACTCAGATGGTAAACAGATAAAACTTGGCCAGTGTTTTGAAATTACCTACAAAACAACTACTAGCAATCATCTCACATCAGGTGAACCCCTACTAAGAGCAAGAAAGCCGAGCAGTTACCTAGTAGTGCTGAGGTGACTTTAGAACTTTTGAGGACGTTATTTTGAGAACGTTATTTTGTATTAACTCATTTTTTGCTCCTGATGGGGCTAACGCAGTCTTTATCAGAACCAAAAAGTCGTCAACTTTTGTAACGTGAAGTTAGTGCATGACTAGTATGAACCGATGCAGAAGCAGCAGGAAGGTAACTGAAGCACACACCCTCATCCTGAAGCTTTAATCCTATCTTTAAATCCAAGAGGCCTGCCTCAAACTCCTTACCGCTAGAGGGGATGGTGTCTTTGAACATCTCATAGAACTGTGTGAGGTACATCACCATCGACAGTTTATCTGGCTCTCCCACAGATGCCATTTCCTTTCCAGTCATAATGGGAGATATTCCAAACTCTTTCTCAGCGATGTCAAAGGCTAACTGGTTATTCTTCTCCACGTTGTACTCATCCAAAGAATCAAAGTCTCTGCAAAGGGCAGAAAGACAGTATGCACCGAATCAAGTAGAAACAAATCTCAAAGAACAGAACTCAGGGATCTATCTCCTTCCCCGCCCCCCCCCCCAAAAAAAATCTCTCAAATTTATTTCCCAGTAATCTTTTGGTATTGCAGAGTTGATGCTTCTTAATCATGGTGAACTTTGGCTCAAGTGTATTCAGTTTTTTATTTTTTGCTCCTCCTCCAAATTCAGATTTTTCTTCTTAAAAATTTTATTAGTCTCTGAAATATATCTTCACTTACTCCTCTGCTGGAACACTGTACTGTTTTCTCCTACCTAAAATCTTTTGTGCACTTGGAACTAAATTAAGCCTTCACTTTTGTCCCCTTTTTTCTTGAGTGATTCATATTTTAGTTCTGCTGGCTTTTTCCAAAACCGGTAGAACTACATAAAAACTAGATAAAAAACTAGAGCTTGAAGTGAATCACATAAACCATTTCAAAAAGCATTTGAACTCTCCACAAGCTATACAGCTACTAAATGGCGTAGCTCAGGTTAACTCGAGCACACCAACAGAGAAGTAACTCAGCGCACACGGAAGGGAATAACCAAGTAATTTTTCAGCATGCTTTACATTGGATTATGTCTCTAAATACAGACCTAGCATTTATTTTTTCTAATGTCCCTTTGGGAAGTTGAAGTCACTTCAGATTTCAATTAAAGTACCAGAGTCTTTGCTCCTGTTTTTTTTTCCAGCCAGTGTTTTCCTTTTCTAGAATCTGGACACTGTTTTACCCAATACATCAAGTAAGAGGACGCCTCTCTCATTCATCCAATGGGCATGTTAGTGCACTAACAGTAGCAACGTCTCTGTTTAGATTGTGGGTCACTACTTCTAAAAAGAGCAGCCTAAAAGTCTTGAAAAAGAGTTACTGATAAACAAGAGATTTATTAAGGGCTGTGTAGAGACGTGTTCACAAGAAATTTAACCGAAACTATGAACTATTCTTGACTAACTTCACAGAGAAAAGAGCTGTCAGTCAAGAATCCTTTCCAGTCAGTACCAATTTGGAGCTTAATTCTGTCAAATCATCCAGAAGGGAAAACGACAACACATTTATCTTCATATTCATCAAGCTATTACGACCTTTCACTCTGCTGGTGAATCACCATACCTAAGCCTCTATTATGTTTAATTGAATTCATTTCAATCCATTTCTCCATAAGTCACAAATGCATTGCCTCAGTCGCCACACTATTAGTTCCAAATAACACTAATGTCCTGCTCCTCCCAGTTACTCAAGACAGCCAGTTACTCACATTAAGTCTGGACGGTATCTGTGGATAATGGCACACAAAGCTAGGCCGCTTTTCCACGACATCGTGAGATCTGTGACATTAACACCAGCATATCCATCCGTCTGCCTCTGGCACCAACTGAGTAATTTACTAGAGCGAGCTACAGACTCTGTAAGAAACCGTGGTTTTAAGTAGAAATGCACAACATCTCTTTCATAAATTCTAAATACAACATAAAACCCACTAATCAGCAAACAAAACTTTCATGTAAACAAGACCCTTCTACAATGGGCAATACAGGATAGAATTTTTTTTTTTTTTTAAAAGACTATCGTATCTATTTTAGATCCGATAAAGGATTCTTAATTTGCTAAAAAGTAATTATCTAAGAGATAACTTGCCAGGCTTTTCATGCTAGCCCTTGTAAAAGAGCCCCAGGAATCATCAAACAGCCGCAAAGGCTTGTTAAATATGATCAAAAGGCTACAGTAGCACAATGCTCTCTAAAGCCCAGATACACTATTTCTAATGGAAGATCTACAAACCTACTTGCGCAACTTTTTCTTTTCTCTTGAAAGCTTTCCTTTAAAAGCACTGACCTGGTCTGACCTTGCCTTGCTGTAAAATCTGATGAGATTACAGCCTAAAGGGACGTGGTTGCAGGGCAAAGAACAAATCAAAAGGCTACACAGCTACTCAGCAGTGAAAGGGAAGCTCAGCAGCAAAGCACCATTCTCAGAGTCCCCCAAGACTCTCTGGACATCCAAAGGTGAATGGAAAAGGAAAAGTTCAACACACCCCTCAGGGTACAGGACAAGCAGACATATACTGAAATGCTTATCAGAAGGCATCTAATTTTCCGAAGAATGCAAGCAAGCGAGGCTTCGTTTAGTTAAGCTAAGAGATAAGATTAAGTAAAGGAAAGCATGAACATGAAAGACTGCAGAAGAAAACTTCCATTATGTTTGTAAGAATTCCGAGTTTACTGTTGGAGTGAACTCAAGTTAGGCTTCTGCACTCTAAGTAAGGACATTGTTACAGAACAAAGGAGGTGAAAAGAAATGCTTGCATAAGCAAATACGCTGCGAAATTTAACAGCATTATAAAACAAGGGAAATTAGGCAAGCAAAAATATATTTACATGTTAATTCAAACTTGAAAGATTAGAAAAATCAGACTGACACAACAATTGCTGGATACGTTTTCTAAACCAAAAGACACTGGTACTCTACAGCCCTGCTGCTCTGATTACTGCACTGATCCGGCTCTAGAATACCGAAAGGAACAGAATAGTAGCCAGGCCTACCATTCCGAGTCAACTTTGGTGTCCTGGAGTTCACAAAGTTCTCTATTTCCAGGTGAATGTCTTTCAAGTCTCCTGTATTATACAAGTGGCGTACCTAAAACGACCAAAAAAAAAAAATTAAAAATTACCAACATGCCATGCACCCAAGATCCATACAGGAAGAGCCAGAGGGCAAGAAGGAGCCACCCCAAGGCACAAAAAGACAAGTCACTTACATAGCAGAAATCTCTAACCCCAATTTCTCTAGCAGAAATTCTAGCCCACGAACCCCAGAACAAAAAGGATCAGCTCATCAGTGCTGATCTAGCTGACTGCTGCTGCTCAGCAGATCCCAAATTGCAGTGACAGGCTGCTGTGCCAGATTATTACAAAGACAACGCGCACGTACTCGCGCAAACGCACACAAACGTATAGATTTCATGTGTCGTTACAGCACCGTTAAAACTATCAAAATAAAAAAATCCTAAACCGGAATCTGTGACAGTACAGAGGTCTGCGCTGGACTGATGTATCTGCTTTTCACTGCTTCCACATCAGGTCACTCACCATTCCCAGGACACCAGCACAGCCCCACCTAAGGAAGGATAAGGCAGATTACAAGCATCCGGAAGCACCGACTGGCTGGTTACCTGCTGCGGCCGCAGGAAGTTGACGTTGATATTCGGATACCGGGTGGCGGGATCAATGCTGTAATGGCTGAAGTTCTTACTCACGTTCTCAGGGGTGGTCTGAGGCAGCAGCCTATAAATGCTTTCCCTTTGGGAAAATAAAATTTAAAAAAGTTTTAGGGGTTGGTTGGTCTAAGTCTGGTTGTTTTGAGGTTTTGGCTTTGGTTGGTCTAAGTCTGGTTGGTTTTGAGGTTTTGGGTTTGGTTGGGTTTTTTTCAGAGATGCATCACTGCTAATACTGCTAAGTAAATCCTCGAGGGACAAACATTCAGATCACAAATCCAACGACTTCACACACTGAATAGTTAAGATTCAGTAAACTAAAATCTGCAATTTAATACAACTCCAGAAATCAAAAGGACATAAGAAAACAATACATTAAGCATAACTGAAAGGGTTCCCTAGTACAATAAGACGCTGAGACACTGGAGCAACTCAGGAAGAGTCACATTGTCCTGGGAGGAGAGCTCAAGAGAACTGGGTTTGTTCAGCGTGTAGAAGAGAAGACTCATGGAAGATCTTGCTGCTGTCCGCAAATGTCTAATGGAAAGGTGATGGAAGTCTGGATCCAATTGCAACATTTTTTTTTAAATTTGTGCAAATGGAATTTCATATATCCATTGTGCCATTTATACAATTTTCATAATTATACTATGGTTCCTGATGCTCAGAAGCTGCAGTTGCTTGAGTTTAAAATAAGTTCTACTAGCTGTTGCTTTTACTTACCTCATCTTTTAATTACTCGAGTTCTGATCTCTAAGACATCATTTTGAGTCACCAAAACAATATTCAACCAAAGATGAGTTCTGTTTAGCATCTTTATCGATCATTTGAACAAGTGGATCGAGTGCACCCTCATTAAGTTTGCAGATGACACCAAGTCGGGCAGGAGTATTGATCTGCTTGAGGGTAGGAAGGCTGTACAGACGGATCTGGACAGGCTGGATCAATGGGCCGAGGCCAATTGGATGAGATTCAACAAGGCCAAGTGTCAGGTCCTGCACTTGAGTCACCACAACTCCATGCAACACTACAGGCTTGGGGAAGAGTGGCTGGAAAGCTGTCCGACATAAAAGGACCTGGAGGTGTTGGTCAACAGCCAGCTGAATATGAGCCAGCGGTGTGCCCAGGTGGCCAACAAGGCCCATAGCGTCCTGGCTTGCATCAGAAACAGTATGGCCAGCAGGACTGGGGAAGTGACTGTCCCCCTGTACTCAGCACTGGTGAGGCTGCACCTCGAATACTGTGTTCAGCTTTGGGCCCCTCGCTACAAGAAGGACATTGAGGTGCTGGAGCGTGTCCAGAGAAGGGCAACAAAGCTGGTGAAGGGTCTGGAGCACAAGTCTTACAAGGAGCAGCTGAGGGAACTGGGGTTGTTTAGCCTGGAGAAAAGGCGGCTAAGGGGAGACCTTATTGCTCTCTACACTACCTGAAAGGAGGTTGTAGTGAGGTGGATATCAGTCTCTCTTCCCAAGGAACAAGCATTAGGACAAGAGGAAATGGCCTCAAGTTGCACCAGAGGAGGTTTAGATTGGATATTATGAAAAATTTATTCTCTGAAAGGGTTGTCAAGCATTGGAACAGGCTGCCCAGGGAAGTGGTTGAGTCATCATCCCTGGAGGGATTTAAAAGCCATGTAGATGTGGCACCCAGGGACATGGTTTAGCGGTGGACTTGGCAGTGCTAGGTTTATGGTTGGACTTGACAATCCTATAGGTCTTTTCCAACCTAAACGATTCTATGATCAAGAACTCGATACTCTAAAGAAACACAAGATGTTGTTTGGCTTAAAGAAACAAAGCAATCAATTTAGGAGAACATGAAATAAAAGGAGGTCACGGCTTCCTTGAAAGAAAATCATAAAAGATATTTACAAGGTAATAGGAGATGGCAAGAATTTTTGGCTGTGGTACTTTAAAGGTACCTACATCTTGATCTGGTTTGCTACTGCAAGGCTGGTGACAGCAAGCCAGGCTCACTTTCTCCATGTAATACCAGTAAGCACCAAAAAAAGACTCTTGGTCTAATCCGCTTTTAAAACTAGGACCAAGAATATCTGCAACATTTCTCACTCGTCTATAAAAATATTTCATTTTATCAGCCCCATAGGAATTTTTTTCTTCAATTGAAATATACCCTCAAGCATCCTCCAAACACAGTGAGAATCTGTATCTGCTATTCTGTCTATATATTTGTACTGGAAGAAACTGGAATGAATGATGTGACATTGGAGGATTAGATTAGAACTGTAAGTGTACTCATTTTCTCTCTTACCTCTCTGCAAGAACTTCCAAAGGACTAGCTCCGAGCGACCAACTTCGTACCATCCAAGCAGAGTCCATTGCAGCCAAAAATCCCCTGGCTATTCCAGTTCCCATTGGCCAAAATGGCTAATATTAGAGTTAATGAAAAAAAAGCAGAGAAAGGAAAAGCATCAGTTAAGGAAAATTTTAAACAAATATCAATAATATATTCAGATGGCAATCTGCTGGGAAATTATAGCTCAGTAATTAGCTTAAAGCTGCACCCCTGCTGGGCTAGAGGAAGCCAGATGTTTGGTGAATTGCCCGTGAGTTTCCCCAAAGCCAACGTTCCTCTATTTCCAACAACAATTCATTGCCTGGAGTGCCTTAACAGCTCCTCTTCCAAGATTGTACTTTTTAACCAACTACAAAATGCTAATTGTTAACAGGCCTACAGTAGGTTCTGTCGAGAGTCTAATTGTCCCAATAAGAAGCAGATGGAACAGACATATCATCAGAAAAATCGCTGCACACATTTTCTGAAGTATCACCACCATCCTAAATACTCTGTTTTCCCAACACTCCTACTCTTCTTCAAACCTCCCACTTAATTATATTACAAACAGTAGCTTTCCTCATAGTCACTGTCTTATAGGCAGCACCTATTTCAGCGATGGGTGCAGCGGCTTGTGCTCACGCTTCAGTTCACTGTTTACACACCGTAAGTCTAAAACAAACCTCTAAGAGACTGTCCCCAACCAGTGCCACGAGCAACTGGTGGCCGTTCTGCTCTCGCACCAAGGCGGCGTTCTCGGACGCGTACATGCAGGTGAAGTCGAACATGGCCACGTCTGGCTGACCGTAGTGATTGATGGCAAAATCCAGCGACGGCAGCTGCTGATTGGTGGAGAAGTCAGCTGCTTCTCTGGCGTAGTTCAGCAGAGCCTCCTGGTCCACGTTCTCCCTTGAGAGTAGTAACTCCGTGTCAGCATAATCCTGCCAAAAAGATAATAGTGAAATAGTCAAATACACAAGTTTATTTAAAGACTAGTATATACAATCGTTGGCATTAAAATTCCTACAAATCCGCTGATACAGGTTTGCCCTCTAATATTTTTCATTCCTACCTGCGTTCATGCTTCTAAAAGAAAATTTGTAAATCTTTTATTGCAAACAGTAACCAGTCCTGTTAGCACTTCCGACAGGGAAAGGGCTAAGAAACTTCTGAGCATTTCTCTTTGCACACTTCAGACACAAGGCACAAGACCCCAATCCTTATTTATTCATTTGTGGCCAAACCACTCTTAAAACAGCTTCTGTCAGAATAAGATATAGGCACATTTCCAGTACTTTCTTCGCCCACTGCTTTTTCATTTCCATAAAATGAGGGAAGCTCAACTAAACTACCAAATGTTCTTTAAGCATATTTTGTCTTACCATGAATGAAACCCCCAAATCTAAAAAGGAACACAAATTTGGAGAGGATAGGTCTTATAACACACTTCTGATGGCTCAGAACAGTTCAGGAAGGCATTAAACATACATATTTGTGTTTTGAAGTCCATCTGTATAAAAGCACTACATGGCGGAAGAGGAGCATGTTCCCCTTCTTTCAGCATAATACCGAAAGCAAATTGTCCCAAAAGTCACAGTTTATAGAAAACAGGGGAAAAGTTAATACCCACATGCCGTATCACTCCTTTTTCCAGCAAGCTCTGCTTTTTGGCAGTCATGACAAAGTAGTGTGTATCGTCTTTGTAGTAGACAATATTCTCCAAGTCGATACCTTGTGACAGAACAAAAGACAGGGTAGTGAAGGAACCAGTTACGTGTTACCTGTAACACAAGAGCTCTACCAGAAGAAAATAAATAGAAACTAGGTGGTTAGAAAGCCTTACAGAGAATGCCAAGCAGATTTCTCCCATGCTTTTGATGACTTTAAGATATGAATCTTCAACAAAACCATGAAAACCACGTTTCACCTGCCTATAGCTACCTCTTTAAAAAGTATACATATTTATCATTACTCTATGGTTTGCATTCAGATGTGGAATACAGGAAGCTGAACTCAGGATTCAGACTTTTCCTATTCAGGGCTCAGATTTCCTGAAAACCTTCAGGGAAATAAGTTCTCCACTCATGAACAAAAAGGAAGCACATCTGAATGATACACATGTGCAGTGTACAGCTGTATAGAACAGCTGTAAAAATGGGGAAGTCAGACTACAAAAAGAGACAGCAATGACTGACTTTCTTGCACAAGATGTTAGTTTATTGATTAAACACGATACCCGAGTTACAAAGTCGGAATAATAAAGACTAATAATTTTCAATGGCTAGCAAACCTGTGGCTTCTCGTAGATCCTGGAAGAACTTCTGGTTGAATATGAAGGCCACACCACTGATCTCTTCTACTTTGGCTTCAGCTGTGGTGTTGCGATTGATGAAGTTTGCTGTAATAGCAATTGCTAGTTTACCACGGAACTCTTTTCGGCGAAACCCTACAGGAAGGATAAAGTAGTAACACTGAAAAATAGAGCACACCTTTGGAGAAGGGTCAGGATGCCATAGGCAGGTGCCCTCACAAAATAAAAAAAGAGAGAATGGATCTGATGAATTACAAACTCCTCCACAGAGAAAGCAACAATTGCTTCATCAGAAAAACAAAAGCTCTTGTTTAGGGAAAAAGCTCCCCTTCTCTTTCCTACCTCTTCCAAAAACTGCAACTTGGATCAAAAATATTAAGACAGAATTCTCTACTATACAGAATAATAATCAACACTTCAGTTCCTACTCCCAAAAGTAAGAACGTGCTGGTTTTGGTTGGGATAGAGTCAATTTTCTTCACAGTAGCTGGTAAGGGGCTGTGTTTTGGATTTGTGCTGAGAAGAGTTTTGACAGGACAGAGATGTTTTAGTTACTGCTGAGCAGCACTTACACAGAGTCAGAGCCTTTTCTGCTCCTCACCCCACCCCACCAGTGAGCAGGCTGGGGGTGCACAAGAAGCTGGGAGGAGACACAGCTGGGACAGCTGATCCCAGCTGACCACAGGAATATTCCACACCATATGACATCATGCTCAGCATGTAAAGCTGGGGGAAGAAGAAAGAAAGAGGGACATCTAGAGCAATGGCATTTGTCTCCCCAAGTAGCCGTTACGTGTGATGGAGCTCTGCTTCCCTGGAGATGGCTGAACACCTGCCCGCCAATGGGAAGCAGTGAATGAATTCCTTGGTTTGCTTTGTGTGTCTGGCTTTTGCTTTACCTGTTAAACTGTCTTTACCTCAACCCACGAGTTTTCTCACTTTTACCCTTCTGATCCTCTCCCTCGTCCCAACAGGGGGGAGTGAGTGAGGGGCTGCGTGGGGCGCAGTTGCCAGCTGGGGTAAAACCATGACAAAGAGCTACAACAGTACTCAACTAAAGAAAAAACGCTGGAAAAATTATCCAGGTCAAAACATCTAATTTCATTGCTAGTGGAGAGGAAAACGACAACCCACGTGTCTTTGATACAAACGGATTTTTACATGGACTTTTAATCTCCCTTCCACTAACCAAGTGTCTTTCCAGATTTAATAGGGATGTTAAAGGACATTTTTGTTCTAATTGATTTAAGAATAAACTCTATTTGAAAGTAAATTATGGACAGACCATTACCTTCTAAGGTGTTCCTCCTGCCATCCCCTCCAATGATGACTTCAAACTCATACTCGGATACCGGATGGGTTTTTGGGTGGACCAATGCACGCCAACCTATTCCTGTTGATAAACTCCAAGTTAATGACAATATAAACTCATAACAGAGCAAATACATAAAACCACATCTTACTGTCCATAATCCCTTCCTCACTTGGTCAGTAAAGAAACACTGCAGGACAGCTGTATTGTTGACACAGTTATTGCTGACTTGCACAGCCACTCTGTGGGAATCGGAGAGAGCTCCAGAAAAACCCTCCTGACCATCACCTTTAAGGATCACTGCAACCTTTGTAGCTCCTCTACCACCTATTCAGCTACCAGGATGCCAAAAACCGAGTAAGCCACCATCTCCCATGGCGATCAGAGAACAGGTTTCACGAAGAGCATAACAAGGATCTTTCACCAACATAAAGATCCTCAGCGAATGCCCAGAAAAGAGTTGGTTTTATATCTTATTAGAGTAATAGGCTTAAATATTTCAGCAGCAATTACTATTTACTGTGTCTTGGTCTATTTCTGTATGGTACTTCAGGCAATTTTGTTTTCTATATTAACTAATTTGAATTTGTCACTATAAAGAATAAATCCTACTAAAAATTCAAGAAAAAGCGTACTAATAATTACTGTCATTGATGAAGCACGAGGAAAGGACTTCGAGTTATGAGCAGGGTTAAGGAGCAAGAGTCTGTGTATCCTACCATAACTTTCCCTTTTTCTACTACCCATTTCAATGCTACTTGCTTTCATTCTCCTGATCCTCCGGAGGGTAAACAAGCCCCTGGAATTCCACATTGACATGGATTTCTATTCCCAAGATCAAGGCAACCTTCAAAAGGATAAGCTGGAGCTGGCGGATACCTGTAAAAAAGCAGATAATCAAGAAATAAAAGAAAACAAAAAAGACAACACAAGTGCACACATCTCTGGCGTTACCGATAAACTCATTTAAAGGTCAGCTCCTACTTTCTTTTTCCTACGGTGTTCTCAGCACTTCATCCAGGCAGCACTGGTGTGGAATATCACGGCATGCCAAGAAACTTCTATATAGCTGAAACTCCAGCCCTTTTCAAAGAATAAAACCTAAACTTTAATGTTTCACTCCCCAAAGCAGCAGCGAGGAAAACAACCAGAACATGAACCGCAGGAGAAGGAGGGAGGAGAGCACAAGCAGCACTGCACTTTCATCACAGATGGCAACTAGCCATTTCATCAGCCCAGTACTTGTAACACTGAACTGCACCTTTGTCCTAGCACCTCCGCGTTGGTGAGGGTATGTAGTAAGTTCTTCACCACCTCCTTCCTCTTCAGCTAATGTAGGTAGCGAGTATGAAAGTGACAGTGTGTAAATTCTACTAATTTGAAGGAAGACTCTCTCACATTTCTGATTCCAAAATGAAAAAATGCTCCAGCTAAACACTAAATTTTGGCTGTGCTGAGATACAAAAGAAGATAATGTGCATAAAGTACTGGAAGAATAACAACGATGAGAAACTCGAAAGGAAAAAAGGAATCTGAAAGACTGAAGTTCCAAAGATTTTCCAGTTTTACTATTCACTGCCAAAATAAAAAAACACACAACCTGGCTATGCTATGGCCAGTAAATTTTTGGAAAAAAAGAAAATCTGAAAAATAATAAATCCTGCGCCATCACAGCATTCAGCTTTGAAAGGAGACTGATTTCTCAGAATTTGAGAATCATCAAAATTATTCTGAATTTTAATTTGTAAACCTCTATCTAATCAACACTTATTCATAGGCTGACAGTCTTCTTCAAAGTATCTTCATCACTCTTCCAAAAATTCAAGTCAAAATTGTTCCTCCTCTTTCCAGATCAACATTCACAAGAATATTCAAAAGCATTCAGTAATTTTTCTTTTTTACAAGTCGCTCTCAATGCTCGAGAGAAACAGAATAATGTGGCAGCTGCAGGAACGTTACAGTAAAACCAGGAAAATTATCTATTTAAAAAAAAAAAGGTTTGAGCCTTAAATGTACTTTTTAGTGTAGGAAAAAGGTATGCCTCAGAAATTAATAGGCGTAGCAGATGAGATATATTGCATGTGTGATACTCTCAAGGCGCCACACAAAGGTAAGACTGAATGGTACCACAAGGACTCCAGAGCAGTGACTGGTGTAGGCTGAATTTTAATGAGTTACCCCAGGCCCTCACCCATCTTTTCCCAGTAAAGAACAAGAGCTGCCGTGCCCAGCAGCGGCTGTGCTTACTGATATGGTCTATGGATCCTGCGCAGAATTTGCCGTAAAATTTTTTGGCGCCGAGACCCCTCAAGTCATGTATGGTGAACGGCCACAAATGCAGCACGTTGTTGCGGGAAAAGGCATCCCTCTTTTCGATGACCACCACCTTGGCTCCCAGGAACGACAGGTCGATGGCTGTACGAAGGCCACAGGGTCCAGCCCCAATTATCAGACACTGCAAAACAACCGGCACAGAGTAAATTTATACTCCTAGGAGGAAACATTTTCACTGCAGCTTTCAAGCATTCACTTACTCTTAGGAGTAAGTGCTCTCTGTCTGCAACCTAATTTGAAATTTTGGATGAGTCTTTCTATTGTTAACTGCCATGCTCTGCCACTGGCACATTAAAGCAGTAACCACAACCTGAAAATAAAGGTGTCCTGGTTTTGGCTGGGATAGAGTTAGTTTCCTGCTTAGTAGTTAAAATAGCACTGTGTTTTGGATTCAGACTGGGATTTGGTAGGAGAACAGTGTTGGCAATATACTGATGGTTTCAGTTGTTGCTGACAAATCGAGGACTTTTCAACTCCTCACGTTTTGCTAGCATGCACAAGAAGCTGGGAACGTAGCCAGGGCAACCGACCCACATTGGCCCATGATATATTCCACACCATGAGGCGTCCTGCTCGATATATAAATGAGGGTTGGCTGGGAAGTTGTATCTCTCATATGGGATAGCCGTTTCGGGATTTGTATCCTCCGGGATCGCCGGCTGGAGATGGGCTGAGCATTGGTCAGCCAGTGACGAGCAACTGCACCGTGCATCACCCATTTTATAGTCTATTAAACAGCATCATGTATTTTATTTCAATTATTAAATTGTTCCTCTCTCAACCCACAAGCCTCCTTGCCTTTACTCCTCCGATTCTCCTCCCCATTCCCCAGGGGTGGAGGAGGGTGAGTTGTTGGTTGCCAGTTGGGTTAAAACCACAACAAAAGCATTTCAGAGCCATGAAAAGTTTGGAGGAAGTTAGTAAACTGCCCGTTTGCAACCCTTGTTTTAAGAAGGTCTGCCAAGGTGTATTCTCCAAGCTATGTAAACACCTGGAAACCAGCAATATTTCTGAAGGCTTCTTCCTCCCCTACTCCACCCATTGATTTTTTTTTTTAAAGAAAAAAGGTCATGACAGGTTTTCCTCTCCTATTCCAAAGTCTGAGCTGGCTTTTCTTGAGAAAATCTTCAGTAACACTAAAAATTCCTCCTCATGAGTGAGTAGCATAGCAATGCCTATGGCAGATAAATACACAAGATGCTAACTTTTTTAGAAACATCATCATTCAGAGCAGCACAGACTACTGTGTAGCTCAGTAGAAAAGTCAGAGCACTCTAACTTATGCCTAAGTTGGAGCTTCTCCTATTGCAGCAAAGGAAACTTCGGGAAAGTAAACATAATGTAAATACAAACTTTGTGTGAGACACAACTTTTATCAAACACATTTTCTCCAACCTAACCTTTGTCATATCAAAGGTCTTTCATCTTTTCCACTCTACTCACGAACACTATCAGAGGCTCATAAACAACTCGAGAATGTAAAATACTGCATATCTAGTGTTGGAAGTACTTTGAGAAAGGAGTGATAGGGCAAGATCATTTCTTGAAAGATTACAAACCCAAGATAGTTGGCACCTCTTACCCACAGAAGCTGAGGTCCACAAAGAAAGCTGGCATGGCTATGTGCTGTCATAGGAATGTAGGACACAGTCCACTTTGTCGTATCATTTTTGTACTTTGATTTTTACTGAGTATAAACCAGACACACATAATAAAGACCTCGCTACAGAGGTGATTGCTGCTGCCCCGTGATTATTTTCCAGATCCTTATATATCCTTACGGCTGGAGAACAAAGCTTGGAGAAATTCCTAAGTATGCTAAAACTTAATCAGAACCCAACCTTCTGATAAACAGCCTATCCCAAAGCAAAGCTCTTTGGTCGTTTGTCATCCCTATATGCCAATTTTTACAGGTTGCCAAACTTTCACCAACTCTTCACTGGGGCATAAATACCACAAATAACGTGAAACTGCAAATATAACGCCTGAATGATGAACAAACCAGTACAAGTTACAGCGGTGAAGACATAACAACTGACATGCAAATTCAAAAAGTGCTGCTGTATAAGGGAAGTCACATAAATCTAAGGTCAGAGATGCCAGTCTAGACGAAAGGGAAAGGAAGGATAACAGTGTTGCTTCTTTAGTAGCTTCAGGAACCTGAAGAAAGAAGAAAAGGGAGAAAAGGCAAGCCCAACCATTGAGCCATTAGCTGTTAAATTCAAAAATAAATTCCAAATTGCATATTGAACTGGCGTCCAACTTGTTATCTGCTAAAAGGGACTCGTTCCCCTCAGTTACTCCAAGCAACTGCTCCAACTCCATGCACTAAAGCTGCCTCATCCCTCAGAAACACTTCTTGCTCAAGATCTTCCCGAGAGATTACGGTAAGTTTTCAATAACACCACCACGGTAATGGAACATTAAAGGCAAACTGGAGTCCTGTACTCTTTGTACAACCAAGGAAAAAGAGCCCTCTATTTGTAACACTTTACATTGGAACAACCCATCACATCCAAGCCTTGTTTTCACAAATCCCAATTATAGGAATTCTGGTCAACGCTGGCTATATGATGCATCAACAGCCCAACTCGTTACGGCTCTTCATCCCTGCCCAATTTTGTAATGGGCAAGTAAGAGTTCAGCTACAGAGGACAAGAACTTCAAAATTAGTTTATGTTCAAGTACACAGATGCTGAGTTTACCAAAGAAGAGGCTGACTTCTTTAAAAATAACATGGGTAAAACCCTAACCTTTATTTTCAATTCTATCATCTCCACATGCCCGCTTAAATTTCTGTGTTTTTAAATCAGTGATTTGCAAGTTACATAAAACATTAGGAACATAAAACTGAGATAAGAGACATCAAATCAGATATAATTCAGTTCTCAAAAGGCCTCTACATTGAAAAGATAATCATAACTACTAGGAATTATATATAAACATTTAATGGCAGATGCTATTAGGGTAGGAAACAACTAATGAACAGAAAAACATGTGAAAAATATAAAAATACATACATATATCATTTATATTAAAAACAATTTTGTAAACAATGTAAAGGCATAGAAAAATCATTTAGGATCATAAGTTCTTTAAGACATACTAAGAAAAAAATTAATTTTTTAAACTAAATTTCGCTTCCTCTCAGTTACTAATGTCACTACTCAAAATGATTTGAATCACAAAACCACAGTTTTACATGCTTCTGGGCTGAGGTGGGAGTGAGTGGCACCTTCAACTCATTCACCATCCACCCTTTATTACTTGTGTTGCCACATAGCATCTCACACACTGGTAAATTACTCTCCGGCTTGCCTCCACTCTCCGTCCTCTTCTCCTTTACTCTCTTCTTGCCACACACACACAGGAGAGCAGCTATGCAGTAGGATCTCCCCTTCCTCTAGTAGAGACCAATTCCGTGTGATCACTGACTCATCCACCCCAACCATTCCCCTCCCTCCCACCCCTCTGGTCCTTCACACCACCACCAGCACGTTCTGAGGTTTCTCTCTCATTGAAGAACGAGGAAGAGTCACGCACAACCTCGTGACTCTCTCCAATTATCTTGCCACACCACACCTCCACGATCACCACGTGCCACTTGGACAATCACTCTCTTGATCCCCTTTCTCCATTTCCCTCCCACGCTCTCGTCAGCTTGTCTTCGGTGCACCAAATCCACTAAGCTTTCGGACTGTACAAAAGCTCCAGCAAGCTCTTCTTACTCAAGCATCACTCCCAGTATGCTTTACTCCTTTTACCTGTTTTTCAACTGCACTTGAAGTTGGCTACATCTATTTCTTCAGCGTGTCCTTTTCTGATTTCTTTTAAGACTTGGTACTCCTCTATGTCTCCAGTTATTCTTTCAGAGCACTATGTGAAGGACAGAAGGACTTCGCTCGTTTCTCCCACTCCTCTCACTGCCACCTTCCCACAGTGCTTCCACAGGACTTTGCCTGTTGGCTCTTTCTCTTCTTCCTCTACAATTTGCCTTTCCATCCCCTCATTCACAAGCACTGGTTCAATCAGCTTGTCACTCCTGTAGATTCACAGATCTTTTTCCAACTCAGAGTTGACTACGTTTTGTCCAAGCTAAAATCTCTTCTACCTTTCTGACATCTCTTCATGGCTGTCTATAGTCATCAGTTTCCAGCCCAACATGAATTTCCCTTCTAGATTAGCATCACAATCAATTTTCTGAATGTCTTTCATAGCCAGATGTTTATCTCCACTCAGATCTATTTTTTTTGTACATCCTCATAACCAAGCAATATCCAAGTCCTACACTTATTCTTCCAGTAAATCTCCTCTTTCCTGTTGCATCCCTACTAGCAAAGCAACCTTTTCTTCAGTGTTAACCAATGCAGTCTTGCCAACTAAGACATTCAGAGCCCAGATGCAATATCACTTTTTTAATCTATTCAAGTCAGTCAAAATACCTATGCATCCTTCCACAGCTTCCTCGTTCTATTTCTCATCGAAACATAAGCCACCCGTTTTCATTTCGCAGCCTTTAACCCCCCTATTTCACTTCTATCCATCACGTTTCATGCAAAGTAAGAGCAATTCCTGAATCCAGTGAATGCCAGGTGCAGTAGAATTTTCAGAAAAACAATTTTCAAGATTTCCCCATGATATCCGTAGGGATTGGAAGGTTTATTTTTAAATACACACAAAAATCACTACATTTATCTTTCTGTAAGTCCTTCTTTCCTTATGCTGCCTGAAAAACATAAACCTTAACAGTAGTTGAACTTTTGGGGTGTTGAAGCTACTGCTCACCATGATGACCAGCACTGCCCAATTGCGTTATTGTTTTCCAAGTTAATCTATATGTACCTGCTACCTATAATCTGATGTACCCATTGCAAACTTTATGAGGAAAGTGTTATTTTTACAAGCCCTAGGGCAAGCAGACCTTGGTCCATCAGTCATTTTTCCCTGTGTTATTGTAGAAATTAATTATAAATTCCACCATCCATATGAAAATGGCCATTGGAAAGTGAAATAGAACGAACAATCAAGAAAGTAACATGACTTTCTAATATCTAGTTGGGAATTTAACTTCAGTCTACAAATATGAAATGACTGACATGTCCTGAACAGGACACATTTCCCCCTCGGTTCTCTACTGAGGAATTAGTCATAAATTCCTCCTATTAAGATATTTCCTTCTCCCAAAAGGTGAATATTCAAGAGAAAGACAAGAATTTCTTGTCCTCAATGAAGGAGGACAGAATCCTGTTCTAATTTTATCATATTCTGCGCTACCTTCCTTTTTTTTTTAAAAAAAGGAAGAGTATATGATTATTTGCAAAAATAACCTATTCTAATCAAATTTTGATGAATGATATAAAGAACTGCTTTCAGTAACAAAAAAACAAAGAAAAAAGCTCATACTATACAGTGCAATAAGGGTGCAGCACAGAAATACCAGCTCACAATAATTCAGGTAAAAAAACTTGGGAGGTGTGTGTAAAAGCAGGAATTCCTGCAGTAAATACCACACATATCGATCTTTTTAAAAGGAATTCATATGAGTTTCCACAGCATTTTGTTTTTGTGTTTTTGTTTTTGTTTTTTTTTTTACCTCTGAACCTGAAATACAAGGGATTACATTCTAAACAATGGTAACTGAACATTTTTACCAAATTGGCAGGAAAGTTCTTTTCTTGAGGAAGTAATGAGAATTTTCAAATTCAAATTGGAAATTTCCAAACATAGATATTTTGTATCTAGACTCCAACAGAACATTTCATGTCTCTGTTATTTTCTAGTAAAAAAATGTAACGAAAGTCTACCAAGATTAAAAGTCTACCAATGCAGATTTTCTAACTCAATCCCACCTACAATATTGATTCCACAAAAACATAAACCATAGGAATTTGCAGGCTGCTTCTCCTGAAGGAATTGTAAATATTCTGGTCATTCCCAAGTATTTCCATTTAGCTTCCTCTATTCAGGTGAGCAGTCAAATTTGCTAGCAGCAAACAATTTTTCATTGAGAGTCAAACACTAACAAACTGTGACTATATTATAAATAATATGCAAAAGAACATTCCTGAACTTATACTGACAATCAGACAAACACCCCTCTATATCCAGGCATGTTTATTGCGTATTCCAGAGACAATATAAGGAAGAAATTTTTCACTCAGAGGGTGGTGAGGCACTGGAACAGGTTGCCCAGAGGAGTTGTACATGCCCCATCCCTGGAAGTGTTCAAGGCCAGGTTGGATGAGGCTTTGGGCAACCTGGTGTAGTGGAGGGTGTTGGGGGGTTGGAACTGGATGATCTTTGAGGTTCCTTCCAACTCGAACCATTCTATGATTCTATGAATACTTGTCTTGAATCCCATAAATAAACCCCTTAAGAGAGGATCATTTTCCTTACCTTCGTGTTGGCGCATGCTTTCCCCTTCTTATAGTCCTTATGGCTGCCTCTTTTATCCAATTTGGCCCACAAGGCTTTAGCTTTCCAGTAATTGAGCTTGGACTTGAGTTTGTGATAGAAAGAACGATAGTCCTTGGGCTTTAGTTCCAGGTAGTCACAGAGCTCTTGGAAAGCCTTGAGAGTCCCCTTGCAGGTCGAAGCCTGGACAAATCTGTCGAAGAGAACATGAGCCTGGTTCACCTTCTCGTTCTTACTTTCCTCCATGCTTCACACTTGGCAGCTGCCCTGGGGGGCAGCTGTTCTCTTCCAGTCTGCCAGATTTCCTGATGTTGCTCTGCTGAGCCACTTTCACCTCTGGCTTACAAGCATTATTAACCTATAAAATAAAAACAAGAAAATGTAACTGAGCTTGCTTTTTTTTTTTCTTTCCCAAAATTTCTTCTGAGCCTGCTGAACTGAGAGCCCAGCTTCTCAGTAACTAATAAAGCATCAATCCTAAACGAGTCAACTGATGGATACCCCGAGCAATCCTGCCCAAGCTGATTTGACGCAGAGGCTTCCAAAGCTCACCGCAGAGAGTGGGACATCCCACCTCTGTTAAATCACAAAATACTTTACCTGAGCCAATCCCTAGAAAGTTTTATCAGAACTCATTTCCCATGAGCAGCAGAGAAGTTACAAGTATATTGGCAGGTGTTATGTGATGTCTGGAAGCAGGCAGAGGTTTTAAAACAAAAGATAGACTTACCAATGTAGCAGTCACTGGGATAACCACATCACTGCCTTAACACCACAGCAATGGTTACGTGCTAGTCTTAAAACCACTATCACCACAAAGGACTTTACGGGTTGGTATTTGACCAGTAAAATAAGTTTCATTCAAGAAGGACATGTGTCTTCGCTCCTGATAAATAGGGAATGGAAAGAAGAGGGCATAGCCCGAGCTGACATCTCCATCAGTCCTTGCAAACACCACCTCTGCACAGTGACATGACAAACCCAACGATGGCTCCTGCTATCCTAGAAAGAAGCTGAAACTGCTAATAGTAATCAAACGCTTCAGAAAAGATGTCAAGACTGAAAAAAATGCCTCTCTGTGTTGCATCAACTAATATAAATCTTTTCCTTTCCTAGAGTCTATGCATGTATTCCTGCCTCAGTAAGTAAGCAGTGTAAGAGTGAAAGGTGGCTGATGCATTATCCTTATGGGATTCTCATACTGGGTTCCTCTCTTCTATGGTTTTCAACCTCTTTTGATATGGAGGTCCCTAAAAATTTGTAGGTGGTAGGTGGGGTCCTCAACAGATTCAATATGCTAATAGGAGGTCTGCTGCTCTTTAGTTGCTTTTCCAGAATCCCTCAGAAGTAGCCCGCAGATCTACAGAATGAATTCTTTGGATCACAACTAGCAGATTTTGTTTAAAGAATAGCTATTTTCTCTCCCTCTCTTTTACTTTCTTTTATATATAATAAACGTTTTCTTTTTATACATAATACTAAGTATTTAGGAATAACAGATTAAGGCATAACAGATTACTCGGCTCTCAAAGAAAGAATCATTCTGTTGGTTTTCAGACAGGAGGGCAGCATGGGAACACAGGCGGGAACGATGGAAGTGAAAACATTTCTGAGGTGCTTTTTGTCCTGTGTTTTTCACAAAGGCTATTAAGGTAAAAAAAGGAAATATGTGGACTCGGATAAAACCTTTCAGATTCTCACCAGCTCTTTTCCTGCTTCCAGCAGACAGGAAGCCAAGGCAAACATTACAGCTCATGTCTCTTCCCCTCTTGTAGGGCAGCTCTGCAGCAGCTTATTTGGGCACTCCTGCATTTCACCCTAACGTGGTATTTATTGTTTACATTTAGAAACAGCAAAGGAGACCTGGAAACCTTTACATACAGCCACAAACTGCTTATTAAAAATAAAAATTCCTACGGAAGCCACTGCACAGCAACGGATTATCCTGGAGAATGTGATTCTGATTTTATCAGGACAACTGCCTTAGAGGACTCCGTACAAACGAAACTGTTTTCCTAAGTGGCTGATAGCGATGCCATGTCCATATCAGCATTACTCACTAAGCAGGATGGAACTAACTGCCTTCCTTATTTTCCATCTTAACTTCACTGTCGTGAAGCTGGAAACATGCTCCAGGCTTGCACCTTGGGGTAATCACTGCATGACTGCAGAGGTCTAAGACACTGTGCTTCAAGCTTGTCTCCTCTCCTGTTCTCAAGAAGAAAGTCATAAAGAGCTTCAACAAATCACCTCTTACGCTGAAGGAGCAATTTCAGTGCAGCTGTGTAATACAGATACAGTAAAATACCTGCAGGCTGAAGTCATGTATCTCATTAATCAGCACAGCACTGAAAGGTGAATAATATTTTCTGTGCTCTTTCCCCACTCTACCACCCAAACGCTCACTTTACACCACCACGTCAGGTGACTGGCACTTCCTAAGAAAAAGCAATCAGAGTTACATGACCTAAATTCAGCGGAACGTCAATTTAAGTCCACAGTCCATTACTGATACACCCAGGTGTAAGGACAACACAGGGTTCATTTCTTACTTTTGCTCCTATCGTACTCTTTCACCAAAGGAGTGAAGCAGCACTGGTTCTGCACTGCTCAGAGAGATCCTAAAGATAAAATCCAACCTACTTTCATTCTAGGAACTCACTGCTTTGTGTCCAAGGTTTGCCAAGCCAGGAGACAGACGTGCGAAAGCACTAATTTCACGCAGAGCAACCCGAGCAGCACATTAACGCAGCAGTTCCGCCGACAGCCCGTTTCACGCAGGCTAAGACAGTTATGCCCACAGGTCAAATCCAGGGGCTCCAGTCACCACCATTAGTCACTCCCCAGAACTCTCCATTCTTGATGTAAACACCCAAAGCCCTAGGAGCCCGCAAGCAACACGTCAGAGAGCATGGAAATTACAGGAGGCAAAGCAAGGGCAGGCAAGAAGTATTTGCCAGGTTTCCAGGGTATTTGTGTGCCTTGCTGGCTATCCTGCAAGCCTGCAGTATCCTGCATGTTTTGTCTCGAGGCAGCTGATTGCTGACTCAGAAGCTCTGTAAATTCCTTGGCTGGAGCGTTGGGAGAGAAAGACAAAGCCTGTGGAAAAAAAACACATGCGAGAAGAGTGTTCGTGTTGCTATTTACAATAATAGCATGAGGTTGTCACTGACTCACGGCTGCAAGTACGTTCAGGATCTCCAGCACTTGCCCAGGACAAAAGAAACCCATGAAAAACAGGGACACGGGCAAAGAATAATTCCAGGTGGTGGTTCCTTCCCACAGTCACCATGGATGCAGGAATACGAATATTTTACCAAATGCATATATGAGAAAGAAAGCCCAGTGCCCTACTTCTGTCAAAGGTGAGACAAAGGAAGAGATTTTGCAAATGACACGCATAATTTGGTTGTGAAAATTCAAGTTCCTACAGAAAGGGTAGCAAATGCAGGACTCCTAAATTCCATGCCAATACACCTCCATTATATAGGAGTCACTCTTCCCACAGTTTCCATCCTGATTTTTTTAAAAAGTGCTCATTCAACTAATGACTTGAGCCTGGAAAAATAAAATATTATAGGAATGTATTTTCCAGCATTCTTCTCCATTTTTTTTTTCCAGTGGAAACAATTGACTTAATTCCATCTAAATTCACAGCTTGTTCTGTCTAGCTTAAGACAGCATTTTGAGTGAACAAAACATTTGCCAAACTAACTGCGTGGCTCCACTTCAGAGTGCTGACTTTTTCTGAGCACAATGCAAATCTTTTCTTATATTTTGGTTATTCCACAGCCAAACACCAAAAGATGCACCCTTGACAGACAAAACCCTGAGAAGTCAGAGATCAACAAACTGCAGGACTCTATGGAATCCCAAAGCAAGTTGGTCCATCAATCATAAAACCACTGATAGCTCCAACAGCCCCAATTTCCATTGATTTCATCCTTTCCCTAAATTTCCAGTTCCCCAGCAACATTCCCTATGCCTTTGCCTCCCTTTTGTGGCCCCTCAGCTTCTGCCTAAGTGAGACTCAGTAACACGCTCTGGAAACTCCGAGATTCCTGCAGCACCTAGGCAGCCAGCACACACTTGCAACTTGGCGAGCAAAATCCTAAGCACAGATTATTGTTAAGCTGCAGACAGTGGGGACACCTATTTCTGTCTCTCTCCTCCATCCAGCCTCTGGTTTTCTTGTAGGAAATCAACTACCTTTGAGACTTTTATTCCCCATCAAATCTGGATGAAATTGTTCAAAAGTTATTAAGGATGAACTGAAAAGCAGATGGACAAACAGCTCAATCCCCTAAGCCTCCCTTCTTTAAGAAACCACATTAAAAACCAGTCTTTATTCCAACAAATGAAAAAGCTCTGTTTTCACTTCCAGAATTTGATTTTTTTTTTTTTACTTTTAGCTAAAACTAAAGAAATTGACTTTGCTACAATATGTTCATGACTTTCCAAGTGATCATGAGGATCAAAAAGTGCAGCTTTAAGGCAGCAGTAAGACTGCGGAACAGATGGCAAAAAGAGGACAATTTTGACAAGAAAAGCTAAAGCCAGAACTGACAATGATTTTAGCTCTGTATTATGCAGACAAGGAATGGGAAAGCAGGAGGACAAAGGCGTGGTTGCCATTGTTTGCAGCTTCCCTTTTACACCAGATAGAAGAAAGGAATGTCAGCACTGTCCACAGAATGTTTTAAGATGGCATTTAGATCCGCTCCCATTCATAAAATTCAACGCTCCAGCAAATATGCTTGCAGAAAGATTTTTGGGTTTTAATACACTTATCAAACCTGAATCGGTGGGCTTCTGCCCACCATACAGGACTCGTCTGGGTCTCCACCTCTATCCTGTCTAGCCCCCCTCCCAAACTGGGACAGAAGTGGGAGAAAAGATCAAATACCAACTTGGTTGCAAATACAAGAACCCATTCTTAAGGAGAAGCTCAAAGCATATATACAAACAGTTGACAGAATTCTCACATCAAGAAAAACTCAATTCAGTAATGATTTGAGAAGAAATGCAAATTATATCCGAGAACATGGAAACATAAAAACACAGAAGTAGCTACAGATAATATTTTGGTTCTCAAATTCATATAAACATACTGAAAAAAAGTGTATGTTGTTCATTTCTTAAGTGCCACAACATGAGTCCTGAAAATATTAGACCTACAAAATAAAACTGTTTATCTATACAAATTCAACAAACATCCTGTTCTGCTGCTCTGTCCTACGCGACCCTTTGATCACAGCAGAGTGCCTCTGCTGAATGAGCACCAACATAAACAAAGAGGCCAAGAAACTTCTCTGGAAGAGAAGACAAGGAGGAAGAGGTAGCTGCCCACTTACAAGATGGGAAGGGAAGAGTAGGCCATCTACAGAGCTCCACAGTGTAAGCCAAGCTTCAAGAAGAACTACTAGCTCCAACACCCAACATGGCCATGTACTAGGGACATTCCTTATGGCACTAATCTTCACACTGGGTGACCAGTAACCAATACAGTGACCCCTTCTCACCTAGCACCAACTCACCAGCTGTGTGTTTGGGAAGCTGGGGAGTTCTTTACGTCTTGGAACTGTCACCATGCATCCCACTAGAACCAAAACTCTCACGACAAACCTTCTGGAGCGTGGTCATTAATGCAGCAAGCCACAGGAGCAATGCTTCCGCTTATAGGCCTCCCAAAATGCAATGCCATATTACAGCAAAGGCTCCGTTTGGTGGGTGGTGAAATCCATGCACCTTCCACAAATCCTCCTGAGAAAACAGGAGTCCTCAAAACATAAATGCACCTGTTTCAATATAGCAAGTCCTCAGTCCAGAAGCACTTCCCATAAAGACCATACCCCACACCTGAAGGCAGTCAGACCACGGGCATTTTCTGATGAGCAACACATATCCCACTTCCAAGTTAAGTGAACAATTGCTTCCCACTAGGTGAAGGTGACTTCACTACCAGGCTGAAGCACATGGAGGCTTCTCACTCTACCACTTACCAGGGCAAGAAGGCTGAATGCCACTCCTTCATTTGAAGTGCTTTGAAGCTGTGCCTGATGTTACATTTCAATACAGAAACTCACTCTAAATTTAGCTCCTGCCCAGTTTTACAAGCTGGACTTCCTCAGAGTTCTTCAAACACCATCAAATAACACGAGGAAAGCTCCTATACCAAAAAAAGGCCTCCAAGAAATGACTAATGACACTTCCACAAAACTTTATGACTCCAAATGCAGATAAAAGAAACCAGTCACCTTAGCAAGACATACCAGCTTTTGACATCATATAGGACATGGATTGATTCATCTTTCTGAGCCAACATGCTATGCCACAAGAAAAGGAGGTTTTCAGAAAAGCTTTACTGGATGCTAGAGAACAAGAGCATTGTTCTGACCCAATTAGAAATTGTGAGCAGAATGAAGACTGGAGGCTAGAAACACCCTGTAACCACCTCTGCAGCCCAGTGAGTTGAGTCTGCTGAGGCCTTCAGGTTCTACCAGCACACTGATTATCCCAAGCCATTCCACAACACAGTGAGAAAACAAAGAGAGCCTATATTTATATTTGAGAGAGGGGAGGAAAAAAAAAAGAAATCTCATAAAAGATATTATCTAACGAAACTCACATGAATACATTTTTTCAAATTTATAAGTCAAGGTTTCTATGTGTCCGAACCCAGTACCAAAAGACAGACTGCAACGATCACAAAAGACAATGTGGGAGAGAGAATCAACACGGACAAAGAGACAGACACAACCACAGGATCTGCAAGTGACAAAAGGAAAAGTATTACCATTTTTTTAAAGAGCACGCAGAATGGTTCATGAGATCTGAAAAGCTAGGTCCACTGTCTAACACAGTACGTGCTGCCTTCCATTACGTGCCCTCGTCTCCACCTACGTGTGTAAGTTCTCCCTTTTATTACCTAATCCTGCCTTACACAGGTCAAGGATCACGACTCACGTAGAACGACGGGGTCCAAACTAGGCTAAACTTACCAAAGCCACCTTCATTTGGGTCATAGAGAGAAGCATCTTAACACCTCAGAAGCAAACTCAGAGACTGGTCACTTGTGCCAGCATTTATTCTAACCAAGGCAAATGGCTGCCTGGACTTTTAAGTCCAAGGCTCACTCCTCAGTGGTTCGGTAAATACCAGACTCTCACAAAACAAAAAACAAACATTCCAGTTACAGACATTAAAAATGTACATGGGAAAACAAGTTTTAGTTGTGCTGCTTCCAATTCTCAGCTGTTATGGGTGTGGAAAAGAGGCAGGCACTTTCTCAAAGGAAGAAGTGGAGAAGGGAGTTAGAAAATAGGATTAAAAGATTCTTAATTCCACCCTCCACACACACTAAGGCATCACAAATCAAGTACACTGCCCAGAGCAGTTCTAACAGATTATTTAATGGACTTATACCCTCCTTCTGTGGAGGAGGACTTAATATGCAAAGCAGAGGGACTTAAAAAATTTGGGATTTTTTTTTTTCCTAATGTAGATCTTGCAAGACTCTTCTGGGAGCAAAGAAATCTAAGTAAACAGACATTCAAATAGAAGAGACAAAGACTTGTCCAACCCACAAACCACTTTATTTAGAGGCTGTTGAACTTATAAAAAACCCAAACCCCAAGCTTTCTTCTAGAAAAAGTCGAGAAAGGGCTAGGACCATGCTATAACCCATTGGTGCAACCTCAGCCTTTATAATTGCCAGGTAAAATATACATGAAGAGCTCAAAAAACACCTAAGAAATTGGACCTTCAACCCAGACCTCCAGAACTGCCACTTCTTTTCCTTAACCAGAAAGGTCCAACCAGAAACAGCATCTCGAGGACTCATCTGCAGATGAGGACCAGCTCCTTGTTCACCACTACCTGCCACATGCCTTCACTTGTCACTGTTAATATATCCAGCACTCTAACACAGCTGCCCCCAACCCACGCACAGCCAACAGACCCGAGCTCGACCAGCAGGTTGACTCCCTCAAGAAAATCCCACAGTGCATTTATGACAACTGATGAGCGTACCTGACTCCTGTAGCTCAATCAGCTACACCTAGCATTCTTTTCTCCTTCAAAGTTGTCCACGAGAACGTGTGCTGTGTAGTCTCTCTAAATGTCTAAAACCAGAAATGGCAATGGCAAGGAACTGAACCTAGGGTAGACGCAGCAGGCTGTTTCTTGATGCTCTGTGGGCCACCACAGACCTGTATTGTCCTCCCACGTTATTCACTAGATCAGACCATAATATACAATCAAGCAATTTCACTTCATTTTGCAAAGGCAGAAAAGTACACGCTTCGGCAAGAGCACTACTGACCAAACAGAGCTTGAATGAGACAAAGCAGGATTTCAAGGGTATCAGAGACTGGTTTCCATCAAGTTTTTGGCAGATTCAGTATGGAGCTCCATCTCATTTTCCCGCACAACTTAAGAGTCTCGTGTCTAGACTCTTAAGGCCTGGGGATTCCAGATAACAGAAGAGACACTGAACGTGTTCAATGGACACAATGCTAAATCCCAATTCAGCAGATCGCAGGAAGAAAAACCACACGCACACAATAATCCTATAACTTTTGTTTCACAAATTTCTAAGTTGGATCATTTAATCAAGGGCTATTTCACAGGTCCCACAAACCTCTTCTGTAAGCTGTCCCAAGCTGAATTCCTGTAGACACGTTTTTATTCTCAGAGGAAAAAAAAGAGTCTCTATCCTAGTCTTTTCTCAAAGCACTCGCTTACTGTACTCACATCTTCGAGTTCTTAATTTGACAGTATCTTAAACTTGTTTTATTATTAACCCTTAATAAATTTACTCATGTAAAACTTTCCTTTTCCAAAGATAAGAATACTCACCCTTTGCAGTCCAGTACACTCTGCAATCTTTAGTAACAATAATAATAATTAAAAAAAGCAAAGCAAAATCCAACCCTTAGCAACTAACAAACTTCACTGTGAGCCTGTCAAATAACAACAGATCAAATCTAGCAGTTTTATGAAAACTCATCTCTATTACACAATCCTGCGTCTCCAACGCTTCCCATCATTCATTTTCCTCATAGGTACAAGGATTTACCAGGAGACAGGAAAACACTGCAACAAAATAACCTGTTTAACATTTTGGCTAAACTATCACAAACAGGTAGAATAAGAAATCCACATTTTCTCATGCTACAAAACACGCCAAAATCTTGAAAGGTAACCCAGATTATAGGTAGAGTATGGCAAAAACACAACTCGTAACACAGAACTTTCAACTCTGGACATCAGTTATTATCATTTGCACATACTGTTACACAGCTTAAAAATAGTACCAGGCAGTATGTTCCCCACTTGGCCGGACATTTGACTCCCAGTAAATGCTGAAACAGTCTCAACTGCCCAGAGAGCCATTCCCCTCCGGCTGCCGAACCCACAGGAGATGCCTCTCTCAGCAAAGCTCATGCCAAGCTCGATGCCTCCAGCAAATGAGGATCTGTTAGGAAATCAGTTACAGAGGAAAGAGGTGGAGGCGGTTTTGTGATTTACTCTCCTCTCCCTGAGGCTTTGGCAAGCGGTTCCTGCAATAAGATGGCAGTCATCACTTCCAGAGGCAGATATTACCAGTCTGCTCAAACACAGCTGCACTGGTGGGGACATGAAAAGACTTGGTACGAATTACTCAGAGATTTAATCCAATCTAAGTGTAAGGATGCCATTCAGCAGAAACTGTTCCTAGTAGCGAGCACACATAAAAGCTTCTCTTCGCCTTTCATCCTCAAGGACTTTCTTGTCTAGTCTTTTTAATTCCATCCTCCTTTGGATAAAGGCCATTCCTCTGCAAGGATATCTGGAGGTCTGAGGCGGATATCTGGAGCTGAACCTGCCAGCTCTGGCAGAGAAAGCTGCTCTATGAGAAGGCACGAGCACTCCCTTCAACAATGCAGAGCTGAGAGCCCCCACCAAGGGACCTACAATCCCCTTCAGTGCAAGACATCCACACACAGCTCTTGAACAGGTAAAGCTCTCGGCGGTCACAGAGAAGCATGGCTTCATGACCAACTTCTGCCCAGCATCATTGGACAGCCCTGATGCACTGCTTTGCCACTCCTCTGCTTGCAGGCTGGAACTTCTCCGGTAGGGCAATCCACAGTTTCCACTGGCAGATGACTCAGTGCTGGACCTTGGGCTCAAACTGAATAATTTCCATAATCCCTTATTTCATAACACCATTCTCCATCTGGTATTTGAGCACTAGCCAGAATAACCCTTTTTCAAAATGCTTTTAGCACAGTAAGGAGAAGGGGCAAGAGAGACCACAGGTAACTTGTGACGTTCTCTGTGCTAACACCAACGGGCTGCTGCTAGCTTACCTGAAGGCAGGCAACTTCAGAATCAGACGGGCAAGCTCTCTTTAAGAAGAAAAATATTGAAATTAAAAATATTTCATTTTTAATTCAGGCTCAGTCAGCATGGACTGGTAGCACAGCACAGCTCCGTGAACTGAGGATGGACAACAATGGTGGCAGAACCAGAGCATGGCCGTAGCTGCTCTCCTGGAAATCTATATGGTGCTCCTGTGCAGCAGATCACAGCGTGAACTCTAAGTTCCTCTCTCCAGAGAGGACAACCTGGGGCCTCCGACATCTGGAAACCACCCTCCCTCCAGCTGCTGACTAGTATTAAACAATTTAGTGTTCATATATATGCCATTAGTTTACGCTAACAGAAGCATATGCTGCTATTAAGAAGGCTTGATTTTCTCCAATTTGAAGACTGAGAAACATAAAAAAACTTGTTCCTGATTACACTGGAAGCCACCAGTGAAATCCATATGTCTACTCTCTCCACTCCCCTGTCCTTTCCCATGACTACATCCCAGAAATTATCACAAGCAGCCTTTTCTCCGTGGACCTGAGAGATCTGGCTAACTGTAATGAAAAGTTTCGTATGCCATGGGGTAGACTAGAAAACTTTGACATTTGGACCTTCAAACACTTGGAGTGGCCACAATGAAAAGGCAATGCTTGCTTTTAACTTTCCATTTCTATAAGATCCCTGGTAGAGTAGATTATTTCAGCTGGAGGGGATCTACAATGATCATCTCGTCCAACTGCTTGACCAAAAGTTCAAGAACGTTGTTAAGGGCATTGTCCTTCTGAAAGCAATATGGCTGATTTCCCTTCCCTGGCTGACACCACCGACGGAGCGTGCACCTTCTACAGTAGTTACAGGACATAATTCAGTAGTTATCGGGGATAACTGGAGAACGCTCATTTGGCAGACCAAAAGGCAGACAGAAGGATGCGAGGCTGACAGAAATGGGCAATTTCCTGAGCCATATCATGCTGTGGCAACTGAGATTGGCAATGTTATTTGTCTCATCCCTGTTATCACCCCAGAAGTTTCTTCCTGAACCCAGTTGTTTTGATGATCAATAGCTTTCTTTTAATTTCCAGGTCAAGTTCATACCTCTTTGTTCCTGTGATGATACTGACCTACACATTAGCTTTCCCTCTCTTCCTACATATATTTATAGACAGATGTCACATCCCATCTTGATCTTCACTATACTGAGGTTAAATCAAGCTCTCTCTGTCGAAGATAGGCCTTCCAAGGAGAAGAACCCCATATTGTCGGGTTTGGGGTGTTTTTTTTTGAGAGGGAGAGAGCATATACAATCTTATGAAGGACTACAGCTGTGCAGTGCACATGGCCAGATGAGTTCTCACAAGCAAACAGCTTAACAGGGTGCATTCCACAGGGTACCCCCCTCTCCTGACAATTCTGGAATTGCCTTAGCCTATTCCACAACTACAACCCAGTTCTAGTACACACTGCAATGTACTCATGGATCACAGGGATCACTACTTCCCTTTTTCTGGTCACTTCCAAGTGAAAGGACATCATACCGTCTCATTCTTGTTTTTAAGCTATTGAATTGAATTTCATTTGTATCTCGAACTCTAGTTCTTTCCACAGAATATCAACGTAAAGATCAAGTTAGTCTCAAAGGAGTAGCATGACACTCTTCATCCTTAAAGAACAGAAACAGTAACCTTTCTCTAAAAAACTAGTTCCTTCTCCTTTTAAACACAGTTTGGTACTTTCTGTTGGCAAGGAAGATGCTCTAAACAGTAGCACTCATTCCAATATCCAAGCCTCACTCATTTTCCCAACTGAATGGCATCAGCTATAAGTAGCCTTTCACATACATGTGATGCAAGCATGACACATTCAGTAGAATGTATGATGCCCCCATATAGAGATCAATGCTTCACAGTGCATTCATTAGCAGAGAAGTGTCTTGTGTTCACATCTCAGTGAGCTTCTGGTGGGTACAGTAGGAGCTTCAGAACACCGTGCATCCTAGCAGAGAATTAAAATATCATACATGGGGAAACTGACTGACCTCAAGCACTAGAGCAACAGAAGCAGGATGAAACAGTGCCAGGGCTATCAGAAATCCATCTGATCAAATTGTGAAGGAAACAAATATGATTATTTGGATGCAGCAGTCTCTCCAGAAAAGAGGTGCAACATTAACACCTCTGGTCAGGAGCCTGATAAAGCTTCACATGGAAGATATACAGTCCTGCCTCCCATGGGCTGTCAGGCTAGTCCAGCTAACACAGAACTTGTGATCAGCCCTTCCAGTCTCCCCTACTTCCTGACCCATTTCTGTCAACATAATAAATAGGGTAGAACATCCATGATAGTGGCAGAAGTAAAAATGTGTGTTAAGTTTCAGACTACAACTCAATGTTCGAAACCAGAGAAATGGGGTTCCAGAGCACTCTCCCGCAAGAAAAACTCAAGGCAATTAAAGACTTACTCAGTTTATTGATAGAACACAGTTTTCTGAGACTGAAAAGGAACAGACATCCTAGGATTTGCCTCCAAACTAATCCAGTGCTTTGATATTACTGTACATACGTAGACATCACGATAAATGCACAAATAATATGCCAAGCCAGAATCAAGTGATCTTTAACAATGACTGAAAAAAATACATACACAGGAAAAAAGCTTAATTGAAGGTTTATAATGGGGTGTAAAATTACCAGCTTTCAAAGCCTTCAGCTCTACACAGATGAGTTTTCTGTCAAAGTAGCTGATATTGTAGCCATTTCTGTAACTGCCTGTCCTCTTACTGGTGCATGTCTTGTGCAGGGTGGGAAGAAACGCGAGGGAGGTGACCCTAGTCATTTGAAACTCCATCTCCTTGCCAGGACGGATAAAATTTCGCTTCTTCCTCCATTTTAAAGAATTGCAGCCTTGAAAGCTGAAGGCAGCAACAGAATTCCAGAATTTTGCCTATGTGTGTAAGGCTGAAATAAACAGTGCTGTTTACAGAGTGGTTGTTTGGAAAGATGGGAAAGAGGTTCATGCAATTTCAAGAAAATTGTGCTTTCGGTAGTGCACCAGGGTGCAGAAGCAGCACACTAAAAACTGCTGGCACACTCCTGCACGTTGTTTACTTTGGAAAATAAGATGTAAATGTCTTTTTCCCCCTGAAAGGCATAGATACACTATGCAAAGAAATGCTTCAGGCAATTTATGCCACACCTGTGTCCCCACAGCTAATAAAGGAATGTAAAATAACTACAAGCTATACAGGTGTAATCAGTTCACCAAATTACATCAGTGAATTGAAGGGGTAAGTGCTGCTCTGGTGCTTTGAGCATGTAGTATACTGCCCAGGAGTCCATTACCCCAAAAGTAGAAAAATTATTTCATGTGTCTTTGAATTGCTTTTAAAAATACCTAAAATACTCCAACAGTGTAGTTAATTTAGGACTGCCCTAATCTGAGGCTGGATGAGCTTGGGTTTCCCTTTTCCATATATGTTACATAACAGTGACTTCATTTCCATTAGTGTCCTGGCTAACTCCTCGGATCTGCCAGTAATACAGCCATTAAGCCTATCAGTAGCATTTCAAGAAATCCTACTTTTAACAGAAAGATCAGTGTTGATGCATGTCTATCAGTCCAGTCCAGAGTTGCTGGCACATTTATGAACAGCCATAGATTGAGACCTGCCAGTATCTTAGAGAAACAGAGAACAAGACAGCAGCAGGTTTACACTATCTAGCTGCACAGAAATGCAAAGCTACGTCCTTGACAAGCAAAATGCTGTACTGTTCACTGGATACAAGAGGGGATCCCTTCTGTAGTTTGGATTGCTACTTGCTAAAGTGCTTCCCAGTGTCCCTATGCCCGTTATACTTGCCACTTTTGGAGAAAACAGGCTGCCCGTGTATTTTATGGAGAGTCTCAGAGCTCATCTCTGTATAGACTGCAGGGTGTAACCCTAAGGTTACTCAACATTTAGGTATTTCAGTAACTCACAAGACACACTGGAGAGAACATTACTGGTATCACACACTCAATACTCAGCATAGCACTTACTGTCTCTGTGCATCCCTGTCTCACCATTAGACTCCCACGTCGCTCCACTCCGGGGGACAAGCTCAGAGCTATTAATTAGTTATACCACGTTACATTAACATCAGCTCATACAAGCAAAGTAACAGCAAGGTAACACCTGATCGAAACGGCCAGCAAGACAGGTACCTTGCTGTTAGACACTGCTTTCCCTAGACAAAGCAGCAGAGGGAACCTGCACGAGAAGTTGGCAAGACTACAACAGCTACTTGAAGCAAGGCAGATGTGGGTGCAAAACAGGTGCAAACAAACTCAATCCCTTATCTAAGGTGAGTTCAGTTTTCACCTAACAACTAAACACATCAACCTGTGCCCACAGCTATTTCAATCCTACCTCAGGTCAGCCCAACGAGTTTTGAGTGTAACCTCCACAGACCTACCACACCTTGAGGACGAACGACCACATGAAGTGAACAAGATCAGCTTCCTCTACGCAGAAAAACAAGGATGCTCTATGGCCGGAGTCTCCAGGCAGGATGCCCCACTGTCTCAGCAGTCTTTCTTACAGGCAAGATACAGCATGAAGAAACTTCAGCATGCTTCCCTTCTGATTTCCTCCACTGAACACAAGAAGTTGAAAGCCATTCATGGAAAACCAGCACGTGTGCATAAAAGGAAAAATTAGTCTCTCCCAACTAGGCTACACTCAACAACAAGAGTCAGTACTAAACTGACCCTGAGAGTATTAAACTGGAGGCCTGGCGTGCCATTAGCTTTCCTCCGATCAGTACATTTCACTGCAGAAAAAGCGGGATCATTTCTGGAGGAAATAGATTCTGGTTTCCTTTTCTCTTCTTGGTTAGGGAAGTTGATTTGGCTGTTGATTAGGGAAGTGCACCAACCTACCTTGTTTAAAACTCTTACGAAGAGTGGGTCAAATTAATAAATTGTGAGTCACAGAACCACAGAATAATTAAAGCTGGAAAGGATCTCTGGAGATTGCCTAGTCCAATTCCACTGCTCAGAGCAGCTAGAAGAGGTTACTCAGGACTGTGCCCAGTCGGGTTTTGAGTATCTCCAAGGATGAAGCCATGAGGGACGCTTTAGACCTAACAATATCCTTTGCAGCAGACAGACCTGCATTTTTAACCTCTGGGTAGATTAATTCTTACGTAACCAGGCAATACAGGAGAGGATAGATGCTCAAGTCCCAGCACACATCACCCTAAAAGGTAAAGTCAAGTGAGTCAAAAGCAGAAAGTCACTTTTTCCCCTATATTCATGAAACTCAAGCTCCTCAGATTTCCTCCTTTCCTTGAAACAAAATGAAGTGTTTATTTCCAGGCCTCATGGAACATTAAACAAAAGGAGGCATAACCCACGAAGATAACACATGAAGCTGCTCTCTAGTAGAAGGGATTGTAGCTGTTAATCCCACTTCACATTCTACTTTCTAAACAAAGGCAACACCTAGCCCAAAGGTTCAACTAAACTGTCTCCTCTCTCCTTGAAAACACTTCTTTCTGGTCAAGTTTGGTGACATTTGAATTTCAACTGAACGAGCTCTGGAAGAATCAGAAAAACATCGAAGGGGACCTCAAGAAATGATCGAGTATCAAGTTGGTCCAGATGTTGGCTCAGAACATGCGAATTTCTTGCGAGCTGCAGTATAAAAGACGTACCTAATGACATCAAAAAGCATATTCACACCTAATAGCAAAACAAAAATAATTTAAAAAAATATCCATGCTAGATTTTCCAAGGTAGAATGTAATTCCTGGCACTGGGGCTACAGGGAATAGCTGTTCAGCTGGCAACTGAACCACAAGGTTTTAAATAGATAGTTCAGAGCCAGAGATTATTCCCTTATCCTGTGCTGCCAGTGTTACAGGGCTGTGAGGAAATGTAACACTGATGTACAGAGAGGAAGCAAAAACATTTCGCTTTAAAATCACATTACCTACCTTTGCCTTTAGAAAAATCACATTTTGGATGACTTGCAACATGTCAATATGATTTAAAACCCTGGATATCTGGAGAATCCAGTCAAAGACCTAAGATTTAGTTTTGGCGCAATCGAGAGTCTTTACTTCTTGCAGGGTCATCATTTCCATTTTGAAGAACTCAAAAAAATAAGGTTCGTCTCTGGGATGAAAAGTTGTTTCCAGTGCCAGTTCACAGTAGCTACTTAAAAGCAGTTGGGAAAACAAGTGATTTTGCTAGGAAAAAAAATGTCGCTTATGGGGGAAGACAAGTAAGAAACCAGCAGAACAGGCTGACCCTACAAACAGGGAATTTGGAAAAAAAAGCTTTGTTTAATGGAAATCTATTACATACAAGCATGTTGGACTGGAGAACCTCTAGCAGGTCAGCCCTCTTAGGCCCAGGGTCCTTCTTCCTCTCCTCATCCCCTAATAGGAGGGTCTGGCCACAGGATTTGAGGAGATTACCAGGTCAAAGCTGGAAGTATGTTCCAGCCAGCAGTCTAAAAGTGAAGTTAATCACCTCAGCACCTTTAAAGGGGTAAGGCCTGGGAAAGGCTGAGCCAGACTGCCTCCATTAACCAGCCTGAAACTAATCACGAGCCACGGAACTGCCACGTCTGATCGCACGGGCGAACGAGCCCTGGGCAAAGGTTATTCAAGGCAACAGATGTTGGGCAATCCAGAACACACTTCTTGACACTGCTCCACACAGACCACTTCAGCAGCGTCATCACAACACTGAAGTCCTCCATTCAGAGGTCTGTATTAAGGCTCCAGGAGACCTCCTAGCAGCCTTCCAGTACCTGGAGGGCCTACAGGAAAGCTGGAGAGGGACTTTGGACAAGGGTGTGTCGTGATAAGACAAGGAGCAATGGATTTAAACTGAGAGGGGGAAGATTTAGATTAGATATAAGGAAGAAATTCTTCACTCTGAGGGTGGTGAGGCACTGGAACTGGCTGCCCAGAGAAGCTGTGGCTGCCCCATCCCTGGAAGTGTCCAAGGCCAGGTTGGATGAGGCTTTGAGCAACCTGGGGTAGTGGAGGGTGTCCCTGCCCATGGCAGGGAGGTTGGAACCGGATGATCTTTGAGGTCCCTTCCAACCCAAACCATTCTATGATCAAAAAGAACTTTTGCTTTAAAAAAAAAACAAGATACCATTTGTGCGTGTGAGTGTATTCAGAAAACAACTATCTCCACTCAAATCCTCTGGAAACCAGGGAAAGAATTTCTAAGCATTTTACAGTAGAAAAACCACTTGGCTTAATGTAGACATGAATACAAGCACTGAAAAAGTGAAACCTTTCCAGTGCCATCAGTGCAGAGGGTGGCTTCTCACAGTGGGCACCGCTAAACTCGGCCACCGCACTAGCGCACACTGCCACTGGGCACACTCAGAACCAAAGAATCATTCCAGTTGGAAAGGACCTTTAATATTGAGTCCAACCATTAACACTGCCAAACCTGCCACCAAACCACATCGCCAAGCATCACATCTAAATGTCTTTGACACCTCCAGGGATGGTTTAGCCCTCCATATCCAGGGCTAAACAGTAGCCAGCTATTCCATTACCGAATGACCCCTCCTCGAGTGTGGAGAGGAATTGGGAAAAGGAAGGAAGACCAGTGGGTTGAGACAAGAACTATGTAATAATTAAAATAAAATAGAAAGGAAAATAATGATAACAATGATATATACAGACAAGTGATGTACAACACAACTGCTCACACCTCTTGACCAATGTCCAGCCCTCTCCCAGCTAGCGATCCCACAGCAGGAAAGTCTCAAAATCACAACCCCAGAAAAAGAGAGAGAGTAGGTCTTGGGAGCAGAATGACAGGTGAGACCCTCCAGGGACAGTGACCATTGAGGAAGAGAGATCATCCCCAACAAACTTACCAATTTATTGTGAGCATGACTTTACATGGTATGGAATACCTGTTGGCCAATTCAGGCGCCAATTCAACCCTGGCCACACTCCCCCAGGTTCTTGGACATCTGGGTCATTAGCAAAAACAAGCTGAAAAGTCCCTAATCACTATGGACACCTGCACACCACAGCTGGCTGCAAACTAAAGCAAAGCATCTTATCAACTTTCTTCTCACCAAATCAAGTGCTGCAGTCTTCTTAAAAACGCAGCTTACTTTAGAGATGTAATTTCTCTGAACAGAAGATTGATTCCATGATTCTAACCGAGCAAAATCAGGACAGGGATTCAACCACTTCCCTGGGCAGCCTGTTCCAATGCTTGACAACCCTTTCGGTGAAGAAATTTTTCCTCATATCCAATCTAAACTTCTCCTGGAGCAACTTGAGGCCATTTCCTCTTGTCCTATCGCTTGTTCCTTGGGAAGAAAGACTGATATCCACCTCACTACAACCTCCTTTCAGGTAGCCGTAGAGAGTGATGGGGTCTCCCCTCAGCCTCCTTTTCTCCAGGGTAAACAACCCCAGTTCCCTCAGCTGCTCCTCATAACACTTGTGCTCCAGACCCTTCACCAGCTTCGCTGCCCTTCTCTGGACACGCTCCAGCACCTCAATGTCCTTCTTGTAGTGCGGGGCCCAAAACTGGACACAGTACTCAAGGTGTGGCCTCACCAGTGCCGAGTACAGGGGGACAATCACTTCCCCAGTCCTGCTGGCCACACTATTTCTGATTCAACTTGTTCATAAACTTATGAATTTATGCTGAAACTTGGAAGAAAACATCTCAAGCAACAATTTTTAGCCAAAATTTTTGTTATGGCACAATTCAAGTCTTTAGGCTAAAGAGGTCAGCTACTGCTTGTAGAAGCGTTCACTGAGTTTCTTCTGCATTTGATACATATTCTGCCATCCTTCCCCTCACGTGGAAAGGGAAGCCAGCCCTACTACAGGCACTTGACTTTTAAAAACAAGCTTGTTCTCATTTAAAGAAAGAAATCTGCACATCTACATTTCTGAAATTATCAAATATCCCAGATTTCATGCAGAGTTTTTTCTCTAGTGACCTGGCTCCTCAAGTAGTAAATAAAAAGCACATCTCAGAGACACAACAGGGCTCTGCAAATTATTAAAAACACATTCCTGCTCCTACAATCCTCAAAATTGAACTCTTCAAGGCCCATTTCAACCACCAACCTTTGAATACGGCATTAACATTTTGGAAGGAGCACAACTGCCTCATTTCAAAATTTGCTTTCTTACCATTGCTAAGTTTAAATATTAATTACTTCAATGCTGCTTTGAGCTTTTCCCACTTAATGAACAAAAAGGAGTGCAGATTTGTTTAGACTATTTAAAATACTAAAAATTCATCCAAAGAGTTACACGTATCTTGGCATATCTAGTAATACTTTACAGATCATTACAATACGATGTTCAGCTTTGAGATAAGGTATCAAACAGGGTTTTAGTTGTTTTGAGGCTTGAATGTGCCACAAACAGAACGAGCAGGAAAAGCCACTGCTGGTTTGGTTTTTTTTTTTTCTCTATCTTTCTTAGTTTTTAGATCCCACAGTGGAGTGGAAGCCCTCCTAGAAAGAAGGCTGATTCTCTTCAGTACTATCTCTCCATTTCAGATTGTCAAGAACCGTCCAGGGAACAGTTTCTAGGACGGAGGCAGAGAAACCTTCCAAAATCAGCTGCTAGTTTTGTAAGGTTAAGGACACCCTTCTCAGTCTATTTTGGTCACCAATAATTGCACTGGAATGGCACTAGAGATTCCAGAGGGAAGGCTCTGTTATCTATCACCGGCAAGCGAGCTACGTTGAGCTCTCTAAATGCATCTCAGAAGAATCAAGGGTTTTGTTTTTCCTACATTTACAGCACTGCAAGAACAGAACAAAGAATACAGTCTATCAGACATTTTTTAACGTCTTAATATGTTTTCATTCTAAATTTCAAAATTTATCCAGATCACTGAAGCATGCATTTCTTAAAACTGAACATTTAAAGTGTCACCTCAGCCAGACACGAAGAGGAAATTCAGCACCTGCACCCAAAACAGAAGTGCTAACAGACATTTCTGCCTTCAAAAAGCCAAAGACAACACGCTTGTTCATCAAAACCAGTTCCTGAATTTTGCAACTTTCTCTTCCAGTCCTGTGGTTTCACCCGGTTTATTAAATCACATCCCTCTGTATTATTAAGTACTTAATGATACTGCAGAAAGGAACTACATCACTTCTGTGGTCGGAAATCTAGCCACGCAACCTTCCTCTGTTAATGCACAACTGGAGGCAACAACTAGCAGCAGATGCATCCAGGGTGGATGCAAAATTCACGAAGTCATGCTTTGTTTGAATCTATTTATTCAGGATATCTATTTCATGCTACCACTGAAAGGTATCTGTTTCCCTTTCCCTCTGATTCTGGAAATGTGAGTTTCAAGAGAAGATCACACTGCCTCTATCCTTCCCTAACCGAAGAAACAAGAACAGCCTCTTCAGTCAGGTCTGAGATTTGATATGACTCCCCACAGGGCTGCACAACTATCACCACAAAAACGGAAGAGAAAAAGACACACAGGGTTTGTGGTGAGATGGGACCCACCCCTCAGGCAACAGTGGGATCTTCAGCTGGGTTACGTAACTCATGAAGAGGCACCCTATGGATATTCTTACACTTTAGGGAAGAGGCCGTAAGAAATGTAAAATAAGCTCCCTCATTTTTCAAAGTCAGAGAAAGCTGAAAAAAAAAAAAACTAAAAATCAACAAGGTCTTGGCAGAGGAAAATACGTCAGTATTTTAAAAAATTCTGCAGTTCCAATCACCTCAGTATGACAGCACGTCTGGAAAACGTTCTTTTTTTTTTCAGTTGCAGTACCACTATGTTTAACTAGAAGTTGCATAAGCAAAGCCAAGAACACCCAGCCTGCTTACTGTTAAAGAAAAATTATAAATTATTTGTTTAGATCTTCCCACTGAGATTAGACCCTCTGGATACTTGAAGGAAACACCTCTTTAAAAACGCAGACACATTTCATCTTGCTTATCCCTTTAAGAAAGGTTCCAATCACTCTTTTAATATTCCCATATTTAACTTCAGATTTAGAAACCTGTCGATTCATCGCTGCCTTTTTCTTGTGCTCACAGCAGCTGCACACTTCCCTGCAGAATTTCCTTCTAGGATCTTAACTTGACTTCTTAGGGCTACAGCTAACTGGCTCTCCACAAACTCTGGAGGAACATCAACTTGGCATACTTCTGGGAAGTGGGGAAAGTCTGTCCTTCAAGTCATTTATAATTATACCTGAGACCTCCTTTGAGCACGTCAAGTCCTTCTGCCTCGAGCCCTTTGTACACGCAGCTACAGAGCATGACAGCGTTCAAGATTCCTTCTCCTGTTTCCTCGAGAATCTTAACACGGGGGATATCTGTGCTGACTGATGGCCATGTTTTCATGCAGGATTTTCAGGAGGAGAGGTAGAGGCAAGCACAGAAAATAAACAGCAAGCATATAAAGGCAGCTTACTTTCACAGCCCACCGCCGGTGGAGCGCATTACGTTGGGTGAGAAGTTCCTGAATGATGAGAATTGCTTTTTTAGGTTATAAGCAGTTACAAGATTTCTGACTATGTCATTTTATTGCAAGAGCTTGTGTCACCACCACCCTCTGATAAAAAGAATATCTACTAGCTACCAAAACAACAGCTTTTTAAACTTAAAAAGCAATGTATATATTGTCAGACAAAAACAATTACGAAGATGTCCACCTATCATGCACTCAAAAGTCAGCAGATGCTGAAATCAAGGCTGTATCTTACTACTTATTGTGATCTGGTCTAATTGCACCAGTATAACAAACTGGTTTCCTACCTCTGCCGACAATTCCATCACTCAAAACCAGGAATCATAATTCAATATGGTTGTGGCAACAACCAGCCATTCTCATACCATCCCCACAAGTTTACCATAGTCATAGTCCTGTGGGGTTGTTTTTTTTTTTCATTTTATTATTTCAAGCCTTCTTTTAGCAGCCAAGTGCAGCAGTACATGAAAAAAGCTGTCGTCCATATCTACCACTAAATCCTAGGCGCTGAAGCACTAATACTTTCAAGTCTGAGAGACATGGCCACAGCCAGTACTCAAACATAACCACTGACTTAAGCTTTTTTGTTGTTGTTCTCCACATCCCTGCCAATTTTTCAGCATCCATGCTTTTATTTTGTGACACAGGTTCCCAAACAGCCTTTTGACAGGAAAAGGACATCGAGGTTCCCATTCAGAAGTCTCCCAGAAGTTTCCCAAAGGGTCAACCAGGTAAAATCTCCACATTTCAATGGGAATGCTCTTGTTCTAAGCCAAGAATTAATTTGGCTGTAACAAATGAAGCTAACGATTTAACAAGAATGGTATAGAGAAAGGTTACTGTGGCTGTTAGGATTTTCACACTAATCATTTGTATTCTATATCAGTCACACGGTACTTAAGCAAAGAGCAAATGAGAGGTGCACACCTTTGCAAGTTAACCGTAGATGTCATGCCATATTTTTCAGTTAGACCAGAAGAGACCTGAAGAATTTAAAACAGTCAAAGCTAAAAAGGCATTTCTAACCACACATTGAACGTATAGCAAGAATCATAAAACAGTTTTCAACAAAACTTGTCATTTTATCCAAGTAAATGTACAGGTTTACTTGAAAAAGAGAAGTACTTCCTGTTCAACGTTTTTTCTCCCTTTATTCATCTCAGTTTATGACATGACTTAACTCTAAGACTTCTACACAGTTTTTGAATGAAGATTAAATCCAAAGTATTTCTTCAGCATTCATCACCAACACTTAGAAAAACCAGTACAGGAACAGTATAATGGAAGCTTTTATAGGATTTGCCATGGTGAGTTTTCACTAACATTCAATTAGAATTAAAAAAAAAAAAAAACCAAAACCACAACACTTACAAAAGATCAAACTTTAGGTTCGAGCTCATGGTCTATTTTAAGTGTGACCATCTGATTATTTGAGAACCCAGAGCGACACTTCACAAGGTTAGATACTTTATTCCCACTACAGAGTTTCTCTCAGCCAAAGTTGTGAGCTACTCATATGGCTCTGAAAGGTCAAAAAAAACCCCAAAACTCTTACTTCGATAAGTTACTTTTATTCAGCTTGAAAACCTATCTGATTTACCATCTTCAGCCAGCAAGCTGATCAAAGAGCAGATCTCCAGAGCAGGCCTACTCTCCTGAAGTATGTTTTGTTCAGGAAAACGTAAGCCATCTGTGATGTTTTGTCTTTCACAGGGTGAAATTGTACCACAAAGCAGCTAAAGATAACACAATGATCATACATTTGCAAGCAGCTAATTAAGCTTTGCCTAAGCAGGCAGAAAGCAACCACAGCTTGAACAACTACAATTTCTACAACAGTTTTTCATCTTTCTTTCCAAAGTCAAAATACGTGGTGCTCCAGATCCTCTAAAGGGTTATGAGTCAGCTGGACAAGCCAGGTTACATCTTATTTTTTTAAATCAGGAGAGATTTTCATATGGCATGATTAGATCCGAGTTACATGGGTAACAAGTGTACCAAAGATCCAGAAGGGAGAAGTTGTAGAGAAACGGGAAGACAAGCTCAGTTGGAAACAATCCTGCAGCCAGGAAAGCACATACTGTCCCTGCTACAAAAACTATTTACTTATCTTCAAAGCAGCAAGACGAGGGATTACTGAAGAAGTGTTGGATGAGATAAAGCAACAGCTAAACTCAATCAGCATCATTCGGTTTGTGTTTGGTCTCAAGTGTCTACCCATTCCTAGTCCCTCTTTAGCTCCACTTTTTGCCAGCTCACCACCACTTTAAAGGAGAAGGACTGCAGCCTCCACCAAGCCTTCATTAAGAGGAGGCCTATCTGATTGCAACACAAAATTTGCCCATTTCTAAGCACTTCTGTAATTCTAAACCAAGGGTGCTGCCACTTACGCAAAGCAAGCTGCTCCAGCATTTTTGCTCCCTTACTTCACTGCTCCTCTAGAACAAGAGTGCGTATCCCGCTGGCTAACCTCCTGCTTTCCCATTTTGCACTCCAGGGAAATCGATGCATTTCAATTACGCACACTTACATCACCACCTCCCAGTCGAAGCAGGACAGACAGAGTCCAGTTCATCCACTAAACCACTTGGGCAGACGACGAAAGAGGTGCAGGTGGAAAGCAGGGATCCATCAGCTGTGATGGGAAAGGGCGAGGGTAGACGGAGCCAAGTGCACGCGAGCGTAACAGAAGCGAGCCACAAGATCCTCAGCTGAAGTTCCTGGAGCACATACTGCCATTTCAGTGCAAACTGAATACTATCACTCTTTCTCTCCCCATCTCACACGCACAGGGAGGGAGGCAGACAGAACCCTGGCTATGTGGCACTTGTTCTTCTCCCTAGAGTAGATGATTTCACATCACAAGCATGTGTTTCAGAGTATACATTCATTTCGGGCAAAGAAAACATCCAGAACTGTCATAAACTTTAAAAAAAGGATTTCTGACCACAATGTGGCAAGATTGGGGTAGAAAGGGAGAAGAGGAAAAAGCAAATTTGTTTTGAGATCTATTTTAAGCTCACATCTCCAGAGAGAACAGCTTCCAGCATTACTATCCTCAGTAGGAAGCTTCAGGACCAGTTAGTTTCATTTGTTGTTGTTTCCCTAATGAATAACCAGGTTTGCATGAATAGAGCTGTCTAGCTTGGCTTAGAGAATGCATGTTGGGGGAAGATGGAAAAAGAAATGAGTGGGCTGGAGGAGAAAACAAGAAAATTACAGTGCAAATACCATTTACAAGTGCTGCACCACCCGAGACAACCTCCTCAGCTGCTCAGGCAAATTATTCTATTAGATCCCAAACAACAGCAATAGAGGTGGAGAGAAGTGTGGTGCTGCCTCATCCTTCACTTTGAGGGCAAGGACATTCCACACAAAGGTCCTAAGAGGCCAACAGAGGAAGTCTTCAGTTTTCCCCAGGAATTAAGAGCTTGGCTACTGACTCCAGTGAAGGAAAGTCAGCCTCAATCTCACCACAGCAGAACAGCACCTCTGATGAACAATACATACAAGCAATAGCTAAGCAGTCCTCTGAAAAAGCTACTGGAACCACAACAGTGGTAATCTGGTACACAGAAAAAGGTGACCTGGAAGTCAGAAGGAACTCAAGGACTGCCTATTCGGACCATGAAAGCACAGCTCTACTGGAGCCCAGTCTACCCAACAACATTATCATTATGGGTTTCTAATTTTATCAGGACAGTGGAAGTGTAGATGATGTAGTTAGAAGCTTCTCAGCACCTCACTGACTAGTTTTTCTTATTTGAAATTCAGGAAGGAATGTATAAACACTCCATTTATCAGCTGTACAAGCATGAGTGCTCAATGCCTGTTACTCCTTGTATGCTTACTTCATTTCTTTGGATTATCACTGACACCTGCTTAATTCTTTGACTCCAAGGTTATTTGCAAGTACCATTTACGGTAGTTTTGCAGAAACTCGTGCCCTAAGAGCCTGACAGATTGCCAGCTCACTTCATTAAAAAACCTCCCGTGGTAACAGCTTGCTTCCACTGCTGACCAAGGCTGTGTTTGAACTGATGACCCTAGACTGAAGTGCTCCACATGTCAACTCTCAGCTGTGCCAAGTCAGCCTGTAACCTGTGAACATGGGGAATTCTTAAAACGAAGCCTTCTCTAACTGTGGCAGCTGTTATTCCCCTAGAAAAACAGAAGAGCTAGTAAATATGCTTTTACAGTCATCTTTAAGCCTCTAGAAGAGACTCTCTTCCTATTGATACGCCTTTCCTCCTCTTGAATATTCAGAATTTCCTACTACCCTAGCACGTTTTAGAATACATTCCCTAATCCCCTTGTTGACTGACAACTTCTCTTAAGGTTTTAACAGCACCCTCTTGGGATTACTTACGTGGTCAAACTGGTCTTCAAATAGCTTGAAAAGTGAGGAATGAACGATAAGGGGGGCGGCGGGCCAGAACGAATTCAGCGTCAGCCAGACAGAACAATTCTGGCTCTTAAGGCTGGGCGAGTCTTGGAAAGGACCACAAAACTTCTTGTCATCATACTGCAGACCACCTGCCAAACAGTAACACCACCACCACCAGAAAATACTAAAAAGACCGCAAAAAGACCACTCTCAGTCCCAGCTACCACTGTGAAACGCAAAGGAACAGGCAACATCGCAGAGCAGATAGCCTGCACCCTTGCCATTTATCAGGCAACTGCCAACCAGACATTTATCAAGACTCCACTGTCAGGTAAACTGGAAAGCACTCCTTTTCAGACTCTTGCCAGCTGTTTCAGCTCAGATGAATACCAAAACCCCACTTCATTACAGACAGAACCTGTGACAAGCTTCACTACACTGAGAACATGTGTGTCGCTCCAACACCTTGTCAACTTCATACTTCTGTTAGGTATAAAGCAGCAGAATAAGTCCAATAAAGATAACTGCTTTTATTAGCCTTTTAATAATTTCTCCGTAGAAGCATGTCTGTGATTTCTCCCTCACCATCATCCAGCAGAGATGCACAGCTGACTCACTCTTTTCTGAAGATGGCAAGATGGCATGGGGAGAGAGATAAGGACAAATCAAAAAAAAACAGAAAGAAAACAAAACGAAGAAACCCCAACAAAAACACACCACCCAAGAATCCAAAAGGTTCTGCTAGCATAACACCTAGACCACCCAAGTGTCAGACACTCTTGTGCATTCTGCTGTTATCCAGGCTGAGCTTTCTTTTGCGGTATCTGGTGATACGCTGAGCTCTGCAAAGGCAGATGGAGAAGGCAGTCCTTTCCCCAGGAGTGCCAAACACAACAGGACCTGCATCCATGACAAGGTTCCCAGAGGTCTCCACAACATACAAAAGCTTTCTCTTCTGCTCGTCCACCTAAGATGCACAGAGATGGTAAACTTCAGGCGTCATAAAAACGACAAGCCACAATTAGCTTCGTTCTTCTGTATTAAAGCCCTTAAGATAAATTGTAGCACAAGCACCTTTTTAACCTCTCTGACGAGAGGCCTCTCCGAGCAGCATTCGCACATGGACCTGCTCTCTCCAAAGCTGCTGTGCTACAAACCTTGAACTGACTCTCTCCAGAGATGACGTGTTTCTAACCTTGACAGAACAAAACAAAACGAGGTAAACAAGCAAGCCTTTCAAGTCTAATTTCTGAAGCCACTTAGACACTGAAAACAAAACTGTTTCATCAATGTACAGAAACAAGCAGACAAGAATGGCTTGGTTCTGAAAAAATTCTGAAGAGAGAAGGAAAACACTTGTAGCACAAAGATTTGTTTCACTACAGCTGCCTCAAGGACCTAAAGATGACCAGCACATGAGTATGTCTCAATTTGTAGTAACTTACATGCCCTGTTGAACAATTCTTGACCCAGAAAAACAAACAAAAAAAAGCCCTATAGTGTCAGGGGAGAAACTACATGAATATTTATGCTCCTTAAGAACAGTAATCTTTGTGTTGAGATATGTAACATGTAAACAGTTTACTACGGCTTAGATTTTAAGTATTCCATCATTCAGTCAAAATTTCTTTTGTTTATAAGCCATTACATGAATCACAATCTTCAAAAAACCTGTCAGCCTCCTGCTGAAAATAAGCGAAATATTAGTCCTTGAAATCTCACACAAGCAGTAAGTCGTTTAGACTAAAGGATACAAAGTGAAGGCTATGAGGAGAGAAACATCACATGCAAATAAGCTCTTTGGAGCAGGAAACATCTCAATTTGGGTCTATTGCTGCTCAAAACAAGTTCACTGACACTTGCAGCCAAAGACATCTCTTACATACACAAAGGCACTGGTTTCTAGAAACAAACCATGCATCTGCCACTCCTGAGTGCCAGTGACGGGCACTGAGCCTCCAGAATAAAAGACAATGACAGAAGGCAGATCCTCCTCCTACCCAATCTGAAGTTCAGGACAATTTGGGTACTCAGAAGAGAGGCTACACAGAAAATGAGAAGGAGCAAAAGGAAGGATGGCTCCTTTTCAACAATAGATGGATACAACCACAGTTTCAATTCATGTAACACAACCACTGAGATCACATGAGCTCATCACATATACCCCCCAGCACAGACTGGTGGGGCAGGAGGAAGGTGGAATCAAATGGTTACACTGGACATACCTATTCCTCTTCCATCAAACAGGCTATCAGGTGCCCAGTGCCCTGCTTCCCACTGATAGCAGTACAAGTTAGGAGCAATCAGCATCTCAAATTACCAGCTCTTGACATGTGATTCAACAGATGAGACTCAGATGTAAGGATGATGACTTTGTACCAGTGGTGGCTACCAAGGTCTACAAGATAAAAAGAACACTGACAAGTGTTAGAGTAACACAGTAAGAAAAACACATTATCTCATTTTCTGTTTTAACGTTGCTTAAAACCCCAACGTTTTCACATACAATTTGAGGTCTTTGACCACTGCTTGGCCAAAGAAATCAAGAGATTTCCAACAAAACAGAGCCTCCGATCCTCAAGCTAACACACATTAAATATACCTCACTTAACCTTCTGCTAGCCTGTGGGAATTGTGCATTACTTTCATTTATTTACTCATTTAAACTAAGTCAGGGACCAAAACAAGGACTTTGCTTGACTAACGACATTAAATGTCAAATGTATACTTCCCTGAACTGGACAGGAAAGGAAAAGCTAGATTTATAGCCACTGCCTAGATCAGTCTGAGCCCAACTCCAACAGGAAAGGAAAAAAAAGCCAGGGATCAGCAGACTCACACAAGTTTTCTAGAGGATGAGATCTGTTGGTATGCAGCTGCCATGTACCTAGCCTATCTTTTTTGGTGAGGTTGTAAGAAAGATGCTCCGGACAGCACAGCTACCCTCCCCAGTTCTTCACGAACCAGTGCAACTCCCAACCATTTCTCTCCATCAGGAAGCATCACAAGGACTTAGAAATCACTCAGTGAATATCCAGCAAATCTGATATTCTCTCACACAACATTCACGCTGCACCTTGAACTTGAAAGAGCCCTCATAGCAGCGTCCCTGAATCCGGAAGGAAGGCTTTACGTCAAGTACTGAACAAACACGTGAGTAGAGATGCTTTTAAGAAGCTACTTCACCTGATAAAGTGGTAGAAATAACACTGGTAACAGCCTAATAGAAAGATGAAGTCCTGGCTTATCTTAACAGCCCAAGTGGAAGAGTATAAAATAGTACAGTCTTCTCCATATTTCTACCTGCTTTAAGACAAGGAGAGATGGGGGAGGCAGTAACTCAGACTCTTCCTGTACTTAAGCACAAAGTCATGAAAGATAATATCCCTCCAGGGCCACAAACCAAGTAATTGCAATCTTCAAAGAGCTGTTAGCTAAAGAGTCAATCAGAGGAGTGATGTGACCACAAGTTGCCATAGCAATGAGTAGATAAGGTATTAGCAAACTTGCTTCATTATGTACTGAGTCCCCTAGGTAGTATCAAGAGCAGAGAATTAGCAGCTAGCAGGCCATTTCCTAGGGGAGACTTCAACTTCCATCCTATAAATCTCCATCAAGACTTTTGTATAACCATGGATTAAGAGGCTCTTCTTCCATGAGAAAATATTTTCAGTTAACAGCTGGTGAATGGACTCTGTTGTTAACATTTCTTTAAGACCCAACTGCCTATGCTATGCATCTGCTAAACCGACTTGTGAAGTCTTCTCAGAGAGCAACCTCAGAGAGAACCATCTCTAGGTTTACTGTCTAGAGTTAACAGAAGTCTAATATCAGTCTCTTGAGTAAAGTGCAAAAGTAAGTTTGTTGTCCTAACTCCTGCCCAAACAGAACTGTCATTCAAAAAGAAATTCACTGTAGAGTCATCTCTGTGTCTATCCCACATCTTCTCTCCTTTGAAGAGTTAACAACTTATTCCATCTAACAGCAAGGCTTGCTAATAAAATATTTCACTTCGCATAAAGCCACAAGTGAGGGTTGCTGAAGCAAAGTCTAAGCATCTGATCTGAGAAAGAATATTCTCTTAAGATTATCTTAAGATTCAAATGGGGACTGTTAGCACCAGTGCTGGAAAAATTAAGGGAAAAAGAAGATCATCACACAGTCTATGAGAAGCAGGAGTTCAAAGCAAGAGCTTAAAGCTCTCTCTACCTTCAACTTAAAAGTAAACCTCTGTGACCAGGACTTGATTCAGGATCTTTAAGCTCAATTACAACACAAGGCTAGAACTATCTCAGCTCAATTAAACTACAATGGAACCACTCTCCTTCCTTCCTCCCTCCCTCCTCAGTAAGACTTCCCTGCGTCCTGAACCGTGGGGAGGATGTGACTGTCAGTTCACTGGCAGCAACTGGCAGGATACCATCCCAAAGACAGTCAGAGGAAATGGTGTAGTGCTGGAACAGGCTGTTTATCTGAATATACTCCCAGAGACAGTTACCACAAAACAGATCATCCAGCTCTGCAGAAAGCTCCTCATACTTGCACGCTATCAACATCTCACTAGGAAGTCCAGCGTCCTCTCTACCTAGATGGATTGATTTATTCCTTTCCACCAGGTATTATCAGCAATGTGTTTAACAAAGTGACTCCTAACAAAGCAGTCTTGCCCCACGGAATGGGGAGGGACAAGAGTATGCAGTTACTAGAGGGCAGGAAAACTGCTTCCTGATCTTTGCAGAAGACCTATTCAACGTCTAGTCTGCATTGACAGGTGAGTTTCTCCTTAACAGGCTAGAGCAAGACATCCAAGGAACCAGAGAAAACAAAACAAGAGTGTAGCTGTGTTGACCTTCAAGGTCTCAGTGAAGCTCTGGTTAAGTTATCCCTTACATAAAAAAATTTGAGAGGCCATCAAGCTCATCTAATGCAAGCTCTTTCCTAACTCAGAGTCCTGTTCTACAGAGGACAATGAAAACGCTCCCAAGACTAAGCATTCATTTCAGGGCCTAGAGTTTTTTTCTTGAAATTGAGAAGTTTCTCAACTTAAAAGTTTCTCTCTAATTAACTAATCTGTCCAGAGTCCCAGGTTTTCAAGGATTCAAGCTTCCAATATGGTTGAACTTCACTTTAAGCTTATCATTGGATTCACCAACTTATTCCTGATTATTTTTATAATGTCATGAGCAAAAAAGCTTTACATATCAAATCACACTAATCACATTGGCCCAGCTTCTGAATGATGTGACAGATGGCTAGATCTAGGACACAAAGGTATCTTAATTTTAAAAACTGATACCAGGGTTTTGTAGTACTTGATTCTAAAGTAGTTACAATAGGCAAAGCTTTTACTCAGTTTTTCCAAAACACACATCTCACCTCTAACCATTTGTTTTGAGATGGGCCTACAAAGCTGGTACTTTCAGAAAAGCCTAAAATATCTAAATCCCACTGAGCCTCACCACAATTTCAATCCTGTTTTCCTTAGGCCCTCTAGGAAGTCCTCCAAGAAGCATGTTTTGCCACGAAAAGGGAGCTGTTCCTGCTTAATTCTAGAAAGGCTCCCTCAGAGACCGGGATCATACCTAGAAGGACCACAGTACATGACATCCTCCCTATTTAGGATGACACCAACACACCTGATCTGTGTGAGAACTGGTTCCTCCCACACAATCATCCACACTGCCAGAAACCTTCTTCAGAATAAGACTACAAGTCATCAGCAAGGACATTTGCCACAAATCCCAAACAAAAACCACCCTCAGCGAAGTTCTCCTGTTCTGCATACTGCCCAATTGCCTCAGTCCATGCCACCAACCTTCCTTTCTTTTTCCTATGGATGCCAATCCAGACCTTCTCACTAGGAGCATAAATTCATGTCAGCAGTTGAATAGTGCCCTACTCAGGGGAAGAACACACATACACAAACATGTCCTACACACACAGCACTCTCCCCAGCCAGTCTGCAGCACTTCAACTCAGGGACACAAAGATCTGGCTTTTCAAGAGCACTATCAGTCCTGTAACAAAGTCCAGGGCAAGCTGACAGCAGCTGGCAATAGAGCAAAGACCCCTCCTTAAAACATCCACTCTGTAGTTATCTTCCTCGCACAGGGCGCTCTGCGCTCCTCCAAACACCGAGCTTTCTTACCAGGAGAGGAAAAAGGCAAAGGGAGCAAGATGCAAAGCAGCTGGTTTGGTTTGTGGGCTGTGCCCAGTAAAGCAGGTAGCCCTTGCCAGTAAGACAACGCTGCAAACATTAGAGTGTTCCTTGGGAGCAGAATGGGAAAAGGTTTGTTACTGGCACAGTCGAAGAGATGCTGTGTTTCTACAACCCGCTGTGAACACAAAAGCACTTGCACCCTTTTCATTTAGGGAAACAGCTGCAAAGAAGTAGGTCCACAGACCTTTTCTTTAGGATCCACTCATTCTGCCCCTATCATATTCAAAACAACGCTTTGGATGCACGCTTGAGACTTATTTCTTCTATTTCTCTAATTTGTAATAAGGCTTGTAAGCAAGTTTTATTTAGACGGGATTTACATCACACATTACTGCCAAAAGTAAGACTTAAAACCAGTTTTTTTAAAAAAGAGACTAGAATTGGGTATCATGTCAGAACCGGGCTAATGTCAACAGGTCTGTCTTCAGCCAAGGGGCACAGTAACCTCACCACATCAAATGTGACTATTTGGTGCTTCTGCTTCTATTTCCTAGGAGAACCAAACAGCACTGCAATAACTGCACATTTGTGAGATGAAGAGCTCTCCCCAGCTGCAAAGTCTGAACTTCATAAGCAGAGGAGAAAAAAGTTTCTACAAATCAGACTGCAACAACAGTGTGCAAGCAGCAGCTTCGGAGAAGCTCTCAGAACTGGCATGCACGCCCTAATACACACTAAATTTCTTCAAATCCAGCGTGTTCTCTTGTTCTAACAATGTTTATAAATGTCTTTTTATAGAAGAGAAAACCAGCTATGCAACAGAAAAGCTGAACACGACACATCGTCAAGCTGACAAAAAATACAACCAAAATTTCACTGGCTCTGTTAACACAGCACACACTTTACTTCAAACCTGTAAGCAGCAGAGCGTTTTCAAGGAAACAAGATATTCAATATAAATGCAGCTCTTCACTGTGCCAAAACCAATCTCCACCGCTTAACCATAACAAAAGTACTAAGCACAAGCCAGGAAAAGAGTAAATTCATTCAAGTTCAAACTCTAACATTTGCTGCACATACACAAACACTTGAAAAACAAACTCAAAAGTCTTACTAATGCAAACTGCAAGCATCGGAGAACGCTGCTCTAGATCCCAAGCAACAACAGGAGGAAATGGAAGTATCTTGCTTTTCTCATCCAAAATATCAACACCCTCTGAACAATAAGCATCTTCCAAGTAGCCTGACTTCCACAGAAAGGCAGAGGAAGCCTTCGACTGACGATAAAGCCTCCCGTGCCAAAGCTGTCTGCTGAGGACGAGGTGCAGCCCTCTCCTCTCGCAGACCAGGTCTGAACCTCACCTCCCCACCATCACAGCACTGGCACTTACAGGAAAAGCCCAAAGTAGATGATTCACTTTCTCTCTGATAACCATTCCGCAGAAAGGAAGGTGTCTAGCACTTAAATGATTACCGTGAGGCTTTTCCTTCCCATTTAACTAACCTTAGGCATCCTCTCTGTATTTTCATGTCTGGCATTTCACTGGGGTCAGAGCCTTGGATTTCCGATCATGAATCTTCTTCTGTGGAACGTACAGAATTCACAGTTCATTGTGGACATCAGAAAGAGAAGCATCAAGCTGACATCTGCCCTAGGTCCCGAAACAGCTTCTATGGATCATCTGAAACCAGGTTTGTGAGGAAGGCCGCTTGGAAAGATACAACTATGGATGTCATATAATAAAACTGACCCTCAAGAGGAATAGGGAAAGTTCCTTTTGCCCACGGATTCTGATTGCAGCACCCCTGGGCTTAGAGACTTCTACAACATTCCCATGTCAGAAAGCCCTAGGGACTACAACAGCAAAGGAACAAGATCTCAAAGACGGAGACAGCAGATTCTTGCTACTACTACGCAGAGCAAAAGAGAGGTGGGAAAGTTGCCTTTCACTTGTTCTTAACTAGAGATCTAGAGTGCATATGGAAGCTGAAGACATCGCTCAATCACAGAACAAACACCTCCTTGGCCTCCAGTCAAGACACAGTTCCAGCTTAGATTTGTGGCCTCTCTTCTAACTGCAGAGAACAGACGAGACTTCTGTCTTTAGGGGAGAACTTAGGAAAAAAAAAAAAAAAAACAGTTTATAGCAGCTAGGGTACATGATTTTATTAGTAGTATTATTTTTTTACCACTGCTGTTTACCAACAAAGCAGTCCAAGTTGTGCTTTCATATCCAGCAAGTCAGCCATTCAAAAAAAAAAAACAAACAACAAACAAACAAACTACTCAGAACCTGTTTGTGAAATGTATCTCAGATGAGACTGGGAAAGAACTAGCCAGATCAGGAAAAGGAGCAAGTTATTTGCTCATTTAAGTGTTTTAAAAAGTCAGAACTGAGCCAAAAAAAGCCACCATACACACTTCCTTCAGCTGGCAAACTGCACATTATCGTATTAGTCCCTTATGTTCCTCAGTAAAACAAGAAAACACGGCCATAAGTCTAGGGGTTGTTTCAAATTTTTATGCCTCATCACCACCAGGGCCAATACTGGTCTAGGAATTATTCACCAATTATCCTGCTACAAAACCAGAAGCGAGAGCTTCTACGTACACAGAAGAACCTCCTCCTCTCAATCAGAAGTGTTAGAAACAGCCATAAAAACCTGGAGTTTTTCAAAAGCACAATAAAAACACGAGTCAGGTTTACTGAAGTGAATAAGCCGGCGTTAGAAGACAGAAGCCACATAAAGCTCTTCTGCCAACCTTCCCTTCCGAAGGCAGGAGTAGCAACTTCATTTTTTTTTCTTGTTACCCTGATGTTTCACTCCTACTAACACTCCAAGCAGGAGCAAGAAGAGTTCTGCGAGTTTTCAGACATTACCCCTGGCAAATTGACCTCCCTCTTTTCTACAGGTTAATCTGAAGCACACGGAGAAAGGTCTCCGAGATGCTACCAGACAACTTGGGGAAGTAATTTCCATGAATTAATTTGCAAGCAAATAACTCAGTGTGACCAGAAAAACAAAAGGCACACAGGAACAAACAGGGAGGAAAGCATCCGCAGTCATACCGGGTGATATTAAAAAAGTATACCTGAGGGCATAGTGATTTCAAGGGAGGAAATCCATCCGTTGGGAAACATCATAAGTAGACGTAGCACATGCTGTCTCATACCAGCAGTAGAACGCATCATATTGTAACATGAAGGACAGGATCACCCACAGCCTTGCAAAAAGGGTGAGCATGTGCATATTGATCCTCAACTCCAATTCAGTTAAAGTCTGAAGTTCCTATTATTGAACTGCCTATTAATTCAGTAGTTTCCACTGTATGAAACTGTCAAGCACTGATCTTCCCTGTTTCCAGGGGTTTTTTTTCCCCCTCTGTTATAGTAACATACTTTAAGAAACCAGCAGGTATGACTGCTGCCAGAACTGGTTTTGTATCAAAACCCACAATACTGCGTATTTGAACTGAGGATACTGGCAAATTTATATGGAGTTCAGGCACTGATTATGCACATAGCTAACATCTTTTTTAGAAAAAGCAGTAGTTGGGAGGTTTGCAGGGAAGAATCCCAATATAGTCCATTCTTGGCACTCAAGATATGTGTGTGTTACATTGACAAAACCACTAAACAGAGTTACTAAAGACAGGAATGCTTCTTCCTTTGTTTCCTGAAAAAGAGCACCTTATATTATACAATGTACTTGAAATTATACAGAGCACTTAATTATACAAAATTACGAAAGAGGCCAACTAATTACTAACTCAGGGCTGTCCTGAGGAACAGAAGGCTTCAGAGGTAGAGTCAGATGTATAACCAACAGAAACTTTCAGACAAAAATGATAGAATAGACACTGAAACAACAGTTTATAAAAGATACTGTGATGTTAAAAGCAAAACAGGCTGCCTCCACTAAGCCCGTCCTCTGAAAAGCCCAAAAACCTTTTAAAAACAAAATTAACAAGAGACAGTAAGAGAGCAGAACGCTTTATTCCCATTTCTCAAATAACCAAGATTCCACAGTAAAATCATAGCATTTACCTCAGTTTGTGTTCCCTCTTGTCAATCAGTGGTGTTTCAACATTAAAATCAGAACGATCGTTGCACCAACAGAGTCACTTTAGAATTAAATATTGAGGCTCTTGCTACAATATAATTTTGTTAAAGGAACAGAAGTGGCTCATGGGGACCATCAGGTATGACAAAAATTTCAGAAGCACTACAGGTGCCAAGGAGATGCCTCTATAACACTGCAGATGGGCAAATAAAACACACCACTAATTTCAGAAGCATTCTTATAACTAAACCGCAACTTCTGGCCGGTCAGATTTTGTCATGTATGAATCACCAGTCTCTTAAAAAAAAAAAATCACAAACAAGCACAGGGGAAGGGGGCACCTTTGTCACAGGCCCAATGAACACGTCCCTAGAAGTAACTCCCAACGAGCAGTCCAACGGAACTGCCAGCTTCACCACCAGTCACCCGAATATTAAATTGCAGAATTATTCAACAGGGTTGTCAGGTTCACTCTTAACAACATTCACTTTCTCTCCTATAGCATTGCTAGGCTTGTCTACTCGGGGATGTAAAGTGCCACACAAGAGTGGTTCCCATTCAAAAAGTCACCAAAGACAGGAAGTAGGTTTTTATTTAGATTTTCAGCAAGTTGTAGTTATGCTTGGAAAAAAAAAAAAAACCAAAACAAACCCTAGGGTTCACAACTCTCTTGGGAAGGGAAGAAAAGGTAGAAATTTTTATTTTGCTTTTTAATACTGTTCTGCAACTGTGCGTTTGCACACACTACGTGTGCCAAGTGGCACGGTTACCAGCTATCACAATTTTCCCAGGCCTGCATCTATTCACACCCACGCTGGTATCTTGCAAATCCACACCTCGGATGCATATGTAAAAACAGATGTAGGGTTTCATTAGTATATGTGTAAATATTCATTAGCTGCTATTCATGCCCACAAACATGTATATCACATCTGCAAGACCTCTTAACATACTGATCCCAGGAACAGGAAGAGACCTGGATTCTTATCCTGGCTGTGTCTGAGCTTAGGAAGGTCAACTACAATACAGTAGCATGGGCCTGTGAGAACCTCATCAAGTTCAAAAAGACCAAGTGCAAGGTCCTGCACGTGAGCCGGGGCCATCCCAAGCACAAGGACAGGCTGGGCAGAGAACGGATTGAGAACAGCACGGAGGAGAAGGATTTGGGAGTGCTGGTGGATGAGAAGCTCACCATGAGCCGGCAACGTGCGCTGGCAGCCCAGAAAGCCAACCGTGTCCTGGGCTGCATCCAAAGCATCGTGGGCAGCAGGTCGAGGGAGGGGATTCTGCTCCTCTGCTCTGCTCTTGTGAGACCCCACCTGGAATACTGTGTTCAGCTCTGGGGTCCCCAACGCAAGAAGGACATGGAGCTGTTGGTCCAGAGAAGGCCACGAAGATGATGCGAGGACTGGAGCACCTCTGCTATGGAGACAGGCTGAGAGAGTTGGGGCTATTCAGCCTGGAGAAGAGAAGGCTCCGGGGAGATCTTCCAGTATCTGAAGGGGCTACAAGAAAGCTGGAAAGGGGCTTTGGAGAAGGGGCTGTAGTGATAGGACAAGGGGCAATGGCTTTAACTGAAAGAGGGCAGAATTAGACTGAATATAAGAAAGAAATTTTTTGGGTGGTGAGGCACTGGAACAGGCTGCCCAGAGAAGCTGTGGCTGCCCCATCCCTGGAAGTGTTCAAGGCCAGGCTGGATGAGGCTTTGAGCAACCTGGGGTAGTGGAGGATGTCTCTGCCTATGGCAAGGGAGTTGGAACTGGATGATCTTTGAGGTCCCTTCCAACCCAAACCATTCCATGATTCTATGAAACAGTGCATTTCATTTATCTCCCTTCAAAAACAGAGAGGACAGACTTTCATCCCTTTTGTAAAACGGCCAGAACAGCTAGAGATGACAGAACTTCAGTGTAACATTAGGTCAATAGTATTTTCACTGGTTTAAAAGGTAATGCTACTGTCATAGCTAAGAACAGGCTACAGACAGCAACCCTGCAATGCTGCAAACGCCTATCGAAACGAGAGAGCAAAGTACAGGAGCAAGACAGAAAAGCAACTACCAGTATCGTTCCCCGCATGCTCCACCCTGGTTCATAGGCAACTTCTGCGAAACAGGAAAGACAGTGGGTACTTCCTTTCCAGTTTTACTTCCTTTCAATTTCTTTTTTAGGCTTTGTGGAGCTGAGTAACATTCAGACCTGTCAAGGTTAGGACCTCCAATTTTTCACAAGCATTTGTTTTAAGACTACACCTGGGTTATGTCCCTCCTTCAGAGATTTCCAGTCTCTCTGCAGAGAGGAAAGAAACCTCATCCCTGAACGTGGCTGCTCATCTTCAAGCAGTGAGACAAGTCATCTCCTTTCATTCTCCAAGTACAGTGAGGAAAAAGTCAATTCCAACCAACCACTTCAGAAACAAGTCCTGATACACAGTTCACCCCTACTTATGTTTAAATGAAAGCGCCATCCCAAGGCCATGCTGCAGCAAAAGGTGCCCTTCTGAAACAGTGCAAAGCCCTTTGAAGGAATCAAAAAGAGGAACTAAATGGCTAGAAACATCTCAGTGTAACCCAAATGGGTACCTGGAACATTAATCACCACCACACTTTTTTAGTGTTCCAACCATTTTACCAAGCTGCTCCTAATTGCCAATTAACAGGAAAATGTGGTCATTTCTTCAGTTATTAGAAGCCTTGAGCTTTTCACATATTCAGTCGTAATTAAGAATGAGCAATTAGCATTTATTTTGCTAGTACAAATATTATGAGGTCATGTACAGGAAGAGGCAACTTTTCTTTACAAAACCAGTTGATGAGGGCAGAAGCAGTGACCACCTTCCCAAGTGCACAAGCACACCTGAAGTTGGCTCACTGGGGTATGATGGAAAGCAGACAGCAGCTAACAGCACAATTCCATTCTCTCAAAATTACAACTCCATCCGTCTCCCAGTAGAGGCCCTAGAGACACTGAGCACGGCCAGAACACAAATCCAGGAACCAAAACCTGACATCGGAAAAATGAGAATAATGGTTCAACAAAAATAGTGATTTTATGGCACCTAATCTAACCACTAGCTGCATTCTCCCTCCTTTACTAACTTGCCTCATTCTTTTGTAGAAGCTATAGCATTTTAACACTTCCCTTGAAAACATCCCTCCCTTTTCTCCACAGGTCATCCCAAATACAAGACCAGCAGGCAACAACTTTTCTTTGTCATTCACTGTGCTTCCTCCCATACCCCAAGAAGCACTGACAGTAGCCCCGTCTCCACTTTACCACCACGTCATCCCCACCTGATGAGTAATGCCACTACCACAGCTATGGGACTCCACGGTAAGCCTGGCCAGGTTCGCTATCTTTTATTCCAACAAGGCTATTTTTAACCCTAGATCAGGTTTCTGATCAGACTCTTTATGCACACCCAGACAGCTGTGTTATGTGTCAAGAGGAGAAGAGGACACAGCACCCTAGGATAAAAAAAAGGAGCAGCTGGAGGTAGATGCACTGCCCAAGACACTCGGAAAAACTCTCCCTTTTGTAATTGTTTTCCTCTTGTATTGAGCTTTGATGATTGCTGCTGTTGTTTCAGACGTGAAGAACCTGAGGGCCTTTAAAGCCTGTCTATTTACTGAGAAGGAATGCACTTCACTGAACAACGCAGCTATGGGAAAGCTGTATCCAAAGTCTGTTTAGAGAACAATGAACAGTTGTCTTGATTTAGACTCTTCAGGACTGTAACTTCCCTAGCATCAATATTTAAACCAAGGGGAAAAAACACAACTCTGATAGCAAGAAGTATATCCACTTGGCCCCACTGGGTCTGCAGCTCAGCTGAGACAAGTCCTGGTTTTAATAATGCTGCTGTACCAGGGAAAGGAAAATGGCTTTTGTGAGTGAAAAGCACAAGTCAAGCAAGAAAGGAATTTTGTTTGTTTGCTTCTAGAGTTGCCTTTTTGTTTAAGAAAACACTATGAAAAGCATAAAAATCTCAGAAGAATGAAGCAGACGACAGTGCCCTAAGGGAAAGTGAACAACAGCAGGCAAGAATACTGGGCTGTAGATGGCTAACTGGTGCAGAACCAAAGCCCTCCCCTCCAACCCATAAGTATATATTTATGATCATACACAGGCTGCCTTCTCCATAGCTGCCATGCTACAGTACACCTGCCAAGCATCTAGCTCATCCTGTCTGTGGGGCTTTTTAAAGTTAATTTAATTCCCACAAAAAGAGATTCGGCAGAGCTTTCAGGAGCCTGGGGACAGCAGCATTTACAAGATCACATACAAAGGTGACAGGCAGCAGCTATTACACTTTCACTGAAAAATTAAAACGCATCCCTGAACAGATGCAGGACATTTAAACTCTCCCCCTCTTACAAAAGGGCCTCCCAGAAAATATTTTCCTAAATAGCAGTCACACATGGATTGTTTCACTGGAGCAGACATTCAAGGTCACTCAATCCCCAAAATCCTACCTTTTTTCCTCTAGCTGCTTTCTGTGGATCCTCAGATACAGGACCCTTAAAAGCTTTTTCTCTTTTCATAGCATCATGTCCAAGCACTAGCATCAAAGCCTGCTATGTTTTGCAGACTCTAGCATTAACCAGTGCTTCGCCCTACGTTTATCCAAATTCCCAGTAACAGGGCAGCTACTTAATGCATTTCCCCATCAATCCTGGAACAACGCATGCCACGTACTAGATGTTCACTCACCCAGGAGCTCACAGCCTGCCATCAAGGGGGGGAAAAAGGTGGGCAACAGCTCTTGATCCTTCTGTGTATGGCCGAACAGCCTTCTCCCTCCTGCGTGCTGCATTCCGTATTGCCACTGCAGTGCTCAGAGCAAGCAGGCTCACAGGAGCAGCTGGAAAACAGTCTTGCATCTTCTAAGCTGAGCATAGGTGTCCATCTCAGATCCAGGGTGGTTCTTTCAGAGTAAGCCTGTCATCTAGAGCTCCCTTATCCAGAGGGTGGGTCCCAGGGACAAGCGGCTATTGGGAAGTGACGACGAGAGCAAGGAAGAATAATAAAGCCAGAAAAATCACGCGTGCGTGTGTGTAGGAAGGGAAAAGAGTAAGTGGAGCAAATAATGAGGGAAAGAATGGACTCAGTACACAAAGAAAATTATTTACTGAACAGACTATTGGTGCTGCTGACCTCAGTTCATTCCTCTCCAAGTTTTAACTCCTTACACTCAGGGTTTTGCCTGGGAGAGGTGGTCACGGCTCACTTCCACCCCCAGCCTCCCATAACCCTTCTAAGATACAACACCCAGAGCCTGCAGGTGAGGACACACTCCAGCAACGGGCTGCAGCTCAGTTCCAGTGCTCTAGTAGGTTGTCACAAATCAGAACACGCTTCCCAAAAGCCTGGTCAGCCCATCACGTTTTTCATCCCTCCATCTCTAAAGAAAAGCCTCTTTGAACCCAGAGCTGAAGGGGGTGGCCAGGGTTGATATCTCCACCGTTTTTAACACCTTCACAAAAAGGAGAATTTTTCTGCAGTACCTGAATACGATCAGATTACAATAAGTTAATGCCTGCCAAACATTCCTTTCCACAATAAGGGCTGCTGTATGCAAGTTAACCTCACACCCATGACTTTGTTCTTGCCACCTAAAGCTTTTGCTGCCATAACTGAAACTCCATAGACATTGCATGCATTTGCTGTGCATTCCTGAAGCATGTACTCCAATAAGTCACAGCAACCTGTATTTTGCACAGCAGGAGCTATCCCATCAAATGAGAACACTTGTATCCTTTGCATTTCTCCTCAGTGAAATAGGAGAATATAGGATTTTTACAAAATTATAATATATCTTTAGTTAAGTCATCACTGCATTTGAGAACAGGATCACAGAATCTACTTGCTCTCAGATTCCCTGATACTTAAGGACATTGCCTCCGTATTGGAGACTATATGATAAAGCAAGCAGCAAACCCCAGTAAAATTGTGCAATATGTGGTGTAACTTAACGCTAAACATGGTGATAGTGTTACATGGCCCAGTATTTAGTTTACAGCACTGAAAAAAAAAAACCTTCTAGCCCACACCACTGTAAAGAAACTTTCCTAAATACAAACCTTGTAGACAGGCTGAAGGCTGCTCCCATTCTTCCGTCAGGTCTGAGGACTCCGTTCAGCCAAGTCATAGGAATTAAAACTGAGCACTTGCCACTGCCAGTGTAGAACATGAATCACAACTGTAGTAAATAAGTCAACCCAGCTCAAGCTAAGAGCTGTTAGAAGGACCACGCTCGGCTACCTGCTCTTGTGAATCATTTCCTGAATTGCTGTAATTAGCACGGCACTGTAAGGCAATTCATCCTCAAATCCAAGAAAAGAAATTAACGCTCATCTTAATTTACTGTGTTCATCTCACAGCGCTTCGTTCCCAGTTCGTTCCTACCTCTATTGTGGCACCAACAGGAAAAGGAACGGCTGAGACCAGCTAGTGTGAAGCAGGCACTGCCCTGCTGGGTCAAGGCTGACCTACGCATCTTAAACCTACCCAACCATCTTGTCCTTTCCTCTCTTTTCACTATTCTCTCTTTCAGCTTTGTTGTGCTTCGTGTTTCTGAAATTCCTTGCTTTCTGAAGAGTCTGGAGCCTCATAGCTGAATCCACCAGCAGACACTGACTGTGAGACAGCATCATGCCTGTAAGTTATCATCATGGTTTGCACGAACACGTAATAAAGAACTTGTCACCACTGTCCTCTACGACCAAAAAAAGCCTTGACTGCCTGGGATGTTTTCTTGTAGGCTGGTGGATCCCTATAGCTCTATGAAACCCGTCAGCTTCTCTCACTCTTGGGAGATCCAGACTTTAAATATTATAAACCTTGAGCTCATTGAGAGTTTGATGAAGAATAAAATAAGTGCAGTTTAACAGTCAAATGAAAAACAAAGGGCCTTTTGTGATAGAGTAGAGCAGCAAAGGAAGGAGGACTTGGAAAAAGACAACCCCTTATATTTGGGGGTGACATGCTGCAACAACGTTTTTCTTGAAAAACATTTTCTTTGAAATTTTCTGACAGAGGGTGAAGTCCCAGGTTTTTAGCACAAAGAAGGAAGCTTTACAAAACGCTTCTCCTCAAAAAAGTAAAGTTATTTTGCTTGTGGAATAGCACCTTGTTGCTCCGTGGAAGCTACAGTTCCAAGGTGACTATCTTGAGATGTAGCCCACCTTAAGATGGCAGAATCCATCACAGGTGAAAATAAGTCATCTTTTCATAACAGAGAATGAAGGGTAGTGCACAGCAGTTCTTGAAATAAAACATTTGGTTTTGACAATATTTCAGTCTAGCTATGTCCACAATTTAAACTCAAGTAGAGGACTTGTGAGGAAGAAAATTATGAAGTAAACAAGTCATCTTCCAGAACAGTTTCACCAACGCTTTAAGCTCGCCTTAGAGAATAGAAGAGACAAAACTATTTTTTCAATCTACCCTTTTAGAGAATTATTAAACATCAATTCCTGCTATCCTAACACTGCAACATTTTAGAAGTCTGTTGCTTCAGTAACTATTTAAAAATAAACTCTCCAGCGAGCGCACAGCACTAAAAAACAAGCCTCTCCAGACCGATGAGACATCTAGACAATCGTCCACAAAAGGGCACATTAGCAGAAGAATTCTCCTGCAGAGGAAGCCAACATCTCAAGTGACACTCTCCAAGCAATTTAGCTGGTTTCGATCACAACTGAGACTCCACCATTTCTAAATTAACATTAACCAATTCTCCTCCAAGAAAATAATACAGGAAACTGCACAGCTAATCCAGTCCATGAGACGTGCCCTGGATGCACTCTGTGCTCCTGCTGGCTCTCCCTGTTAAGAACAGGCTTATGGTTATTGCTAACAAAATTCATTAGTTTCTCCTCCACGCACCAAAGAAGGGTAAGACAGTAAACAGCCAGGAGGGAAAAAAAAAAAAGAAAATGCCTGTGGGGAACATGAAACAGAAAAAGCGGATTAAAGGAAGGAAAACATAAGAGGAGGAAATCAGAAAGAGCACTGAATAACAAACCTGAACCACACGCTCTCCTCTCCGATGCCACTCAAACAGCCGTTTTTTCCAAAAAGCCCCTTTTCCAGCAGCACCATGACCTAAGATGCAAAGATAAGATACCAGAAACACAGCCCACCGCTGCTGAGATGTCAGACCGCCTCCCCAGTGCTAACGAAGTTCAGTCGGACCGCAGCCAGAAGGAGGTTCTGCATCCTGGGGAGGCACGGGGTAGGAAGAGTGAAAAATGAGATGGGAGGGAAAAGTAGAGTTAAAAACCAAACGAGCAGAGCTGGAGAAGATGGGAGAGGGGCTACATGTTATACACACAACATACTCAAGATCTCCCTCCTGTCCCAGAGGGAACACGCATCAGGAGACTCCTCCCTCCCCTAACGAACCACACTGTGAATACACTCATGACCACAACTGTATGAAGGATTGTATCAGCAGACTGGGGAATTGGCTCAGCATACACACTAGTCACCTGGAATACCTTATCCCTCTTTTTACTAAGTCCCATCTCTTACTGTCTGGATAGTATATGAGACCAGGGGAAAGAGAACAAGTGTGGTATGAGTGCAGAGAGGTATCTGAGGGACAGTTTGGAAGCAAGTCCTCCCAATGTCACGAAGCCTGACCATGTTGAACGGAGCTAGAGAGGGAGCATGTGCCAGAGATATTGGCCTTGAACGCAAACTGGTTATTCCAAGACAAAGGTTCCCTGATGACACAAATATATACCTCTCAGATACACGCCTTACATTTTGCAGCTTTAGAAGCAACCCACTGAATGATCTGAAGGTTGGTTCACATCCTGAAATAAATCCACTGTGAAATAATATTCTATCCAATACGCTGACCTCAAAACTTCCCAGTATTTGTCAATCTAAATATCAACAGAAAAATCCTACCTGCTTTATTCCACCTCCATTTGCTTTATTTAAGTAAAAAAATGTTAGAGTTGGGACTTCACTATGTTTTAATACAGTATTTGGCACAGCAGAGCCCTCGGTGGGTCTCCAGGCACGTGTAACACAACAGCCATTATATGTAATGCAAAACCAACAAGAAAAGTAAAACATAAAACATTGGGCTCAGCTGCAGCCCATCTATCTTTTGTTTCTGAAGGAACACTGAATACTATCACTATGGAGACTTATTATTGGAGACCTGCTGCTGATGCTGTCACCTTCTAGATAACTCCGCCATTTTCACACGTAGAAGCTCTTCTCTTTCTGAAGTACTGGAAGCAAACCAGGTATCACTGACACCCAGTGTCAGTGTTCTGTATTTCCTGGATGTTTAAGCAGTCCTACTCTCCGGGAAAAGTCCACAGTATGTTTAGATTCTGTTTATAAGCAGCAAGATAAACGACACTTAGGAGATGGAGAAGACACTTGAAATACCAGGTCAAACACTGGCCTTCCCAGGCTCACCAAGGAAACCACACACAAAGGTAACTCCAAACCAGTCTGTCTTTACAATCAATGCGGAAAGAGGCACAGCTCTAGAGAATTCCGAACTGATTTAGTGATCTAGCATGGCTAAGTGAATCATCAAAAGCACATGACGCTCCCCAAAACCATTAACTCTTCCTGACACAGTCTAATCTGGCTTTCTCAAATGGAGCAGATGAAGTACCATATACAATGTACGCAGACTCAAAGATAAAACTTCCTCCTATTAGGAAAAAAAAAGATTAGTGAAACGTTGCAAGTGTTGGAGGACGCTTCTCAACGCGAGATCCAGAGCAGACTATTACATGAGTATCACTGGATGAATATCAACTGGTTTTGTGCTCTTTAACTGGGTTCGAGTTAAATTTGGGTTCTTGCTGCCTTGAGATGCATTTATTTAATGAACCCTGAAAAAACGTAAGCAACTGTTAAATGATGCAAATCGCTACAAGCTGCAGTATCTCACAAAAACAGAGCAGTTTGTACCATCCTTTTCACAGGACCTGAGAAGAGAAGCCCTTTTTAAGGGCTGTGTAAGTACACACAGAAAAGACTAAGAGAAGGGTGAGAAGAACCTCCCAACTATCCCGTTAAACCAAGGCAGTTCCACCAAGGCCATAAAGAGATGGAAACATTAGATAGGACTCACATGGCCACAAGCACTTCTACTTGCACGGCAGAGATAACAAGATATGATCCCACAAAAATGCTGCTGTTCTGCCTACACTTTAGCTTCCAGTGAGAAGTCTCCCCACAGACTCATGGTGAAGAGATTTAAGTAATTTAAAGGGAGGTCACTATGAAAGTTATGCTATCCATTAAGTCACTTTAGCTCTAAAGCGAGTTAGAAGAGTAGATTATACCCTAAGACTTCCTCAGACACAACATCCAAAGTTCATTCCGAAGCATCTTGCAGCCATGATGATAAAGGATATAACGAAGTACAGCTTGAAAGGAAGAGATTTATTAAAAGTCTCCAACACATTGAAATGTTCTCTTCCCTCAGCCACATCGGCTCCCAGCAAGCCTTGTCTCACTTCAAAGCACTGCAGATGCAGTGGAATTATTTCCAAACAGCAGGGCAGAGAGCAGTAATACAGAACAATTTTCCTGCTGGCCAAAGAGGAAGTTGATGCAATAAGTAGGTTATTTCCCAGATTTTCACTAAGCTGTACAACTGGAATTCTACTGCAGGCAAACACAGCAAAAGACCCACACTGTAAGACAAGTATTCCTGAACTGATGTTGGGAACCGCACAGGAAACGGTAAGATTTTACCTTTGTTTTGTATCCTACATGGATGTTTGAGATCACCAGTCTAAAACAGAACTCCGGTATGTAATATGCTACTTAGGGGCCGTACAGGAAAACACCGCTGGCACACAGAGGCTCCAACTCAAGAGATGAGATTATTGCTGGACAAGTGGATCTGAAGAAAGAAAGGAGCACAGCAAAAAGGCAAACACACTCAAAGGCAAGCAGTAGCTTACTGTCCACTGCTGGGCTGTTCTGGTTCACTCAGCTCATGGCAGGGGAGGGCTTTAAGAACTTCTCAGAAGCTCCAAAGGCAGAAGATGAGGTAGCTCTGTAGACGTTCATGGGACTCTTCTCCATGATGGGTGAAAAGCATCCATCTGCCACTCCTCTTTCAGGATGAACAAGGCAAAGAAAGACCACATCACGGCTTTATTGAATGCCTAAAAGGTAGCAGCATTAACAGGTGTGATTACATATCAAATTCTCCAAAATATGCCACTCTATGACAGCCGAAAAGGACCAAGAAGAAAATCAGCTTATGCCCACAGTTGTAGGACCCCGCATAGGAATGATTTGCTGAAAGTCTTAATGGCAGACAAAAAAAACACAACCAAAATCCTTTCAGTAAAAACGGTCATTGTTTTCAACAGTTGAGTGTCACTGAGGCACTCAGTGTCACTGAGTGTCACTCAGACACAAAGTGAGGGCAGCCTAGACTAGTTCCAACCATGTGGCTAGACACAAAAGATCATATCTCAAAGACATTGTGGAGAAAGAATGAAAAAGGTTAACATATAACCCAGATAAAGATCTGGGGAGAAGACAGATGACAGGCTGAGAGAGACAGGAATGTAGTAAAATGGTTTTCCTCACAATTTCCATAGCTTTCTTCAGTGCCCCCTCTCAAAACCGAAATGCAGTTTCTCATGTTGCCTGTTGCAAAAACAAGTTGCAGAACAGTTGATCTCTGTTGGAGCAATCAGGTTTCTGTCTTCCACAAGAAGCTATGCTGCTGCTGCACACCCTCGGAAGAAAAGTTATTAACTCTCCTTAGGAAGTGTGCCATGACATAGGTTCCTCTTTCCCGAAACTGAAATAATTCTATTGTTAATTTACTGCTGTATATGAAGAGCAAGAACTTGCATTTCCTCTCCTAGTCTCACTGAATGCTTCTAAATTGAGTTAATTTCAATACCACAGAAAAGAAAGAAAAACATCCTTCAGCTTCCTCTTGCTAGCAAGCCAAATAATTGCTGCTTCATGAAACTTTAAATGAAAAAGCGGGGAAGGGGGTGTCAGAAGAGAGGCTGCCCACACAGGTGAGCAACCTTCCTTTCCTTAAATTGTTTCCCATGTCTGGGCACTGAATTTCTATCACAAGCCACTCCATACATAAGAGCGTCACAGTGCCTCTTGGAGATCCAATAGAGGCAGGAGAACAAGAAGAATTATGATCCACATCAGCTTACTGTTTCCACAAAGAAACCAAACGCTGTTCGAGCCCCATCAACCACCTCTTCCCACCACCTCGAAATCAGGCGGAGACTGTAGGAACACACCACAAATAATTCGGTGGCTTTGTGTCCCACTCAGCTGGAATCCAAATGTTTTTGTATCGTTCACAAATATCATCGAGATGCGGATCTCATGCCTCGGAGTGCACCTTCTTGGGTTCTCCCAGATGCACTTTTCCCTTTCTCCCTCTCCCTTGTGCAATAACAACAGAAGATGTCATGCAGCTGGGGGAGGGAGTGGGAGAAAAAAGGAAGGAAAGGGTGGTGATTAGATGTTCCTATGCAAGCTTACCACTTGCTCTATCTCCCTGTTTTGGGTTCCCCTCCTAGTAAATAAACAGTGCCTGCCTCTTGTATCTTATCACGTAGTTTCCAAATATCAGCATGACCACTGGATCAGTATCATTGCTGCTTCATTTCCACCTACCAAATTATGAACAGCATCTCTGTAGCTGACATCTCAGTTACCACCTGCTAATTGGGAAGGCCAAGGTCAGTTCTAGGCTCTGGTGCTGCTGGGAGATCTAAGAAAACGCTGGTGGAGCTCAGTGGGAACTTCTCCCTCCTCCCCTCTTTAAATGGACGGTGAGGTTATTGTTAGGGTCTACTGCAGTAAAAGGACTCGCCCAGGAAAACTCTCTCAGATCACGTCTCAGCAGTGTTGGAACGCTGAGATAGCGTTGGAACAGTCGTACAGGATACTGGCAAAGCTGCATTTCACATCCATATAGTAACAGCAAACCAGAGTGTTCAGCCCCCATAGCACACACGTGCCCTACTCGTATAACCACCTCCGTGCAGATCACACCTCTGACCAACAGCCACGCCGATGGAACAGCTGAGTGTAGCCCTGGCCTCAGCTGTAAACGAAGGGATTCTTCCACCCCAGGCTGTCAAGATGTAGATCAACCAGCAGAGAAGAGATTCCTAAAACATCAGGGCTGGAAGCTCCATGGCAGAAACAAGTTCTGACCAAGGTGTTACCACAGCTGCCTAAGTCTTCTCAACAGCACAAAAGGCCCAACACCAAAGAAAGTCCGTGGAGAGGCTCTGCTGTTGCTCACAGCCGATTTCCTGGGACACAGTCAAAAGATAGAGGAAGTCTTCCACCTCTTCCAAAGACAGCAGCAGCACAGCTCTCCCTCTCCCTTTACCTAGAGCTACCCTGAACACTACTCTGAAATTACCTTGGCAAGATCACCCTTGCGTTTGCAAAAGTGTTAAAAAAACCAAAACTAATCCATTCATGGATTACTCCAGTGACTGAGAAGTCATTTTGAAACCCTTCAAGATGAGAGGAGCACATGCAACTAAGGACCAATTCTGCTTCAGCTTTCTCCAGAAGCACCAGGTCACCAGCTCAGCACTACCATGTGCACAACAATAACTCAAGCTCCCTCGCGGAACAGTAACAGTACCGTAGTCTTCATCAACGGAGACCTGCACCTGCGAAATAACTAACTTTTCTCATGTGAGGCATGTTTGCAGGATATTTGAAACCCAGAGAGGCAAGAAAGCTTAGAATAAAATGTCATCCTGACCTCAACCAGCTGTGTTTCGGTTTACACCAGGAATATACAGTCACATACTATTTACAGATCCTTTCTTAACACACAGGATTAGTCAGGAACAGGATTTGCATTCAAATTTATTGAAAAGTGAAATTCAGATATATGTCATTCATAATCAGCATAACTTTTTCTGCACAAACACTTAAAAATAACTGTTAAAATAAAAATCTTTGTGGTTGTTCTGTAACATTTCAGAGGAGTTCCTCTGTCCATTAATTTATTAACTACAGGATTTCCAACTTCATCAATCAGTTATAAGGTGTACGTTCCACCTGTAATTTAAAATATGAATGAATACAAGTCTGGTGTGCCTAGTTATATCCATCTGTGTTCCTGGACACAAGTACTCTAGCAAGCCACAAAATAAATACAAACATAACTATTTTCTTAACTGCAGCTTGACTTCTTCATTATCAGCTGCAGATGAACACGTAATGGACTTCTGCCTGGTTTGAAGGGACAATGCCAACTTGAACCTAACTCTAAATCTAGTCCAGTGCAAGTAAGCTTTCACAGACTCTTAGACCAACAGAGATACTCCCATGACTAAAGAATTTAATTTCCATGCAGCGAGTTATTTTTACCTAACACATCCCTGCACTACGACCAACGCAAACACAAGTGCTGAAAATGTGAGGGTGAAAAATAAGCAGAATAAGCATATTCTCTGAAAGAAATGCAGCAAGAGGTATTACCACACCTAATGGGAAAAGAAGTTCGTTTCAAGTAAGTTCTTAGTTATACACAGAAAATTTTGTTGACAGGGGGGGTTTAATCTCCGTGAACTTGTAGCTTGCAAAGTTTCTAACTAAAATGGGCCCTAACGGACAGTTAGTTTCCATATGTCCCGACCATCCAGCCAGAGGGGATTTATCTGCTCAGCTTGCCCCCAAACCCCCCACACCAGTACCACCCCACCACATTTGAAGTGCAGAATAACGAAGAACCCTCATTTTAAGCCTTAAGCGCCTAACACTCAAAGAGATTTCCCACAAATTCTCCAGTTTGTTAACCTTCCAAATCAGGACGACAGAATCAACAGAGAAAGTGGCAATTTATTTTTTTTTTTTAGAGTCAGATTTGAAAAGTATTCATCCCTCCATCTCAATAAAAGTTATTGTGGATTGCTTCACAGCACTAACCTTAAATGGATGACTGCATGAGGTAAGAGATAACTTCTTCGGAATACGGAATGAAGTTCTCCCGGGGAATATACAAGCAGGTTTTTATTATGCTAAGAGAAGGAACCCTATGTTTAGAAGCAGTTACCCTTGTTAAGCATTCTAACACACTAAACAGATCTCAGGACAACAGCCTGCAGAGATTAAGCCTGCATCGTAACAAAAAAAAAGCAGAACAGGGACAAAAGCATTAGGAAGCTGGACATCCCTGGCACTGAACACACCTGGAATAACAATTAAAAGGCTTAGGTGGGCGAGACGAGCAGAAGTGGAAAAACGAAGCCGGCAGGTGCGATTTCTCAGCTGGGGGTGCCAGAAGCGATGCGATCGTGGAAGGACGAGCAGTACTTTATGGCGCTACGACAGTAACGCGACCCGCGCGGCAGCTATCGGCGATAAAGGGGACGAGAAGGAGAACCACGCGGCGGGGGCACCGCGCCGGCGGGGCACAGGTACCCTCCGGCAGGCACCCTGCGCGCCGGCGGACAACCGCCGCCCTCTCCTCCTCCTCCTCGCCGGCGACAAGGGGACAGAGGTGCCCCGGTGCCTTCCGCTGAGCGAGGGAGCGCTCGGGGGGCCCCGGGGCGGCCGCCCGGCCGCCACCTCCTCATTCCTCCCGGCGCCGAGCCGCGTAACCGGGTCAGGGAGCCGGCAAAGCCCCGCCGCCCGGCCGCGGGCCGCCCCGGGGATCGCGTTTCGCGGCTGTGCCCCGCCGCCCTGGGCCAGCCGCCGCCGCTCCCTGCGGCCCCCGCCCCAGACCCTCGCGGCGCTGCCGGAGCCCGGGGCGCCGCGCCAGGCCGCTTCCCGGGCGATGCCAAGGGATGAAGCGGTTCCTTCTCCTCATCAACCTCCTCATCCTCCGCCGCCACTGGAGACGCCTCCCCCCGCCCGCGCGGCCGGGCAGCAGCCGCCCCACCTGCCGCGCCGCAGCCCGCCTCGCTCCCCCCTCCCCTCCCGGGGGGGGCGCGGCGGAGGGACCCCGCCACCGCACTTACCTTCGCTTCATGCTGCCCCGGGGGCGACGCTCGCCGGGTTCGCACGGCCCGAGGTGCCTCCGCCACAGGGGGTAGTGGGGGGGAGGACGCCGCGCTCTGCTCCACCCCGCCGGCTGCCGGCGCGGAGCCGCCCAACCCTGCCCGCCTCAGGAGGGAGGGAGAGGCGGGCGCAGCGGCGGCGGCGCGCGCACACCTTGGCAGCCGCCGCGGCCCCGGCCCCGCCTCACGCGGGGCGGAGGAGCCCACCCCGCTCCCGTTCCCCCGAGAGCGGTACGCGGGGCCAAGGAGGGGCGGGGGGGGCGGCGGGAAGCGGGAGGCTCCAGCCGCCGGGCTCGCGGTGCTGCGAAGGAGGGAGGAGAAGGGGAAGAGAACGAGGACGCGGGAAGCGCGGCGGGGAGCAAAGAAAGGACGCGGCTCCCCCTCCCCTCCGCCCCCGTAGCGCCTTGACGCTCTCGACTCCTCCCCCCCCCGCTCCCCGGCAATGGTACGCTCCTACGGCTCGAGCCGCACAGGAAGGGCGCGGATTGGCCGTCGCGGCGGGGCGGGGGCGGGGCCAGGGCGCGCGCCAAAGGCGACTGGCGGAGCGGGGGGGGGATGGCGGAGGAATCACCAAAAAAAAAAAAAAAAAAAAGGGGGCGGGGTGGAGCGTCGCGCGCCCGGGGCGCGCTCTGTGACCCGAGCGCGCGAAAGGGCCGTTGCGGCGCCCGCCCGCCCGCGCGCCGCCGCCGCCGCCTTCCCAGTCAGGGCCGTCGGGGCGGGCACCGCCCCGGGGCTTTCCCGCGCCCGCTCCGGTCACACCCCCTCGCCGTTCCCTACCTCCTCGACGGGGAAGCGACTGTTTCCCGTTCGAAGTCAACCTCCTGCCGCCCAGAATCCTGGGAAGAACCGTTCCCCCCCGGCCCGGGACAAAGCGAGCGCAGCCGTTCCAGCCGCGGCGGGATACAAGGAGCCCCCACACACACACACACCCCCCCTCTGGCTGGAACACCGGGTGCCGCCGCGCGAACCATCCGCGGTGGCGGATCGGAGCCCAAAACGGCTGGAGAGACGCTTGTAAAATCAGCAGGAGGGAGGGCTACGTGTATTTTTGGCTCGGGGTCGGCTGGGGAGAAGCTTGGAGCTGTGGTCATGGCAACTCCTCCCGCTTGGATCCTGCCGCCGTCGGGAAAACGGCTCCTTGCCCGCGCGCTCGGTGAAACGTGGGCAATGACGTCAGCTGGGTGCCTGCGCCCGTTATCCCTGTCTCCCGCTAACTGGATCAACCGGCGAGACCCAAATATTGACTCATCCGACAGGTTACGCCGAAGGAACTGTCAGGGTCTGCAATGACATACGTGACAAAACCCAAAACATGCCGTTCTTAAGAAGAGGTGCATACAATGAGTTCATGACGAGGCTGGAGAAGGTCTCACTACAGTGTGGTGGGGCAAATATCATCCAGAAGCGCACGATTCCCAAATTGCTGTCTATATCCCTGTCTGAGAACAGATGGGGGAAAGCCTGCAGCTGATGTAAACTTGGCTCAGTTTGGATGGACAGGGAAACGATGAGCTCCTGCTCTTCAGGAAAGCACTGAGAGGAGCACTGGAATGTTCCGGGTGTGTATTTAGGCTCATATACATGTATGTGCGCACATCTGCTTAATTTTTTTGCTGTGCTCGGAAGCCACTGGCTGCTGAGTGCTCTGCGTCTGAACCAGCGGTGAAGAAGAGCACTGTCAGTTCACCATATACATACACCCACGTTTTGGTGCATATATACACCCATTTGGATAATGTTTAGATGTCAATGTTTCATTCCTGTCTGTACACCTTAGCGTGTGTAAGTAGTGCACACGTACGTGGTGTCTTTGCCACGCTCTTTCCCCTTGAGTTCTTCAGCTGAGCGAGCCAGTCGGCGTGCAGCTGAATAGAGCAGGAATGCCAACCAGTACAGAAGCACTGTGAATGCCCCAGGGATTAGAAACCAAGTACAAACCCAGGACAATATCATAGTAGCAATGGTAATACAAAAGCACACCAGTTTTCCTTTAAAGAGACCTTTCCAGCAGAGTTAATTCAAACATCTTTCACATCCGGATCCACACAGTCCCAGAGTCCTACCAAAGCCATAGTCTTCCAACCCTGCCTTAAGAGAGTTTTTGATCTCCATAGTGTGTTAGGGATTTTGGCATGAAAAGCAGTCAGGTACTGCAATGACATGTGATAAAAACCAAAACATACTGTTCTTAAGAAGAGATGCATAAATGAGCTAATGACAAGGCTGAGGAAGTTCTCATTACAGTGTGGTGTGACAAATATAATCCAGAAGTGCACGATTCCCAAATCACTATCTATATCCCTGTCTGAGAACAGATGGAGGAAAGCCTGTAGCTGATCTAAACTTGGCTCAGCCCACCCTGTTTGCTGATGGAATTTCCACGAGCGTAGAAATTAGAGCTACTGGTTGCGATCACTTGAGAGCTGCAGCCTGCTGGTTCAGCTTACGCCTTGGAAAATCTGGCAAAGACGCCTGTCCTCACCTGAGGAGATACACAGAGTGCCAAAGGGTGGTAAGAGCTCCAGGCAATGGATATTTCCATCTCTGAAGCCAAGGAAGGTCTTTGTAAGGGAAGCAGCAGCCTCTACTACCTGTTGATAGCCAAAATACCAAGGCATCCTCCTCTGCAAAGATGCAGGTTGAGGATGTGTTGGATTACTGAAAAATGAAAGCAGATGAAGGAGAAGGTTCATCTATGGTGATAGGGGAGACACTTCTAAGTGCTCCAATACGTACAGTGTGTCCACTGATGACTGACTGAGCGCTCTGCCTCTGAATAGCGAGGAGGAGGGCTGTCAGTTTGGCAGTAATCTTTGTAAAATGCTACTAAGGACCCAAACAATTCCCATGAGGGACCTGAAGAGCCATCTGCACTCTAGCACGAGGCTGCCTGTGGCACCCACAGCAAGACTCGTACGTCTTGGCTCGATATTTTGGAATCCAGCACCAGAGAGGCTTAGTCATATGACAGGGTTATTTGCATCGTTATGCTGTCAGATTCCCAGCGGAGTTTTCACAATGCGCTGTAAGAGGAAGGGTTTAAACAAGTGGGACTAAAGCAAAAACAAAGCACTGTACTTCCTTTGCATGTCTCTTTTCACTGCGCGCACGTGGTGCTCCGAGTGGGAGGAGGGTGGAAGGCAGTACTGTACAGAACTTTGGGCTAACAAAGCGCACACACAAAAACAAGGGGCTGCAACGGCGATACAAAACGGGCTACTTTGCAAAAGCAAGCTGAGACAGCTAAAATCCTGCATCACAGCCTAGTAGACAACTGATGTTCCAGGCTGGTGATGCGCGAGGTAATACCGTCACTGTATCTTCCCCGAGGGCTTTGCAGCACTGCTGGTTTGCCCTGGGCTAGAAACAGTCACCTCGCCCCAGCTGAGTGGTGATTCCCTGTGAACAAGTGCCTGCAAGCACTGTAAAACTGGGTGCCTGGCACCCCAAAAAGCAACCCTTAGTAAGCAGAGCAGCCGGCGAGGCAGCAGTCCCAAACCAACTCAAGGGAAAATATTGTGGTTCAGGATTCAGCACTTGAAAGGAGGTGAGCTGCTGCTGCTCAAAATAAAGTCAGAGTACGGTACCGTGTCCCATTTTGAAAATCAATACACAAAAATAAGACCTGACTTTTTTATGCATTCTGTTTCTAAGAGAAAATTATTGAGGGTTCACAAGGACCAGGTGCTGCTCCCGGTTAGACAAGGAGTATAGCAAGGAAGGCAAGTTACAGAAGAAAATCCAAGAAAGTTTTTGGTATTTCCATGATATCAAAGCTATTTTCATAGCACAAAATGGCCAAAGAATCTTGAATTCTCTTCTGACAACCTTCCAAGGCTCAGAATTTGCCAGGTGCATGACTGCTCCTGCGGGAATTTGTAATCTCTTTAAAAACCAAGAACAGCAAATTCCACTGGAAGCACACTGTCCCGGAGCAGAGTCCCCACATCTGGAATGAACAAGTAAAAACCCAGCAAGGCGATTTTCAAACAATGAGGCCATCACCGAATTACAAGGCTGGAAGGGATACTGAGAGGTCACCTAACTCCATTCCTGTGAAAGCATCTCTGTCCCATCTGTTTTACCTCTTAAAGACCTCCCCAGTGCTGCAGCACCATGGTCTATCCAGCCAAGATGCTCTTTCCTCATGATTTGCTCCTTTTGCCTTTAGAAAGTTATCACTAACGATTAACCTGCATCTCTTTTACCATCATTTACATCTACTTCTCATCCTACCCATCACAGCCAAAAAATTCGCATCTCTCGCTCCTGCAACAGCCTTTTAGATGCATGAAGATTTATCGTGTCACTTCTTATTACATTCCCCAGACCTAAAACCCCGTTTCTTCTTGCCCGTCCTCCCAGGTTTCCTTGTGAGACCTCTGGTGACTCTCGACACGCGTCTTTGGTGGCTGTCACTCTAGTCTTTCCTGAATTTCTCTGTGCAGGAACAGCACACAGCGTGTTCTCAGTTGAGGCCTTACCAGTATGACGTGGGATGGAAGGAGCACTTGGTGTGTTCTGCAAACATCCCTCCTGTTCATGTGTCTTAGTATGACACAGTGCCCGAGGATTTCTTTTGCTTTCCACAGACGTGGCAGTATTTCTGCAAGTCAAGGCCACAACATGAAACCAAATTACCACTGAAGCCTCTGAGATGCTCTCTGTTAACCAGAACTCTTATCTCCCGAATGCAAGTGTTTCTGCTAAAAGCCACTGCTTTTAAATTGCTGCCTGCTGGAGGCAATTTAATTGGGGATCTCCTTGATGGATTAAACCACCTTATTTTCTGATACTCACACCTACTTGGACAGCTAGAGCAAGTTATTTTTAATGTAAAAGTAATCTGTATACAAATCAGCAGCTGAACGCTTCCGGAAGAGGATATGTTTCCAGAAGACACTGAGAGACAGCAGAGAAAGTCTGGTCTACAGAGGTCTGAAAATTTGCTGTCTTCTACATCAGCTGCGACTGTTAGCAGGAAGAGTTCTTCAATTCTGGAGAAGACACAGAGCTGACTTCCTGAGCAATAACACAGGTGTTCAACTTGTGTTTGAAACACAGGGCAGAAGCCATCAACCACTCAGCGGTCTCCTGATGCAAATGGTTATTCACTGCATAAGCATTTGAATAACTGTAATATTTATAAAATGATGCTATTTAACCCCTTCTACAACCCCTGAACACACAGGCATATGCTCATCTGGAGTGGTGTTGTGTGCAGGAGTAGAAGCTGAGTTCTAAATAAATTGCTGCTGGTGTTTTGTTACAAGAAAACAAACACAAGACTAATTCACTTGAAAAAACTACGTATTGGCTCACGAGGAAAAAGTAGAAACTTCTCTAGGTAAAACTTCTCCAGTTCAACAGAGAAATAAAAAGCCAGCCCATCAGATCCAGTAAACTTTGACCACGTAGAAAAATGTTTCTAACCCTTCAGGCTAAGAAAATAAGCTTTCAGATAGGAACTAATACGAAAAGTTTCTCTGGGGCTACATGCAAATCTCCTGAGTGTTCAGTGTAGACTTAAGCATTTGGGAGCTTTTTAGGAATAAGAAAGACTCCGAGCCTGCGTGTACACACTGTATATAATTCCACTGTTCACAGATTTTCCAAGCAGTAAAATACAAAATTGTGGCTGGGTTTGCTGTTATGACTCAGGACTGCAGGCATACAAGAAGCTAATGAGAAACACACAACTTTCACTTCACTGTACTGTAAATTTGTAAGGAGAGGTATCCCAAAACAAAGGCTACGCAAGAAAACTCCCTCCCAAAACTGTACAGTACGCTAAGAGCCGGGAAGAGCAGCCCAGCTGAGTCTGACTTCACGCTTCCTTTAAGAACAACAGCAGCTCAGGTGTCTAAAGAGGTGCAAGACCATCTAAAGCAGTAAGACAAGTGCTTTTCAATGAGCAATGTACAGATATACAAGGTGACCATACCCAGACGAAGCACCGCTGAAGACTCGTTGCCATACGATGCAACTAATATAATAAAACAAAAAATCAGAAGTACAGCATTTCCTCGTACTCAGCTAGTCCCCAAGAAGGACTAAAGGAACGGATTTAAATACACCTTGGTGAAATGTAATAGAAAGAAAGTCCTGCGAGGTCATCACTGAGACACGTCGTTGGTTCTTCACCTAATTTGAGCTCTACAAATTCCGCACGAGAGCTGCCTGTGCAGGGCCCACCCTGGGGCTGGTTTACTCCATGTAGCATGCACTAAGGTCTAAAAGGCATGTTTACTATTTGGAGTTTGGATTAGGGGAAAGCCTGAGCTGTGTTCTGGATACTTGTTCTTAAAGCAACTCTTTTAACCAAGTGTACAGAGCAGCTTCCTTGTGGTGGTGTCTAGAAATAACCAACAGCCCCGAATCGCAAAACAGGTCTGGAAGTTCTCTTCAAGCTCCTAACTCACCCCTAGTTAGGCTCTCTTTAGCAAAAGGTGGCCCTGGTTGAGAACCTTATTGCTTTACTAGTGCTAGTAGGTCTGTCCTTTGACAAACTATAAAAAAGACTCTACCTATGTTCCATCCAAATTCATCGCTGTTTAGAGAAGTATTAATAAAAAGGGGAAAGTAAATCAATGAAGTCACTTTATTGATCCTGAGAACGTGGAACTGCTATTAATAAAACATGTTGATGTTGGTTTATGCATAGGTCAAAGTCCTGCTAAGGGTGTGTTTGTCATTCCAATTTATGTGCAGTTTCATCAACAAAGTATTTGTTATTGCAGTATTGTATTTATTCATCTCCTATTCTCCTCCCCCACGGCCAGAACATCTGCTAAACGTTTCGGAATCTAAGCTCGTTGGGATAGGGCCCATTACTTTTACATATTTATGGGCTGTGTGGTACACTGGCATTCATTCAGCAAAGACTGTTTCCCAAGGCTCATGCGCGAATGACATAAACCGGTGTGGATTTATGTGCAAGAGGTCCACGTGTGCAGAGGTCACAGAGGGGGCTGGAAATCTGTTTACGTCCAGAAGTACTTAAACTCCACTGCTGCAGAGGAACAGATCTATCTACTAATACTTGAGTGGTGCAGGAACACCAAAAAAAAAGGAAGAACAGGTATTTATGGCGTCCTAAGGAATTGTAATGGGATAAAATTGAATTAAAAGAATTTGTACCTGACTCCAGAAACATCCTCTATCATTGAAATATTTTCAAGTCTGGTCAAACAGTCCAAAAAAGCAAAAGCTACTATGCGAGTGTTAGTTACAACAGACTGGACAAAGCAGAACACGGGTCTGGTTCTGGGGGTGGAAAAATGAACAAATAATTCATTCCTGATTTCTGTTTTAATTCTGCCGTGGCCCTGCCTCTCACGCCAACGCTCGCACAGGCACAGCTTTCCCCTATTTACACGCTGAAAGGAGTGTATTCTGCCGTTACGGCGCGGGGAACTTCCACGTGTGACTCCCACTACCACGGACAGAAGCTGTGCCCACAAAGTGCCCTTGTGTGCCCGGACGGAGTGGACCTCTCCCTGTTTGCCTTTCCGGCTGGATCGCAAACACTGCCTTTCCAAAGTCGAGGCTGTACGATTTTTCAGACCTCGTGAGGAACAACATAGCCCATCTCCTCTCAACTGTGGGAGCCATCCGTGCTCCAAGGATCATTTGTCTCCCTAAATCCATGCCAGCTACAGAGCACAAGCACAGCCTAATAGTCTTAATGAGATTACAGCTCGAGATGCCCCGGTGCTCCGTCTGGCCAAGGAACAGAACAAGCACCAAATTCATCTGGAGAAAAAAAAAATCTCCTTGGTTTTCATATGAGCAGGCTGCAGGTCAATCAAGATTTCAGATCTATGGTGCACAAGATCCCTTTGATTTGTTTCTCCTTTTTTTTTTTTTTTTTTTTTTTGCAATGCATTATTATGTTTTACAAAGCAGCATATTCTTCTCACGGATTTCTAAATTTAATTAATATTTTTCAGGTAAGCATTTAAAAACTGATGATCATACTGCTCTGTAGCACAATGACATTTACAGATTCTTATTGTTAGATCGATCTCACCCATGGCTTTTGTATGTTTGACTGCTATCTGCCTGTATGCTTGATTATGATATCCATGTGCTACGGTGGAGTGGGGTGGACCTTTGCCAGTGTAATAATTCTTTTTATCAGCAGTTTATCTGGTGCATCTGTTTGGCTTACTGGAATGAAATTGCTTGTAATTCTATCCTATGTACGGCAAATACTCTTTCTGCACCTGTTCCAAGCGGCATTTGGTGGACTTACTGCTTAAATTCTTAATCTCAACAAAACCAAGCAAGTTAGCATGGATAGCAAAGGCTGAAACAGTGAATTAAATGAAAAAGCTGATTTGGGGATAGTACCATGTCAGCTGGCAAAAGCATAAAACCTGGCATTAATGCCCTAAGGTACGGACTGCGCGGCGCTCACCGCAAACTGCAGGTACTGCCCAGCAGATTTCATCGAGCTTGCTGCAAGAAACCTGCTGCTAACGGGTAAGTCTGCAGCTCCTGCAGGACTTCATGCCTAGAAAAATATACCCAGTAGCAATGCATTCACGGATTTTGCGGGAAGCCTATTTAGAAGAGCTAGCACAAAAGAAAATTCCTCCCCTTTGGAAGAAGAAAAACCAGAATTTTGTAGTCAATGGCAAACAATAAAGAACATTTTCAGCAGAAGGTACGAGAGGGCGGCTGGGTCAGTACTCACGGAGCAAGGCTGCAGAAGTGACCTTCTTCTGGCACAAGTCAACTCCTCCTCGCCCACCTGTGCCAGGGCAGGCGTCTAAATCAGAGCCTCCTCCCCACTCCTCGCACCCTGCCTCCGCACGGGCTCCTCTTTGGAGAGCTTGCACAAATGATCCTCTCTGCCTCTAGGCTGCAAGGTAAAGCCAAAGTAAAAAGGAAACGGGATCTGGGATGCAAATCTCCTTCTCTACGCCTTTCCCAGAGCATCTCGCAGGGTCTCTCCTGGGGAGGCTGTGTGATGATGATGGGTCCGGCTGCCAATTCGTCACTGTTGCCACAGTAACGGAGCAGTGGTCCCCTGTGGCTTGGTAAGGGAGTGGCAATGGGAGAACTGGCTATGTATTGCCTCCTCCTTTGAGGATTCCTCTGACCTGGGTAATCCACATATTTTTTTTTAAAAAGGCTGTTTTATACAGAAGGTACTTCCCTCGCACCCTACACACACACACACACCCCCCCTCCACCGGGTTGGTTACTCCACTCACAGAGCTCTACGACATCTGTAAATCTCGTTTGGATGGCATAGGAAAGCTGGCACAACCCCGAGAGAGCCACTCGCTTCCTCTGGGAAATACCGTGCCGTGTGAAAACAGGAAAAAAAGAAACTTTGTTCTGGTAAACATCTGAACATCAGCACACGCTGGCCAGTGTTTGAAGAGCGCTATCATTTTGTGCCCCTGAGCAGGTGGATGAGCAGCTGAGATGGCAATAGGGTATTTTTCTGCCAAGTGTTCCTCTGCCAAGGTGACCGAGCACAAGCGTGCCGGTGAAGCCCTGTTGCAGCCACGGGGAAGCCCAGGGCAGGCAGAGCTCCTTTGTGCCCGTCCCCTCGACTGAAAAGTCCCGACTTTATCCTTTCAGAGTCTTCATATCGCTGGTTTCTACTTGCTTAAGATATTTTTATTGTAACCTTGACATAAATATGATTAGTAATGTTAGGCAGGACGGTCCGCAGCGGCGGAGACTCTGGACTGTAGTTAGGGAAGCAGCCAGGACTGCAGAAACAGGCATTATTTTGGTGGACAATGAACAATTCAGGCTTGTTTTGGAAAGCAGATCCTTGGATAGTTCAATAATACCACTTGTTTATGAAACAGACTCTTTATCTCATCTTCTTAATAAAATGTTGCTAACGGTTCTTTGTTGCTTTCCTTGTTATTCTCTCCTAATGCCAAGTGCTTCTTTTAAGGTAATGGATTTCCTCTCTCAGGACGCCAGTAACAAACACGGCTCCGTACGCGCGTAGGTGGTACGGAAAAAACAAACACACAGAAGTAAAACCCACACGTTTTGCTTTCTTAACTAACTTTCCTATCCTCACTTTTAACTCGGGTTGTTTGAGCTTTCTCTGAGAGTGAGAGTCATCACAACTTGCTAGGTAAGGACAGGCCTCCAGGTGCCAAAATTCAAATACTAAAAATCCCATCGTGACAGGGGGTTAAGTACCTTTTTCCCCACTAAAATCTGAAGCAGCAGAGACAGGACTTGCTCAGAACAGCAGTATCAGCCAGAAGGGTTAAAAGGACTTGAACCAGATTCAAAAAACTGTGAGTGGGCTAAAAAAATCTCAGATGTTAATAACAATTCAAGCCTTTAGTTTACTAGTCTTTGCCTTCAGACTGAGTTTTCCAGCTTTCTCCAACACACTACAAGGATTATAATTTAATTTGGTTTAGGAAAAAAGCTTCCATTTCTCCTAAGCATACGTGATTCTAAAAGGTGGGACTTGGAGAACATCACCAGATGCCACAACAGTGCTGCTAGACTTGGCAGTGCAGAAGTATCTCTGCAAAGTAGGTCAGCCCATCTAGGGCCAGTCTCAGGAAACCTACAGCCTTCCCAGTAAAGATGCTGGACTTCCCAATAAAGATGCTGGACTGCATCCCCCCCACCTCCTTGCACGGTGGCTTAGTGCCTTGTTTAAAATTAGTTATGGATACACCCAGACTTAGGAGCATCTGGTTCCACACAGATTTGAGGGTACTAAAAATACGAAGGCGTGTTATAAAAATCATGTTGTCACGGGCGTTTTATGGCTGCTTCTTCAGGAATCTTCAAAGAGAATGCAACGAGGTCAGAAACTGAACTGCACACTTAATCTTACACAGGGAAAATGCATGGTTTGTCCACATAATTAAACATATCTGCCTTGCTGACCCCCTCCCCGCTTCCCCCAGACATTTTTATGCTTGCCTTAGTGGAAGAGGCTCGGTGCCTCTGGGTGTGATAGCACGAAGCCGTCTCCCGAGGAAGACAAGGCTGAGCAGGGATGATGCTGGGCTAGCAGGGGCTATGGAAGCAGCAGAGGAACACAGGGGAGAGGAGGTGGCTGGGCTTGGACTGCAGCACCGAGGAGCCTTCTCCATTTGCAGCATTATCTTCCCGCAGCCAGAGCCCTAGCTAGAGCTATTTAATGGGATCACGAGGGCTGCTGCACCATTACTTACAGAAGAGGATATAAAAATGACAGCAGCTAATAAGCACCAATTTCTCATCAGTCGCCTCATCAGGCTGATTTCACAAACAGGTTTCAGAGGCTAAAGGGCTGGAAACGACTTTCCGGCTGCTGGATGCACGCCAGTACGGAGAGAGTACGTCCCTGCGCCTGCACCCGTCAGGCTCAACCCCAAACAAAAGAGAGCTGCCCTAAGTGTACGTCCACGGGAGGACATGGATTTCATAAACTCAGCTGGAAGGCTAAAGCCACAGCACATTCATTCTTCCTAACGATTAAGAGGCAACAGGAGCTGGAACATAAATGTTCCTTTGTCCATACACATCCAGACCACGTTCCTGGTCCCTCACAGAAAGGAAGGCTTTGTCTGGAGCTCACAACTGAGGACAGCAAGAAAGCCTGAAAAAAAAAAAAACCCAAACTTGGTGGCCAGGGTGGAAACATACCTTTAATTGAGGAGCTAGTTCGGAGGAGGTGTTCATGCATCCGAGGGCGGAGGGTGGCCAATGCGGAGGGCGGAAAGTGGACAGGGATGCGTGTGTGGTCTGAGAGCAAGAGAAAGGCAGGGAGTGTGTGTTTATGTTTGTAGGAAGGGAGCGGAGTGTTTGCAGTGGGAGTGCAGTCCATGCATGTGAATTATGGATGTCAAAGCTGAGAAAGAGCTTGTTGGCCTTCCCGCTTTTCCTTCTTTTGGCCACGGAAGGTTTGAGAAGTTGAATCTTCCAGTCATGGCATCAAAGGATCTAATGTAGGATATCTGCTCTAGTATCATCAGCCACTAATTAGGTAATTTGGAGAAAAAAATCAAGATTTGTTCTTTCAAACATGGAGGTTCATTTTTGCTTAGTATCACTATCCTTTTTTTTTACATGTATTTCATTTTTTCCCCTCTGAGCCTTATCAGTGAGTTCTATGCTGGTTTTCTATTTTTAAAAGATGGGCACACATTTGCTCAGTTTTTGCTTGAAATTCTCTGGTTCACTGCTGGTAAAATTAACTCACAATGAGTTTTCAAGGCTATGAGAAAGTTATCACCGCACTAAAATATATTCCATGCCAAATTATTTGGATATGCGAGTCTTTTTTTTCATAATATTTCCACACCAGATTTTCATGGAGATCTTTGCTCCTGCTTGTCGATACTCCTGTTAACTGCTGCTGTGGTCATGCCTGGTATTGATGGGTTTCTGGAAAGCTCAGCGATTTTATAACTGCATTATAAATAATTCAATCAACTGTTCTTCCCCACATTTAGTTCTCATTTATTAATGGGCTTTCTTTCTAGGCAGTATTTTCTCATCTCTCATCACCATGCAATATATATACTTGGGGGAGGAAGGTAATTAGTTTTGCGGTCCTTCTGCCAAGACTTCCACTGACTTCAGGCAGAGATTTGCCTGAAGAATGCCTGATTATAGCCTGTAGGAGTTGGTCCTATTTCTGTACACCAGGAACGGGCTGAAGTGAGCGCACGGGGTGGGCAGAGGAGTCCCACGGGCACTGCAACCCGCAGGCGTTTTCAGAGAAGCATGAAAAGGTGGGTTTGTATGTATGGGAAGAGGAAGGTGAAGGACACGGGGTGAAAGGGGATTCTGTTAGCCAAGAGCAGAGCAAACTGACGATTTGATATGATTAACTCATGTTAAACTGTTTGGTCAGGTTTGGAGTTTTGTTTTTCGTTTTGTTTTTGTGTTGTGTTTTTTTTACTTTTCAAATAACAGAAGAGTGGATTTTCTTTCTCCCCCCTTTTCTGTCATCAGACAGCTGTGCAAATATTTTAGCCTGTGATTGTGGAAACACAACGCTGAAAACTTCTGAATTGTGCCAAGAGAAAAGTACAGGAAAACAAAAGGCAAAAGCTTGGGGTAGATCTAGCTGCCAGGATCTCCTGTCCCCAGGGGAACTAGGCAGAGGAAAAGAGAGAGAAAAAAGAAGCCTGACAGCTTTCATTGCTTACAATGACAGTATCCCAGGTCGGAAGGAAACACGGGCTTTTGTGGTCTTTTTGAAGGAGGGTAGCAAAGGGATCAGAGCAATTAGCAACCTATTAAGTAACAGCTTTCTTGCGGATTGTTGGCTTTACCTGCAGCACCGACTGCTTGCCTTGTACCTGCTTAAGATACTGAGTTCTCAGGTTGCAGGTGAACTGAAAACCTGACATCCAGAGCGTGGCCAGTCAGTCTTTGAATTTCGGAAATCAGAGCCACATGCCTGGTCTGTGGTTATACTGGCCTGGCATGAAACAGCTCTTCTTCCAGCACCCGAAGGGGTTCATCATGATGCCAAGCCGTGATTCTGCCAGCTACTGAAAACATCTCTTCGCAGGTCCCCTCTGGAGTTTCTGCTGTGTAAGGGTGGGCAGCAGGTGATAACGCAAACCTAAACACGCCACAGCCAGGGATCGAGTCGCACGGATTCCCTGCCAAAGAATCCCATCTTCTTACTGCAGGGGAATGAATTATTCCATAAAAAAAAAAATCGCTTTCACTTGCAGCATTCTCAGTGTCTTTTGCCACACTCATTCAGTGATTTCTCTACACTGAATGACAGAACAGCTTCGTCTTTCCCTCCTGCTTGAGTTAAAGCAATACGTCATGCCGTAACCATACCTTATCTTCCAGCAATGGCAAATGCTAAATTTTGCAAAGGAACGTGTCCCAATCCATCCTGCTGGTGAGAAGTCAAAGGAACAAGATTTCTTCCTGAAGCTAGTCGTCATTCTATGTCCGGAAACACAGAGCTGGTGATGCTTTTCATTTTTGTTAGGTTCATATAACTGCCAAAGTTACTCAAACAAACACGAAACCTTTAGCTGTGCTGCATGGAATCTCCCATCCCAGGGAATTAAGCAGGTGGTTATTAAAACTGCAATAACACCCACACTGCGAGCACATTTAAACCCTGAAGGAAGAAAGTCTTCCTTCCATCAAAGACTGCAAAATCATTTCATGATTTCAGGAAGCTTTCATACTCCAAACTTCCCCTAATCATTCCGCTTCCGTTTAATTACCTGAATGATTAATTAAGGTTAATCAGCTAATGTTTTGCACAGTGCTTTGAATAAGTAACGCACTGTGTAAATCCTTGACATGAATTGTTTATTAGGCTACTATTTATTTCACTGTTGTTGCTCTCTGGGCTTTTCCTATCCCTTTTCCTATTCCCTTTCATAGGCAGTGGCCAGTGCTACCACGACTATTATTTCTAGCCCAAGTGCCACCATCCTCCTGCGGCTGTTTCAAGAATATATAGTTTTTCTGGAATCATCACCCGTCTTTTTATGGAACTTTTATGGTTTTAGGGCCACCTCCCAGCTTCTCCACAGTCTGGCGTGACTCTGAGCAGGCCATTTACAACGAGATGTACAAGGGTTGATTTTGGGTGTCTCAAGCTGTGGTTGTTTTGAGAGATCAGAGACATAACTTTAAAAAACAGGACATATCCCTCCAGTTGAAATCAGTGGGCTCCGTGGTTATGGTCTCTTCAGATCCTGGGAGGTAAATGTACAAAACACTGGGTTTGCTTTGTTGTTTGTTTTTTTTTTAACTGTCAGCCCTACAAATTCTGCTTTATAATTGAGAGTCAAGTTGAGTTCTTTCCTCCTTACTCACAAGTAACATTCAACAGGCCAAAACAGGCCGCAGAGATGCCAAAAATATAACTCTTTGGAACTTGGTAAACAATTTTGTTGATACTGCTGAAAATGGAGCAGAATCGTTTTCTCTCGGCGCGTTGGCTCTTCAGAGGTAACGACAGCTCCTTTGAGTCACTGAACTCAGAGACCCAACTGTGAGCGCAACCCGGGCAGGCTGAGCTGGTGAATCTCATGATCCTTCTCTCGTGTTCCAGTTTACTTTAACTCCTTCTAGGGTCTCCGAAGCAAAAGACTATCTCACGTTCAGACACCCAAGCAGCAAAGGACAAGTCCAGAAATTAAGTCCCTGTAATGTTCCTTTCTTCCTTGCCCAGGGCACTGCCAGACAAGCATAGGACTATTTCTAAGCAGAAATGTCCATGAGAAGAAGGGAAAGAAGACAGGAAAGCATGGTCGTCATTCTGCCCTCACAATCCCCTTTCCTTCTGTATTATAGAATCATGGAATGGGTTGGTTTGGAAGGGATCTCAAAGATCATCCAGTTCCAACCCCCCTGCCATGGGCAGGGACACCCTCCACTACACCAGGTTGCCCAAAGCCTCATCCAACCTGGCCTTGAACACTTCCAGGGATGGGGAATCTACAACTTCTTGCATTGTAAGCGGCTATGGGCATGGTTTGGGGGGGGCTGTGAACTGTGAACCCCTGCTTTCTTCTAATCCTTCTTGCCTTGGCCTTTATTAATTCTGCAAACAGCACTGGATGACCATGCAAAGCGTCTGTTGCAAGTTCTCCAGTGAAGTCCCACAGTGATTTCCCAGGCTTTGCCCAGCACAACTGCCAGTCACGGTCCCTACTGCTGAGAAATGATGGGATATGCAGTACGTCAGCAACTGAGGAGCACGGAAAAAGAAGAAAACGGAGGAAGAAAAGCAAAGGGAAACGAATGGACAGCGCAGGCAAGAAACATACAGAAAACAAAAGAGAAATCAGAGCCACTTCACATGGTTTAACTCATTTGTGTCTAGCATCTCTAAGCACCAGCAGAGCTAGGTAAAGCACCAGAAAGGTGGCACACTTGTCCATACAGACCTGGAGGCATTACAGAGGCAGTATGGAGAATTCAAATGTAGGGGTTTGAGCCTACGTATTACCCTGTGTAAGTGGATGCTACATGTATGCAGTACCAACAGCTCTGAGAGTAGAAAATCATCAGTCAGGCCATGCATTATAACATGATAGGCTTAAAAACCTGAAGATTTTGAGCTTTGAAGGAAAAAAAAACCACAAAACAACCACAAGACTGTGAGTGCTTTTTTGCTAGACTCACAAAAACGACAGAAAAAGGTGAGGATGAACAGAAGTGGTGGCTGAAGTTTGTCTGTCTGCCACCCGTTGGTATCCGTGCCAGCAGATCTGCCTGAGCTGCCCAGGCTGACAATCTCTTCTGGTGGGCACAAACAGCAAACGATAAATTTGGAACAAATTGCTGCAAAAGGCTGATGAGGAGCTGTGTGAGCGCCCCGTACAGAACCCAAGGAACAGCCTTGCAGAGAAGACCGGGCAGAAGGAAGAAACACTCCAAGAGAGTTGTGACTTTTTTAATGGAATCAAGAAGGAAAGGATAGATGGGTCTTCCTTCTTTTTGGCCACAGCCCTCCGTGAGGGCCCGGGGATGGGTCTCCCTGGCTCATTAACCCAGGCTGCTGCCGCTTCCTGGAGATCAATGCATCCCTTAACAGGGAGAGGCTTCCCAGCTCCGCGAGGTTTCATCTGCTGATGGCTACCGTGACATTTATAGCCATATCTATCAGCGTAGCAGCAGGAAGCAGTTCTCTCAGGGTGGAATTGGGTGGATTCCCCCCATTTAAACTCCGTTAGAGATGCAGCTTTCTGTATGGGATTAACCACTTAACTCGCTGAATCCCGAACATCATCAGCTATTGTGCAGAAGAACTGATGATCTCCACGGCTTAGTTGTGGGACGGTTGACTTGTTTTCAGCCTCAATTATCTTTTCAAAGAATAAGGTCCTTTGTTAACCTCTGACTTGCTGAGCAATGTGTAGGCAGCCTGTTAAATACTTCACGGCCCTCTTTTAACCCTGTGATTCGGGCAGCTCTACAGATTGAGTCCCATGATTGTCCTACTTCTGACCTGTCTGAATCTTCACCTGTCACATGAACAGCAAGACCAGAGAACCAGTTTTGATCACAGCAAGCTTAGGAAAATAAACAGCAGTGGCTTGGAAGATGAGGGCAGAAACTCTGTGCAGATTATGCAAAGTGTTTCAATGCTTTCAGCCTAACTTTGGTAATGATTTACAGGGCATGCTTCCCTGCTAAGGCTATTTGAGAGTCAGCTCCTTTGGGGATTTAGCAGGCATTGATTCTATCTCCTGAAATTATCCAAATATCTTTCTAGTATTGAATGTCTTCTGGTGAACACACCTTTTGGCATGAGACGGTCTTGCAAGGGGAGCTCCAAATAGGCCTATTGTTCCGGCAGCTCGTGGCACATGGGGAATGTTAACTGCTACTTAATTTGACACAGAAAGAGGGATGCAGAGTCCTGGCATGGACAAATGTTCTTGAATACGAATAACAAATTTGAGCTATTTAAGGTTCTGTTTCCAGTCGCCAGAGCTATCATCAGTCCCATCCATCCACTCTCCCTTTCAAACTTACCATGACCTCCTCATCCCCCTATTTCTCTCAACTTTCCCTTGTGTTTACAGTGACTTCCACCCTTGTGACTTGGATTTCTAGTGCCAGCCTGACACACCAGCATGCAGCTACCATTTTCCTCTGTCTACTACTACCCTTCTAGTGCTTCCTCACAAATACACTTAATGAGAAGCATGAGGGCAGATGCTCTCTATCCCTGAGTGCAAAACTTAAGTTCCCAATCTGCAGCAGAACCCATCCCATTTTCCACCCGTGAAGGTCTGGTGGAAATTTATACATGAATCTCAATCCCCTTACTTGGCGTTGAGTAGTTTTATTTTGCTAGTGTATACAGCTGCAGCGTACTCTTTGCTTTACAGTAGTCCATTCCTTTTCATCCAGGTATCTCAGAACACTCCGTAAGCACAAATTAAATTACAAAACTAATAAGCCTTCTGTCTGGTGGGAAAGACAATGATGTTATCGTCTCTGTTTTGTGAAAAGAGAAGCTGATGTTCAGAGAGAGAAAAATTGTATAGGAAGAAATCTCTAGTCAATAAACTCTACACCTAAGATGACTTGGGATAATTTTAATGCTTGAAATGTACCTACCCAGGAAACTTCTGATTTTTAGTTAAACCAAGACACTTGTGCAAGTCTATTAACTAGTAGAATTGTTTAAAAAAAACAAAACAAAACAAAACAAAAAAACAACTATATTATCTAGTTCTTTAATCGTCTTAGGAACACCTGGAGCAGCTTAAGAAGTCAGGCTCCCCCCACGCACCCCATGGCACTAATAGACCTTAAATGCCCTGACCAGCCTCACCAGGGACTCCCACCCTGCACCTCCTGCCCAGTGGTCGCGGGGAAGGGGGCTCCATTTAAGCCCCATCCTGGGCATTCAGGCCTGGCCTGAGCTGTGTTGTAGCTGTGCAGGTCTGCAGCTCTCTCTCTATGTCCTGGGTGGATGCGGACCTGTGTCGTAGTCCTACCTCCTGCTACTCCTGACTCCCAGGATGGATCCTGAACCTAATTTGTCACCTCACCTTGTCTGGCATGGCTGATGAAACCTGTTAGCAGTGCCCTGCACTGCCCACCCTGCTCAGTCCTCTGGGTGGGACTGCGCCCCGGTCGGGGGGGACACTGCTCCTGCCTGCCCTGGGTTCACCCTCGGCCCACGACTTGTCCCCTGCTCCTTCTGCTCCCTGACACCCCCATCCTCACCGCCAGGTCATTCTCATACTGGAAATGCTGGAAAAGATCTATCTCGCAAGCGCTTTGGTGCAAAGCCAGCAAACCACCTTGGTCCAAACCCTTCTCAGTGGTGGTTTAAAAGCAGCCACTGGCTTTGCAGCGAAGCGGCTTCCAAGCACTGATACCAGCTGTTGCGATATTGCTCTCCAGACGAGCCGGTGTTGATCTGGGGTGAGAGTAAGTCGCTGCGGGAATGCCACGCTGAATTCCCCGGCTACATCTGCTGAAGGATGGCTGCAGTGGGAGATGGGAGAGTTACAGCTCAAAGTTCACTTTGATAAACCAAAATATTTAAAAATACAACTTGCCCGATCTACAGTAGAGTTCCAAAAGACATTAATTACAGTTTCTTCACTTTTCTGTAATGTTTCAAGCAAGTTCTTTCAGGTCGTCTACACTGAGTCATTTTTTGGAAATAAACATTTTGGATCTAACGCTAAACGAGAAATTATTTCAGATTTAGTAATACAGGCTGGGTTTCCAGCTTCCTCCGTGAACAGGCATCTGGAACAAAAATGCGTCTAGAAAATTTTAGCCTGCCTGGGCTCGGGCTGCTCTCAAAGCTGAACACCTCACCAAGAGACAAGGGTTAGATTCCTCACGGGCTGCCCTTCCCCCAGTGCCAAGAAGTAAACACGTATGTCCAAGGCTACATAAACTAATTAGACACCTAATCCTACCTTTGCCTGCATCTGGCATTGCTGAGAAAGACAAGAAGGAGCAGCAAGGGATGAACAGAGGGAAAGAGAACATCAGCTCGTCGGAGAAACGGGGGCCAACACACTGCTTGAGACATCAGTTTTACGCAAACTACAAGCACACCTCTCAAACTAGTAACACCCTAAAATAGCACATGGGTCTTCAAAAGGAGGGGAGAAATCCTCCCCAGAAGAGAGGTGCTGCACTTTCATTGACTACTTGAAAAAGCTCAGAGGCAAATTAATAAAAAAACGCAACAGCTTCTTCATTACTGTACCAAGCTTGTGAGCAAAAGGGCGAGCAGCGGAGTGATGCCCGCCGCAGTCCTCCTGCCAGAGGGGCACGTGGGGGTACGCTCACCGTGCAACACAAGACACGGAGGTCGCATCAGCAAAGAACCCCTTCCCAGCGGGTCCTCTCCCAAGGCTCTGGCGCCGCCGCCACACAACTCTGTGGCACGGGTGGCCTCTTCTGAGCATGGCAAGACCTGGCCAGGTAAGTGCCAGGCCCAGCAAGAGATGCAAGAGAGTTTGTTGACTTCTGTAACTTTCTCTGCCATTTCCAATTCAAGCTGCAGAACAGCATCGCTTGTTTGTAGCGATAATTAACAGGAGATTCCGGTCAACGCGCGTTCAAAATGAGGGACAGATGCCTGACAAGCACTGGAAAAAGAAGGTTAAAAACAAGAACATATTTTCCCAAATCGCCTCATTTACCTTATAGTACAAACACTTTCAGAGTTCAGACTTTCGAACACTCCTCCCAACCACGAGAACACAAGGGGTTGCTTTTGAAAAAGAGGAGAGGTGGAGATTAATGCATAACTGATTTTGGCAGGTGGGGCTCTGAGAAGAGGTATTAACTATTAGAAGGGCTTGGGACTCTAAACCAGTGAGCAAAGAGATGCTGTGCTGGGCAAACAGGATTTAATTGACCTGCAGTGATGACAGGCTTTAGTATTTTCTCACAGATAATAACTGGTTGCAGAAAAGAAGATGCCGTAGGCCTTTAACCAAATTGGTCACCTTAAAGCTACGAAATGCCCCACCCAGCACTAATTATTGCTATTATAACAGTAACAATGAAATCAAAAGTTACAGCGGCTGTTCCTTGACTGCTGCCTTGCCAAAGCTGGTATTTTGTTTGATATGGAGCACGGAACGAGGCTTAATCAACTTAAAATCACCCTTTGTTTCAGAAAGCTTTTGCCATTACCCGAGTAGCACTCAAGTTCCGACAAGTTGCAAAAACAATTCTGTGCTCCCAGTTTCCAGCGTTTGCACCTTCCACAGTGTTCTGTGCATCAGTGATGAAGGTTAAAACGGGGATTTGCTCCTAGTCTTACGTTACATGACACCCCACAGCTGAGACTACGCCTGTAGGTGCCTTTCCTGCCTTCCACTGTCCTCGCCTGCTGTTTGCGCGGCTTTTCCTGCGGCCAAAATAAGAGGCAACTGCTTTTAAATACAGGAACTAGGAACACCAGCAGGTAGGTGGTCTCAAAGCCAGGTGAGTCGCCTCTTACTAGTTCTATTTTCGAACCAACAAAAGAGGTTTGATTCTGTGCCACGGCGCCGGGTGAGATAAGAAAGCGGAGCATCGCCGTCGGCCATCTGTTCAGCGCGCAGCCGGAAAGCGTTCACCTTCACCCAACCGAGGGGACTGCCAGGAGCCAGGGGAGCCCTGAATCTGGGCTCGTTGGAGAGATCTGCAGCCAGCTAGCTCCATGTTTAATAGGGACGTACTGCTGACGGAAATCACAAGCAAATTCTAGGTTCCGGCACGTCCTGGTCTAGCCAGACCCAAACAAAAGCACGTGGTGAGGAGGACAGAGCACTGCACACTGGGACCTGTGGTCTCCATGGACCTCATTGCTTGCTTTATTAGACTTGCTGATAAGCTACGATGTACTAGAGGCTTTCCTAGAGACTACCCTTTCCTTGGCCGCGTTTATGATGCCTTTTATGATTTCCAGCTCCTCTGTTTGTTTTTATAGGGGCGCAGGAGGGTTTCTTTCTCTTCAAATGAAACGAGAGGGCCCCGCTGTTCCTAGCTCAGAGTCTCCCTAATGCTGCTAATCTCCTATTAACAGCCTACTGACACAGAAGAGACCGCAGGAAAGTCCGACCGCCAGCTCCCTGGCCCTCTGACCGCGCGCGGGTCAGGTCTGGATTAATACTTGAGGCGATTTACCCCGAGGGGCCTTGTTCCGGGTGCCTGTAACTCTAAACTCTCCTTGAACTGAACTGCCTGGTGGCAGAGGGAGGAGGGGAACCTGGGAATCCACAGCTGATCCGGGCACAAACAAGGCCCCTCTGAAACTCACTTTTCTTTTCTTACAGAAAATCAGGGTGACAGAAGCAAAAAGATTATAGAATCATAGAATGGCATAGGCTGGAAGGGACCTTAGAGATCATCTAATCCAACCTCCCTGTCATGGGCAGGGATGCCCCTCAACTAGATCAGGCTACTCAAGGCTCCGTCCAACCTGGCCTTGAACACCTCCAGGGAGGGGGCATCCACAACCTCTCTGGGCAATCTATTCCAAAGTCTCACCACCCTCGTACTGAGATCCTTGACTCCAGATAAAAGGCGAGAAGCCAGGTATCAACGTCCTGCTCAGGATACGAAATTCACGAAATCCACTGCAATGCTCCCTCTTACTACCTGTCACTGACAGCAAGTTTGCTTGACTTTAGCTTTTCTGGTTACTAGGAATAGTTATCTGGGAGCAAAGGCAAACCACTGATTTCCTCCAGCATCTGGGTAGCAGGATAGTCCTGCTGTGTAGGCTAATTCAGGTACAAAAGTGACTCTCTCAGCTTTAAAAGCTGTTCACCTTTAAGGAAAGATGGAAAAACAGCATCATTCCTGTTTGGTGATGAGCATCCACGGGACATTTTGGTTCACCAGCCCCAACGGCCCCAGACTGCTCTCCAGGGCTGGGCAGCACCTCCTACACTGGCAGCGCTGCTCCATGACCCTACATAGTAGGAGGAGGGTGCTGGGACGACGGATCGGGCTGACCAGCTGCGCTTGACGTCACCCAGCAGCAGAGAGGCCACGCGCTGCATCTGGGCTGCGCGAGGAATCCGCCTGACCGCCGGGCAGGGAAACAGAGGCAGGAGCCCATGTCGCCCGGCTTCGCGTGTGCCCGGGTCTGGAGCTAGAGCATCCCTCCTCCCCTCTAAAATGATTCCATTTCGGAATTATTTCCTTTTTGCTGGTTAACACATTGCCAATAAAAGAGGTAATTGTTCCTGGCCTGAAGTTAAACAATCCTGTTACTGAGTTACTATTATTTGCAGGTCAGAGAGCGGAAAGAGGTTTGGCCTTCAAGGCACCACACTGTCCCCTCTAGGAAGAGGGGTGAAGTACAAAAACATTCTACCATGCCTTACAGAAAACCTAATTTTACCTATAATTATTGTTATTACACAGCTGCTTGTTCCACCTTGGCTTCTTAAACAACCACATCGCAACTCGTACGGATCTTCTGTTTAAAGCAACTCCTATCTCTCCCCAACCCTTCCCTGCCTCTAACTTAACTGAGTGTTACAGCTCCCACATCTTTCCATAGGTCTTATTAATAAGGAGCATCTGCAAGGAAACAGGATCTGACTCACTCCGCAGCTGCTTCCCCACCTGAAACAACAGTCCCCTGTTTCACAAGTCGCCTCCATCGCCGCAGCAGCCAAATCCAACATCGCCAGTGCGATGCTGTGCTGCCCTTCTAAGGGACGGAATATTCTTGGCAGCTCCCCGCGAAAGAAATTCTTGAATTACATCTTTGCGTATCGCAAACTTACTTTGTTTTTGTGCTGTCTCGCTCCTTTTCTGAGTCTCACTGAGGAGCATCCAGCCAGCGTTGAGTCTTTTTCAAAATTGATTCCTCATCCATATTTGGGAATTTGTGCTGGGCACTAGCTGGTACCAGGCACGTTCCTCCCACAGTGCACTTTGGGACTTGTAGTTCCCAAAAAGGAATGTTGTTTTCCAAACTGCAAGCGCCAAGCAACAGAAACGGGAGTCTGAAACTCCTTTACTTCTGCCTTTGCTTGGCTGCTGGGCCCTTCCTTTTACAACATTTCTGTGCTGGGGTTTCACCCGCACCAGGCTGGATCCTCCAGGACCCGCTTCCACAGTTGACAGCGGAGCGTGCGATCCCCTCGGATACTCCGTTGTGCAGAGCGCTCGGGCGAGGGGCAGGTGCATGGTCCTGCCTCTTGGAAAGAGTTGCTTAGACAAAGAGAGTCGTGATCAAGTTGTTAATCACACTCGCCACACTTTTTTCCCTTCTCCCAGCACCGACATGGCATCGAAACTCCCGTTTAAAAGGCGCGTTTCACTTTGGAACACGTTCTTTATTAGCCTATTTGATTTTTTTTAATTAGATAATCACAGCAGGCAGGCAGCATGACGAAATTAATCCGTCCTGCTTCTCCTGCAAACGCTCCTTTTCACAGCGTTTGCACAGGCTGCCCTCACTACCTTGTAACCAAGACGCCCCATTGTTTTTAAACAACAACGAGAGCAGAATCCAAACGAAAATCGCTGCCTGCGGAGGCGATGTTGTTACACCCGAACTCCGGCTCCTTCCACGCGGTAACGCGCTTCAAACCGCGGAGCGAAGGCCTCGGCGGAGGAAGAGGAGGCCGGGGAAGGAGGGTGCGGGAGCGGCGGGGCAGCCATCGCCCTTCTCCCGCCGCGGGGAGGACAGCCGCAGGGCTGCGGCCGCGCTGCCCTCCTGCGGGGCCCGTGCCCGGGGCAGCCGGCGCACCGAGAAGCGCCCCCCCCCCGGCTCCCTCACGGCACCGCCGGACTACACGTCCCGCCGCTCCGCGGGGCGGGCGGAAGATGGCCGCCCTCGAGGCCCTTCCGGCGGCGGGGCTGGGGTTCCCTCACGGCCTTCCGGCGCCTCTGCCCGCCCGAGCGGAGCGGAGCGGAGCCCCGCGCGGGGCGGTGGCGGCGCTGGAGCCGGAGCCAGGCGGGCGGCGGGCGGCGGGGTGCGGGGAGGGCGGCGGCGGCGGCAGCACCAGCCCTGCCCGCAGCCCTCCCGCCGCCGCCGCCGCCGCCATGAGCAGCGAGCCGCCGGCCTGGCCGCCGCTCTCGGCCCAGGCTGCCTCGCTGCTGGAGGAGGCGGCGGATCTTCTGGTGCTGCACCGCGACTTCGCCGCCGCCGTGGAGAGGTGTGAGGCGGGCTGCGACAGCCTGGGCCCCGGCCCCGGCCCCGAGAGGTGCGAGCGCGGCGGGGACGGCAGGCGCTGGGAAGGCGTCAGGCCGCCTTCCACCTGCGGGCCTTTTAATTTTGCGGTTTAATAAGCTGTAAAACCTCTTAGGCTCGAATATAAATATTATATGCGTGAACGGCCATAGCAGCGGGGGGCCCTGCCGCCGTTTTCTTCGCTTTTTGTCACCTAAATTAACGGAGGGTGGGGATTGTTGCTAAAAAAATCGAATTAGTGACCGTGTAGAAGCCGGCTTGGCGTGGGCTGCTGTTGGGTAACAGCTCGTGTGTATTTATGTGTTTGGTACGACGGGATCTGTGCGTGTTTGCGGGAAGCAGCATGTGCCCGGGAGTCTTCCTCGTCTCCTCCTAGAGATGCAGGCTCTGTGCATCTTCTCGGGGGGCTGAATTTGCCTTTTTATCGGAGATGAAGGGTGGGAGGAGAGGGAGAGGAGGGGAAGCAGCGGTTGGAGAACTGTAAAGTTCCTGGGCTGGGATGCAGCTCGCTGGAAGGGATAGAGGGAGAAATGTCGTTGTAAAAGTGCTTGTTTAGGTGTCTTCTCGTTACCAGTTCCGCAGAAGTGAAATGCTCCCTCTGTGTTGTGGGGATTCAGGCGCTGGCTGAGCTGAACCGGTGGAGAGAAGTTCTGTCTTGGGTCCTACAGTATTACCACGGCCCTGAACGTCTGCCTCCAAAAGTTCTGGAGCTGTGGTGAGTCTCCGTGGCCGTCAGATACACGCAGGGCTTGCATTAGGTTTAACAGCAGGCCAGACTTGAATATTGTGTGATATTTTCCGTTTGTGTGGGGTAAGAGAGGATGAAAGAGGAACCTGGGACAGGCCTCTTCTCGACCTGCGTGCGCTGGAGCACGCCTGCAGATTGCTTTGCAGTGATAAAGTACAAAATGCTGAGAAAGTCACATCAGTGGCTGCACCTATTGTCCATCTCGGAAATCTCTCTGCGTTTCAAGTGTAGCCCCTGATACATGCCGTCGTGATAGCGGCTTCTGGGCAGTAACCATAAGTGACCCCAAGTTTTACCAGAGTTTGTGTTTTCTAAGATTTCTTGCTTGTGTTTCAGTATCCTGTTGTACAGCAAAGTGAGAGAGCCCCAGGTGATGCTGGAGGTGGGCAGCAGCTGGCTGAGGGACCAAACCAATAAGAGCCTTCCCGAGTACAGTTCGTTGCTGGAGCTCTATCTGTTGCACGTGCTGCTTCCCCTTGGCCGGTTTGAGGGGGCAGAAGAGCTGGTACGTGGCTGTGACGTTTTTGACAGCGAGCAGCAGCTAGCGTTTCTCGGCACCATTTGTGAAAGCCGATGTGAGTGGGCTCAGCGGGAAGAGATGCACTCAGCTCCTGAAGAGCAGGACGACCCAGCAACAGAAACTGTTTTGGGTAGGCTTTCCCTCTGTTGTTTGTGCTCCTTTTTTGTAGTTTTATTTCAAGTTAGCTGGTCCTTTACTATCAAAGGGTCGCAAGCATTAACTGAATCACACAGAATCACAGAATGTTAGGGATTGGAAGGGACCTCAAAGGATCATCTAGTCCAATCCCCTGCTGGAGCAGGACCACCTACATCAGATCACACAAGAACATGTCCAGGCAGGTTTTGAACATCTCCAGAGACTCCACAACCTCTCTGGGCAGCCTGTTCCAGTGTTCTGTTGCCCTTACTGGGAAGAAGTTCTTCCTCATGTTTAAGCGGAACCTCCTGTGTTCCAGCTTATATCCATTTCCCCTTGTCCTATCGTTGGGTGCCACTGAGAAGAGCCTGGCTCCATCCTCATAGCAGTCACCCTTTCCATATTTATAAACATGAATGAGGTTCCCCCTCAGTCTCCTCTTCTCCAAGCTAAAGAGACCCAGCTCCCTCAGCCTTTCCTCAGAAGGCAGATGCTCCACTCCCTTCATCATCTTTGTGGCCCTGCGCTGGACGCTCTCAAGCAGTTCCTTGTCCTGCTTTTAAATATTAAATATTAAGAATGTTATCGTGACAAACCAGCCATGAGGAGGTCCTGTTGTCTGTCACAGAAGGAAATGGAAGACTTAGTGATACATTTGCTGGCAATTACAAAGCGTATTTAGTCTCTGCTGATGGCAAGAGATGACAATTGTTTTCCAGGTTCAAAAGCACTTTAGAATAATTTTTTTTTTTTTTTAAAAAGGTACGAAAGAGAAACTAAAACTACTTAGAAATCCTTTAAGCATACATTGTGTTGGCTCTGTTGTACCCTCTGTTTCATCTCCATTTACAGTTGAGCTCATGTAGAAGAATGCATGTCTGGCATTTTAAAGTACTGCTTCTCCTCCAGAACTGTAAATCACTTGACATTAATCTCCCAGGAGAGAAGCTGGCACTACTGTGGTACAAGATCACATTATACTAAAGTAGATGCCTAAAACAAAAGGTATAATGAATTGTATAACAAAATTGTAGTGTTTGTTCCCTATTATAAAAAAAACAACCCAACTCTCATGCAATCAAACTAAGAACAGTCTCACTTTAGTATCTTAGTTTCTTATTATCTCTGTCTATGCGATTACTTTTTTTACTTTGCCCTAACAGCCTTTCTGTTCTTGTATTCTAGGTGCTCTCTCCCAAAAGCTCTTGACTATGTTGACATTGCTACGTAGAGCACTGAGGTCCATGTCAAGCCACTTCTATTTACTTCCTTACAAAAAGATGCTCTTGGCTACTTTTCTGCTTTACTTGGTGGTGGTGAGATTAGACCCAGGTACAGTATTAAGGTTTCCAATTTTTTAAATTCCTTTGTGGTTGCAGGGAAGAAAACAGTTGATTTTAATAGATTTGGTCTGTGTAAAAGTCTCTTCCTTGCGAGACATGAAAACTGGGTGACTAGGAACTTACTGTTAGGCTTGTTTCTAATGTTTCCAGTCACAATCCACGTAGAAAGATGCAGCTCTACAAAAGCTAGTTTTCTGAAAACAGTTATTCCATCCTCAGCTCTTTCCAACAGACAAGGTACAGACTGTGAGAGGCAGACTGAGCTGTCCTAGACTTAACCTCTGCCTCAGTCAACCTGAGATGCTACAAGGTGAATGTCTCCTGGAAGAGTGATTGCCTGAAATCTGTCAGGAAAGCAGAGAGTTGCCCAGGGCAGCAGTGTAGTCATGCATTTGATCTGCGTGTGCTGAAGTTTCACTAGTCCTTCACTAGTGAAGTTTCACAATCCTTCACTAGTGATGGCTGCTGCTGTCACTGAAGAATGGGCTGGTCCCATGGTGTAGAGGTGGCAGCTGAGGTGTGGAGGGGATGGGTGTTTCCCCTTCTGCTGGGTGGTAGGTGCTCCATAGCTATCCTGCAAATAGTCCATTGGAAAATACTGAAGAAGGCTTGCTAGGGATGGATGGGAGCAGAGCCCTGAGTGAAGGCCCAAGTACTGAGCCAAACAGAAGGAAATCAGACAACTAGATTTCAATTAACTCTGGTTGGGATTAGTTCTTTCTTAATACGCTTCATGTATCTCAGTTTTACCTTTTATAATGAAAGGCTCTTTTGCTTCTTGTTTTGTTCCGCAGCTTCTCCCACATCACTGCCGTTCATTTACAAACTGGTCCAGCTCTTCCGACAGGCTTGGGCAGCTGTATTTTCTCCAATCCACAGGCCTCCAATTCAAGACTAAGCGTATGCCATCGCAGAACGTGCTTTTCTCCTGCTGTAAAAGTGTCAGCTTGTCTCAAAGATGTTATCGAGCTTTTCAAAGACTGTTGAAATCAGTGTCCTACTTGAGATGACCATCTGTGAACTCCTGTGTGGTGATATCTTCGTTTCTTCAGACAGGGAGTGGTGTTGCATGAATTTTGAAGCCATGCCAAGTATTCCTGATGTTTTGCTTGGCTCTACAGCACCGTTCTGTCCAACGCCAGGGTAAAGCCACTCCTTCCATAGTCTACAACTGAATAAGAATCCTCCTTTTCAAACACTTTGCTTTGGATGTAGCTCCTGAGTGAGCTTTTGAGTTGTGTAGACAGTTAGGAACTATGGAAGAAGGTTTCATCCTTACAAATGCTGGGCAGTTTTCTGAACAAGTGAAATAGAGTTCCCGGAGGCATGACTGTAAAAGGCCATGGAGACCAATAATCAGGGGAATATTCTGTTCCTCCTGAAGACATCTGACAAGCTCACTTCCTGCAGTATGGGATTTAGGACGAGCAGGTGGAACAAAAACACTGGAGAAAGTGAAGCCTATTGCATTTTGAAGGCCATGGTTTCTCTTGTGACTGATGCCTCCTTATACAGACGCTCTTGATTTTAATCACATTTAGGCCAGAAGGCCAAGGTGGTGGGCCACAAAGACTGTTGTGCTGCACCTGCTCTTCTAAATGCAAATTCCAGCACTCCGTGCTTGCCTGATGCATAGTAATTCTTAGGAGCATGTGGTGGTAGTAAGGAAATAGATTTATTTTTTTAAACTATATTCTATATTATTGTCTGGTTGAATAACTGGAGTTGTTGCATTGTTTTACTCTTTTCCTGCCTCTTGCTTGGTTTATGTAGATGTCAAAAAGTCTTTGTCTAGGATTGTCCCTCCCTGCCCCCAGTATCTAAAGTCCTGGGTGACACGGAGCCATTTAGCAATGCTCTATCATGCAGAACAAAAGTTTATTAATAGGTAGAAAGAGATGCTTCTCTGAGATCCCAAAACCTTCCCCAGATCTGTGGCAAGGAAATTAAGTGTCTTTGCAGAAGATCTGTCAGCAGACTGACCCCATTTCTCACCACTTGAGGCAGAAATTGGAGGTCTGGGGTAGAATATTCATCTCTTCTCCATCCATCCACCTATCATCGATTGACAAAGGGTAAATTCCAAAGGAGAGAGCACTGGCCTACTTAAATATTGCTTTCACTGGAGCAAAACTTGCATGCTGGAGAGGACAAGTTAAAGGCAAGGACCCTTTGTGAAAAACAAGTAGCCCACCATCCCAGCATCCGTGCCAAAAGGATTCAGGTCAGGATGTCAGCTGACTGACATCAGCCCAAAACTACAAAAAGTAGTGGTTTTGATGGGCAAATTCTATCCAACACACCAAACCTGTGGAAAAGTAGCCAGTATAGATCCCAGTGTGATGTCTTACAACCGTAGTTCCCTTCAGGTCGTTCCTCTGTCTCGAGCAGCAGCCATACTCTGAGGTGGTGGCTGTTTCTGTTTTCTCGACACAGATGGCAGTGTGTTGGTGCCTTTGAACTGTGTGTGATCTGTTGTTTTGCTATCTACCAGGACACTTTGGAAAGAGTCTGCATCTTCAGTGCTAAAAATAACTAAAAATAGTTGTGTATCTATTTCTTCTTGAATCATCCCAATAAATACTCCAGTATTAGTGTCAGGTAAACTGAGGCAGCTCATTCATGAATGCAGTAACGACCTTGCCTAGTTGTCTCAGAGTAAAAAACAAAACAATCCCATATCCTTTCCCAAAGTGTTTGTCTCTGCTTGGACTTTACACAGGATATGTTGCATATAATGCTTCACCATATGAAAAGTTACTACTTACATACTCTGCACACACAGGGGAGAGCTGCTCTTCATATTGCTAAATGGTTCTTATAATCCAGCTGTGAGTGTGGTTACAACTCTGCAACCAACAGCTGATGGGAGACCGGGTGAAATAAAACACAACTGGAATTGTGCTCTTTCAAGGAATGACCAGCTTTTATCCACTGGCTCCATACTGTGCAAGGCTTCACTTTAAGTACTTTGTAAGCCACTTCATGAAACAGCAAATTTGACTCTTGAGTCAGGCCAAATTCTCACCAAGGTGACCGTATAAGTAACGAACATGTTTTGCTCTAGTTTTAACATTTCTAGTTAGATGGCAGAGCTGCATTTTGGGAGTTGGGACCAGTGGTCTGGGCAGGCCATGCGTTGTGTTGAGAATGCTGTTAAATGGCATAGCCACTCACCAGGACTTCAACGTTCAACTTGGCTTTAAGTGTAGGTTGGTAACCTTCACTTTTTTTGAGTACTCATTTTGCATTTGTATTTTATTTCATTGATCATGAGAGGGCAAGCAGGCAGAAACAAGCTGTCAGGGTTTTTTTTTGCAATTAATCCTAAAACTGCAATATTTATTTTTCACAATAAAGTGACTGCTGATTTACCTCTTCGCAGAGTTACTTATTTATGCTGTGATTAAGTATATGAAAACTTTTGCATGTCATGTATTGATACTCTACAGTTTTCAAACAATTTCCAGAAATGTTTCGCTACGAGTCCACATTGTACAGCCATATTTGAATTAAGTAGAGGACTTTTTCAGTGTGAATCTGATGAGGTCTCATCAATGGATGACGTTGGTAGGGTGTAAGTCTGCGTTTCCATAGGAGTTTAGAGAATGGTAATTACTTTCTGTGAAAGATCCAGTGTGGGGTTTTTTGGCCAGGACCAGTGCTACCAAGAATAAAGTAACTGGTATTCATCTTTAGCTGTGTTTTCTCTCATTGTATCATGAGGGCAAAAGACAGAGCCGTGGGGATCCTACTAGTTAAGCCTCGTGAGGATGCGTGTGCCATGTGTATGTGAACTTTCTGCTAGCAACACCAGATACAAGAGCAAACTATAGTTCTGCTTTTTGGTTATGCCATCTTCTTGCTAGATGCAAAAAACTTTTATCGGCCCATCCTGTAGGCAGCTGAAAGGCTGAAGAACAGCTGTCTATAGATGAACAGAGTTCACAAAGATACGGAATGGCTGGCAGGATGAGGTTTGCTGCCTTAGCACTGGAAGACACGAAGATAATCCCATGTACCTTGTTCGCCGATGAGCAAATAGTCCAGTGGAATTCCTTGCAGTTCAACCTGTCTCCCAATTAATTTCAATCAGTAGAATTTAAGCAATTGAACTCCATGCTTACCATTTATCTACAGTTGCCTTTGTCAGAAAGATGCCATTTCAAAATGATGCCACCTTTTGAAAGTGTAAATGAAGAAATTCTGAAATGGTTAATTACTAAATGAGTTATCAGTAGCATATTCACCCGTTGTTAGACTTTTAAGGAAGGAAACCAGTTATTTGTGAAGATGCTCTGTGTTAAAATTCTGGTTACTAATACCAGTTGTAATTTATTTAAAAAAAACCAAAACAAACCCAAAACCACCACAACCACAAGGTTTAGCTTGGAGAATTAACTGGGAAGACTTGCTTAAGATCAGACTTCAGAGCTGGGTCCTGTACGTGGTTAGAAAGCAGGCTGCTGGTGTAAGGGGACTGGGTGGAATGGGGTGGTTGCCTGGGAGACATTATGACCTCTCCTGCCTACGCTGTGATGCTGTGGGGCCCCTGCCAGCCAGGTGCGTTGCCCTGGCACCTTGCACCAGGCTGCCTGTACAACAGCAGAGGTGCAGTTGCCCTGGCACCTTGCACCAGGCTGCTTGTACAACAGCAGAGGTGCAGTTGCCCTGACACCTTGCAGCAGCAGAAACACCAATAACCAAAGCTGCTGCTACCAATCAAGAAAGGAAGCACGCAGGAGAAACCATGGTAAGAAAAGAATCAGATTATTTTATGGGCTAATGAGCAATGAGTTTGGTCTTCTGTTTCCTTCTGGTCACCTTCACTCAGATCTTGGGAAGGTTGAAGTGGCTTTTTTTGCTGCATTTTGGGGGCAACAAATGTTGCTCACAGTGTACAAACAAACTATTGTATTAGCTTCTTGGTAAATAAATTTCGAGTCCAATAAAGGGGGCCTACAGGAAAGCTGGAGAGGGGCTTTTTACAAGGGTGTGTACTGATAAGACACGGGGCAATGGATTTAAACTGAAAGAGGGGAGATTTAGATTAGATATAAGGAAGAAATTTTTCACTCTGAGGGTGGTGAGGCACTGGCACAGGTTGCCCAGAGAAGCTGTGGCTGCCCCATCCCTGAAAGTGTCCAAGGCCAGGTTGGATGAGGCTTTTGGCAACCTGGTGTAGTGGAGGGTGTCCCTGCCCATGGCAGCGGGGTTGGAACTGGATGATCTTTGAGGTCCCTTCCAGCCCAAACCATTCTGTGATTCTATGATTCTATGTACATCTACATTTGTGTTAATAAATTTATTACAAAGGAAGTAATACGCAGAAAAAGAAGGACGGGGTTGGGACTTATTTTTCCTTTTTGGCTTGAAGCTACTCTAGATGTACCTTGAATACAGTATGTTTAACCTTGTATTACTGGCCTTTTCCTACCAGCTTGTGAGTATTAAAATTGAGAGCAAAGAACTGTGGGCGTTTCCCTAGATACTCTGTAAGACTGGATGGGAATCATCTGCCAAAAGAGTCGTATTCAAATATACGGTGTGCAACAAGGGTGTTTTTGAGAGAAGCCCTTAAATTCACAGTACCTGGGAGTCTGCATAGCAATTTGCAGGAGGAGACACACTTTTAGAGTATGATATTTTGTGTTTCAGATTTCTGTTATTAAACTGTGTGCATGACACAGTAATAAACACTTCAGAAACCAATTATTGACTGAACAGCCACGATTACAGAAGTGTATGTAGGAGAAGGATTTCTCAGGAGATTAATTTAGTCTAATATGTAAAGAGTATGAAGTCCTTTGGAGTACCAAGTTAACTCTTTACTTGTTAAATTGAATTAAAAGTACCCAGAGAATGGGCTGAAACAATCAGTGATTGAAGTTAAGGTACTAAAGGCACTTTAATTCCAGTTCCTTTAATTTCTACCAACCTGTTTTCTACCTGTCCAACACGCGTGTTCAACAGGAGGTTGAGAGATCAGAAGATACTTCATTCCCTTTGCTTTATCTATATATTGATAAGGCAGTATGGCTGTGTATTGTCCCAGATAACTGGACTTGCCTCGTATTCCTTAGCTGGGACCTGCTGTTGTTTATTTTGTGTACCTAGACACAGTTTTTCTATCTGGGCTTATGTGTGATCTACACATAGATCCCGCGTCCTGTACACCATGTGTAGGCACGCTGCAAATCTCTAGCTGTTCCTTCTACGCGCAGAAAAATATTTTTCTTCCTATTTGTAAATAAGGGTCAGAGTATTTTCTATGAATTCCACTCTTGTGGAAAATGTTGTAATCATTGGTTGATTTGGCATCAGCTTATAGACTCGTAGGATATTCACTGGTTCCTCTCACCGTTCCCCTTGTCCTCCCCTTTCAGCGTGAGTGCATCTCTGTTCACATTGGCCAAGCCGGAGTTCAAATCGGCAACGCGTGTTGGGAACTCTTCTGCCTGGAGCACGGCATTCAGTCAAACGGCACCTTCGCCGACGAGCCCAGTGACGATGACTCCTTTGCCACGTTCTTCAGAGAGACAAGCTCTAGAAAATACGTGCCCCGGGCTGTAATGGTGGACTTGGAGCAAACAGTAATAGGTCAGTATAGAACTAATCTTGGAAAATAGAAATGAATTAACTCTTCTGGATGCCAAAGTTCAGGTCACTGAATAGTAAGACCGTGCCCTTACCCTTAGGGATGATCTCAACGTGCAGGCAAAACGCACAGATTTTAAGTTTTTAATACCAGGTATTACCAGAAGCTCTGTTATTCTCAATGAAAAGACGAAAACTAGATCGCTCTCTGTCAAGGGTGCTCTGATAATAATTAGTAAAATCAAAAGTTTGCTATTGTTTAAAACTCCACTGGTTGTGAGTACAGTTTAGCTTTCCTAGAGACTCCTTTCTGGCCTTTTTTTGTGGTGATATTTTTCCTTTGCTAACTGGTGGAAAAAGCTTTCCTCACATTCAGATGTAAGAGAGGAGCATGAGGAATCAGACAACCGCAATGTCCTGTTTAGGGGAAACCACTGTTTTACTCTTGAAGACCTCCTCTTTTTCCAGACATTCTCCTGACGGTTCTGATGGATCTTCATCTGATCAGTATATATAGCTGCAATTTTACCACAGCATGGCACAGCCTTCATTTGATGAATGAATTCATTTGTATAACACAGCAACTTACACTTGGAGCAGAGTCCACTTCTTTTTTTAAAACTGAGAAAATCTCAGATCATACTCCTCACCTCCATACTTTATTTTTCCACATGCAGATCTTCCATACCATTTTCTGCCAACGTAAAATGCTCCATTTGTTTTGCAAACATAATCAACCTTGGTGAATTACCTCTTCCAAGCTTATGCTTTTTCTTTCTTGTTCAGATGAAGTGCGGACTGGCACCTACCGGCAGCTTTTCCATCCCGAACAGCTGATCTCTGGAAAGGAAGATGCAGCAAATAATTATGCCCGTGGCCACTACTCTCTTGGCAAAGACAAAATTGACATGGCATTAGATCGTATCCGCAGGCTGGTATGTATGCACTTTATTGGATGCAAGACCTTAGGAGGGTGGGAGGGGAAATAAAGACCACATATGGGTTTTTTTGATAGTGGCTCTCGTTTTGCGTTTACTATTGTCATCGGCTCAGAACAGAGAAATGACAGGTCCCAGATGTCCCATCTTAGTTTTCATATGGATGGAAGACTTAAATGGAAAACCTCAAATATTGCTATAGCATTATTATTTTAAGAAAAAAAAAAACCCACATATTGCTTTATTGGTACTCTAGCCCGAGATTTACAGGGGAAAACAGACAATGAGAATTTTCTGGGAAAACTGATGACTTTGGAGCTGTGCATTGGGTGTGGGTGTTGCTATCTCTATTTGAGGGTGTGATTTAAAGATATGTTCACATATTCTCTCACTTTTCCCATTGGCTTCCAGGCTGATGACTGTTCTGGGCTGCAAGGATTCCTGATCTTCCATAGCTTTGGTGGGGGTACCGGCTCTGGCTTTACCTCCTTGCTGATGGAACACCTCTCCACTGAATACGGAAAGAAGTGCAAACTGGAGTTTTCCATCTACCCAGCCCCTCAGGTCTCCACCGCTGTGGTAGAGCCCTACAATTCCATCCTGACCACGCACACCACCCTGGAGCATTCGGACTGCGCCTTCATGGTGGATAACGAGGCCATCTATGATATCTGCCGCCGAAACCTGGACATCGAGCGCCCCACCTACACAAACCTCAACCGCCTCATCAGCCAGATCGTCTCTTCCATCACCGCCTCGCTGCGCTTCGACGGCACCCTCAATGTGGATCTGACGGAGTTCCAGACAAACCTGGTGCCCTACCCACGCATCCACTTCCCCTTAGTGACCTACGCCCCCATCATCTCCTCTGACAGGGCGTATCACGAGCAGCTCTCCGTGGCTGAAATCACCAGCGCCTGCTTTGAGCCCAGCAACCAGATGGTGAAGTGTGACCCAAGACACGGGAAGTACATGGCCTGCTGCATGCTCTACCGTGGTGACATAGTTCCCAAAGACGTCAACGTAGCAATTGCTGCCATCAAGACCAACAGATCCCTCCAGTTTGTCGACTGGTGTCCAACAGGCTTCAAAGTGAGTAGGGCTGCCGTGAGCTTCTCTTGAATGCTTAAAGGGCAAGTTTGACCTAGTGGAAAGCTTGTATTTAAGGTTTTAGATTTTGCATGTTTTCTGTTTCTGAGACGAATGAACACAAGAAAGATGCATTTGGATAAAATGTGCCTTTTCTCCTTTGGACATCCCACTGACACAGACTCCTAAATATTTAAATAAAGAAAAGCATATACGGTATTTCTATATTCCATAACAGGAGAATGTCAACACTGTAAGACTTTAAACCAAACAAAAAAACCCCAAAAGCTAACCATAATATATTGTTGGCAAGCGAAGCATTTCTACAACATCTCTGCAAAGAGAGATTTTTCTCATTGTCTCCAATGTTTCCATGCATACTGACGCATTTTATAAGTTTTTCTTCATTTAAGAGTCTTGTTCTGGTTGGTCTCCCTTTTTTTCCCCCTTGCTTGAGTGAGGGTAAGGACTTGTGCAGAAAAAAGTAGCTCGAATGACATTAGACTTAACACTGATGTGATTTGGGTTTTTCCCTACCTCTTTTCCTCCCCCACAATTGTAAAGAGTTTTACAATTTCCTTACCCTGTTTATTGTCTAATTTTGTCTCTTTTCTCATAACTCTTTTTATGCTTCCATCTTTTCATATTATTGTTTGCAGGTTGGGATCAACTATCAGCCTCCTACAGTAGTTCCTGGTGGAGACCTCGCCCCAGTTGAGCGAGCAGTGTGCATGCTGAGCAACACCACGGCCATTGCAGATGCCTGGGCAAGGCTTGACCACAAGTTTGATCTGATGTTCGCCAAGAGAGCCTTTGTGCACTGGTATGTTAATGAAGGCATGGAGGAGGGAGAATTCGCAGAGGCCCGAGAAGACCTGTTTGCCCTGGAGAAGGACTATAAAGAAGTGGGAACTGACTCGTTTGAAGAAGAAAATGAGGGAGAGGAATCTTAAAATTCACTCTGCCCTTTTCTGTGCATAAGATTGCTTCTATGTCTCTTTATTTCATGCGGCTGCATTTCTGCTTGTCTCACCCACACCAAGTCCCTTGCTGTCTTAGTAGACCACAAACAGGATGACTTGTCCGCTGTTGGATCACAAGACAGGAAATGCAGGATATATGACCAGCTAATCATTAGCCACTTTGCCTCACGGTGACTGGCTTCATGTTTTTTGCTAATATATCCTGAAAGGGTCTCTGCCCTATATACTATGATTTGCTCAATGCAAAGATAGTCATGCAGCTGTGACATTAGTTGAGGAACTCATGCGTCAAAATGTCCCACATAATTGCTACGGACACTGTATAAGGAGAAATTACCTACAGTGCTCAGTCTTTTTGTCATACTAATGCAAATCATAATGTTGGTAAAGCTGTAAGATGCAGTGAGAACTCTGTTGCTGCCAAGAACACACAGCTTGTCCTAGTGCCCCTGCTCCTACAGAATCCACAGTGCAGGGTGGTGAGAAGGTGTGATTTTGCCAGCTGCCATGAGTAGGGGCACAATTCAGGTCACTCTTAGCTTCAGCACACTATGCTCGTGCAGCGACTGTGTACCAGTCATAACTGGATTGGTCTGGAGGTGCAAGTACGCTTACCAGCTATGACTTCACAGCTTAACTGTTCATAAGATATATTTTTGTATATTCCCATTGTTTTACAATTTTAAAACAATATATTGTTAAGGCATGCAGGCAGGGTTTTTTTTTAAGAAGAGAAACTGCTGGATGTTGCAGATACTGGAAGGCTGGCCAATCCTAACCTGTGGCTAAAGTAATGAGGTAATGGCAGGAGAAGCTACTGGGCATTACATATAATGAAAGGGGAGTTCTGGGGACCCTCACCTGGAGCGTAAGGCATCAACAGAAAGTGGCAAGGGTGTTGGCTTACTGAGGGTACTAACTAGAGCTGAAACTACCAAATAAAGGTGTAAAATTAGCAGAGCAGGGCCAGTGGTGAAAAAGTGGGGTGTGTCTATTTTTTGGGGGAGGAGTCAAGAGAAAGGTAACAGAAGGTAAAGAAAATGGTGTCTGTTTGGGGGTACCTGGTGACCAGCTCTGTGCTTGAACAATGCCTGCAGCAAGACAGTAAGCCTGTTGTGCTGACCTCACCGTGTGTGTCCGACTTGCTTATGAGCTCATGGTCATCTGGAAGATCTGCCTTGACACTGATGGAGACACCCTGGAGACCAAACATATACCACTGTTATTTTAATGCTGGATTTACTATTGATCTTTCATAAATTTCTTTCCAAAAAACATCAATATTTTCACTGAAACATATGACGTGCAACCCCAGCAGGGTACAAAAATGCATTATGTTTTACCCAGAATGTTAAAGAGTGTTGTCTCCTTTCTGGTAAATCTGGTCGTATTAGGTTTGCTAGAAGGTCATACAGAAAACCAGGCACACCCAGAAACACTGCTGATGTAGTTGGTCTTTTTATCTGCAAAATAAATGGCTGATCTTTATATTAGGAACTATAGTTCTGCACTTGCTATATTAGGAGAGATAATTCTGCAAGTCCAGATCTAATTTTATAACTTTTAACACATAAAGGGAAATTTCGTTTATGACAATTCTTACCAAAAAGGAGATAACTCTTTTGAAACTGTATCCCAACATGTACTTAACTTTTCTTTACTTAAAAGAAATTTTAAAAACACACAGCACAGTTCTCTGTTTCAGGGATGGTGCCTGAAAGCCAGTATTTCAGCAACAGAGCACTTTTATGTGGGTACTGCAATAGCAGACTCTGAGATTTCAGTGCCACCCAAAACGAGACGCAGTCAATTCTCCCAGTAGGTGGCAACAGAATGACAGAACGTGGTTCTAGAGGGGCCACGGGGAACATTCAGATTTTCCTTCACCTGATGTAAGAAGGCATTGCAATACGTGGGAAATGCAAAGACTTTCACACGCCAAATTAAAAGCAAAAGGAGTTTTTGTATGATCACCAAAGAATTTCTTAGGAGCGCACTGTTTTCTAAGATGGCACATCGCTGTTCTAAAATAATCCACGACTCTGCCACCATTGGAGAGTCACTCAGGCAACTGATCTGTCGGAGTGACGTGCATCTGGCAGAGGAGACACAGAAGTTAGCTGTCCTTCATTTGCCTGTTGACGTATTTTGATCTCTAGGCAGAACAGAGCTGATAGATCACAGGACTTAGTGGTTCTCTTGGCCTAAGATGTGGTGGACAGTACTTCTAAGCTCTAGATTATTCAAAAACACTATTTTCAGAGATATGTCTACTTTTAAATAGAGAAAAAAGGTTTAGGTTTTGTACGGCCATGTTAAAGGTTTTTTTTTAAAATCCCTCCAAGAGGCTGATTTTGGTGGTATCATAAACACTTGGAGATAATAACTCTCAACTCCTCTGCTCTGTTGCATTGCTCTGGAGGGCACCTATGGCACAGCACCCAGTCCATGTGCACGAGAAGCCCTCTGAGAACGTCCAGACCATCCCAGTTACGTGCAGGTGGTGCATCATCTCAAGGAGCATGGGCTATTCAAAAGCCCTCTGGCAGTACCAGCAAAGCCACTCTAACACTCATCCCAAATTCTCCTATTTGCACAGCTCAGGGCTCCATGGCAGAGCTTTTTTTTACAATCAAAACTAGATGATCTTTGAGGTCCCTTCCAACCCAAACCATTCTATGATTCTATTCTAAGTGTCTTGTAGGTGACATATATTTACAATACTGAGGTGTTAGTATGGTGTAAGAGTACACACTCAGATGTAAGAAGCACACCAAACCAGGTGGGACCAAATGTGAAATCTGGGGAGTGTTTGAGCCCTACCTGCCTGGATGAGTTGGCACACGCGAGGTGGCCGGCAGGGCGGGAGGCAGCAGCACAGCGGGCAGAATTCCAGCGTCTCCGAGCCATTCCCCACCATGCCGTGACACTGAAGCACGGCAGCAGGTGCTGGCACAGCCTCCCACTCGGCAGCCCAGCGCCGGGCTCCGGCAGAGACCTGCCATCACGGATCCGAAAGGGAAGGAAACACTGCTGGAGACACCATGGTAAGGGGGTATACAGGAATACCGGTCATACGGGGACTGGGAGGACCGCGGGCGAGGGCAGGTGGGGGGATCTGCTGTTGTTTTCCATGGTTTGTGCCACAAACCCCTCATCTCATGCACCAATTCCCATGTAAGAGCACGGGAAAGGAGCGTAAGAAAATCTCCCGGAGCGGTGAGGCGTGGCGCACCAGAGTTTTCTTCAGACAGTCTCTAATTAGTGGAATTATAAGATAAATTGGATCTGGAGTCTTAGCTTTTTAGTACTTTCTGTTGTGACTGTATTTTGTCAACACAGGTTCATCTTCGTATGAGAATTTTTTTTTTTTAGAAATAAACCAAAAAAGCTACTCACCTTTGTGTCTGTTTTAAATTAATTTAGCTCCAATGGCTGTACTGGTCATAACTAGACGGTGTACACATGTGTTTCTGGAGTGCATTAATGTTTTTATATGTGTATGTTTAAGTAAGTAAAAAAGGCCTTTTATTTTTAAGATTCGGGGGGTTATTACGGATTTGTAGAAATCTCTCAAAACCTCTTCGAATGTGAAAAATCCATTTCACCACGTACCCCAATTTATGTCTAGGACTGAGTCTTATTTTGGTGCGGAGAACGACGATGTTTTCTGCCAGTACAGCTGCAGGTCCAAACTGAGAGCACCTATTTCGCAGGCAAGATCCACGCTTCCGCAGGGTCTCCGTGCCTTAAGGCAGATCTAGGGTAGGGAGCATGTTTTGGGAATAGCTGGAAGACTAAAGTCTGCCTTCATACAGGAAATACTTCAGCCACATAGTATTCTGTTTTTTTTTTTTTATTAGAGTCAAAGCTGTCCCAGGTTTAGTTTCACAAAGGACCTGGCCCTTTCTGCTGTCTCTTGGTAAATAAAAAGTCAGGTCCGCAGTTTGTAAGATGCATCCCGGTACATTAGTGACGGGATGTGAAACATGAGTTTGGAGGAGGCTCCAAATTTAAATACCACGTAGAGATCGGTTTACTCTGCCTGTGACTCTGAAGGCGACCCACTCTCTTCCACACTAAAAGTCTGGTATCTATTTTAAAGCTGTTTACTATGCAAAATTAGAAACATCTTTGTTACTGTCTTCTCTCCTTGTCAGAATATTTCCAAATTACTGCTGGGGTAGAAGATGGGAGTCGAAGGCATGAGCAATGGCAAGAGGCCTGGCTTAAAAGGCAGGGTTGAGACACTGCTTCAAACTGGGGCAGCTGAAAGCTCAGTCTGAAAGCAAAGGAACTGGTTCTGCAGTCTTTAGCTGCAGTCCTACACTAAGCTTTACAACAGTAACTTCCTAAGGAAACGCCCACTTGTTCCAGCTGTGAAAAAAAGACCAATTCCTCTACTGATCTGAGGATCGGAGCAAAGCAGCTCTTTAAGTATTGCTTGGCTTGGAATTGTACTTTTGCTCAAAAAGATACTCTTTAAAAAAGTCACCTGGCCTCACTGCCGTGTTTAAAAGGAGAAAACTTTTTTTTTTCCTTGCTGGCAGCCTCACAGATTCACATTGGGATTTAAAAGAAAAGCAGGAGGCTGTTCTGTGCAAAATCAGCATTAACTGAATCTTCTAAGCCCAAATACACCTTTATTGTCTCCTGAGTGATCCTCCAGATCGCAACTCCCCTGCTAAATCTGATATTAATTCACTGGATATCTCTAAATACAAAATAAAAACGAGCGAGGACCATTCTCTGGCCTTGAAGCCAGGTAGCACGGTCTCCCTCATATTTAGGCATCTGAATTCTCTTTCCTTCTCCAAAGCTAGGCAGTGGTCAGTGAGCTGCTCACTGGAAACCATTCCTGACAATGAGCTGTGTTCTGGACGGTGCCCAAGCATTGTCTGGAAAAGTATGAACTGGGATAAGCCAAAACTGTGCCAGAGAGTTCTGCATCAATCAGCACAGGCAATCACAGGCCAGCGTTGAGCATTATGACCTGACCCTTTCTCACTCCCCAGTATAGACAGGACCATTGAGACCATAAAGCCAGAGCTCAGAAGACTGTAATTACGAGGGCTCCAAAGCAGAAACTGGAGCTGAAAAACTCCCCGCTCTCTCCTTACAAAACTGCCTTTCGCTACACCCGCTGTCGTAATCGTCTGGACTGGCACAGAATGATCTGCTTTATAATCCTATTTCTGAACTTAGGAAATCCAGCACCAGGTCTTTCATATTCCTGTACTCCAAGTGTAAAGGATTTTGGAACAATTGGCACCTGCCTATTTTAGCCTGGTGTTACTGTGTTGTTTTCTTTCCATTGAAGTTCCTGGCTACCGCAGGAACTAGGCTTAAAATTACGAAAATATAAGCGCACGACAGGGCAATGACACTGCCTGAATAAGCAGTGGACCTGCAGTGTAAAATTCATAGCTGCTCAGGACCTTGAAGGAATATTTGTTTCGACCGAGAGAATCTGAAATAATTTCCTGAGCTGAATATTGCTTAAAGCATTTCTTCCAAGTTTCCACTCCAGCCTGCTATCGGAGGGTAAAAGGATGAAAACATCACCTGTCTTGGGTTACATGAGGTTGAAGGATACCACGTGGCTGTGTCAGGTTCCAGCCAGGAGTAAAAATAAACTAAACTGGGATATGCTCTTCAGCAGGGCTGATCCATAGGAGAAAAGGTGGGTTTTCTGTCACTGAATTTATTTTTTTTTTCTGGCTGTTTTCATGTACCCATATATTACAGCGCAAAGATCTCAATTTTTTTAAAGAACTGTGCCAGTGTACATGTGCAGTCTCGTGGTGGTCATGGGGTTGAACAACCCAATGAAATGCTGACAGCGACGATTCACTATTTTTTGGAAAAGCAACATGCTGGGAAAAAGTAAACGTTAGGAATAAGGAGGATTAACGTGCAGTGGTTTTCCTGACCCTGTCTCTGCTCTCTCCCCTTAGCGTGAGTGCATCTCTATTCACGTCGGCCAGGCTGGAGTTCAGATAGGAAACGCATGCTGGGAACTCTTCTGCCTGGAGCACGGCATTCAGCCGGACGGCACCTTCAAGGATCTGCATGATAAGATCAACTATGATGACTCTTTCACCACATTTTTCAATGAAACTCTCACTGGGAAGCATGTGCCCCGGGCTGTAATGGTGGACTTGGAACCAACGGTAGTAGGTCAGTATAGAAACAAACCTGTGAAACAGAGAAGAGCTTGCTCTTCCTCACATCACCATGGCGTGCCACCAGTCTCCACTGGCACGAAGCAGCACGCCCTTTGCATCTTGCTCTACCACTAGACAGCAAAAAATTGATTTTATTGTGACACAGAGTGCCAGATTCTGTCACGACTCAGTTACCTCAGGAGGTGTTGTAACAACGACAGGATCCCAGCAGTTTAGTAGCTTGTACCATGGTTTGTAGGACTTCTCTTTGCAGAAAAATACTTAACTTTTGGGTTTGTTTATCGTGATGTTTTTGCCATTTGAATTCTGCTTTTCTCCAGTTCGGATCCAAAGTGGGAGCCTGACAGTTTCCTCCCAGGAATTAAGGATTTCTAAAAATTGGGGCACCCGAGGGAACCCGATCTTCTTCACACTTTTTTTCTGGTGACTTGTCCTGTTGTAGGTACAGGCTGGACAGCTGACAAGTTCTTGAGAAGATAACACCTTCTGTGGCTGGATACAAGTCACGTCACAAATCAACAGAATGCAACAATTTAAAAACGTTTAGCAAACAGTCTTCCCTTCTCCATCAGCATCTGTTTTTTACGGTCATGACCTCCAGTGACTGGAAGCTTGCATCCATGCCAACAGCAACTAGAACTTGTTGGCACTGGAGCACAGCCACGCAGCTTCCTACAATTTCTCTTTCTTGTTCAGATGAAGTGCGGGCTGGCACCTTCCGGGAACTTTTTCATCCAGAACAGCTGATCACCGGAAAGGAAGATGCAGCTAATAACTATGCCCGTGGCCACTACACCATTGGCAAAGAAAGCATTGACACAGTGCTGGATCGTGTCCGGAAGCTGGTAAGTCTTGTACTTTTGAAGAAGCAGTTTGGATTCTGCACAAGTGCAGAACAGGCAGCTTCTTAACTACAGATGATCCCAACGGTTCAGAAAAGAGACTGCAAGACATACGGAGGCACCGTTACCAGTTCGAGAGAGAGAAGCCCAGTAGATCACTTCCTAGCTATACGCCTTCAGGTAGTCTTACAAAGTGGTTCTGAATATGTAATTCATCGTTATTAGCACAGCCCCAGAGCACTGATACTGGTATAGAAGGGTGGATCAGGCAGTTCTACATTGCTGGTTTCAGCTCGGCTAACTAAAAGAAGTGTGAAGTTCAGAAAGAGAAGCTCCACAGATAAGAGTCCAATTCTTATGTCTTAAGTTGAGCCAGTGACGGAAGTAAAGGATAGGATTATCCCCACTCTTTTCTCCAGAAAATCTGACGTGAAAGCTATGCTATATATCGCTCGTGACTGCTCTCTCCTTCAGCTCAGAATAAGCTCACCTAGTAGGTGAAGTTTTTCATTCCTCTTCAGCCCTTGTTCTTTCTCTTCTACTTTCTAGACCGATGCCTGTTCTGGGCTGCAAGGATTCCTGATCTTCCATAGCTTTGGTGGGGGTACCGGCTCTGGCTTTACCTCCTTACTGATGGAACGCCTCTCCATGGATTACGGAAAGAAGTCCAAACTGGAGTTTTCCATCTACCCAGCCCCTCAGGTCTCCACCGCTGTGGTAGAGCCCTACAATTCCATCCTGACCACGCACACCACCCTGGAGCATTCGGACTGCGCCTTCATGGTGGATAACGAGGCCATCTATGATATCTGCCGCCGAAACCTGGACATCGAGCGCCCCACCTACACGAACCTCAACCGCCTCATCAGCCAGATCGTCTCTTCCATCACCGCCTCGCTGCGCTTCGACGGCGCCCTCAATGTGGATCTGACGGAGTTCCAGACAAACCTGGTGCCCTACCCACGCATCCACTTCCCCTTAGTGACCTACGCCCCCATCATCTCCTCTGACAGGGCGTATCACGAGCAGCTCTCCGTGGCTGAAATCACCAGCGCCTGCTTTGAGCCCAGCAACCAGATGGTGAAGTGTGATCCAAGACACGGGAAGTACATGGCCTGCTGCATGCTCTACCGTGGTGACGTAGTTCCCAAAGACGTCAATGTAGCAATTGCTGCCATCAAGACCAAGAGATCCATTCAGTTTGTCGACTGGTGTCCAACAGGCTTCAAAGTGAGTAGGGCTGCCGTGAGCTTCTCTTGAATGCTTAAAGGGCAAGTTTGACCTAGTGGAAAGTTTGTATTTAAGGTTTCAGATTTTGCATGTTTTCTGCTTCTGAGACGAATGAACACAAGAAAGACACGTTTGTATAAAATGTGCCTTTTCTCCTTTGGACAACCCACTGACACAGACTCCTAAATATTTATGTAAGTATAAATCTGAAGCGTCTATGAGTTAAAATCTAAAGAAGTGTTTATTTCAGACCTGGATTTTGAAAAAGCCAGTGAGTGTTCCCTCTGAAGCAGCAATTAAAACTAAGGAAATGGCAAAACCAATGCAATTACTAAAGGAAATGCTGATATTAGGAAATCTGTCAGTTAAGACCCTCATCTAGAAATGTTATACAGCCTCTCCCAACTGGCTGCATAGCAGTGTTGGGGAACAGAATTTCAACAATAATACAGACATTAGCAGTGGAAAAATATTTGTTATAGAAATAGCTGGTTTAAGAACGAAAACTTTTTAACTGGGAACCAACTTTCTGTAGTAGTATCTACAGAGTATCTTGGTGAAACTCTATGTTCAGTGTCGAGTAGCTGTTAGAAAGCTATGAAGTTGCCAGTGTATGTTAAATAGAAGAATAATTCAGACATTAAAATGACCACGTGTCATACTGTTTATGACGTTAATTTTCATGGCGTTTGCCATCTCATAGTTTTGATAGTGCCACCACTCTACCCCAGCATCTGTAACTTTACTCACTTTTTTCAGCTCTTTGACTGCTTTCCGCTCTTGCCTCTTTACAACCTGCTGTCATATTCCTGTTTGCAGGTTGGGATCAACTATCAGCCTCCTACAGTAGTTCCTGGCGGAGACCTGGCCCAAGTGCAGCGAGCAGTGTGCATGCTGAGCAACACCACGGCCATTGCAGAGGCTTGGGCAAGGCTCGACCACAAGTTTGATCTGATGTTCGCCAAGAGAGCCTTTGTGCACTGGTACGTGGGCGAAGGCATGGAGGAGGGAGAATTTGCTGAGGCCCGAGAGGACCTGGCTGCCCTGGAGAAGGACTATGAAGAAGTGGGAACTGACTCGTTTGAAGAAGAAAATGATGGGGAGTAATTTTAAAATACACTTTGTTCCTAGCGAGCACAGGAATTGTCTCTGTATCACCGTATTGCACATGTCTACCATTTGGTCACCTTTTTTGTACGTAAGATACAAAAGTTTAGGAGGGGTCACATAGAGACATCTTCTATCCCATAAATCACAGGCAAATTGTCCTGTAAGATGTAATCAGTTGTAGTAACGCCCCACTACTCCCAGCAATGCAAAAATACTTGCTCTTCTTCCTCGCACATTTCATGCAAGCCTCTTCCAGCTCTAACATACACGCTAAACCAACTGCAATTCAATATATGCAATCTTATAACGGGTCATAGTGAACACTAGAGTTTTCAATGGTTTAATTTGACATACCTTCACCTTTTGCTTGTTGGCATGTCAAAAAAATAATGACCACAGAAAAATGGGTCCTCTGCTCTGTGCTTTATTATCCTCTCATCGACCTGCAGCTGACTGACCTAAAAGAGACATTTCGCTCTTCTCTGAAACATTATTTCTGATAAAGCAAACACTTTCTATCAGAAATGTTAAAGCAGTGCAATTTTCCCATGTTTGGGGGATAAACATCTGTGTCGTGAAAACAAATATCCTTTTTGGTTGGGTACAGCTGCAGCAGGCATAAGATTTTTTTTGTGTCTCCGTGCAACTGTTTAAATGAGAAAACTCTCTCCTTTTAAAAAAACACCCTTGTTTTGGCATCATCCCTACTGAAAACATTTCAGTATTCTTTACTCTACCTGAATGGTTCATCGTCTGCAAGAAGCAACCTCTGCTTTATCCAGAAAATTGAGTCATGACAGAATCTGGCATTCTGTGTCGCAAGAAAATTAATTTTATGCTATCTAGTGGAAGTTATTGATCCAGTGTTATTTTTTACGCATTCTAAAAGACTGAGTGTGGAGTTTCTGACTTCCTGAAAGCTTTTTCAATCTCATCCTTATCATCAATGTTATGGTTTATTTTATTTGCAAGGACATGATGCTCAGCAGGCATTGCGTTTGGAGACCCAAACACTGAATCTTCCAGTTTTAGCCATCCCTTCATCTGAGCACACTTTCTGGGCTCAGACTTTTGCCCTTTGTCTGCTCCGGAAGCGAGGTGTCACAAGTGACATCCACAGGCAAAGCTTAAAATGTTCTTAAACAAGACATCCACATCCAGGCTCTCACAGGGGTCATCACCAAAAGCCACTTCAGCTGCACAGTGCTTCATGGCTTCCACAGACCTGTCAGCCTAGCTCCTGTTTAACCTCCAGTGTCAGTTTGCACTTTGCTCAGATGGTTTAACTGTCTCGAGGCAATTTATGGCTTAGCAGTCTTTTTATCTCTCTTCCTCCCTTCTCTCAGGCAGACGCCACACAAGCTAGCAATCGAAAGGGAACACCACTACATTTAAACCGTTGCCAAGAGGCTCTGCCAGAGCCACAGCAGAGATGCTAAGTCATTTGTAGCTTTCTGCTCACAAGCCCCTACAGATATCCATCCCCATCCATGGGACAATTCAGGAAGGTTTTCTCTGCCACGGCTACCGCCGTGGCTGAAGATCTCTGACTGCCTCTAACAGAGCCACGCTGTATGAGCATGTTCTCCGTAACCTGCCCAGAGGGTATGCAACTGGCATCTCTTCTGTGGGGACTGCAACAACGACAGCTCTGATGAGCTCCAGACAACCCCTCTGAAAGCCTCCTACGCACTGTCTCCTTCCCATGGTCCGGTGAAACAGGGCAGGGGCTGCACAGAGGCACCCGACACGGCTGGGAGTGCGTGCTGTCCTCACCTGTGCTAACAGAAGAACTGTAGACTGTTTAGCCTCTCTCCACAATAAATCCATGTTAGCATAACCCTTCCCCTAGAAGGTGCACCCAAAGTGATCTGTGTTACGTGACAAAGTAACGTCCCTTATCATCCTCGGGGTTGCACGCATTCTCCTCCAAAGACATGAATTCTTCTACCCACTCCCCTAAAGGGTTGGCTCTTTAGTTTAGGGGTAACAGGAACAAACAGTATGTTAAGAAGAAGAAGATTTATGTCACCTAATGCCTTGTAGAGCATCTTTGCTGCAGAAATATTGTAAAAGTCTTCCACACTCAACTCCTAAATTCCCTCTATAACCACTAAATGCCTGTATAATACAGCAAGGAGTCGGCGAGTCAGGGCTACGTTAAGCTGTGACTTTCCTCCCCGCACCTGTTTTTTCTGTAACGTTCTTTGAATTTAGTAACGGAATGAAACAACAGCTGAAGGTTTCTGCATAGCACATGCGAGAGCAGTTTGTTAGCAGCTCACAGAAGGGACTTCTCTGAGGGGCAAAGGGGTTTCCCAAAGACACCAGTGAGCTTCTAAGGAGCAAAGAAAGGGAGACAGAAGCCATCATGAGCCCCGCAGAGCCTGTGAAATGCGGCAACTCCTTTCCCGTCACTGACCTCTCATGTCCTGCTATGCCAAGGCAGAGAGAAAAAGGGTTTAGGGTTTGAACCTGTCCCTGGGGACCATCCAGTGGCAGCTGCAAGGGAAGGACGCGGTGTCTCTGACCCAGCTGAGATCCCCCACAAAGGGCAGGCAGTGTGCTCTGCTAAATCGCACAGGAACTCTCCCTTCTGGGGTCCCAGAGAATCTATTTCACACACACCGCAGGACTCCCAACGCCACCCGCACCACCACGCCGGCCAGCCGAGCCCTGCGGGGCAGCATCACCCACCTTCAAACTCGCCCACCTCCTCGAGCGCAGCCAAGCCGGGCTGGCGGCCAGCCTCCGACAGGCAAAGCTCCCTTTGCGGGGTGCCGGTGCCCCTCTGTTCCTGCTGCAGACACCCGGGAACGAGGTGAAAGGGAGAGCCTGGAAACCCGACACATGCACTGGAGAAGCGGCCGCTCACAGGCACTTCTGCTCATCTGGTGACGCGTTGGGGCCTGAAATCTCACCGCTCGGGTTGGCGTTTGTTCACCATCGCTTGCACATCCCGCTGCATGCCGTGACCCACCATCAGCCGGGTCAGTTCGCCGCTGAAAGGCGCGTTACGTTTCTAAGCCAGTGACTTATTTAGGGTTATTTTAAATGAGCCGTTTCTTGCTTCTCGGTAGGCTACCGTAGGCTTTGACAGGAGTTCAGCTTTTCTGCTACTTTAATGGCTAAACCCAACAAACATGTCTGCTTTTGAGACGTAACAAGCGACAGCACGAAGTCTGGGCAGAACGAACCCCCTGCGGCACCACCTCTGCTGAAGAAGAGGGTTCTTTTCGTCAGACTTGGGTTTCTCACCCCTCCATTTAAAGCTCGCTCTCGCCTCTGCCCCGAAGAAACCAGCCTGGACCAGCCTAAGGCAGTCAGAGCACGGCAGGGCGATGGCGGGAGAGGGGGCGCTGCCTTCCTCCAGCGGACGGCTGTCCCGGCTCCGTGCCAGCGGATTCACCCCGCGCCTGTAGCCCCAGAGCCGAGCGGGCAGCCCCTGAGGGCGAGGTGGCCACGGCCCCTCGGCCGCCTTCCTTCCCCCCTACACCCGCCGGGGCGCGCGGCCGTCAAGCGGCCGCCATGTCGCGGCGGCGTGGCGGGCTGAGGTGAGGTGAGGCGGCGCCGCCGCCTCCCGCCGCGGCAGAGCGGAGTTTCGCTTTCTGCCCCTGCGCTCGGCCGAGCCGGGAAATGAAAACCAAGCGGCGGAGCCGGCGCTCCTGCCCTCTGACGCGGGCGGCGAAGAAAGCGGCGAGGCAGCCCCGCTCCGCCCGGCAGCGGCGGGGAGACGCGGTGCCCGAGCGGCCAGCGGGCGCGGTGTGAACGCGTGAGGGTCGAAGCTTTCCCGGTCCTGCGGGAATCGGTAAGAAACCTTTTTTTTTTTTTTTTTTTTTTTCCCCCGTTTGTCAGAGAGGACGGGGCAGAGCCACAGCGCGCCGGGAGGGAAGTTAAAAGGAGAAGGGAGGAAAAAGAGAGCTGGACAAGCGCACGGCTTGCCGGCAGGGCGGGAAGTCTCGTTTTTGGCGTCCCAGAGCGAGCCGCGGGCGCTGAGGGAGCGGTGCTGCGGGAAGGGAAACCGGGAAGCGACCCGGCTCCGCCAGCGAGAGAGGAGGAATTGGCGGGAAGAGGGAAGGCTGCTCCTCAATTCCTGCGCTCGCTCGCCTGGGTTTTTTTTATCCGTTTATGCAGGGAAAGGGCGGTCGAGCGCAAATCTGAGGAATGCTGTATTCCCGGTAGCCGAAATGAGACAGTTCCGCGCAAGGCGTGGGAAGTTGGGTCCGTGTCCCTGCTCCCGCGCTGCGCTTCCTGCTGGTGCTCCTGGAGGAGAGTTTCATCGAACCAGCGACCCAAATCCTCCCATTTCTGCATCCCCCTGCACATTCCTGCCCTAATATCTTTCTACCTATCTCTCAAATTACCCAGAGCCTTTTAGCCCTGAACTTGCTCTTTCATCCCACCCTTAATCCTGCCTCTCCTGCCAAAAGCTGTCTGCCAAGTTCGCCTCATCCCTGGCACATACCTGGCTGTTGTTAAGTACCTCTGCCCTGCCTGCTCCCTCCTTTCCATCTCTTCCAGCATCCCACTGGATGCGAGCGTATCTTACCTTCTGGCTGATGCTCCATCCACTAAACCCACTGGGCTCCCGCTCCAGCTGGGCTTTCCGAAACCTGAATCCCTTGTGAAATCATTTCCAGGGACAGAGGTGGTGCGAGTTCAGAGTCTGTTTTGCCGAGGAAGAAATCTCATCCAATTTCTCTTTTCCCACGTAGTTGTTCAAATCACTGGGTTTGGCTATAAAAGCAATATTCTTGAATCTATCTTTGAATATCTGAGTTTATTTTTTTTTCCCAAGTGCAACTTCTCCGCAAATTTGACAATGTTTGGTGAATCTGAGTGTATGACGCTTTGAGTTCAAAAGTAATCTTCAAAAGTAAAGAATCAAAAGTACGATTGGGTAAAAGTAAACTTAAATGTAATAATTGGAAGGAAAAAAAATCCATTTCTAGTTTCCCTGCCTGATAAATTCTTCGGAAACTTTGATATTTAACATTATTAGGCACACTTAACCTGAAAAATAACATGGTTTTAAAGTAAAGATTTTCTTTTTGCGAAAGGTAGAACCAGGAGTTTTTGCTTATTTCCCTTTCTTCTTAGCTTTTCTTCATTCTTTCAGCACCTGGCCTCAGGTTCATTTTATGTGCTGTTTTATTTATAAAATCACAATTTCTGAGCATTTGTTTTGTGGATTTTTGCCCGTGAATTCTTCCCTAAGCATATCCTTTTTATCTGATTCTGCCTCTGGGCTGATTGTGGGCTTTTAAAGTTTCGTTTTTGTGTAATCGCGTTGGAACATTTGCCACATTGTTTTGCTTGGGTATTTTTGCTTTCTTTTAGTTTGGTGATTTTTTTTAAACTTTTGTTTAAAGAGCTGGTAGCTGAGTCCTAAGAGACTGTCAGAGTAATGGTCTGTTCAATACTCCCTTGGAAATCAAGGCATTATAATGGTTCTCTTGCTTACACAGTTGCTTTACCTGCTGTGATCACTTGAAGGAGCATAAAAAGAAACTGATACTTAGGTGCTTAAATGTCTTTAACAATTACAGTCCAAAGTGCCACAGTAGAGCTGTGACTAACACACTTAAAAACAATGCAGAGAGGCCAGTACAGAAAACAAACAAATGTTTATTAGCTCAGAAGACTAGAGAAGGTGAAATTTTCCCTTTTGAGTACTTGGGATACTTTGGGTGATAAAGCATTACTTTTACTAAGCAGAAGAGTTTTGCAACATCTGCCATTTGGACAATTTTGATCATCTTATTTACCAAATCTTGCTCTACGTCTGTTACCTCGCTAATAGCCCACACACTTACAATACCCATGTTGATTCCAAAATTCCAAATGCTGTTCTAGCAATCTTACTAATTTTGTTGACGTTCCAGCTTTTTCATCATGAAAATACCAAATACAAAGACAAATCCTGTGTTTCTGGGTGCTCGCCCTCTTTCTGATCTTTCGGTGTCTTTCTGCAGTCCTTCTGTCTTGTACAATATTGTTGATGGGACAAAGAAGTGGACATCAAGAAAGAAGCAAGAAACGAGAGCTGGCACCAAGCGAGACCATGAAGGCAGAAGCAGATGCACAAAATAATAAAGAGGAAGCCGAAGAGCTGAAGGCCAAAGACCAGAGGCTAACATCAATCTTTGGTGTGGCAGACTTGAAAAATGGTAATCATGTTTTGTTTGTTCTTCACTGTCATATTTTCTGTTTCTAATGCCTGCTGTTCCATTCTCAGTCCTTGGGGTTCATTTTCTCCTATTCTTTACCTCTTTGCTGAGGAATATACAGACGATTCTCATTTTGCCCTGCCAAGTAAACATTTTGGGTTTTTTGGGGAGGCATTACATGAGGACCTCAGAGCTTTTTCTCCTTTTAAGTCCTCAAATCGGCCATTGCAGCCAAAAAGGTCTAGGTGCTACCCTGTCTCTTTCCAAACACAGCCAGTATTGCTTCTGGATTTGCTAAACCATGGACTAGGCCCTACTTATTCTGCTGCATCGATAGATCGGCCCCTCAAAAGCTGTCACCAATATTGCAGGAGTGCATACTGTTCTATCCCAGCTCTGGCGCATCCTTGCCATCAACTGTATGCATTTCAGAGTTGTTCTGGGTTTCCATTCCGTGTCCTCTCTCTGTTTGGTGATGACTTCAGCAGAAAAGCTCCTAATTTCTGACCACAATTATTTATACCACTTTGGGCCACAGAATATGCCGTCTTGTTAGATGCAGTGTGAACAGCTGTGACTTGCTTTTCCCACTTCTTTCAGGCTAGTTCCTTTCTTTGAAACTGAGACAAAGAATACCAGAGGTAGGCTGAAGGGGAAACTGAATGCCCGTGTGGCAGGCAGCCGGCATGTGGTCCCACATGTACCTCTTCGTTTTGTTATTAGGCCTGGATGTGTAAAAGGCTGAATAAAAATGCTCGTACAGGCAGCCTTTGACCTGTGGGGTTTTTATTTTATGTTTAGGTGTGTTATGAGAGGACTGAAACTGGAGGAACTGGGAGACATCTGAGTGTCATAATCCAGGCTCACTTGGATTTTTCCTGTCAGTTGCCAAACAAAAATAAATGTTAGCAGCTTGAGGAACATAGGAATAGATTGAACACTTTCTCAGTTCTGACCAAGATGCTGGGCCTATGCACTGAATGGCTGAATATGTGCAAGAGGAGTTTGCCACTTCCAAATAATTTTCACTTTCTTTTCTTGTACCTATCTCCAGGCGTTACTTCCTCTTTTTCTGTGCCTACAGGAGCTATTGGACTGTACAACGTTGGACTGAACTGCTGTCTGAACTCCCTGCTCCAAGTGTTCCTCATGAATATACACTTCACTCGGATACTTCGAAGGTACCCCCTGTTCAAACTACCTGTTGCTCTGATGTCTCCACTCCTTTTCTTATATGGGATGTACATTTGAAAGCTTGGATCACCAAGGTGCTAGCAAGGTGCTTTCAGCTCACTGAGCAAGGTCTCTGCCTTGTTGTGTCTGTCATACACAGACTAGGGCCTGCGAAGGTAGAAATTGAAGTTTTCTGACTTGCTAGTCATCTTTGATTCGTATGCTGGATGCATACAGGTAATCTACAGTCCGGAACACTGAGTCTTTAGGATTTGTGTCTCTCTGTTCCGTAACGGGATATGATTTTATTCCAGGTATGCTCATAGCCCATTGTAACTAAAGGATATGTCATGTGTAACCATATCCACTATTAATTTTGTAACTTTAAGCATGTAAATGTAAACATATTGGTGATCCATAGCCTCTGGCCCTCAGTTGTCCTGGCTAACACCTTATCATAGAATCATAGAATCACAGAATGGTTTGAGTTGGAAGGGACCTCAAAGATCATCCAGTTCCAACCCCCCTGCCGTGGGCAGGGACACCCTCCACTACACCAGGTTGCCCAAAGCCTCATCCAACCTGGCCTTGAACACTTCCAGCGATGTGGCATCTACAGCTTCTCTGGGCAACCTGTTCCAGTGCCTCACCACCCTCAGAGTGAAAAATTTCTTCCTTAGATCTAATCTAAATCTGCCCTCTTTCAGTTTAATGCCATATATATAGACTTATATACTTTATATATATACTTACACAGAAGAGTAGGTGTTGTTGCAGATAGAGAATATGTAGTGTTACTTTGTTTTGCAGAACTGTGCTGTCTACTTGTTTGTGACAACGATTTGGGCTTCTGCCTCCCTACCAACCACACTGATAACTGGTTTGGTTTGTTTTCAGTTTGCTCAGTTCACTGCAGCTTTAATCATCCAAGTAGATCATTCCTATTCAGTCCTTCTTTCTGCAGATTTCTCACACACTAACCAGTGTGCAGAGAGGGAAGAAGACAAGTTACAGGCGTGCAGAGATGGGAAGTGTCATAAATGGGCAAAACTAAATAATGTAGGCAGTAGGTTGCCATTGTTATTTGAAGGAAGACATTGTGGACTGCAGTACATTTAGGGAGGATAAAGAGCTTTCCATTTGACGTACAGTTGAAATACAAGCATTATGATATACATACCCGTGACATTTTGAGGGTATGTTGAGAAGGAAGTCATGAACAGGTGGGAGGCAAGAACAGCTCTGAAACTGTCTGTAGGTAATGTTTCTAGAGCCCAGAAAGCACCTCAGGTCCTCCTTGGTTTGCCCCTTATTCAGGAACAGGCCAACTTAAAGTTGTGACCTTTTACTTTAGAACTGTCAGCCTGCGCTGTGGGATGAGCTAGTGCAAGTGTCTGCTCCCACTTTTTCCTTCTTTTGCTAAAAACGTGCCCATTTTGGTTCCTTTTGAGTTGCTGTGTGTGCTGTCCCACTTCGCTCCTTCAGGTGTCGTGTCCAGTATTTCTCCATTGTACCTCTTGATTACCACTCGTGTTGCTGCTTCTCTTTGTAGGATCACAGTGCCACCATGTGCTGCGCAGAAGAGGAGGAGTGTCCCATACCAAATGCTCCTGCTGTTGGAGGAGATGCAACGTGGCAGGCAGAAAGCTGTTTCTCCCATAGATCTCGCTTGCTGCCTTTCAGCCTACAGAGTGAAACGTAAGCACCATCACCCCATGCCCACCTCTGCAGACCAGGGATGTTAATTATCAACAAGCAGTGCAGACTCTGACATCTCATTCAGAGATTCAGAAATGTGAGGAGTTAGGTACGTGGTGACATAGTGCTCTTTATAGCTGCCTCCCAGTTGTGAGTGAGATGCTGTGACTTACTCATGAAGAGGGCGAGAAAAAGCTCCTGCCGGATATCCTTGCTGGTGTCCAAAGGGTGGGAAGATTGTCAGACTGCTAGAAGACTCAGCTACTAATACTGTCCAGAGGGAAAGGGCTATGCAGGGTAGAAAGAAGACAGCCTATTGCTTGATTTGTCTTGCTATACTGGCATGATAATAGGGAAACAGTTGCTCTTTCTTATTACAAGGAAGGGATCATGTGGAAAAGATACTGAGTTCACCTGGACCCCCAGGGACAGAAACCATATCCTTCCTGTTCCTTGTTATAGGGGCAGAGAGAAGAATTTGCTGGCTTAACCTCCCACCTGGGCAGGGTCCCAAAGGAGAGAGATTGTAAAATGCACGGTTGGCCGGTGAAAATGGGATGCCAAGGGTCCGTTTATGAGTACAAATACACACAGTACATCCAGGTGCCCCCATCTTTATCATAGAAAAGCCAAAACACGTCAGCACTGAAAGGGACAGATGTTAGCCAGCCCACACCTATATTGAGGAGGAACATGAGACAACCTGAATATGAGGCTTTGAGCAACCTGATCTAGTGGAGGGTGTCCCTGCCCATGGCAGGGTGTTGGAACTAGATGATTTTTAAGGTCTCTTCCAACCCAAACCATTCTGTGATTCTATGATTTCTGTTTGCATCGTTTTCCCCCCCGAGACTGAATGGCATACTGCCTTCTCTCTTCCAATCAATGAGAGATGCCCAAAGAGAGTTTGTAAAGCTTGACAGTTTCCCACCTTGTCCTTCTGCTTTAATATTCAGGTGTAGTTCATAAAGTCCTATATCCCAGCAAGTGGTGCTTTACCTGGATAGCAGACATAAGGAAAGGTGTATTTTCTGAGCTTCATTTCGTCAGGGGTGTCTGTAAGCTCACTAGAACCCAGCTGAAGTCAGTACCTGCAGACTTGTAGGGAAGTTGAAAGCACGTCCACCTCAGGGTGTTGCATTATTCCACTAAATTTGTTTCACGTATAATCAAGCATACGGGTAGTCCAGGATTATCAACATTTTGCTAAACTATGTGTAGGTTTTGCCCAGTTCCTAAATCTTGAGTTCATCATGGGCTGAGAACATCAGTTCTTTGCATTCAAGGACAAGGATTTTTTTTTCTTCCCCCCTCTCTCCCAGGTTCAGTCTTGAAGCAATTCTCTGTTGAACCATTCTAAGCAAGCTGTGCGTTGAGCTGTATCCCACCACCTTAGGTTTCTTAATATGCCAGTTTAGCCAGAGTGGAAAGCCAAGGCATAATGTTACTACCTCATCCTTGGCTACCTGTGCTGAAACTGTGTGGTTTTTTTTCCTGAGTAAGGATCGAGGGGTTTATACCGTTCTGTGAATGAAACAGATGGATAGACCTTCCTATAATTTTTATCTCAGCACTGAGGATTGTTGCAACCTTAGCAAGGGGATGGGGGAGTCAAGTCTGCGGGGTAACAAAGGTGAAAAAGAGAACAGAATCTTCCCTGTATTGTTTCTAAGAAGGATTCAAATAAACGCAACCCTCAGCTCAATGAGGCATCTGAGCCCTATCCTCTGGTAGGTGTTGGGTATCCTCTTGGCCCTGCGTCTGGTGACAAGGACATGGCTTTTGCACTGGGTTGTACAGCGAGGCACTCAAGCCCTCCTCTCTTTTCCCACTGCCTGCTCAGCTCACACAGAGATGTTGCTGCTCATCTCCAGTCTAAGCTCTGTCCCTGGCAGGAAGTGGCGAGAGAACAAGAGACTGGACCTAACGGGAGATAATAAATCTCCCTTTGCCACCCGTGGGAAGTCTGTGCCTGGTGCTGTTCATAATACTGATTGAGGTTGTGTTTTGTTTTCTGTTTGTCCAGTGTTTGTGCAGCATGATGCTGCCCAGCTCTTTCTGACTCTCTGGAACTTGGTAAAGAGGCAGATGAACAAGCCAGAGCTGGTAAGCATGATCACTGAAATGAACACCAGGTCCTTTGGCCCTTGTCATGTGTAGTTTCCTCTGCTTCTTGAAGAAGAATCCCGTTCAGTGACAGTTGTCCTAAATGAAATCCTACTTGGATGTTTCCTTGCATCTTTCAAATAGGAGAGGAAATCTTGATTTCATAGGCTTTGACATTTTGAATCACAGTGAACTTATGTTGATCCTACTTTTAGGGCATGCCAGGGTCTCTGTGCTAATGGGATCGCTGATTGCTAACAAAAAGATTGATTTTTTGCAACCCTGAATTTTGTTACTTTGCATTTCTTTTTTTTTTTTTTTCCCAAATTTCTGTAAGCATTTATTGGCGTGTCTTGACGCAGCTCCTCCATTCCTTGAAGTCATTATAATTAGTCACTGTATGTTACGTGTATGAGAGTTCCTCCCAGGGGAGCTGTGTAAGGAAAGAGGAACGTGACTCTTCTTCAACCCACTGTCAAAGTTTTATTCATACAGAAGACAGGCTCCTGTTGAAGTTCCAGATGAAGCAGTAACGTTCTGCATCAAAGCAGTCATTTAACTGTCTGATCTTGTTATAGACCATGTCTTTCCCCTCTGACAGGGGATGAGGGGAAGGAGTTGTTCTCCTTTAAATGGTGGGAAGTACCCTGTTCTCTCCTTTAAATGGTGGGAAGTGCCCTGTTCACATAAGTCAATGTCAGATCTGGATTCAGCAGTAACATTGCTTGAAGTAATGTGTCCACATGGGCTTTCCCACCCACGGAGGGAAATAACCTCAGCTGTGCTCTTTATAAACCTTGTTTTGGCCTTTTTTTACCCCTCCAGGTTGAAGAGCTGAATGATTTGTACACTATCTGTGTACAGGAGCACCTGGCATGTCAGAAATGCTCTTTTGAAACAAAGAGGAACAGCAACATGTTAACCCTTCCACTCCCAGTGTTGGATTCCAATTCTCACATGCTGAAGACTCTGGTAAGTTCAGTGGCAGCATGGTTTCCTTAGGAGGAAGATTCCCCTCTGTTCGCTGTGGGAGCCTTCTCCTTGTAGCACTGGTGTCCCCTGAGACTCATCTAGAATCTCTGCAAGAATCTCTGAAGAGTGTCTGGGACTTTGAGGTGATCTTTTCTCATTCATGTTTCTTCTTTGGTTTGAGAGGTTCTAAGTTTCTCAAAAATTTTGTTTGATTTGGGAGATGGAAAATAAAGTCCTTGAATTGCCTCTTTAAAAAGGGTGTTGACTCTAATAATGGTAAATAAATTATAACATTATATGAAAAAATATGTAAATAATATATACAAAAAAGTGATGCACAGTATAATTGCTCACCGTGTGGTGACCAACGCCCGTCCCATCCCAGCAAATGATCCTGAAACAGGTAAATCCCAACACTGCAGTGTTGAGTGAGAGGCCTGTAAAGACAGTGAAAGAGAAAGAGAACCCCAAGAGACCGAGAGTCTAAGAGAGAGCCCTTGGAAGAGAATGAGCCCTTGAAAGAGCAATAACTTCCTCCTGGTCAACCCTGACCTATATACTGGGCATGACGTTGCATGATATGGAATACTCCACTGGCCAATTCGGCCCTCAGTCCTGGGTTTGGGTTCAAATCATAGGAGGAGTGTGGGCCCCTTGTCCCAGCTATGCTCCCCTCCAGCCCGTTGTGCTCCTGCACACTGGCAAAAGTATGGGAAGCTGAAAGGTCCTTGCTGATTCAGCACCAACTATAAACACCAGTGCACCATCAACATTCTTCTCATAACAAACCCCAGACTAAATCCAAACCACGGAGCTCTTCTTAGCTGCTAAAAAGAAAAACTAACTCTGTCCCAGTCAAAACCAGGACATGCATCAATATCTTTTTTTGTGGAAAATGTGGTGCTCTGTTTTTCAACTAATGTAATCACAGCAGCAGCTAGAAAAAATGGGGTGCTTCTTTTAGGCTGCTAGGCAATCTTTTGTCCTTTGAATAAAATACGCTTTGCTGTTTGCTTGTACCCTGTGAAACAAAGTAGATCTAGAATCCAGCTTGAAGGAATTCACTTGACAGAAATCTCCTGTCTTCTTAGGAGGACTGCCTGCAATGCTTTTTCCATCCAGAAGAGCTGACTGATCACAACATGTGTTTCTGTGAACAATGTGGAAGGAAAACACCTTTTCTGCAGGTAATCAGAGAGTTATTATGGGTCTCTCATACCCAGAACTCCCTCTAGGACTGGGAAGGGTGGGGAAAGGACTGAACCATATCAGCTTACGAGGAGATCTGCAACTGAAAGATTTGTCAGCACAGCAATGTCAGCTAGCTATAAACCACATCTTTCCTGGTGGGAGGATCCCTACTGAGATGCAGCTCTAGCGACAAAATAATGCTTTCATGGGTTTCAATGTAAGTCACCGAGAGATGTGCCATTTCTGTACCAGTGGAAAAGTTTCTGTTGGTTTCTGTTGTGTTTCCACTGTGGGGCTTTACACCACAGTGTAGCTCCACGGGTAGACAAGAATATGTTACTGGAGCTGTGTGTAGACACAGAAGTAGGGTCCTTCCTTCCCTGCTCTCCACTGGGCTCCTTGTTTTTTTACAGTGTTGGTTTCTGCCAGCCGATGTATTCGCTGTTACATGGAAGAGAGAGGTGTGTGAGGGAGGCTACCTCAGCTGAAGGCTTGGAGGGGACTTCCCACAACATTTTCACCAGTGGGCTGCCTCCGAGGTGCCACAATGCATCTATATGTCTTGGTGGCCGCCGTGGCACCAGCAGTAGTATCAACAAAGACAGTGCTAGAAGGAGTGGGCTGTCAGCTTGGTATCTTCCACGTAGCTCTAGTGGCCACATGTCACAAGGAAGTTGGCTTCCTTCTCCTCACCTGTGCTACCAGCCTAGGGTTAAAAAAGCAGATGAGAGATGAAGCAGCTCATGAGACACCCAAGGCTGGGTGCTGATCACACTCAAGTTGAGAAACTTGGTTATCACAGCTCTGTTACGTGTGTGTGTCTCGCGCAGATGAGCTGCAAAGGTTTGGCATCTGCTGTCCACTGGAACTGGCAATCATTTGCTGTAGCACTGACTGTTCTCCATACTGCATTCAGTGGGTAGCAGGCTGTTTCCACCCCACCTCCCCAGGGTTTGTTCCTTAGTTTTCAATGGCATTATTTACTGCTTTACAGAGCATGAAGCTAGTCCATCTGCCACAGACTCTGACCATACACCTAAAGCGCTTCTGCTTCGAAAAATCAGCCTCCATTCGCAAGCTGAGTCACTATCTGCCGTTCCCACAAGGCCTCGATTTCAATGCGGTCTTGACCGAAAACCAGTGCCAAGCAGATGATGATGAAAAGGTGAGATACTCCTGATGCCCTGTCTAAAAAGGGTAGATGTTCTTCTCCCCGCTGCTCAAGTCTCATAAAAACTTAAGAAACACCAGTACTTGCCTCATTTCAAAGCACCTGTCTTTGAAATGTATTTCTCAGGCTTTTACCTGTACTTGGTGTTGTCTCACATCTCATGGCTTTAACTGGTTCAGGCATTATGCAGCTTTCTGTGCTCAGATTAAATCACCAAATCCACCACAACTGGAGCTTTCTGCCATAAGGACAAAAACCAGGCTTTACAAAAAAAAAAAAAAGGCAAACTGATTGTTTTTGTTTTTTTTTCCTGAGAATGTTTTGCGTAACTTTTTAATTCCATTTCTAAATATACTAAAGAAAAGATGAAAACACAGTTCATTTGGATGAACAATGTCTTAGAGCCAACTTCTCTCCTGTGGTTCAGCCTCATGCCTCTGCTTTGCAGAGGTCACTAGTCCAAGACAGGGGAACTCCATTCCTGGCAGTTGCCCGTGCAGTGGTGTTTGCCATACTGTCGAGGTTAGCCAGGAGATGACAGCTTTGCCAGGCAGCCGAGGGTGATCTGCCACGCTGTGGATCTGTTCCCTTTACTGAGAAATAACAATGGCAAGTGTGGCAACAGCAACACCTTGCTGTTGGTTGCAGTGTAACCCCTTTGTTGCACCTTGTCTGTCCGACTGCCTTTTTCACGTTCCTGTGATTGCCAGGGAGGCTGCCAGCCTGTAGCTGGCAGGCAAAACTCTGAGGGTAGGAGCGAAAAAGGTGGGAATCTCAAGGCCAATCTAATCTTTCTCCTTTTTCCTTATGAAATGCACGTTCTTGCTGCCCTGTTCAGCCGATGGCGAATGAAGTTGCTGCACTGAAAGTTGCTCTTTGTGGTTCTTCGCAGGCTGCCTGGCAGTACGAGCTTTTTGCTGTTGTTGCCCATTCGGGATCAAATAGTTGTGGACACTACTGTGCCTATATTCGAAGTCTCACAGAGTGTAAATGGTATTGCTTCAACGACTCTGAGGTTTGCCAGGTGAGGAGACAAACCCACCTTTCTTTTCTAGCTTCCCGGACGCTCCTCCAGATCTCATACTGACTGCTGATTAAAGAGAACCAGGAAAGAAAACTGAAGCTGCAGGGCTTCGTGTACCTCTTTCCTCTGCTGCAGCATGCTCTGAGCTGAGGGCAAAACAGCTCTAGCTTCTGTACCAAGCAAGGCCTCGAGTTCTGGCTTGCAATTTGCAGAAGCAGCTCTTTGCTCTATGCTCTACTTTATGTACTCTAGACCTGTTTAATGTATGTGTTCAGAAGAGGCAAAGGAACTGTTTTTCCTTGAAGGGTAAAAGCAATAAACCAATTTATTAAGAGGTGTTTAGCTCCTAGAAGTACCACTTATACCACCGTCACAAGAATTGCTGTGCTGTTGTTACATATGTCCATCTCTTAAAGGTTTTTACCAGCCTCTACTTGTGTGTTTTTCTTCTCTAGGTATCATGGGATGATGTGAAATGCACCTATGGACATTTCAACCTTCACTGGTAAGCAAACAAAACATATCTCTGTTTTTCCCTAATGCTGCTCGGGGGTTTGGAATGAGGGTAGCAAAGAGAGGGAAGACAAATGGTTTGAACTGCATATTGCCTGAGATGTACAGGGCATGCAGGAAAGTAGAAGAGGCATCCTTGTATTCTGGTCACTCTGATGTGACTGTATATGGCTATACTGGGAGCCTGCAGGATTCCTGAGTCGTCACAAATGGGGCTGCTGGAGCGGTCTTGTTACTTACGATTGCCACTTGGGCCCTGTGACCTGACTGACGTTAGATACGTCCGTCAGGATTCCTCTGTGCTTTGGTTTTGGTGCACCATAAGAAAATAAGCCGTGGAGAGAGATAACCCCTCCTATAAGCTACAGCACTGCCAGGGGTCAGCTTTATATGCTGCCTGAGGAACACTGGAGAGAGCCAGTTCCGTTGACTGAAACCTCAAAAAGCTGAGCAGGAGCAAAGCTGGGAGGTTACTTGCAACTTGGACCTTCAAACATACGTCTTGTTTTGCTTGTTCTTTGCTTCCACAGGGGGAACACGGCGTATCTCTTGATTTACATGAAAAAAAATCCTCACTAGCCTTATCCAGGAGTATCAGAATGTCTTGGGAAGCTGTGTTGTCGTCCATGGAACTTAACATCTCTGTGCCAGTGTGGACGTGTACAGATGATCCACAAGAAAGACATTCTGTACTCAGTCAGCGACCTCGATCTTCACATTTATTTATAAAAAAAAATGCAGGAGGAGGGACTCAGCTAGAGAAAGAATATAAGAACCGTTGCACTTAGAAACATTTTATTTCATATATTTTTGATATTTATGTGATTCTATGTATTAATTTCATCTTAAAAGATAGTGAAGTCAATCCTGGTCTCTTCTGACTTTCCAGTTTCTTTCATGCCGATGCCTAGGTTCTGGTACAGGGGAAGCGTTTGGCCCAAAAGCCTGCATGATGCCCCAGAGAGGCACGTAGCATGGTTGGAGAGCTGTGACAGCCATTTAGCACCATGTTAGATGCTGGCAAGCTGGGCAGAGAAAGACCCAAAAGTCTTGAGAAACAGCTGGAATAAGGATTGGAACCCTTACGACAGATGCACCAGTGATCTTTACTCCTTAAAACCTTCCTGAAAAGGAATCACTGCAGGGGTTGAGATGTGTTTGAAAGTTGGTGTCAGCATAAAGGTATGTTTTTAAATCAGGAGCTATTGTAGTAATTCTGATTTACAAGATGACTTTGTATATATTTACACAGGTTTTTTTTTTTTTTTAGCATGCTTATCAGGCTTTTATATGCATTTTCTTTCCTATATAAAGGAAAATATTCAGAGCAACTAACAGAGATTCGGAATCTACCTAGTGATTTTGCACAGTAGAGTCCATACACTGTGGAGGAGAAGTGAGATGCCTTGATGTGCTTGAACGTTTGGGATTTTCCTTTAGTACTCTCAGCTAGTTGCCAGCTGGAATTGTCTTGCTCTCTCCCTTCCTTCTCTGCCCATGGAGTGGAAATGTCCCTCAAGCAGAAAGTGTTCTGGAGAGAACAATTTTGTAAAGAGAGTGAGTAGTTTTTAAATCTCCTGGTGAGTCCTGTCACTCTGTGCTCTTGGCTCAGCCTGTGCTCCCATGGCAAGACTGCACAGCTGGAGGGAAAACGCAGAGAGCACTAGAAAGGAAGGTTGGTAAGATGTGACAGTCAGAAGAAGAGTGTGCTAAAAGTTCACCACAAAACTCAGCTGTGAGGAAAGTTAAAAACTTTGGTTTGAGATCTAAAAGTACCTTCTAGCCTAATATATTCTTTGACTGTATCTTACAAGGGTGCTATTTTTGTGAGACTGAGCATGTTTTAAAATTACTTATTTAGTTATAATAACAGCTGTATATAACCCAATTTTATTTTGGGAATGATGACAAAGTTCTCGAACCATGTCTATTTTCTATTGGTATGTGGAAGGTGAATTGAGAAATCCTGGTGCATAGCTGTGTAATTACATTTTTATGAACCAGCAGGTATTTATTTCACTGCACTAGCAAGGTCTATTATTCTGTTCAACTCTCTTGTGTTTTTACTGCTCATTCTGCGTTAAAAAAAAAATCCCAGTGTATTGTTTGTTACTAGGATGAGGAGTTTTCAGCCTATTCACCTCTGGGAATGCGTTACGCTCTTTCTAAAGCACCTTGCAATGGGTGAGTGAGAAAACCAAGTTCCTGTCCACTCTATCCAGCACTTTGTCTTTCACCTACTTCACATGCACTGTGCACTTCTAGAAATTGAGAAGTTAATGAGACTGACAAGACATTTCTAATTTGATATAACTTGAAATTTAAAAACAAGCTATAGTTACGAAAAATGCCTCCAACGTGTCATAACCTTCCAGGTGCATCACCAATCAAGGAAGCGATTGCTGAGATATGTTAAGATTCTTTTCAGTCAGTATCTCAATGAAAAGTAGTCAATGCTTTTTGGAATAAAATAGTATGGTATGAATTTCCTAGAAAGTAAGTCTTGTGGATTGTTCTCGATCTGTTATTCCTAAGCACCATAAATGCAGGTGAGGGGCTACAGGCCTCATGCACGGAGGTGGGTTGCTCGGATCAAGTATTCAGGCTGGAGCTACTGCTAATGTTTAGCTCCAACAGCTGAGGAAATGAGGCTAAACCTTCCCTGGCCTCTTCACCCTCGTGCTGGAGACACAATGGGTTTCTTTGTCAGGCTTGCTGTCACATGAAAGCTTGTGTTGCTTCCAGATCCAGATGGGCCAGGGGAGGAATGGGAGGCGTGCAAACTTTTAGCAAAGTGCAAGGGATTCAGCGCTAGTGTATAGATACGCAGTTATAACACGGAGACCAGTTGTAACGTGGAGTCCACCTTGCCCAGGGGCTGGCTACAGCAAAGCACCACCTGGATTTCTGCCGGAAAAAAAATCTCCGCTGTAGATGACCGCAAAGGAGTCGGGATGATTTGTCCTATGGTTGAGCCACTGTGTGAATGAAGCCTAGCATGGGTAGCAAGGGCTTTGGAAAGCCAGATAAAGCCAAGAGTACATGTCTGGAGAGATTATTGTAGGTCCTGGTAACTCTTCCTTCCCGTTTTTTGTTTGGTTTGGGATTACCATGCCTTAAGGGAAGGAGCAGTAGCAAAATACACATTCTCTGCTTCACATCTGACAGACTTCTCCTCAGATTCAGATACTCCTCACCTCCAAGAAACACACAGAAAAATAGAAAAAAGTAAATATATATAATATATATAATAAATACATATCACACGCATGTATAATCTCTAAAACTTCAATATGTTGTAAATCCCAAAATTACGTGTGAAAGTAAAAGAGAAGTAATTTTTTGGCACTTTACTTCCAGTATCATTTTAGTTCACAAGAATCACTGATCAACTCGTTATCATTGGTATTTACACAAAAACGTTTCACATGGGATCTACATTTAAAAAAAACCTTCAAAAAAGGACCTGTTCTAGTAGAGATTTAAAACCATGGGTTGGTAAGACTGTAGTTACTCTAAACTACAATGAAATGTGTAAATCATATTAGGACTCAGCATCACTAGTAATTTTAATAATAATGGCTTTACTGATCATTTTATGGATCCCAATAATCTGTTGTGCCTGAGAGATTCCCATAATGCATCCTGTGATAATATTCCTGCAGGGGAGCAGCAGAAGTGGCGAGCAGAGGGCAGCGCTTTCCTAATGCCCAGGAGTCACCAACACTTTAGAAAGCTTCGTAGATAGCAAAAATTTCTGACATACATGAAGTCAAGAAACTGGAACAGAAATGCTTCTGAGCTACCCGAATGGAAAAAAACCCAAGAAAAGTTGTAAGTGCTGTTAAAAACTGAACAAGGACTTAAAAATAAAGGCGAAGGGGATGAGGACTTTCACACAGGCTTAAGGAAGAGTGCTCTGAGCTACTGACTGTTTTCCTAAAATAGACTGATGACTGAAATCTCAGCAGCCAGTGGGATGCAGGTTGATCCAGTATGAAAATGTGCCTTGCAGTGTGAGGGATGGCCAGAGCAGCGAGTGGGATAACCTTCTCCGTGGCTGCCTTTGTGATGGGCAGAGTGGAGATCGAGGAACCAGGAGAGTCCTTCTCATTAGGGAGACAGCTACACATCACTGAGGGACAGGGATCATGACAGTTGTCCTGGAAAGCCACCGTCCTTAATCTACATTAATTTCTGCCATGAGCTGAAGGCAATTTCTTGCCATCCTTGGCTGCAGACCAGCTGTACCGGTACCTCAGCAGTCACTGTGAACAGGGCGTCAGGTGGACAATCCAGAGAGCCACGGTGGCCATATATCTTTCCTCTATGTCACTCATTTTTCCCACAGATCAGGAGAAAACCCCCAGAAGTGCATATCGCAGCGCTGAGCAGTACAGCTGCTGGTTACACCTTGCTTTCCTTGCCGAATTTGGGCAGAGCAGGACTGGTCTTTTTGACCTCAGAAATAAAATGAAAAAGGTTCTCCTTAAGCTTGTCTCGAAGCTGCACACCTCAAAATCCTCGGATGTGGGGCTGAGGTGCCCGTGGCCAAATCCAGCTCTGGCTCCAGCTGCTGGGGAACGGGCCAAGCTGTAGGACGGAGCAGTGAGAAGGTCCACAGTGCAGGGCGTGCAGGACAAGTCAGGCTGCTGCTGTTTGAGATGGGCATGAGCAACGTCTTGAGGATACGAGAGGAAAACTACCCTACGTGAAAAGGTACAAAATCCTAAAGGAAATCTGGCACTGGAGGACAAGAGTTTGGTAGCCCCGGGGACCTGTTGTAGGGAGCAGCAGGGTGGATTGATGCCTGCTGGCCTGCAAAGGGCTCTTGGGGTGTCTGCCCCAGGAGTGCTGAGTGTGCTCGTGCTCAGCTTCTCGGGCTTTGTTGACTTTCATCTCTGTTGACTTCAAAACAACAGGTTTACGCTTCCAGGTTGAGCGTATTCCGCGTGCAGGGTCTGCACGGGGTAGAAAGTGCCTGAAGGGAGCGACCTGCCCCGGGCGCTGGGCATCGGAGATGCTGCCTGTCGAAACGTGGCGTTACCCTGGTTTTGCCTCTAACAGGCAAAGAAATGACAGGGAAGGAAAAGTCCTTTAACGGCTGGATAAACAATAAATGCTTAGCACTCATATCTTTAAAGTGAGTTCTTGCAAAATTTTGGGCAGGGCTCTGAAACCAGGAGCATGCCAGCTCCTTCTGCCAGGACACAGGAGGCTCTAGGCTGGGATCAAAACCACTCTGCATAAAAACAAGAGGGTTTAGATTTTCCAGAATAGGCTACTCTTCCTCTGGAGCCTTGTAAAACTGTTTTTTTCCAGTTTATGCAGAAGACTCTTTTCAGTTGTGAACAGTAAAATCTCATGTAGGAGAGCACGCAAGCAGGAAAGACCATAAAGTAGCAGTAACACCGCGTCAAGGGACAAGACACCCGAAGCTGTTTGGCTCCCGAAAAGTGGGCAAGTAGAAAACAACGCAGTGGCTGCTCCATGAAACACAGACGTGCCATGGTGTGCCTTTGGTGATTGTCAGTCTTGCAGACCAAGCGGTTTTGATTTTGCAAAGTCACACCGAGCTGACGTGACGGATCTTGAAAAGACAAAGCTTTGTTTATTTCTGAGCTCCTTTCTCAAGCGGGGGAGCAATTCCTGGAGAGGACGGTGTTGTCTCCATGTCCTGCAGCTCCGGAGCATGAGCCATGGGTTGCAACGGGGGCAGCGGAGGGGACGGGTGTGATGCAGATGCCGGGTGCTGCAGGGATGAAGCAGTATTGGGAAAATTTTTAACAACGATCCCTCCTGTGGCCAGGACCGTGTGTCCTCCTGAGACAAACAGCTTTGTTTGTGCCATCTTCTGGTGATCTGCTCAGGAGAAGACAAGTGAGATGAGAAATGGTTCTTGGGGTGCGTGCGAAGTCCCCGAAGGCCGCTTTTCCCGCAGAAAAGCAGAGCCTGTGAGGTACACAGAAAGCTGCAACCTCTGTCAATGCAATGTATGGAACTGGCATGACAAGCTCACTCAAAAAAATCCATGTGAGGAGCCCACAGTCAGTTTTTAAATTCTTCAAAGGCTGAGATAAAGGCAAAATCCCTATCTTCTCTAGCTCATTGTAGCACTTCTGCCCATATTTCCCTTGTCCAAAGGCAGGAGGGACGGGCAAAGCCTATTTAAAAGTTTCACAAGGGGCTGCAGCCTCTCCTTGCCTGTGGCGACTGAGGAGACCACCCACGGCCACCTACCTGGAGCTGCCCTCTCACATGGGGATTCCCATCCTGGGGCTGGGGAACCTCTCCTTGTCCCCATGCCTGTGGTCATGCAGGCAACACCAGGAAATTGCTGCAAATCAGGATGGACTTTCCATCTCTCTTCTCTCCGGGTCAGGAAAATGCAGCAAATCCTCTGCGTGGTGTTTCTTGCCTGTTGGAATATTTCAGGTCATGCAAGTATTTACACCTTGCCCTTCAGGAAATTCTTTAAGGCAGCTCACTTAGTGCAGGTAGCGAGCAGGTAGAACATTCTTATCCATAGAAAAAAATTACATTCTATAAAAACTTCTGCCTAGCTTGTTTTTTTGTTTTTTTGTTTGTTTTTTGTTTTTTTTTTTTTCCTTTGGCACTGGCTGTTAATAGCCCAGCGTGTCGTGTAGGTGTCGTCTTTGATGAGTGCATGTAGGTACAGGAACTGAAGTGGCAATGAGTGGATTTGGCAAGGAGAATTGACATTAACTCCTTGGAGACTGAGGAGAACTTATTTGTATGGCAGCAGAGGAGTAGGCAGCTCTTTGGGTAGCTCTTTATCTGCAAATGGGATCTAACGGGCTTTGGGTAAGGGAGAAGATTTAAGGATATACTGAATTATAAATGTAAAAGGAGTCTGGAAACGAGCTGAAAATTTTCAGAAAGTGAGCTTCTTAAGAAAGGGAAAAAAAAGAGTGGATTGTCCCTGGATTTGAGACTGGAAATTAAATTCGTTGAATTGTAAGCTGCCAACCCTATGAAACACCATCCAGGCAGCATGGAAGTATCTTAAATTAATCTTGCTGTATTTTTGGGTCAACTGCTGCTAATCATCACGTAACTTATGCACAAATGGGGCTGAGTTTGTTTAACTCTTTCAGTTTTGATTGGTCTGGTGACAAAAGACCCTAAGAAGCCTCAAGAAACTAAGTAGGCTTTAACCAAACCAAAGCGTGCCTTGGGTGGGGCTGGCAGGGGACTGGTGCTCCGATGGACAAGTTCTCGGAAGGAACCTGTTCAGATGGTGACAGGAACTGGTTAGGACTAAATGGAAGGAAAATTCTGGACACATGATCCCTGCCACCACAAAAATCTCCTGTGTTAATGGAATGAAAACACGGCCCAAACCCACTGCGACCACTTACAGCTATTGGATCTCAAGGTTCCCACAGCAACTCCGGCTGCGACTCCTGGCACTGCGGTGCGACCAAGGGGCCTCTCCTCTAGCCCGTCAAGAACTCGAAGTCCTCTTCAGTGAGCACCATGTAAAATGAAGCAATAGATTATTTTTTTCTGAAAAACATCTCGCGTTACGGAGTTTTGTGTAATCACAGGGTATATTGTTACCTTTGCTGTCCACTGGCGACTCCTCCGCTCCAAAGCGATGCCGATTACTCCTGCATGGCAGCTTTCCCGTGCCACAGCAGCACCCAGAGATAAGGTACTCTATGATGTGTGGCATATGGCCAGTGCTGCCATTAGCCTGCTTTCCTGTGCTGCCCTGGGAGCTGCAGCATTCACACGTAGGAAGGGGTGGGATGGGGAAAGGGGCTGGAATACCGCGTTCAGCTCTGGAGTCCCCAACACAAGAAGGACATGGAGCTGCTGGAGCAGGTCCAGAGGAGGCCACGAAGATGATGCAAGGACTGGAACACCTCTGCTATGGAGACAGGCTGAGAGAGTTGGGGCTGTTCAGCCTGGAGAAGAGAAGGCTCCGGGGTGATCTTATTGCAGCCTTCCAGTACCTAAAGGGGCTACAGGAAAGCTGGAGAGGGAACTTAGACAAGGGCGTGTAGCGATAGGACACGGGGCAATGGCTTTAAACTGAAAGAGGGGAGATTTAGAACAGATCTAAGGAAGAAATTCTTCCCTCTGAGGGTGGTGAGGCACTGGCACAGGTTGCCCAGAGAAGTTGTAGATGCCCCATCGCTGGAAATGTTCAAGGCCAGGTTGGATGAGGCTTTGGGCAACCTGGTGTAGTGGAGGGTGTCCCTGCCCATGGCATGGGGGGTTGGAACTGGCTGATCTTTGAGGTCCCTTCCAACCCAGACCATTCTATGATTCTAAGAAAAAGGAAAACTTGTAAAACTTCAAACTGGCTCGTTGTGTGAAGCCTTGTGGAAAAAAACGCTGCAGATTCTATGGTGTTTTTGTTTAATTTGAGTGAACTGGCCAAGCACCCTTTGATTGGAAATACTTGGAGAAGTGAAATAATTAAAAAAAATGATGGGTGGGGATATAATGAAGTTAAACGCAGAAGCTGGTCGTGGTTTTGAATCACGTTTCTGTTTGACATGCCATTTTCCAGAATCGGTATCCAGTCATCAAACAACTCTTCAGTGTCTCCAAGCCAAGACCCTGAAGTGATTGACTTTGCTATTAAATGCCAGGTCGTGTGTTTTACCCAGGAGGTGGCACTGTCTGTAGCGTTTTGCTGTCTCCTCACCTCCCTTGTCCCGTGTCAACAAGAGCCGCCTTGTTTGTGTGCAGGGCCAGCAGGCTTTCCAGAGGTCAGTCATTTCCTCGTGTCGCTGGTATCTAATACTAAAATTGCTTTTAATTTCTGAGCAAATTAGAACTTATTTCCAGATAGCCTGGTGTCTGAACATAGAATCATAGAATCATAGAATGGGTTGGGTTGGAAGGGACCTCAAAGATCAGCCAGTTCCAACCCCCCTGCCATGGGCAGGGACACCCTCCACTACACCAGGTTGCTCAAAGCCTCATCCCACCTGGCCTTGAACACTTCCAGGGATGGGGCAGGCACAACTTCTCTGGTCAACCTGTTCCAGTGCCTCACCACCCTCAGAGTGAAAAATTTCTTCCTTATATCTAATCTAAATCTCCCCTCTTTCAGTTTAAATCCATTGCCCCTTGTCCTGTCACTACACGCCCTTGTCTAAATTCCCTCTCCAGCTTTCCTGTAGCCCCCTTTAAGTACTGGAAGGCTGCAACAAGATCGCCCCGGAGCCTTCTCTTCTCCAGGCTGAACAGCCCCAACTCTTTCAGCCTGTCTGAAAAACCAAAACAAATGCAAGATCCGAACTGGAAAGCATCGTTATTTGAGGGTTTAAAGTCTCCAGATTGGAGGACACCAAACTTCTTTTCCTGTTATTTACCAAATTACTGACTTTTTTTCTTGTTTCAGTCTCTCCAAGGAACTGCGAGAGGCGCAGTGAAGTTTGCCGTCAGTGTTGGGTACCACTACTTTGACTGTGCCTACCTGTACCAGAACGAGAGTGAGGATCAGGGATGCACTACAAGAAAAAATGGAGGAGGGGTTGTGAGGCGAGAAGACCTCTTTATTGTCAGTCAGGTATGTCCTTGGATAACGTGTCTCACATGAGGCCAGACAAGGTCCCAACTGGCGAAGCGCCGGGGGATGAAGCTGGTCTGGGAACTAACTCCCTTCTGTCAGGGCGAAGCGTTTTGGGAATGGAGGGAAGGAAGAGGTCAACTCTTGAAAAAAAAAGATGGCTTGATTTGAGAGGGATTTTTTTGTAGTCCATATCCATTGTCAGCCACGGAGACAGGAACTGAGGCCGTGCTCTCAGTTGCCTCTGAGATAGGAAGCGAGGCTATTGTATTTGTGGTCGCTCCCGCTGCGCTGCCGGCCTCAGCCTGTTAACTCCCATAGGTTTTGTTTTGTTTTGTTTTTTCCCCCAACAACAATGGTAGGAAAAATAAAGTAACTTCTATCTGCTGGAAGCTGGCGGGTCCATTTTCACCAGTTTGGCTTTTTTTTTCTTCGTTTTGTTTAATTGTTGTATGAAACGTTGGGATTTTAGAGTATCTCATTCTCGTTTTACTGAACTGACAGTACCACAAGTCAAGTAAGGTGCAGAAAAGCAGCACTTCCTCAAGACGAGAAGATGTGACATATCGTGAGGTGTCTCTGTACCTGCACAGTGTGCTTCCCTGCCAGGGATGCTCTGTGGTCGTGAGGCTAGGAGAGCAGCTCCCAGGCTTTGCGTTACCCTAACAGCGGTGGTCCACCTTCGACGAGAGATCCCTGGTGAAGGAGGCATGCCAGAAAGCACTTGCTGCCCTCCAGCTGGATTATTTGGATCTCTACCTGATGCACTGGCCCATGGAATTCAAGATATCAAAACTCTTAACTCCTGGGAGCCATCTGTCAGAGCTCTGCCACTTTTTCCTTTGGGTCTGGATGTGCCCTTAGTCCTCTCTAATGAGGAGTGTTGATAAACCTCATTGGGACGTAATGACAAACCTCTGCACGGAGTGCCCAGGAGGAAAAGTAAGGTCATGGATGCTTAAGCCAGGTCTTGCGGTACAAAAATCACCTTATTTTACCCTGCACAGCATTCCCATGTCATGGATCAAATTACCATCCAGATCACGTTCCTCTTACTGGGATTTGGCTGTCAGTTGCTTATCCAGAATCAAACAGTTGTGAATGACTTAGTTCCTATTTTTCTCTTCTCTCTCTAGCCCCAGGTTAAATGAATCCTTGGTGCCCCATTGTGTCCCATCCCTGGCCTTCTCCCAACCTGACTGCAGCACATGAAAGTGTCTGCCCTTCCTCTGCCTGCAGGACAGATTCTCAAGACGCAGATTTTCTTGAAGATTTCTCTGTTTGTACAGATATACTGGTTTTGGCCACCTCTCTCCCCAACACAAACATAAGCCAGGGTACCCAGCGTGCCTGCAGCTCCACTCACTTACAGAATTTCTAAGTGATTTAACTACTTACAATTCATCCTGCCTTAAACTCACTGTTCTTTTGCAATGACAGGCAGGAGAGGAGCTATTTCCTGCAGATGGAAATAGCACGATCATTCCCAGCAACACAGATTTTCTGGATACATGGGAGGTATGTTCATGGACAGGTGGAAAAATTCTTGCTAGCTTGAAATAACAGCCTGAAAACTTCAAGCCTTCCACTTTGGGAATAGTTTGGAGAGAATTTCCGACGTGAAGTATTCCAGATTGCTGATTTCTCTGTGCCCTTGGACTCCTTTGTGTGTCACTTTGCCAAAATTGAGGTATTTTCATGCCTACTGCCTACTAAAGCGGCTGGGTGGGGATGGCAAAAGGAACTCTTTGACTGTGTGTGTATATCCTGCGGTGGTCTGGGCCGACACACGCTGTTGCTTCAGTCCCAGCACCACGCTCTGGCCATTTACCAGTGGCTCCCACTCCAGCCAGACTCATCCCTAGTCGCACCTGAGCTGTCCAGACCCCAGCAAAGCCAATACACCCATGCCAATGTACCCAGAGCATCCAAATTCCACCCCCTCGCTCTAGAAGGTACTGGAACTTGCCCAAAGTCCTTCGCTAAAACCGCGTGAGCGCAGGCTGCGTGGGAGTCGGGCACAAGTTCCAGTTTCTGCTTGGCTGATGGTTTGGGCTTCCTTTCCTGTCCACCCCACCAGTGCTCAGCACGGCCAGGTCAAAAGAGGACAAGAGATCCACCAGAGTCAGAAGACTTCACTGATGCCTTTTCCCTTAAGAATAAGGCACATTTTTGTTGCTCATTTGAAGGAAAACAGTGGAAGTCTCTGCCCAGGCATTTCTTCCATGTGAAAAAGAAGATCCTTAATTCAATAGCAAGTCTGATTCTGTAGTGTTTCTAGGCTAGGGAAGAGCTGCTGGATGCAGGAATAGTGAAGGCTTTTGGTGTCTCCAACTTCAACCGCAAAGATACATCAGCTCTTGAGGATACCAGACTTAAGAGGCAAACATGCCAATAATTACGTAAATTGTTCTCAAACTCATCAGAGTTTGAGAACAACCCCCCTGTCTGGGGTTGTCGTGGTTTAGGCCAGCCGGCAACTAAATGCCACACGGCCACTCGCTCATCCTCCTCCACCCCCAGGGGATGGGGAAGAGAATTAAAGGGGAAAAGGGAGACCCGTGGGTTGAGATAAGAACAATTTAATACTACTACTAGTACTAATATATGAATATATACATATCTATAATGCTAATAATACATACAAACGAGTGATGCACAGTATAATTGCTCACCACCTGGTGACCAAGACCCGTCCCGTCCCAGACTAATGATCCCAAAACAGGTAAGTCCTGACACTGCAATCCTGGACAAGTGAGAGGCCCAAAAAGAGAGTGAGGAAAGCGCACTCCGTGAGTCTGAGAGCGAGAGCCTCCAGAAGAGTAAAAGCCCTTCTTCCCAGTCAGCCCTCATCTGTACACTGGGGATGATGCTGCACGGTATGGAATACTTCATTGGCTGATTTGGCCCTCAATCCTAAGTCTAAATTCAAATTGTAAGGGAAATTGTGGACCTTTCATCCCGGCTATGCTCCCCTCTCAGCCTGCCGTGCACCTGCACACTGACAAAACATGGGAAGCTGGACAGTCCTTGAGGTCTCAGTGCCAGCTACAAACATCAGTGTGCTATCAACATTCTTCTCTTATCAAATCCCGGACTAAAATTAAAACACAGAGCTCTTCCTGCTGCTCCAAAGAAGACCTAACTCTGTCCCAGCTGAAACAAGGACAGGGGTAGTTACATTTGATGGAACATCTCTGGCAGTAAAATAGCTTTTATGTCAAGGCTGTGCTTTTTGATACTTGTGTAAGAATACATCTGTGGTTAGCTACAGCATAAAGTAAAGAAAAATGCAGGATGCTCTGTGCCCTTGTGCAGGAAGCTGCAGTTACACGAGCCTGCTGATGTGGGGCTTGGTAGGTCACTGTAGTGATGCTAAACCTTGAAGTACCTTCTGCTTCTGAAGAAACCTATTATTTTTGTTGGTAGGTTGAGAGCTACCCCTGTCTTCCGCAGGAAGAGCTGATGAAATTGTGCCAATCCAAAGGGATCTCTGTCGCTGCGTATCATCCCCTTGGAGCGCCCAACTGGCCATGTAAGAATGCTTTGTGAGACTTTTCTTACACATGGGTTAAAGCCAATAAACCACCCTTAGGATGTGGGCAAACTCTCACAGAATAAAACTGATGTCATTAGAAAAATATTTACTAAATAGTTAAAAATAACACACACAGAGAAACCTCTCTCATACTTACTGTGATGATCAATCCACTAATTCACACCTGTACTGTTACTGGCGTTTAATATTTAGGAGAAAAAGGATCAATGGGTTGGTGAAAGCAGTGAAGAGAATTCTTCATTCAGCTTGAGTGAACTTTAATATTAAACATGTAAGAGAACTTCTGAACCAAAATCCCCCAAAAGCAAAGCAGCACATGCTTACGAAAACAGCAACTTTGCAGTGCTGCTGAGACAAATGGATTAGGTTTTTAAATGGATGACTTGAAGAAATTTTGCTTTTACTCCAATCCTCGTGGCTTTCTCTGACCTGGGACAGAGCAGCTGTGCTTGCGAAGGACATGACAGCTGCCCATTCTTAAGATGGAATTTTCAGGATCTGGACCAAAGAAATTCCTGGCCTGATCCCAGGCTGGACCGAAATGTGTTACAGTGACATTAGAAACTCCAGGCCTCTTCTCATGTGCCAGCCTGTGGCAAAAGGAAAAAAAATGAAGACAAGGACTGGAGCAACAAGAAGATGGTGAATTAAAGTGTGCAAGATGATGCCTTCTCGTAATTCAAATAATATTCTTACACTGCAGTGCTTGAGGGAGAAGACAGAGGGCCATTCAACTGCTGAAGTCTGCTTTTTAGTTTCATAGGTCCGGGCCTGAGGATATTTCCCTTTCTGATCATCCCCAAATTAAGGGAATTGCACTCTTGTACAACAAAACCCCAGCTCAGGTTAATACTGGTCATGGTATTTTCCCTAGTGACATGTATTTTTCCCACTTGTGCTAAAGTAACTATTTACAGAGGTATTAATGGAAAGCTGAGTTCCAGCTGTGTAACGCTTTAAAAAATACTCTAACACTAGTTTTCATGAAGGACAGAAGACTACCAGTGGCTTTGGGCTTTACGTGGCATGCTAGCCACCTCCACACGCAGCATCCCTGGCCAATCCGGAACTCTCATTCAATGCACTCCCATGCTGTCATCCCGACTTCAGAGACAGATAGTGATTAAATGAGCTCACGTAATAATTAGGAAGGGTTTACTATAGTGCTTTTCCCATGGGAGCCATCTCTGATTATCAGTAGAGCTGCTCCATGTAACCACGGAAGCATGTATGGTTTTTGGCTTTCAGCAGACAGGCAGAACTGCTGAGCTGTAATTCCTTATCTGCTCCTGGAGATGCTTATCCGGCTCCAGGTTCAAAGAAATGAGTGTTGTTCCCAAACCTGTCACTTCACATCATATCACGGAAAATTTCAAGGCAAGAACTACAGAATTCTTAATGGTGTCAACTTACGCAGAAAAATCCACTGTTAGTGGCACCAAGTACCTGCTTTACATTTAAAACTGAGAAAAAAACCTTTTGCCTGTCAGATACTACGTAAGTTATTTCTTTATGAATGCAAAAAGCTACTTTAAAATAAGGAGCAGAGTCTCCTTCATTAGAACTCAGAGATATTAATTTTTCCACCTTGTGATCTAAATATGACACAATTGGACCCCACCAGCACTGTAACTTTATGAGATGTTTTCATCATTCACCCAAACGTGCATCCCTTGCACACTTCCTTGTGCTTCAACAAATACAACGCTTTTCTTCTTCTGTTTTTGGTGTTCTTCCTGCAAATGAAGGAAGAATTCCTTCAGTTTGCAAAAAGACAAGTGTAACCCAGCTGTTTGGGACCTTTATTCAGGTAGGTGACTTTGAATTGGCTGAAAAGGCAATGGAAACCTTCCTTGCTTTTAAGAGGTGGTATTGCATCTGTGCATTAAGTGAGCCAGAAGCTCCTGCTCCATGTTTTAGCAAGATTGGGTTACCACTGGATATCCTCTTAACAGAATTTGATAAAAAGAGAGGGAACCCTAGCCAGTACCTGGTCCATACTCATCCGTATCTGCTGGAATCCAGCACTAGAGCTTATCAGAGCACTGCCCATCTGGTACAGGTTGGCAGCACTGGGATTTTTGCAGGTACATTGTGTGTTAAGGTGTCTTGTAACAGATACATACCAAACTGCAGTCTGAAAATCAAAACCAGTTGGAAACTCCAAAACAAATAGGCAGCTTTTTTTTGTTTGCTTTCTTTGGCTACTGTATATAAGAGACAGTCAGTGTAAATAAACTCCATTTTAAGAATGAGAGTTTTAAGTTTTTTTGAAGTGAGAAGCTGTGCCTACGTATTCTTGCCAATGTTATTAATGCAGCGTGCAGGTAATAGAATGGTTAGATACAAACTTACCCAGATCTGCAATTTATTCTGTTTTCTCAGCTTACGCGCTTAAAAATCACATACTGCAGACTCAGGGGTTCACAAAAGAGCAGTTTAGCATCACAGGGAAGTTTGGTGATTTCAGCTAAGCAAAAGACACATTGTCTTTTGAGAACAAGGTCACTGGCACATGCCAAGGTTGCAGAGCATTAACTTCCACTGCCCCACGTAAACTAAGCAGAGTCACATTTGGGTTTTTACTGTAGTTGGCAGTTTTAGTTCTGCAGAGCTTTTGTCAGGGGGGAAAAAAAGCTTTTTCTTCTTAGCCTTAAAACTATATCAAAGTGTTTTAATCATACTCTTTTCCTAGATGCAAAAATCACAAGGACTATCCTTTTTTTGGCAGACTAACATAGGCATCACCTTCAGCTCCTTCAGGGATCAGGACCATATATCATCATTTCAAGCAATATGTGATACGTTGTGATTTAATACACATTAAGTAAGTGGACAGTATGTACTACAAGATGGGAGAAGGTATCTCACAGGCAGTCTGAAGAGTCATGTTTGAGCATGCATGCATTTTGCTTCCTTTATTATGAACCACAGCAAGATCAGTCCTTTATCTTAGCTCTGCTCTTGTAGCAAAATCTGTATCCTCTTATCTTTTAGTAACAATTAGCTGAAGAAGTTTAGCAAACCTGAATCTTTGCAACTTGTGAAAAGCAGTCTTTGTCCTAAATGTACATCCTGACAAATTTTAAAGCAATTTAGATTCCCCTAGTGGTTGTATTTCTGGAAAAAAAGTCAAAACATATGCTATCTTTTAGTTGTTCATATAAGACAATCCATTTAACATGAGAAGGTTTTGATGAGGCAAGACAACATGCTGTTTGAGATTCTTAGTTAAGTAATTTGAGTGCAACAGAGTGAAAGCTCTTTCGAGGACACTGCTGAATTAGGTTTCAGGAGCTGTTTTCTTAATGAGGTTTCCTATTTATGAACTGCTAAAAAGCTAATAAACTGGTAGGAGATTTGTATGTTTAGTTTATCATATCTACAAGAGTATATAAATACTGCCTTTATCAGCAGAATGGCTGCAGTTAAGACTGTGAATCTCTCCCAGCAAATCCAAAGGCTGATAAAGGAGACAGAAGGAATTATTTTGTTTGGCAACTGTCTTATTTAACAAGCAGAAGAGTTGGGCAGCTTCACAGAAGCCAATAGTAGATTTTGCTCTCTTGTACTGCTCCCTAGATACTGCCTGCCTGTGTTTTGACTCAGAGGATGTCTCTGGATGGTATTTTCTCTGGTAAAGTCAGTGCTACTGCAGCCCATGCATCTGCTGGAGTTTTAATGAGGAGTCTGTTAATCAAGACTTCATGTGACTCAAAACTCCTGTCATTGCTTAAGGCTCTTCTAGCCCAGTAGAAGAGCAACATGGATCAGCACTGCCTGCAGAGAGGAAGGACAATTGTGTAATTAAGGTTCCAGGATAGGATACGCGCTTCATGGATACCCTTTTCCAACTGATTTTCTTTCTTAGTCTATAAACGAAGTCATGACATATCTTTGAGCTACTTTAAACTTTTGCAAGATGTTTGAATAACAGGTGCCCTAGAACTGTCAAAGCAATTCCAAACTGGATTTCCTAGAGCAACTCTTCTAAAGAAAGAGGTCTGAAAAGCCTATCAGCAAATGACACCAAACAGTTACAGTACAGTGAGGAAGGTGCCTGTAATGGGTGTTCCCTTTTTTCCCTCTTTCTCTCCCTCTGAACACACTAAATGGGAAAGGTCAGATACAGGATATCATCATAGCCACAGTTAGAAAACGAGCTGCATGGAAGGTGCTGTGCTTCCAGGCATTCAGACTGTGGTCAGGTTGCCCAGCTACAGCAGCAGAAGCAATACCCCACTTCAGGCTGTGGCATACAGCCCATCTTGAAATATTCTCTACTTCACAGGAATTTTCTAACAACATTCCAGTTTAATCACAGCTATCAGACTTGAAGTTATTTACAGGATGTTTATAGACAGTGGGAGGCAGGAAGTCAGACTAGATGATCACAGTAGTCGTAATAGTAAGAAATTCAAAACAAGTTAGAAGCCAGAGATTGTGTGGGTTTTTTAGAGACAATAGATCTTTCAGCTGCAGAAATTTTAGCAAAGGTAAAAGGAGAAAAAGTTTGGGTGATGTCAGCTACTGGGAAATAAAGGACCTTCTGTTTTGCAGCAGAGCTGCAGCCACAGGACTTAAACCCAACATGCCTTTCTAGCAGAACACTGCTGCCTCACAGCAGCCTACGACAGCAGCAAGCCTGCTGCTGAGCTGCTTGGTTGGAAAGCACAGCTCCTAGCTTCACCACCCCAACAAGTATGCCACGAGGGCACTGCTTTAATTACATCTGCTATCTGTAGAAAGGAAACTACAAAGCATGACTGCCATTGTATTGAGTTTGGAGGATTGCAAAAAAAAATCTTCCAGCATCTTCTGTGTTTTTTTACAAGTTCAGACTCTGCTTTACAGAGAACCTACTTGTCAAGAAAATAAAAATTGCCACAACAGGCTAGAGACGAGACTTGGGCTTGTTTCACTGCTATTGTAAATTCAGCTGACTGAAGAAGAGCAGGTGTTTTGTTGGTCAGATCACTGCAGCAGAAGAGAGGAAGGGACAAGCTACAACCCCCTTCCACAGAGTTTTATTTATGTCAGTGCAGGGACCTGCAGCAGATGTATTGCCCCTCTCTGATGAGTGCTGGAAACTTTCTAGTCTCCAGATTAATCGAAAACCTGTGTTAGTCAAGAAGCATGTAGCAATGGCCATCGAACCCACTCCCTCTTCTGCAGCTGTAACTAATTCAACTGCACACCACTATGGAGGTAGCCCAAGGCACATGCAGTGACAGGCTGTCTCTGCATACTTTGCACTGGCCCATGGAGCATTGCTTAGTTACTAATCCCAGGCTGGATCAGTCTAACACGAGGAGCAGATGTGCAAGAGACAACAGGTCTAGCACTTCACAGACCTGAAAATACCACAGTCATCTCTTAAAGCCAGGAGAAAAGACGCCACATTACAAACAAAACGCTTCAGGAAAAGAACATGAGTATCTTTCTCCACATCAGACACAGCATAAACCAGCTAAAGTCACCATGACCAGCTCTAGGGAGTGGAATAAGCTTCTCGAAGGACTAGCTGCTTTTATTCCCGTGAGGCTACTTCCTCAGCAGCATAATCCTCAACTTTGTTGGAATTACAGCAAGAGGTTTATATTATCTCCAAATAATTTTCAGTTTCCATCAGCTCTGTAACAGTGCTCTTAAACCAAAACCACAGATACATCTTTCCTAGTCAGCAGTGAGATTATCCATGCCACCAGACTGAGCCCAGTAAATGGAAAACACCTTAGCTTAGCGTTTTGCCTTTGTATCACAACATGTGGTCCCATGACTTGAGCTTTTATTGTGTAGTTCATCCACTCTGGTATAGTCAGGCCTTCATTATAAAGTTCCAAAGAGGCTGGGTGAAAAATAAAGTGTTACGTCCTTGTTTTAGAGGGAAAACAGGAATTTATAATTCTTTGCTCAGGTTTCCAATCTACTAGAATTCCAACCTCTCTCATACTGAGCTCAATACCATTCAAAAGCAAATAAAACAAGAAACAAAACCAATATGATAGAGAGATCCACTCCATGAACTTTTTGCATTCAATCCTGCACAAAAAGTTCTGGTCCTTGCCTTTCTCTATATCTTAAAGATTACAGAAGACTGACTAGGATGATCAATGGCCTAGGAGTAATTTATACAGGTGGCAATTAAGTAGGCTAAGACTTTCCTTGACCTGAAACCAGTGCAGGGAGCTCTGCCAGAAGTTTATCCAATCTGGAGCAGCTTTGGAAAGTGTGACTTAAAATAGATCAGCTGCTATCTGCTCCAGTGTAAAAACCAGGAGAATCAAAAAAATCTAGCAGCAGAAACCCCAAAACAAATAGAAGAGGTCACAATTATTCACGAGACCTGCGGTTATGAAAAAAATCATTCCCTTGGAACATAACAGATTCATAAGGTGACTGAACAAGAAAGAGCAAACTGATGGCTGTTAAACACAGAAGAAACTGCTTTTCAACTGCTGTCAGAGTATTTAAAGAACACACCACTGCAATGCTCAGCTTGCTCACCTTCAAACTGCTCTGGCCACAGCTGGAAATAGGATGCTACACTAAGCAGATGCTTAGTCTGATTCAGCTCAGCTGTTCTTAAAAGCAGCTATCAGCTGATTTGTAATCAGGCTTACTTCAGCTCAGAAAAGCTAGATTGTATATTCAGCTTGCTATTTTTTTGCTTAAGAACTCAGGGAAAAAAAAGACCTCGTTTTGCAGATGTTTGTACTAGTGGTTCTGTACCACACATTTAAACAAACTGAAATGCAAGAGCAACACAGCCTATGAACAAGTTTAAGAGTTGCCTCTCAGCTTAAATGAGCAAGGTCCTGCCAGAATAAGGCAGAGCTCTGCACTTTTTAAGTGACCAAGGACAAGGCAGAGGGAGAGATGACAAATAGTTACTGACAGAATTTACAAATGACAAACTAAGGGAGTATTAAGCGATTAAAAAGATAAAATCATTTGTCCTGAGTCAACTGTTCTGTGCTTCAATTTAGCAAAAATCTTCAGATTTCTAGTCATGTCTTCAACATCGTGAACACAGATTAAAAATCCAAATGCAGGATTTTTCTCTTCCTGTTTTGAATCATGTAGTTTCCTGTGCCCCAGATTTCACAACTCTGCACAAGTGTTACAGTATGCACTTGTGTCAGTCTTGTGAGCTCAGCAAGAAGATAGATCCTGCCTCCCCTTCCCCAGAGAGAAACAAAGACCAAGTTCCAGAGCATTGTATAAAAAGTCATTCCAGCCAGGCAGGCTTGTGTGTTTATATTCCAGTATCAGAAGTCGAGCCATTTTCTCCCAAAGGATCATTAACTGCAACCTGAAACATACTGTGCCTGCAATATTTGTGGTGTCCTGCCTCCAACCAGCAAGATGCCAATTCCAGCTGCATGTATTCTCCTCTGCTACCCAGAAAACACTCTCAAAAAAGGTCTCCTGCCTTCTCCAATGAGCTAATTGCCAATTTTCTCCACCCATTTTCCCTGATAAATCAGTTCACCATCATTCTTCGCTACTATGGAAATAGATCTGTTCTGTCAGAGCTATTTTATTTTAGCACAAAAAGAAGGCCTGCTAACCTGGTGTCATACGAAGCAGTGAGAGCACAGCTACAAGTCAAACCAAGTTTGAGTTCAAGTACCTATTCTAACAGTCCCAAGAACATGATTTTGCTGCCTCCTGCTCTTAAATCTTTCCTGTAGGCTGGACTCCTCTTCCTCAGGTGTGCTATGGTATCACAATAGCTGCACTGCTACAGCAGCACCCTGAGAAAGTCTAGTAAGAGGCCAACAAGGTGGAGCTGAATTACAAGTTCTTAAGTCAAAAGCACAAAAAAAAAGCCCCAAACCAACCACTTTTCATTGGAAGAGCTACAAGATTATATTTGTCCTTAAAAACGTCTTTGATCAGAACCCCAGAGATCTGTCAAATCCCAAACAAAAACAAATGCTGTGAACAGTTCCAGCAGGAAGAGCTCAGTTAGCAGGAATGCTAGGCTCCGGATATCTAGTTCTTTGATCTTTCCACTTTACCTTTTAGGAGACAAAAGTAAATCTCTACCCTTGGAGGCAGACAGTGAGGCACAAGTAGGGCTGTACAGCAGCCATCTATTTTACTGTAACAATCCCCAAAGCAACTGGCATTTATTTTACTGTAACAATCCCCAGATCAACCTAGATTAAACAAAAACTTGGCTGCAGTCTGGAACACTGACTCTTCTTCTATTTCAGCCTTATTTAACTACATCTGGCCTTGAAGAAGCAATCCAAAATTATGGGTGACAGGGTTTCCTATCACTCCCTTCCCACTCCTCATCCTTTCTGACAACAGCCTGCTTTCTGTTCAAGCTTATGCTCAGGTGCTTCTCTTTTTCCTCTATTCCCACTCATTTCACCAAGCATCCAAGCCCTCTCCTGGGTTAAGTGCTGCACTGTGTCCTAGAACGACCCTTTCCAAATTCTTTCCTGCGAAGTCATCCAACAAAATACAGAGCATGCCTGTTACAATACCACTCCACCCTGAGTGCGACCTCGTCTTCCTCTGGCTGCAGAGCAGTCTGTCTGACAGTCTTCTCCAGTAAAATTCCTACTCTGAGAATGGAAAATTTCAGGCACAAACTTTCATAAAGTGACAGTGAAATGAAACCAGAGGAAATCAGCAGAACCTGATGTACTAGTTGGAAACCCTGACCCTCAATGTAACTTCTCGCCAGAACACACTTGTCACAAAAATGTTATTTCCAAGCAAGTCAACTTTGCCCCAAACAGTGTTCCAGCACAGCTCAGACTAATCTAAGAACATTGGCTGTTCTGCTTTTTTTTTTAATATGCCTTTGGGCTTCTATTTATCACATAGTAGATAGACAAAAACCACTTGCAGAGTTAAAGCTTTCTGCATTTCCTTTTAAGCCCACAATTTAAAGTGACTATAATCATGTTATAGGAGAATGAATTTTAGAGCAGATTATTGCTTAGTCAGATACTGATTCTCTCTTCCCTCCTCCTCCTGTTTTAAGTTAACTCAATCTTGTCTGTTCAGCCTATTGTAAATTATTCTGACCAAAAACGTATAATCTGGCCTCAGCAATAGTGGAAAGATTTTACAGAAGCATTTGAAGATTAAAAAAATGTTTTCTCAAAATAATGGTTAGCATTTATCAGAAAGAAAAATTCTAAGTTAGTGTGACTCCTTAAGTACCTTTTTAACAAGGCCAGGAAATAAACCACCTACTTTGCAAATAGTTTGGGAACAACTGCATTTGTGGTGCATTAAGGTAGCTGAGTTCCCCCTTCCTGTGCTATGCTGCACAGTTATGGAATCAGAATCCTGCCTTACATTTACCACGTAGGGATGGTCATGGATCAACAGGTTTGGTGTCTCCCTTCTCTCATCTGTTCAGAAGAATCTTCTTTCTGCCAGGCCTACAAAGCTTCCTTCAGAGGTCAGTTCTCACTCTAGATCAACTCAGATCTTGAAAACAAAATTCACAAGACACAGAAAATCACCCCAGCACTAGCCACTGTTTTTCAAAGCACCCAAATGCATTTTCTGAATAGCCTTGAGCAGCTCTCTGAAGGCAACAACTTTAAAGCCATTACCTGCAAGTATTGTGGAAACCATAAAACCACCAAGGGACAAACACACCTCACGTGTTAAAATTTCAGTATAAGCCTACTTTTTTTGTCCTCCCAGAACAAAGCAGTAAGTTTCTGATCTGCTAGCTCATGACAGTTTCTTGGAGACTTATTTTTACTTTATGTGCAAATGGTTGCTTGTAGAAGCCCAGCAGTTTTTCCTGCAGCATGTGCTGCCTGCTTGGAAAGGGCAGGTTTTCTACTGCTTGCTTACTAAACAATTCCACAAGATCCTGAGCAGGCTTCATGTCTTGAATTGAATAAGTTTTCTACTAGCCAAAGTATACTATCACTTCAGTAAAATAAAGTCAGATTTAAACATGAGTATATTATCTGTCAGACATATCAAAAGAGCTCTCTTCAGAGGCTCAAGTAGACTCAATGGCCACAGGTTCATCACACGGAAGTGTTCTACATGCGCCCTAGCATCAGAACAGCAGATAGCTAGCAGGGAAAGTGTAAGCTAACATCAACACCCAATGATTTCTTGGGAGACAGTAATTTTCCTTGCTTTTGTGCAATCTCTAGAGACAGCTGATACAGCTACTCCAGCATTACCACCATTAGAGCACTGCTGAAATAACCATCTCATTACACACAGTAATGAAACTATATTTTATTATAAGCAAAACCAGCTTTTATATCACCAGCAAACTAAGACCTATACACTTTTCAAAGAGCTACCCATGTAGAAACCATTATACTTTGAAATCAACTTGTACTTCCAATTAGAGAAAAAAATCATGGAGTGTTAGAAAAAGAAACAAAACCAAACCCACAAGTAATCAGAAAAAAAAAAATCAGACCTCACATTAATCATGTAGAGTCTGCCATATCGTGGTCCTTCCAGACAATAGTTATTAGCTCCAACTCACAGTATTCCAAAATAAAAGTGCCTGCTAGTTCAAACTTTCTCAATGTATTCTGCTTACCAATTCCAGACAGGCAGTTTGGCAAAACCAATCTACTAGTCCATGTAGTATGCTCTTCAGAACCATTTTAGCATTTCCTTCTTCCAAAAAAACACAAAGCAACACAAAGTCACTGAGTACATATACTGCATCTTTGAGGGGGAAAAGAAAAAAGTGGGGGGGTGTCTGATGCAGTGAGAAAGCTACATAGACAACAGCAGAAGCGTATCTGAGAAGTCTGGAGAAAGGCAGGAAACCATCTTCAGTATTCTGCATGGAAAGGGTAGTCCTTGTGAGTTTTGCACCTGAGGGAAAGCAAAGAGGAGAGATTATCTCGTGTCCAAAAAATACTACATGCAGTTTAGCCACCATACAGAGCCACCCAGGGAGGAGCTGAACTGCATCAAAGCAGAGTCAATTTGTTTCTGTCTTCCCTAGTGATGTGCTGCTTTTGTAAACACAAAGCTTCTTGAGTGCCTTCTGCTGTTCGGGCTCTGAGCACTCCAAGCAACATGACCTAAGTGCTTTGTAGACAACTAACTCAAGGTTGCACTGCTTACTGCCAGGACAACCTTTTCTGCAGCCTTCTAACAGAGTTCAAACCTGGCTTTAGGCTTCCAAGTTGCAAGTGTTTATCTTACTTTTCAAATGTTCAACCACTCCTGAAGAACAGAGTCAGTTTTTATAATACACCTAAGGGTTCTGGCAGAAAGACAAAATAAGACCAAGAATTTGAGTCTCCGTCACGCTCATTTCTCCAATATGGGCAAAATAAAAATTAGGAATAAGAAGCCTCCTGTTGCAATTCCAGCTACCAAAAGTTTCTGGGAGACTGAACTGAAAACAAATCGGACGTTTGCTTTATGCTCATCATGATTTGGTTCGTAACACAAACATTTAAAAATCTAACTCTGGAAAGTTATTTTGAGGATGACTCCTTTGGAAATTAAGTTGACATATCCTGAATTTCAACCAAGCCTAGTATCTATAGCTTCATATACTAAATTATGACATACTGAAAACTTAAGAGCTTGAAAAAACCCACCACTGCTGCCACTTACGTGTTCATTTCACAGACTCTCCAGTTTCTGTTAAAGCTGAGAATGGTTGCCATCTCCTCTTTAGTCAATTCAAAGTCAAACACCTGGCAAGAGAAACAGCTGGAAATCACCTCTCTGAATAAATCCGAGATTGTAAGCAAGAGTCACAAAATTAAAGAGCAAGTCCACAGTATAAGGGTGCTTCTTAGAAGAAATGACTGCTTCATGAGGGAGGGAAAGGAAAAGGTCTCTGGATTTCTGAGACTGCACTAGCTGGAATTGGAGGGAGAGGTGAGCAGGGAGAGGGAGAAATTTAAAAAAATCTCGAGCTGCAGTTACATGTGCCAGTTGTTTTAAGCAGTTTGGAGAGCACTCTATGTTGCAGAAGGCCTCCTATCCTCCACTTGTGAAAGGTGCATTCTTCTGTTGTATTCCAAAAGGAACATCTTCACATTCCACCTATTGCAAATAAGTGTCTTGCAAAATCCTAATACTGGTTTCAGCCAAGGACCACTGAATCAAGAGCAGCGACATGGTTTACAGACACCAGGACTATTTTCTTAACAGCAGTTGCTCTACATCAGCCTTTTGTGGTACGCTCCTGCACTCAGGCCCCAAGCAAGCTCTGCTCAGCTGATTCATCCCCGTGATACAGAACAGGAAGCATCCCATAACATGACTGCCAAGATTACCAGCATGCTATTTCCAAAAGCTTTGTTCACTCCTGCTCTCCAACTGCAACCTTAAGTTTAGCCCGCTGCAGGTGAACACAGAGAAAAAGCCCAGTCCTCTGGTCTGAGGAAGACTTAGGAAGGGTGAGAAAGGACCACTGCTCGCTCAGCAGGGGGAAGCCATGCCATCCCTGAACATGCCATGCACCCAGGTCACTCCTAATGACCCACCTTGAAGTTCTCCACAATGCGCTCTGGTGTGACAGACTTGGGAATCACAATCACGTTTCTCTGGATGTGGAATCGAATGAGAACCTGCAAGAGGCACATCACTGAGTCGGAGAGAAGACAGCTTTCGTGCTATGGCAAAAGCAGAACCTGCTCCAACAGTTGTTTGCTGAAAACTGTACAATTCAACAGAACTAACCCATTTCTACAGAGCTGCATTTCAGATCGTACCTGAATTTTAAACGGCACTTTCTGAAGTGCCAATACAGACATGATGGAACCCCACATAGAGGCCTCCGTTCCCATTCAAGTTCAGTGATACACAGCTCCGTTCTTTCCCACCTCAAGTTTTAGTAGGCTATGCAAGGAAAGGTTCACTTCTTTGCAACAGGACTCACGACAGGAAGACTGAAACAGGATAGCATCTGAAGACAGGTCAAGAAAGTGTTTCTTGTTGACAGTCAAAGAGCCCTTACAAGCATGTACGGAAGGCCATAGAGCAAACAAACCTACACTGCTACTTTACACCACAGAAGAGCACCACAGCTGACAGGTAATGAAGAGCCAGCCTCTCCTTTACATCCTCGTTAGACATCCTTTATGCTGCATCACAGCAAGGGGTACCCACTGCCTGGCACCTACTTACCTGTGCTGAGGTTTTGTTGTGCTTGGCTGCAATCTCTTTGATCTTGGGGTCATCCAGAAGGGAAGGATCCTCCGGCTTAGCCCTACACAGAGAAAAGAATATCAGTGGCAAGAAACTGCAGTAGATCCAACCTGGAAGAGATCTGTACACAGATGAAAAACTCATGATGCACTTGTGGCCTCAAAGTTTCAAGCGTAATCCACGCCAGCTCCCTTGCCAACTGCAGAGCCATCTTACCACGGTCTGTCAGGAGAGCCAAGGGGGCTGTACGCTGTCACAGCGATCCCTTTGGATTGGCAGTACTTGATCAGCTTCTCCTGGGTAAGGTATGGATGGCATTCAACCTGTTGACATAAGAGTACAAATACTGATAGTGATTTAACTGCTTTAACAGGTTCCAAGGATTAGTTTTCAACCAAATCAAAGGCTGATTTTTGTTCTAATTTATAGTCTCTTCTGTGTGATACTATACAGCCTTTGCTTTCTGTATGCCCCCACTCCCTTTCTACTATTTATAGCAGCTCTCTTTGCCATGAAGGGTCCAAGGACTGTAACACCACTCCTTAAAACTTTGCTGATCCCTGTAATCTCCAATATATGAGATCAACAGCTACATAATTGCTTAAATGGGGCAGTTTAGTAAAACGTACACAACTGCAACTGTAAAATGATAACAATAGGATAGCAGACCAGTAAGTACAAAGTTCTCCTTTCATCCCTAATTAAACATGCTATAGTTTTTTTTTAAAAAAAAACCTGCCACATAAACTTCAATATCAACATCGTTTCATTCGTTTCTGTTTGCTTTGTGTCAATACTCACGCTGAATACCTCTGCTCTGCAAACAGTGGGAACGGCTGACTGCTACAGATTTTAGACCTTCGGCTTACTGCCCATTATAGCCTTTTTATAAACCCATGTGTGCTTACCATGAACTTCCATAAGAACATCTACATAGCAGAATACAGACTCCTCAACAGTGGACTGGTATTCTGGCAAACTAATGCACAGGTACACAGTATGAAACAAGAATTATTTATCTCAAAGCAGGCAGTGAATGAACACTCTGATACTTTGCATAGAGGGACTTTCAGGGTGGTTCCACCCCAGCAAGCACTAGTTTTCTTCCAGCAGGCAACATCAAGATACTTTCTACACCATGATTCCAGCCTTCTGGAGCTTTCTGAGGGAAGTCCCTGGAGACTTGTGCACTACACTGGCAGGTGGAGCAGCACAGTGCAAAACATGGGATCAGTTTACAGCTTCGAGTGCTTTATTTGTGGTTCTGGCTGCTTGCTGTTAGCAGAAGCCTACATGGCTGAGTTCCCATTCTGGGACATGCTGGAATATTAGACACTAGGACATGTAACTCAGTTTTTGGGACCAATGATACATATTTATTTTGCTTCAGCAGTTGCAGAAACACAACTATAAGAGTAACAGAGCATCTCATTATTTTTCTCAACTATTTCAAAGGTAGAATTTATGCAATATAAGCCAGGCAAAGTCATCCTTACCTGTCCACTGGCACTCAAATTGAAAAACTTCTGAGCTATGTTATCTAGTCTTATGTTTCAATCAGGGTGAAAACCCTGTGATGTACATTAAATGGTTCTGATGTACATTAAATTGTATTGATGTACATAAACAAGTACCTTAAGCTATTGCAATCCACACTATGTTATAATGATCAAGTACTTGAGTCAGATTTCCTACTCAATTAAGCACTAGTATCATTGTAATGTAATTACTACCTTGCCAAATTAATTTCTCACCATGAAAGAGGCCAACATGCATACTCACCATATCCAATTAAGAATGGGAATGACAGCAAATACAGGGGATTACTGGATTACACATGAAACATCTGCACAGAGAAAGCTTTTGCAAGAAGCACTATCACTAGTAGGCCAACTAGTAAGAGTTAATAACAGACAAGCTACAGTGGCAATGAGGTGTAGCAGATGTTGGAAGGTATCTTAAGACTTTTATTAAGTATCCTGAACTAACTTTGGGACTAATAACGAAAACACCCAGGAGAGAATTACGAATTTTGCACTTGTCAGAAGGCTTCAGTTTCTTGTCAAACTGACTTCCAGAGAAAAATTCTATTCGCTTTCTGAAAAAAGGTGCTAAAATATCTTTTCAGTACCTCTGCTCTAGCTACCACATAAGTTAACCAGTTCTTGTAACCACCTATCAAAAACTGAGACTGCAGTCCTTCAAACACCACAGCAATCAAGGACAAGTTTACACAGATGCCACAGGGATCTATCCTGGGACTTGTCCTCTTCAACCACCTGTGACAGGCTCTAGTCTCATCAAGTCAGCAGGTGATGCCAAACTGGGGGAGGACCAGTCAATACACTCAAGGCCAAGGCTGCCTCTTCAGCAGGACCCACTCAGGCAGGAAGAACAGGCCAGCAAAAACCTTACAAAATTCAAGGCAGCTGCACACAAAATCCTGCACCTGGAAAGGAAAAGCCTCTGGCAATAACACAGGTTGGAACCTGACTGCCTGCAAAGCAACTCAACTAGGAGAAAAGCTGGAGGCCTGTCCTGGTTTCAGCTGGGACAGATTTAGTTGTTCTTTTTAGCAGCTAGAAGAGCTCTGTTTTAGGGACTCGTTAAGAGAATAATGTTGATAGTGCACTGATGTTTATAGGTGGCACTGAGAACTCAAGGACTTTTCAGCTTCTCATGTTCTTGCCAGTGTGCAGGGGCACAAAAGGATGGGGGGGGGAGCACAGTCAGGACAGAGGGGCCACAACTCTACTTATGATTTGAATTTAGGATTGAGGCCAAACTGCCCAATGGAGCATTCCATATCATGCAGCATCATGCCCAGTAGAAAAGTGAGGGTTAACCAGAAAGAAGGGCCTTTGCTCTTGCAGGGGCTCTCTTTCTCAGAGCGCACTCTCTCTCTCTCAAACTCTCTTTTCAGATCTCTCACATCTGGGATTGCAGCATCAGGACTTAATGTGTTTTGGAATCATTAGTCCAGGACAGGATGGCTCTTGGTCACCAGGTGGTTTACAATTACACTGTGCATCACTTGTTTATGTAATATTATCACACATACATATATACTCATATGTTAGTAGCAGTATTAAATTGTTCTTATCTCAACCCACAAGTCTCCTTCAGAGAAGGGAGAGTAATCCATACTGGCTGAGCCTCTCCACTGAGCAGGGGCAGAAATAAAAAGAAACCTGAAACCAGGACAGGGCCATAGCAGGCTGAGCTGAACATGAGCCAGGAGTGAGCAGTAGGAAGACAGCCAGTAAACTGTGGGAGCAATCATCTGCCTCTACTCAGCTGTCAGACCACGTTTATAATACCATGTCCAGTTTTCCTCCCTTCCCAGCCCTCTCAGAAGAAAAATTGACAGACTGTCATGAATTCAGCAAAGGGCCACCACAACAGCTGGGGGCTGGAGAACCTGCTGTACTGGGAAAGGCTGAGGGAGCTCAGCTTGTTCAGCTTGGCAAAGGGAAGGCTTCAGGTCTCCTAGTGGAAGTTTTTTAATACCTAAAAGAAGGTTATCCAAAGACAAGACAAGCTCTTCCATGGTGTATGGGGGGAGGACGAGACAACAGGCACAAGCTAAAACAGGAGAGGTTGAGACTGGTTATAGGACTACTTTCCCCCTTCCCCATACAGCCAAGGCAAGGGCTCAGGCAGTGGAGCACACTGCCTGGAGAGACTGAGCATTCTCCATCCTTGCAGGTTTTCAAGGTGGTTTAAAGCCCTGGGCCACCTGCTCTGATCTCACAGCTCATTATGTCCCAAGATCTCCGACCACCTGAATTTTCCTAAGATTTTATTCAAGTGCTGTTTATACTCCTGGACACTTCTACTCTATGGCTTACCTTGCAACTCCAGTTCCTCTTTCCTCCTAACCCTCACTAAGTCTGTAACCAGTCCATAAAGGATGTTTCTGTTCAATTCCCTCAGTTATCAGCAACAGGAACTGATCCCTCCCTAGAGGAGTTGCAATTCTTTATTAGGTCCTCATATATACACACTAAGTTTTACTCTACTTAAAGGAAGTTTTTAAAGCTCATCTAAGTTCACCCCCATTCCCATCCCTTCAAAAAAAGGGATTCTAGAGCTGCTCCTTGCCAGACTTCCAAGCAGCAGTGTATAAAGTCCATAAGAAAAACAGCACTTTATGCATCCAGAAGTAGTCAAAGGGTGGGACTGAGCAAACATGCTGTCTACTCTATTCTTTCTATAACCTTTTTGCATAAGATCTTAGTAATTCTTAAAAAAACAGAAAGCAAACCACACACCACAAAACAACACTCGAGCATTTGTCTGCTGTCACTTGGCAGTTCACCTGGTTATTTGCAGGCTTGTACTTCAGTCCCGGCTTGTTCAGGATTCTTTCAATCTGCTCACGGTTAAAGTTGGAGATACCAATGGCTTTTACCAGGCCAGCATCCACCAGCTCTTCCATGGCCTAACACAAAGACAAGCAAAGTGAGCATCTAGTACACATGACAGGGCCTGAAGAACCCATACTTCCTGACACGGTTTATTTCCTTAATGAGAAGCAAAAAATAACCATTTAGACTTTTAGAGTTCAAGTTTGAGGAAAGAAATCAGAGCACTAGTGTATCCGTGCCATGTCTCCCATTTCACCAAAGCTCAAAGACTCATTCTTTGAGCCTGTGGAAATTCACAGTAATTTAGAAGTGGAAGATAACAATACTCAACAATGCACTGTTCTACCAGCAAGTCCTTCCAAGTAGTTCTACATACATGAGAAATGAAAAGATGGAATAAACTGGTTAGGACAGAAGACATGATTCTCCTGCTGTGGCTAAACCTACCTCCCACGTATGTCGAATATCCGTGTTGCTGGGTATGGACATGCCTTTGTCATCTGTGGGAAACAGGTCCTCTCCTGCCTGTCAATGACAAAGAAAATGTTTAACACACTTTTTGGTGGGAAGTTAGGGTAACATCAGCTGAAGACCACGATGCCACAAACTCCTACTCCAGGACATACTAATACTTATTATCTACATGTCCTTTAGATAATACTAATACTTATTTGTCTACATTCTTCAGTCTTTTCTTTTGCTTTCATACAAGACTATGGCATCTTTGCCCACAACCATCCCAGTAAGGACAGGTACTTCTGCTGGACACAGCGTCCTCTGGCTCACCAAAACACACACGGTGAAACATAACTCTCCACTTGTAGAGCTATAGCCAGTTTACAGGCTTACTTTCTGTATTACACAAATACACAGTTCTTATATGGACAGAATGAAGTGGTTGATTAAAATGTGTAATTAAGAACCCACTTAAGATCTGGAACGTGTTCAGTCTGTATTGGACCAGATCTGCTGACAGATCTTTCTTGGGGAGACTCATTGTTCAAGTTGCTAGCATAGGGCATGTTAAAAGAGCCTGTGTCCCAGTCAGGACTATGTGCCAGGTATCAACTTCATTCAAAACTGGTTGTTTTCTATTGCTACATTACTTCAACACATTTTCACTTTGTTAGTTCTGACCATATGAAACTATTTTTAAACATATAGATGCTAGGAAAAACAGTCAATCTCAGAAGCAGTAAGTAGAAAGAAGATTTTGATCAGGCCCTAACAGAAAGGCTAAGCTTAGAAACATTCTAACCAAGACATCCGTTCCTTTGCATGCAGTCTTTAGAGTCAGGAACTGAAAAGCCAAGGGCGTTGCTGCTACTGTACCTTAAAACCAACAGGCCAGTGGATGAGGTAAAGATCCAGGTAATCCAGTTTCAGGGCAGCAAGAGTCTTCTGGCACGCTCCCTTCACCAGAGATTTTTCATGAAACGTGCACCACAGCTAGAGACAAAAAGCCAAGGCACACCGTGACCTCCTGGGTTAAGCCTCTTGGAACCCTTCTGTCCCCTTTGGAAGGTGATGTGCATCTAGGTCATCCTACTATCTTCAACCAGGACTTGCTTTGGGAGTGAGGCTGGCCCACGATACTCAGGGCACTACATGCAGTGGCACAGGCATGACTAAGTAGTGTCAAGGCAGACAGCAGAAGTAGTCTAGTTTCATTAAGATTCCATTTAAAAGCATCTACCAGAAGGTCAGATGCTGCATGAAAGAGAAGAGCATAACTTCATGCCAGGAAAAGTTCAAAGCATACCCATGTCAGCAGTACGTATCCTCCACAATTCTCCATATAGGATGACACAAATTAAGGAAGCTTGTCTCAGGAGGGGCCTACATGATGTTCTGAATTGTTCCATGCTGCATCACAGCGTAGGAAAGTAAAGAACTAGAGGGTTACTGCCAAAAAAAAACAGGTGTCTCCTAGAACCCTGTACTACCAGATCCATACCTTACTGACAATGAAGAGATCTTCTCGTTTCACAACACCTTCCTTGATTTTTTGGTGGATCCCTTCCCCAACTTCATTTTCATTCTGGTACACATAGGCACAATCAAAGTGACGGTACCCAGCATCAATAGCAGCCGTCACTGCAGCTGTTACTTTCCCTGGTGGGGACTGGAAAAAAACAAAAAATATCCAACAAACACTAATCAATATGTACCAAAGGCCTTTTCCCTAGCAAGATAAAATTAAGAAAGGAACTGCAGCTAAAGCAACCCCTTAATTAAAATAAAAAATTACACCAAGAGCAGTACAAAGCCTCTCTCTGCCCTGCAGCATTTTAAAGCCTGTTTACACCTAGAATACGGGCTCCGGAACTCAAGGCCAGTCTCCAGCCGCCCCTCCATCACCCCACTCCCACGCGGAGCTCGGAGGGGAGAGAAGGACTCCCGGTACCACGGGCCGCAGCGACATCACAGCCCCGAGACGGGAACGGCAACGGCAGCGCGGCCCGGCCGCGATGTTGGGGACGCCGAGCACAGACCCGATATGGCGGCAGAGACGAAATCCGACCCTGCAGGGACAGGGCCGCCCCCAGCTGCACTCCCTTCTCTCCTGCAACCAGGACCGAGCACCACGACCACCCTCTCGCCACCAGCCCCATTACCTTCCACGTGCCCAGCCCTAGGATGGGCATCTTGGCCCCGGTGTTCAGCTGCACGAAGGTCGCCATCGCCCTGCGCAGCGCTCAGCACGACGGCTGCGGCTGCCGCCCCAGCGCCTTTCATAGGCGGCCCGGCCCGCCCCGGGGCGGGGGCGGCGGGGCGGGGCCGCCGCTAAATCCCGGAGCGCAGCCGTGGGATCCTGGTGCGCCGCACGGTGGGAGACCGGGATAGCAGCGGTGGCGTTTCTTGTTGGCTTGGAGCCTTTCGAAGAGATGTCTCATTCCTGGAAGCGCTTAAGACCAGGTTGGATTAGCCTTTGGGCAACCTGGTGCAGCGGAGGGTGTCCATGCTCGTGGCAGGGGGATTAGAACTAGATGAGCTTTGAGGTTCCTTCCAACCCAAACCATTTCATGATTTTATGTTCTTGCTCAGTAGGATGCTCCAGGTCAACCTCTGTGTGCAGCGTGTGCAGGGGCAAGATCTGAGGGTCTTGCCTGAGCCCCACTGTAGGAGGTATTGGTCTTCTTCTTGCTCCGAGCTCAGATCAAGCCAGGAGCATGTTCTTGGAGTTGATGAGGCTTTTTGTCTTTATGCTGCTCTTTGTTCATTAATCCTATCTGCTTAGGCTAGTCCTTGCTGTTGGAGATTTGTGCTGGGACAGAGAAATCACTAAAGAAACCTTGGTGTGCTGTGGGAGCGTGAGGAGCACCTCATTCTCTTCTCCAGATGGGGCAAATGCAGCTTCCACTTCAGCAGATAGTGAGCTGTGGCGTAGGAGTAACTTAAGATAAAGTGAATTTTAAAAAAGGACTTAGTTTTGAATGTTGGGGGAGGTTTTTTTAAAAGTGTTTTAAAAGCTGCAGAAGAGGAACAGTGGCTTTTTAGTGAGCAGCATACTGACCAAATTGTTCCTCCATCTTCAGGGAGGTGTTGAGGGCATTTCGTAATAAAATGCATGATTGTGATCATACGTGCTAGGTGGCCAATAATCTCCCAGCAGAAACTGGCTTTGAAATTTTCGCAGACAAGCATACGCTGTTCTGCCAGAGAGGTCACAGTGCAGTGGAAAAACACAGACTTGCCTGGAAGGCTTTGCTGCTTACTCACACTTGGAGAAGTTCCTTCAGGTGTGAGCGTTTGCTCTGGGTGCCTCTCCCAAGGCAGATGCCTGTGCTCTCTGCAGCTTTCTATTTTTCGCTCCATTTGGCTGTGGGGTGGGCAAGGTAGTTGCTTTTCCTCTTTAATGTTCTCCTGTTTTGCGTCAGTGCCAACAGCCATCCCTGGCAGGATGCGATGTGTTTGCACTTGGGTCACAAAACTGTTGCTTATCTCCTACCTTTTGGATTTGGTTTTCCCTGGTGGTTTCTTGTCAGAGAGGTAGCTCCGTCTCGTCACAAAAGGCTTCAAGGCAGAAATTCTGTAGGTTTTTTTTGCTGCTCGCTCTCGTGAGCAGATTTTCCCCTTACAGCTATAAGGCAAGTCAGTTTTCTGATGTTTACTTCTCCCATAAAGGAGAGGGCCATCGCGTGGCAGCAAGGCCTTGGGGAGAAGAAGTACTGCGTGTGTCACGGGGTGGCAGCCAGCCTGGCGAATCTCGTGTGCTGTGTCCTTGATGGTGTGGCCAGCTGTTTCCTATAGCAAGTGCTGGTGAAGAGGAACTGCGTGGGGGAGGAAGGTTTTTTACTTTTTTTTTTCCTTGATCCATGAGCAAAGTTTTGCGTTGAAACAGGATGCGTGGTATCATGAGTTTTTTTGGTTTGTTTGGCTGGCTTTGCATTTAGCACTTAGAATTTCAGCACAAGTTTTGACTTGAGAGGCCAGTGGTGTTTGGTATCTGAGAAGAATGGGATCCCAAATAATGGCAGTGGGTATGTCCTCGTGGAGGCAATTGTTACCAGTGGAGACCCCGTGGCCTGCTGAAGAACCCCAAAGGGGACAGAGTCACCTGGAGCCATCATCTCAACTCGTAATGGGGAGAGCTGTGGGGCTTGGCAGTGTTAGGGGTGCTGACAGCCACAAGCAGTGTTTTGAGGTGAGGGTGTACGGGTTCCAAGCTTGAATCCCAGGGCAGGACAACAGTAGTTTCTCGCTGGCTTTCAAAGTCTTTCAAAGAGGTTTATCTTGCTTGGTGGGGCACTCCAGGTCAACCTCCGCGTGCAGGGAGGCAGGTCCGAGGGTCTTGCCTGAGCCCCGCTGTAGGAGACCTTGGCCTCCTCCTTGCTCTGAGCTCAGATCAAGCCAGGAGCATGTTCTGGTGGATCTTCTCGGAGTTGATGAGGCTTTTTGTCTTTGCACTGCTCTGTGTCCATTAATCCCATCTCATTAAAAACGACCCCCCAGGCCCAGCCGAGCCGTGAGGAAGCTCTGTGGGAACCTGTATGGGAAGGGCAGGTTTAGCCTGGCAGCGGTGACCTGGGCAGGAGGAAACTGTGAACTGCCCCAGGCTGGTCAGAACCAATTCCGGACAGCTCTGGAACAGCTGCTGGCACCCAGGGCACAGGAGCAGAGCCTGTGTGGCCTCCCTGGCCCCCTGCCAGGGGAGGAGGAGGGTGGCATCGCTGCCCCCATGGCAGCTGCTGAGCAGCCTGCCCGGGAGCACGGGGACACGGCCAGCAGGACTGAGGGGTGAAGGGAACCCACCCTCCAAGCTGCCCTTGCTCTGGGGAAGGATTGGGATGGCCCAGGGGTGATCTGTGGTGGGAGGGGGGAAATGGAGAGGGGGAGAGAGGGAGGGCTGGTGTTCGGCTTCAATGGAGGCTGGGAATGGGGAGAAAGGCATTTACTGAGGTGTTTTGTTCTTCTATGTTCTTTTTTACCCCCTCGGCACCTCAATCAGGGAAATGAGGTTGGTGTTCAGTGGTGATGAACCAGTTTAGATTGCCCTGAGGGGAGACTCCAGCCTGGGACGTTCGCTGTGGGAGACGGCCCTGTCCCAGCCCAGAGCTGGCGTGACGAGAGGGACTCTGGAAGGAGCTGTAACCAGTTCCAAGGACTGCTATGCACAAAGCTTATCCGATGCTCGATTTTTATGGAAAAACACATTGTATTGTTCTGTCACAGCCCTGCAAAAAGCAGTTACTAGCAAAGGCACATCAGCATTTAGTGCTCTGGTATAGCCTTGCAGAAGCAGTTACTGGCATTTTGTTTCCCTTGCTGGCAGTCTGACCATCACCAACTATGCCTGAGACTCAGCAGAGCAGGAGGGTGTCAATCAGCGGGGTCATGGTGGAGAAGGGAGGCGGGTATGGCATGGTCAGGGTGTCCCCTGTCTGTTGGTAGAGTGTGCTCTGTAGCTTCCCCCACTCTGTTCTGAGCCGCCTTTTTGCCCCCTCAACAGAGCCTATGGAAAGGTGCTGACTGTGTGTTGCTGCACCCGTGGCCAGTGTGTGCAACAAGGCCTGGCAAGTATGTGCTCTGCTGGATAACAGCTTTTTTTTTGGGGGGGATGGCACCATGTTGATCAATAACAGCCCTCCCAGCTCCCTTTTTCAAGGTTATGTTCTCACAGCTGAGTCCAGGTTGTAATTATCTCTCAAATAACAGTCCTCCCAATTCCCTTTCTCACAGCTGAGTCCAGTTTGTAATCTTCCCTTGTGGCCCTACACAGACCATCATCTACAATCCTTTACACATACCACTGGGTGGTCTGTAGTTGGGACGCAAGGGTATTCCACAACCCGTACCATGGTGCGAACGGGTTCCATCTGGTTGCTTCCATTAACTGTTGGTTGAATTGGTGTAGCTCTTGCAATTGTGCGTGGATGGACTTTGAGTGGTCACTCAAGTTGATGCAGTGTAGGCCTTCAAAGTCTTCAAGTTCATGTCCATGAGCTGAGTGTAGAGATCAACAGCGGAATAAATCAGAAAGGACTGTACGAGCAGCATTACTAAATTTTGCTAATGAGTATCCGCGGCAATTTAGTGTTGTCAGGGACTGCACGCTGGCAACAACTAGAGTTTGGAAAAAAAAAAAATTAAAAAAGATGAAGCGATGGTTCTTGCCAGGTCCCAGGTTTCTACCTGATCCTGGCAGTCAGGAGAAAACGCATGAATGTTTGAGCTGACTCGGTGAGAAGACTGATTTTTGCGGCAGCCATACAGCCGACAGGGTATCTTGTCCGGTCACATTGGCCAATGTCACTCGTGTGTTTTGCTCACGGGGGAAATGTGTGTGTACAAACCTGTGAAAACAAAGGTTAACGTGCCCCCCCCGCCCCATCATTCACTGCGTCGTAGCTGTGGTGAGGTACACACAACCAGGTTGATTCACTCGTGAGGGACATGGTGATGGTGTGTGAGCCAGCAGCAGCCACCACTTCAACTGCACTTGGTCCTGGCTGTCCAGGGGGGTGATAGCAAACACTGTCGATTGCTATTGTGTATTGGATTTATTATCATGAAACCGCTGGCAACATGGTTTGGATGTACTGTAAAAACAAAAACCACTGTCTGTTCCGTTAGCACAGATATCTTCATGTCCAGAGGGAGCCACTGGGCTTGTTCAGCAGGGACTGTTAATGTTTGTGAAGAAGAAAGAGATAAAAATGCTCACGAGGGAGTTAATGTAAATTGAGTACCACTATCACATTGCACCATAGTGAGTGGTACCTTTATTGATCTGGCTTCGTAATTTTTTTGTTTTTTTTCATCAGTAGGAGGGGTGTTTTATCTCCTGCCACCACACAGTTATTCACACTTAGGGAGCTCGGGTGGTCCAGCCCGATCTATCCGTAGGACAGGAGGGCAGAAATGTCACCTTTTTCTCTTTTTTCCCTTTTTTTTAGCAAGTTAATGCTTTGCCTTACACAGCAACAGTACCACACTAGATATCTTAAATGTTCCTGCGACTCTGTACACACCGAAATTCTAGGCTACGGCGTAAATATAAATCAGCAGGAATAAGCTCATGACCACACCACCACCACCACGGATCGGTAACAAAAGTATGACAATGACAACACAAAAGACACACAAAGACACCACCTCATGGGACAGCAGGGTCTTGGTCCAGCTGTGCCCTCCACTGACCAAGCCCCGTCCACTCCCTGGGTTGTTTGTGCTGCAGGAATCCCGTCCTCATCACCAATTATGTAACTGGTTCGAAGGATTCCTATGCACAAAGCTTATCCAACACACAATTTTTATGGAAAAACATAACAGCATGCATTGTTCTGTCACAGCCTTGCAAGAAGCAGTTACTAGCAAAGGCACAACAGCATTTAGTGCACTGGTATAGCTGTGCAGAAGCAGTTACTGGCGTTTTGTTTCCCTTGGTCTGACCATCTCCAACTTCGCCTGAGACTCCACTGAGCAGGAGGGTGTCAATCAGCGGGGTCATGGTGGAGAAGGGAGGCAGGCATGGCACTGCCAGGGTGTCCCCTGTCTGTTGGTAGAGTGTGCTCTGTAGCTTTGCCCACTCTGTTCTGAGCTGCCTTTTTATCCCCTCAACAGAGCCTATGGAAAGGTGCTGACTGTGTGTTGCTGCACCCGTGGCCAGCGCGTGTGACAAGGCCTGGCAAGTATGTGCTCTGCTGGATAACAGCTTTTTTTTTGGGGGGGATGGCACCATGTTGATCAATAACAGCCCTCCCAGCTCCCTTTTTCAAGGTTATGTTCTCACAGCTGAGTCCAGGTTGTAATTATCTCTCAAATAACAGTCCTCCCAATTCCCTTTCTCACAGCTGAGTCCAGTTTGTAATTTTCCGTCGTGGCCCTACACAGACCATCATCTGCAGTCCCTTACAAAGGAGCCATGATCCTGGTCCTGGGAATATGCAGCGGTGGAAAAGGTGCAACCAGTGTGCATCCAGAGGTGAGTGCAGACAGTGTGTGAACAACCAGGGGAAGGGGGGACCTGGGAGGACCATTGCTGAGTGGGAAGGTGATTGGGAGAAGGTGGACAGGTGCTTCCTCTAAGCCCATGCTCCAGTGGCCTGGAGGGACTGGAAAGAAGGAGGTAAATGACTGCACTTGCTTGGACTGATGGATTGTGTTTACAGGCAAGGGGGAAGGGGCTCTGAAAAAGTGATGATCCCTGATGCCGTGGCCTGAAAGCTCCAAGGTCTGAGCACAGTTACTACCACTCCTCGGGAATCACCTGATAAGCTGGTGGGACATCAAGGAGTGACTTAAATGTTTTGTACTGGAGGGAGCATGCCAGAAAACAGGCAGGAAATTAGTGGCTTGGCCAAGGATCATGCTAGGAGTTGTAGTTTGGTTGACTTTGGAAAAAGTTTTAGGAGGGGTTGGAAAGTATATGTTAAGCTTGTTGCAGTGTTGATTCTGGTAATTTTGTCTGCTGGGGAAGGGGTGAGTTTGTGATGTGTGTTGTGTTCATGCTGATGAGATATTCCACCAGTTTGGTCTGCAGGGACAAGGGGTGGAGTTTATAATTAATATACCTTAATACTGTGATAATGTTAAAGGTAGAGTTTATACAAGGGAGAGACAATTCTTAATATATCTTTCAGTGAGGTGAAGGGTGGAATGTAAAGGATATAAATCGCAGGGGGTATCGGGGGATGGCAGTGGTGACCTGTGTAGAGACCATGAACTGCTCAGTGCCAGCCAGAACCATCTCCAGCTAGCTCCAAACCCAATGTAAGCACCCCACCTCATGCCAGAGTTTAAGTTCACGGTGCCCTGACTCATACACAGTGTTGGAAACATGGTTGCAATCTTTGGAGGAGGTCCATGCTGAAAGGGATTACTTCTGAGGAGCTGGTGCATGAGCCATGCTGGAGCAAGGAAACCCTTGAAGGCACTGCAGCCACTGGTGACCTGTGCTGGAGAAAGTACACCACTGAAAAGGCAGTGTTCTAAACCTTTGGCTCTCCCTGCACCGTAGCAAACATTGTACCTTTATTGTTCAATAAAAATGTGTATTTGGTCTTAGCAGAGCTGTCTCACCTCACCCTGGGGATTGCTGAGGGTTTAAAGGGTTGCTTCCTTCAGGAAGCTGCAAAACAAATGTTCTTGGATTCCGTGTTCATGAACTGAAAGTGGAAATTTTGGAAAGAGGGTCCTGAGGTTCCTCTTTTCTTGAACAGAGGTTTGAGTATTTTACCATGAAACCCAATGTGATTGGATAATTATCATAAACTTGATGATTATGCCTTTGATCACCTCCCCAGCAGGAAGAAGGAGAAAGGTGACACAGCCACAAAAGCAAACACCTCCTTATCTCATCTGGTGTTGTTAAAGGAACCTTGATTGCTTTGATGGCTTCAGTTTGGGTGTCAGGTGAGAAGGAGGTTTGGGGGTTGGTTCCTTGAGACCTACCCTGGCCCATCTCTCCTTTCCCAGGTGTGCTCCAGAGTGGGTGTCTGTGCAGGAAGGGGTGTTTGGGGAGCTCGGGTGTCCAGCTCTGCTGCCACTGCCTTGCTGGGACTTGTCTCTCTGCACCGTGCCCTCTGGGGCCAGGATCTGCTGGAGGCAGAGAGGCCAAAGGGGTTGAGCACCTGCCTGGGCTCGGTGCCCTGGGCTCCCAGCAGTTGGTGCTGCCAGGGAAATTGGTCCTCGAGGCGGGCAGGAAGGCCGGTGGTCAGTCCGGGAGCAGACATCCGCGGTTGTCTGGCATCTGAAATGCCACCCGGGCACGCCTTGGGGGCTGTAGCCGGAGCTCCGGGCTGGTGCCCGGCGGGGAGGGCACAACGCGAGTCTCCTCCGAGGGCTGGCTGCCCTCTGGTGCCCGCGGGGGAGAGTGCGTCTTAAAAAGAGCAAGGAAATTCTCATTTCTTGTGTTTGCAATAGGCTAGAGATCTGCTCGTTCTCTACAGAAGTGCTAAACGTGCTGCATCCCCCTGCCACGTTTCGTTCCTGGCCCAGATGGCTGTATGTTACTTTATTTTGGAAGTTTTGGTTTGAAAAAAAAAAAAAAAACAAAACACAAAACAGTTTTATCTGCCACAGGCAGAACATCAAACTCGAAAATAATGGACCTGGTAAAGAACTAAATCAGTTCTTCAAGTGAAATGGTTTTGGGAGTCTGGAATCCTGTCTCTCTTCCAGCTCTAAGGTCCAGGCAAGAGCGTAAACACTCACACTTTCAAAGCAAAAGATGTTTTTGATCATGAATCTTCTATTTAATTGTTGCATTTAAAGAATAGTTTTTCCTCAAAGATGGGCGTTTGAATGAAATAGCAGGTGCAAGTTCTGAGGGTTTGGGTTTTGTGTGGGTTTTTTTTCTTGTGAAATTCTATTCTTATGTGGAAAATTAACAACTAGCAATAAGCTAAAGCATGTGTTGAAATCGTGTTGTATCCAAAACCCATCATGCTGTTGGATTTGGAGAGGGACTTTTTACAAGGGTATGTGGTGATAGGACAAGGGGCAATGGCTTTAAACTGAAAGAGAGGCGATTTAGATTAGATATAAGGAAGAAATTCTTCCCTCTGAGGGTGGTGAGGCACTGGCACAGGTTGCCCAGAGAAGCTGTGGCTGCTCCATCCCTGGAAGTGTTCAAGGCCAGGTTGGATGAGGCTTTGAGCAACCTGGTGTAGTGGAAGGGTGTCCCTGCCCATGGCAGGGGGGTTGGAACTGGATGATCTTTGAGGTCCCTTCCAACCCAAACCATTCTGTGATTCTACAAGTTGTAGTGGGTGCTCAGAGGAGCCACCAAGGCAGGATCTGAACTATGTAATCGTAGAATGGATTTGTTCCATATCTGTTTTCCTGGATAGTGTGTGCCATTTGTACACTGGCAACACCCAAGTCACTTTTATCAGTGACTCGGGATCTTGGCATTCTAGGCAATGTTTAGATGCAAAATTTCTGTGTATATAGTGTTCATAACTTAAGGGTTTGGAAGAACCAAATACTGAATGCTGCCACTTACGTGCTCACTGTATGTAGTCTGCAGTTTCTGTTAAAGCTGAGAATGGTTGCCATCTCCTCTGTTGTCAATTCAAAATCAAACAGCTGGAAATCACCTCTCTGAAAGAATCAAAGACTGTAAGCAAAAAAGGCTCTTGCCCAAGGAGAACTTGGGAAGGGTGAGAAAGAATCACTGCTTGCTTTGCAGGGGGAAGCCATGCCGTTCCTGACCATGCTGTGCACCCAGGTCACTCGTAGTCACTCACCTTGAAGTTCTCCACAATGCACTGTGGTGTTGCAGGCTTGGGAACCACAATCACATTTCTCTGGATCTGGAAGTGAAGGAGAACCTGCAGGAACAGAAAACAGAGTAATTCCTCCTGCTCTGGAGGAAGCAGAGCGTGTTCCAACAGCTGTTTGCCCTAAGCTATACCCACTTCTTCAGAGCCTTGTTTCAAATCATTCCTGTCCTTGCAGCCCAGGTAGCACTTCCTGAGGAGCAAAGGAGGAAGTGGCAGGCCTCCTTTCCCATCTAGTTTTGGGGTAATCAAGTCTTTTCCTTCCCACCTGGACTTTTATCAAGGTTTCGTTCTCTGCAACAGGACTTGGGATGGGAAGACTTAAATGTGACAGCATCTGAAGCTGGGCCAAGAAAATGTTTCTTGTTGATGGCCAGAGAGCCCTTAGAAGCGTGCATTGCAGGACACATAGGAAACAAACCTGAGTTGCTAATTAACATCACAGAAGAGCACCACAGGTGGCAGAATGAAGAGCCAGACTGTCCTTTACTTTGTGTGTTAGGGAGGGGTGCCCACTGGCACCTGTACCTGCGCTGGTGTTTTGTTGTGAAAATCAAGCCTGAGCTTGTTCCTCAGTTCTGTTGACAGTATTAAAAGTAAGCTGTTCACACAAGAGGTCTGCTGCCATCCCAGCTGAGAGGTTTTCAGACTTTTTTCCCTTCCTACTGTCCCTCCATCAGTTCAGGGAAACAGACACGGGCCCTCTGCAGACTTGTGGGAAAGCTCTCTGTGCCAGCTGTGGCTTTGTGTCTGGTGGGCGTTCCTTCTGGGCACTGCTGATGGTGGGCAAGGGACCAGAGCTAAGGTTAGCAGAGCTAACAGTGAGTGCTGTTGGGGAGGTGGGCTGTGTGGTGTTAGCTGGGCTCAAAGAGAACCATTCTCCATGCCTGACCCCTGTCTTGGTCTTAATGATTAGCAGAAGTCACGTGGAGACTTGTCCTGACAAAGATTGTCTCCCTCCCAAGAAGTCACCCTATTTTGAAACATCAAAATGATCACCTGCACTGTAGGTAGGCTGTCCTCTTTTTGTTGATGACTGCTAAATTTTATGCAATATGGGCTTCACAATTTTTTTTTTTGTAAAATAACATGTTGAGCCATGCCTGTCATTTTGCTTTTTCAGGATAGGCTGAAGTACTAGTTTGCTCCTGCTCTCCTTTGTATTTCCTAGATGCTCCAGCTAGTAGTGTTGTGCTGGTTTGTTAGTATCAGCGTGTTGTGCTTTGACTCCAGATGTTGGGGGTCTCGGTGTAGGAACTGCCAGAATCAGTCAGATTGTGTACTGAAGTGCTACTAAGGTGAACTGGTGCCATCAGAGAGTGGTGCTCTGGGAGTCTGGCAAAGCTTGCAGAGCCCGGCTGTCTGGCCAGTAGAGTGGTATCTCCTGTAAGAAAGGACAGAAACTCCAGCAGTATTCGTTCTCGTTCTTCTGAGCATGTCTTTTTGGGTAGGGGGTGTGATGACAGATAATGAGACACAGTGGAGAGCACAGCTGAGAAACACGATTGGTCCTTCCTCTCATTTTCTTCTTAGATTTTTGTGTTGCTTCTTCTGCGAACTCGTGTTCTCCTGTGAAGGTGAGTGCTTTGGTTTCCCCAATGATTTCTTGAATGAGTGATCTCTTGGTCTTTTAACAGAAGGTTTTGGGCAGGTGGTTTGCGTGTTGCTTTGCTGTTGGTGCCCATTAGTGTGAGACTTAGCCCAGTTAATGCCAAGACATGGGAGCTGTCGGTTGTTTCTCTTTCCTGAAGGCATTGCTGAGGTGGTCAGATGATGGTAGGGCCTCTGGGAAAGAATTATACTGAAATATGATGTTTATCTTACTAAATGGCTCAACCTCCAGGTGCTTGTTAAGGCAGGAATGCAGACAGGAGGACAGAGATTCAATCCAATTCTAAGACCATGGCCTCTTTCTTGCATTGAGTTTTTATCAGGCCAGGAACATACGCTGACGTCCCACAACCATCTCTGTATCTTCTCAAGAGTTTTGTTGAAGACTTGAGTCTTTGATAATTCTAGTATTGGGCCATTAATCTGATGAGATGGCCATGCTGTGTACTTCAAATTAAAAGCCAGAAACTAAACTATGAGCACGTGTCCTCACTCTCTGTGACAGATCCAGGTCGATTTGCCGGCCCTAAGCAGGCAGCTCCGGTCTTCTCATTGCTGACACCTCGTTCTGATTCAACCAGATGACGTACCTAAACCCCTCTGATGTCTCCTTTCTTCTGGTAGGTTGTTGTCTGTGCCCTGGGTGCAGGAGAGCCCTTGGGCATGGGTGGGATGGGGCAGTACTCCTGCCCTTAGCTGAGGAGTGTCTGGATGGATTTGTGTGACTATGCCCACAGCGAAGGCTCCGCAGGGAATTAGAGCAAGTGTTTGAGCAGGAGCTTTCCAAGGGAAAGAGAGTGGTTGTGAAGAACGGTGGAACTTCCCTGCATCTTTGGCTCCCACGCTGTATTAAGTACTGTACCCTCCTGGGTTCCATAGCTTGGTGTATTTTTTCGCAGGACAGATGTCTTACCTCTGCTTGGAGATCGCTGAGGGCTTTATGGGTGGCTTCCCAGGAAACCTGGGAAACACACGGTCTTGGACTGTGGGAACTGAAAGTGGAAATTCTGGGGAGAAGATCCTAAGGTGCCGGCGGTTTGGGCTCAGCACGGAGGGGCTGATCTTCCCCAGTCTGGGGGCAGGCATCTGCGGTTGTGTGGCATCTGAAATGCCCCCCTGGGCATGGCTGGGGGCTGTGGCCGGAGCTCTGGGCTGGTGGCCAGCAGGGAGGGGGCAACGTGGGTCTTGTCTGAGGGCTGGCTGTCCTCTGGTGCCCACAGGGGAAAGTGCCCAGTGGCTTTGTTGTTGTACCCAGGGAGAATCCACGTCCCTGAAGTGCAGGGACTGCAGCCGACCTCTCTCTCTGTGCGTCTCAGGGTAGGAGGATGAGACCGGACCGTAAAAATTTGCATACACCTTATTTAATACTAAAATGATCATTTTGGTTTTTTTCCGAAACCAGATGGAAGACTTTCATCCAATAATATTTTTGCATTTTAAAGTGAATTTTATTTAAAATATGGGACACTTCTGATTAAATTGTGGATGCATGGGGTTTTTTTTGTGTGTTTTGTCAACACGTGGTTTCTGCTGATGCAAGACTGAAGGAAATCACTGCACGGTGGTTCAAACTCTCCCCATTTTCTGCTCAGGCTCTTCTGTAGTAATAGTCTCTTCTAATAAGCAGAAAATTATTACATCCCACATTTTTTTTCTGTAGAGCAATATTCTCAAAAAACTAAAATAAATTTCATGGGATAAAGATGCTGTTTCTCTACTGGCAGCAGCGTGGCAGACACAGTGAGAAATGCAGAAAAACAGGCAGCTCTGAGTTAGAGCAGAGGCCCGTGAGACACCAGAGGTCTGGTGAAGGCCATGTTCTGAGCATCTTCAGTATTCTGCATGGAAAGGGAACTCCTTGTGATTCCTGGCTCTGAAAGAAATCAAAGAGGGAATGTTATTTTCATGGGCCAAGTCAATGTTACGTAGAGGTGTGTTGGGTTGATGGAGGAGCTACCAAGGGAAGATCTACATCGTGTAACTACAGGAAGAATATCTAGAGATATGTGTCCTCCTTTCTCTTATACAAAGATTCCATGAACATCCAGAACCCATTTTTTGTAATTCAAGTTACAGATAGTTTCCTCAAAACTGATTTAAAAATGAGAATGTAGTTTGCTGACATTTGGTTTGTAAAACCCCTCCTGAAAATGTATTTTTGGGACAAACCAGTTGGAATTTGAGTTGGCATGATTTTAAATGAAACTGAATTTCATGTTACCTAGTAGCTGTGACCCAAAACTCCCTATAAAGAATATTCAAGATTTAAGAGTTGGAAGGAAACAAGCTGTCACTTACACGCTCATTTCAGCGATCCTCCAGTTTCTGTTAAAGCTGAGAAGGGTTGCCATCTCCTCTTTAGTCAATTCAAAGTCAAACACCTGGCAAGAGAAACAGCTGGAAATCACCTCTCTGAACAAATCAAATAGTGGGAAGAAGATATTTAAGTCCATATAAGTCATGGACCACTGAATTAACAGATAAACGATTTGTTTTATGGACACAAGAAGTATTTTATGAATGTTGCTTATTCTATATAAGACTTTTCCAGCATGTTATTGCTTGTGGGGTCCGAGTGGCCTGTGTCTGCTGATTCATCTGCAAGCCACAGGATAGGAAATATGATAAGACCTGTTCACCTGCCCTCTCCAAAAGTAAGCCTGGTGTAACCCTCAGTAGAGTGTAGGTAAGCATAAAGAAAGAGGGAAAAAAAGCCCAGTCCTCTGGTCTGAGCAGGACTTGAGAACGGTGAGATAGGACCACTGCTCACTCTGCTATCCCTGAACATGCCATGTACCCAGGTCACTCCCAATGACCCACCTTGAAGTTCTCCACAATGCGCTGTGGCGTGACGGACTTGGGAATCACAATCACATTTCTCTGGATCTGGAAGCGAAGGAGAACCTGCAGGAACAGACCACTGAGTTGGAGAGAGGACGGCTCCTGCTCTGGAGGAAGCAGAGCCTGTTCTAACAGCTGTTTGCTGACGAGTGTGTATTTCAGTGGAATTAAAGCCTTGCTGTGGAGCTACCAAATTTGAATCATTCCTGTCCCCGTGGCCCAGGTAGCACCTCCTGAAGAGCAAAGAGAGAGGTGCTGGAGGCCCGCATGGAAGGCCTCCTTTCCCATCCAGTTCTGGGACAGTCAATTCCTTTTCTTCCCACCTGGACTCTCAGCAGTCTATGCAAGGCTTTCATTCTCTCTAAAAGGACTGGAGAGGGGAAGTGACATTAGAAGATGGGTCAAAAATTTGTTGAGGGCCAAAGAGATAATTGTAGCATGTCTTGCAGGCCATATAATGAAAAATCTCCATTGTTAGGGGAAAATCAAGAGTGCCACAATTCGTGGGGAAAGGATGGAGGTTCTACCTGCTCCTCAGCTTCATTTTCCTTAATGACTGTGTTACGGGAAGGGGTGCCCACTGTGCTGCACTCGCCTACCTGTGCTGGGGTTTTCTTGTGCTTGACTGCAATCTCTTTGATCCTGGGGTCATCCAGAAGGGAAGGATCCTCCGGCTTAGCCCTACACAGAGAAAAGAAACAGTGGCAAGAAACTGTGGTAGATCCAACCTAGCAGAGATCTGTACACAGATGAAAAACTAATGATGCACTTGTGGCCTCAAAGTTTCAAGCGTAATCCACGCCAGCTCCCTTGCCAACTGCAGAGCCATCTTACCACGGTCTGTCAGGAGAGCCAAGGGGGCTGTACGCTGTCACGGCGATCCCTTTGGATTGGCAGTACTTGATCAGCTTCTCCTGGGTAAGGTATGGATGGCATTCAACCTACCAACACAAAGGCACAGAGGCTGGTAGTGGCAGAACGGTTGTGATATTGTTGTGCTCTATGGGTTATCCCCCAATCCAACTGGAGGCTGCCTTTTCCCTTAGTTTGCCAGTGGCTTATGTGATAATATGCACCCTTAGTATTGAAGACAACTTATTTTTATACAAAGTGCTTACGCAGTTTTTGCTGTGGGAGGTTCACAAAGCTCATCTCTGAGTTCTTTATTCTTCCAGAAAGAATGCTGCCAGGGAAATACCGCACATTCGCATACAGTGATTCAGCAAGGTGAGACGAAAAAGGAAGTATCTGAATGCCTTTTGTACTCAGAAATATCCACAGAGTGGGATTTAGAGTACATGCTGTGTCTGCTTTATTCTCCCTTTTTCCATCTCCTCAATTAAAAGTAATCACATCTTTATAATCCCTGAAAACTATTCACTCGTGTTCACTCAGCAGCTTACCTGGTTATTTGCAGGCTTGTGCTTCAGTCCTGGCTTGTTCAGGATTCTTTCAATCTGCTCATGATTGAAGTTGGAGACACCAATGGCTTTTACCAGACCAGCATCCACCAGCTCTTCCATGGCCTAACAGAAAGAGGAGCAAAGTCAGCATCCAGTATACAAGACAGGGACTGGAGATGATGTTCTTCCTGATGTGGTTTATTTCCCATCATGAGCAGCACAAAGAGTTGCAAATTTATCTGAGGGAAAAGCAGGTACCGGTATGTTAGTGTCTTCTCACCCAAGCCCAAATTGTCATTCCCTGAGTCTGTGGAAATTTACACCAAGTTGCATGAGGAGAACAACAACGACACTCTGTAAGCCACTGTTGTGCAAGCACTGGAGGGCTGTGCTTCATGCTGTAGGCAAGATCTCAACCTAAAATGTCTTTATTTCTGTAAAACTTATTTGAGCAATTCAAGAAGGGCACAAGAACTGTGGTGAAGACAATCGTGCAGTTGTTACAGTCAAGCAATGAACGTTTTCTAACCTCAGTCTGGTCTGCAGCTCACTGTGGGTCAGGCACTCACGTAAGGGACTCGGGGAGTAGGAGTAAGTGTAGATAATGACTAAGCATTCACATCATGAAAAGCTACTTTGTACTGCCTTGTGTTCCTTCCAACTCATTTTGCATGCGTGAGACAACAGTTCTGTGGCTGCTGAAGGTAATGAAAACATGGGAGAATGTCATGAGGACAGAGGAGATGTCTCTTCTGCTGTGGCCGAACTTACCTCCCATGTTTCTAGAATGTCACTGTTGCTGGGTATACACATGCCTTTGTCATCTGTGGGACACAGGTCCTTTCCTGCCTGTCCGTGAGAGAGAAGATGCATGAAATAATCATCTCTGTTGGGACACCAGCCATGTAAAAGAACCAAACAGGAATGTAAGGAGTTGGAGCTAATAGTGCATGGAAAAAAACCCTCAAGTAATTCTCATAAAAACTTAATTAATTCTTCAGTCATTTCTTATTCTTAGTTCATGCAGGGTCCTGGCACTTCTGCCACCTACTATCCCAATAAAGACAGGTATTTCTGCAGGACCCATCGGAGTGGTGATCCGCAAAATGCATGCAGGGAAGCGATTTACTTATGGAACAATATCCTGGAGTCTTACATGAATTCGCTTCATGTATTGTTCCAATATGCATGTTTAGGAATAACAGCTGATTTAGTTGTTTTAAAAAAGTTGTATATGGAGGATTGACTTTGGTTCTGGGAATGTACACGTTTATACTGGAGTACATCTGCTGGAAAAGGTACCGCTCACACATTTCCAGAGGGGAGGCTCACTGTTCAAGTTGCTGTATTGGGAAAATTAGAAGAGCCTGTAACTAGGCAGTATGGCCAAAGTGTTTTGAATGATTGGAATTTTGTAGATGCCATGATATTGTGCAGTTTCACTTGACAGCTTTGTCCACATAAAGCCAACTAAAACAATATTGAGAGAATGAAATTAGTGTTGGGTAGAATAGAGATTTTGATCCGGGTGTAGCAGAAAGGAAAGGCTAAGGGTATATGTGTGTGTATATATATACACAAACTGATATAAATCCTTTGAAGTATATCTAGTCTGTGAAAGTTTGGTATCCAAAAGCTTCATCTTTTGAAATCCAAGGTCTATGAAACAACACTAAGGCTCCTACGGGCAAGGTCAGCTCAATCTGGACTGTATGAAGTTCTTGATGATGAAAGAGAGAAATGGAAAACAGAAACATTTCCTTTTGCTCTGTGATTCTGTAAGATGCAGAGGAAAGAATTTCTGTCAGGCAGCAAAGCACAGGCCTCCTTCTCACGAGGGGCAATTTTCATATGAGCACACTTTGGGTTTGTAAAAGAAAGTGGCATAGCTTATGCTTGCAGCTGGGAGGGCTGATCTTGGTGCCAGGTCTGCCTCTCCCACTATTGAAAGGGCAAAGGGCACCGTGCAGGCAGCAGCGTCAGGGGCAGAGATCAAGAATGTGGCTCACATGGCCACAGTAAAGTTGGGAGCAGCACTGGAGCAGTGCTGGTACACACAACCAACATATAGTCCTTCTGGACTGGGGCAGCAGTGGTGCTGCCAGTGCTACCGGCAGCTTTGAGGAGCTCTCCCAGGAGGGAAAGCCAAGGGCATTGCTGATACTGTACCTTGAACCCAGTAGGCCAGTGCATGAGGTAGAGATCTAGGTAATCCAGTTTCAGGTCAGAAAGAGTCTTCTGGCACGCTCCCTTCACCAGAGGCTTTTCATAAAACGTGCACCACAGCTAGAGACAAAAAGCCAAGTCACACCGTGACCTCCTGGGTTAAAGCTTCGAGGGCTCTCCTGCACGATACAGAAATGGTCCCTCATCCTTGGGAGGCGATGTGGAATGAGGCCACTCTAGTGCTCTTTGGATGGGGCTTGCTCTGTGATGGGACTGCCTCGTGACACGGAATTCAGCGTGGGCAGTGGCACTACGCATGCTCAGACAGATCTGTGGCAAAAACTCCTCTTGCAAGCTCACATTTGTGTAGAAGACGATGGCTTAGCTCAGGAAAGCTTTCTGTCAGATTTGACTTTGTACATTTCCTGTAAAAACTTTAGCAGGCAGAGCCAAGAAAGTATAAGACAAGCCACAAAGAAGTGGTTGGCACCAGCCTTTACCAAGGTAAGGAACAACTTCAGAATCCAGCTAAATATCCTGTTTTCCTTAGTAAGCAAGACAGAGCCCCACCAACCACACCTTCCTTGGGACATGTGCTGAGCCGATTACTCTGTCCCAGAGTGCCCTCATCTTTCTCACACGCAGAGACACCCCTTTGACAGGACTGCGATCTCAGCTGCTGGAACAAGCACCAGCCCTTGCTAGGCTCATCTCTGCTGGGCTTTAGCAGCCTGTGAGGTGCTGTTCCTAAACTGGTTCTGCCACTGTGTCAGTCCTTTACACCAAGTGATCTCAGACCTCTGCCTCACGGGTTGCTACCTGGCACACTCTACCTTTTCCTGCTTCCCTCCTCCTGTACCAATTGGTCTGCAGATGGCCTCTCCTCATTCATCTCCCAGCACTTCTGGGTCTCCTCAGCAGAGTGCCAGACCACAGCAGGGTGCAGACACTGCATATCCTTCCTAACTCTCCATATGGAATGGGGTGAAGCAGTAAGCTTGTATCAGGAGGGACTTAAATGATGTTTTGAGTTGCTTTATCCTACAGAATAAGGTTTGTCTCCAGTACTTAAGCTTACTACTATGAAAATGCTATAAGCAAGGCATTCTTCCACCCTTGCTCCAGGGTGGAAGATCATTAGATCCTCACCTTACTGACGATGAAGAGGTCTTCTCGTTTCACAACACCTTCCTTGATTTTCTGCTGGATCCCTTCCCCAACTTCGCTCTCGTTCTGGTACACGTAGGCACAGTCAAAGTGGTGGTACCCAGCATCGATGGCAGCCGTCACTGCAGCTCTTACTTTCCCAGCTGGGGACTGAAAATAATGCATAAATCTCAAGAATCTCAAATCAGGACATGTTAAATACCTATCTCCTAGCAAAATAAAAATAGGAAAACCAACTTACTGAAAGCAGTCCCTCCCTCCCTCAGGTTTGTTTTGCTTTACAAGAACAATATTTTTTGCAGCCACAAACATGGGCTCCAGGGCTTGAAGCCAGCCTCCAGCCGTTTCTCCGTAGCCCTGCTCCCACACAGGCTCAGCCCAACACCCAGGGACAGCAGAGCCTCCAACACCAGGACAGTTCTCCAGAGCTGGACCAAGGAGGACCGAGTTTTGCTGAAGGGAGCTCTGCAATCCCGGTGCTTTTCCCTGAAGCTGTTACCTTCCAGGTGCCCAGCCCCACGAGGGGCATCTTCGCTCCGGTGCTCAGCTGCACGTGGGTCGCCATGGCCCTGCACGCTGTCTGGGCAGCCCCACTGCAACTGCCTCTTGCCCGGCTGGTTTAATAGTGACTGGTCGCCTGCCAGGTCAGGAGAAGATGGCAAAGTGCTCTGGGTCCCACACCCACACCCGGCAAACACGGCTGTGGCTTTTTCTCCAGTGACTCAGCTCACACAGGTTAATGTGAAAGCTGAAATCAAAAGTTGTAGAGGCGATCACCCTTCCGGGGCGTGCAGCAGAGCGCCCTGTGGACCTCTCCTCCCACTGAAGTTCCTTATCAGAAGATAAGGGCTGAGAGCGGCTGTGCCCCGATCCGGCGTGTGTTTGTGCAGGGTTCAGCTCCTGCAGCGCCCTGTGCCCGTGCCGTGGGTTGTTCGCGCATCTACTGCTCGTGGTACGTGCTGGGGTGTCGCAACACCCCGTTGCAATTCACCCCATAGTTACTTGTTGGAGAGGCTGTTTCATTCCGTGGCACTTTGGCCCACCATTTGTCATCGGTAAAGCTGGGAGGGTGTCCCAAATTGAGTCAATAAACAGGAGCTGCAGGGTAGGGCATGGGACAGAGGTCTCTCACTCTCTGCTCACGGAGCTGCTGTCTCACTGCTGGCCGTGTGTTTGTGGGCTGAGGAAGGGCTGAGCCCTTTGGCCAGAGCTTGATGTGATGGTGGCCTGGGCTGGTCTTGCCTGGACGCAGCCTTGTGACCCTGCGTGCTGATGAGGTGAGATGGCTAGAGAAACCTTGGTGTGAATCTACAGAGGAAGAAGTAGTTCCTTTTCACCCCCACGCACGGAGGTGATGGCATCTACAGGCTGGGAAGAACCAGGAAGTTCACCCAGGGCATACGTGGCAAAGGAGAAAAGTGAAATTAAGTCCCTCTTTTTTTCCTGATCCTAACAGGACCTTCTCTCTGGTAACATTGCAGAGCTGCCTGTTTTTTCTTTTCACTTTTCCTTATTGTTTTATTACTACACATGGATATCTCTATGGCTTATTTTTTAGTGGCCAATGCACTAAAGGAGAATTTCATAATGCAGACAGAGAAATGCAAGTGTAGAAGAGAAAGAGTGTCCTGTAGCTACGTGGTCATCGTGGATGTCATATAAGATTAGTGCCGTAAACTAATACACCCTTTTGCACAAAAATAGAACAGGACCCAGGTCGTGGAGGGGAGGGTGAATTTTGATGTTTGCACACACGGGGGCAGAGTGAAACTCGTGTGCGACCACTGCTTTTGAATTTCTTCAATAATCTCTCAGCAAACTGAATTGCATATTGCATTCCTTAGATTTTGTAATAATGAAAAGGTGGAAATCTCTCTTCCTCTAGCTCTTTTCCTAAAAAAAAAGGTAAGGGGGAAAAAAATGAAGGTGGCTAACTTTTATAATAAATAAGTAGGCATGAAAATTTTCTGATAGGGACTCAAAAGATACGATATAAGTTTTAAAGAGGAAATTAGCAATTATCGCTAACGTCCTGACTTTCTGAATTGTCTGATCCTTTAATTAGAGGCACAGGAAGGAATTTCCTTTTCCCTGCGGTCTTTTGCACTGAAATGTATGAGACCGCTTCTCTTGCCTCAGCTCACCACTGTCTCTCAAAGATGTTCCAAAACTTAAACAGCAGGTTGGGTGCTCCTCTAGCATGGACGGAGCTCCGCGGTGCCCGCGTCCCCGCTGGTGTGTCCCTCTGCCTGGGTGCTGCTTCGGAGATCCTAAGGTTGGCATGGTGATGAAAATAAATCTGGTCTTTGCATTTCATCCGTGGTTTTCTGGTTGTTCCTGTGTCCTGCCTGTGCCAGCTCACACAGTTGGCAAGGATATGTTTGCAGCCAGAGGCTTCTTCCGTTGGGAGCTTTGCCATTGGATCACCAGCATTGGAGCAAGCCTTTTGTTAAAATATCTGCCAACAGTGTCAGCTCTCTCTTTGTTCAGCCAGTCTAACAATTACCAGTCTAACCTATTTTGTATGGTGGCCCTGATGTCCTCAGAATGGCTGGGTGTCACGATTTCAACACCGTGTCCATTTTCCAGTGCTTCCTCACCAGAGATCCCCTCTGTTTTCCCCCTGCAGCTCATGATGCAGCTGCAGTGCTGGCTCAGACACAATGAGGGAGACAGAATTCCTCACGAGAGCGCTGGCATCTGAGGGAAAGAACCAACAACAGCAAGAAGAGTAAGCCCTGACCTTTTCCCAAGCACTCTCCCACTCTGTAGTGTAAACAGCTCGAGCTGATTGAAGCACTGGGATATCATGCCGGGTTAAAAACACATTGCTGCTAAAAATGGTTTATGACCTTTTTTATACTTTTGCTTAGTCACTGTGTGTCACCCTCTGGAGAAGGATGGACTTCTCAGAAGGAGTAGTCACATTCTGACATTTCTGTAGCACTGGACACACAAGAAACCTGAAGCAATTTATATTGGTTTTTGAGGAAACCCCAGCCAGCCTGGCTCTGAGGCTGTAGTAACTATTATTGTTACAAATAGAGGAAATAGGAGAAAGTCTGTGGACCATCAGCTTGAAACTACCTTGAAGAGGAACCTTTTGACTTAACAGAACTGCAGGAAGCTACAGTTTTGAGAGCTACATCACACGGGGTGTTTTGATGATAAAGAGGAGTGTAACTTGCCAACAAGTGGGTACCTGAGGGTACACAAGACGGGAAGAGGCAGTTAATAAACTGTCAGGCAGTGGGGAGCAGACCCCTGAAGGCAGTGGAGGAGGTGTTGACAGCAGACAAGGGCAAAACAAGGCATGTTCACAGTATTCCCAAACTATAATACGGTTACGTTTTCTTCTGAGTCTTGTCTACGTGAAACTCTTGCATGTTTCATGGTGTCGATGCAAATGCCTCTTTTGGACACCTATCAGTTGAAATACATTGTATATTGATTTAGCTTAAATCCGTTCCTCACCGCTTCAGTTAGAACAGTAGAAAGCATTTTTCAGAAAAAAAACCACCCATCCTCCCACAGACTCAGCATTAATTTAACAGCATCAGGTTTTGAACTGGTTTAATTAAACTGCAGCTTCCTTGCACAGGCCAGGACTGGTTGCTGTGGAAGCAGAAGCATGTCCGTGTCTTTTGTGTCTTTTCTCAGACTTGTAAAAAGAAACCTTCTGATCATGGACTGCAGAGGTGGATGAATGTGGGACTGGCAGATACTTTACTTGATTTTCTCTGGGTCAAGCTCTGGGAAAAGAGCAGGTACCAAAGCATCAATAATACAAAGACCAGACCTTCTCAGTTGTTTCTGTGGGAAAATGGGCTTTGTAATGAGGGGATAAGCAACCTAAGTTCATTAGGAAGGACACCATAGCCAGCCTCCAAACCCAGCTCATCTACAAATGGAAAATTTCGCATCCCAGACCTACATTCCTGTCCAGTTCTGTTGGTAGGCATGGTTATCACAGGAACGAGGTTTTCCTCTCTTGTGTATGCAGATGGTAGGTTTTCCAAAGCTCCTCACTTTTGAGAACAGTCTGCTATTTTTCTTGCCAAGTGGAGGCTCTTGTCCTCGTGGAAGAATGTTTTCATGCTCCGTTTCAAGTTTCAGCAACCAGCCATGTCTAGTTTTGACAAGAAAAGGGGTGCTTCGAATGCCTGAAGAGTGGAGGCAGGGATATGTTTTCTGTTTGTGAAACACAAAAGTGTTGAAAATATTTTCCTCGTGTTTGAAAAACAAAACAAAATGAAGCACACAGTAAAACCCATGAGTTCATCTTGATAAGGAACAACATGAAAAATACCACTGTAGGACCTCTGCAACTAGAGCTGGATAGAAATTGCTTTATTTATTTTGTATAATTGCTGAACTTGTACACAACGGAGGAGCCAGATGGTTTTAGCTGACTGAGTTACTCAGGTTTTGTGAATACAAGAGCAGAACCTCATGTGGTCTTTCTCTTGCCACATGGCAGGACCCATGGGCAATATGAACGTTTAGTGGGGATGTGGAAGGTCCAGTGATTCCCACAAAAGTTGGGCTTATTTTCCTTCACTAATCCATGGATCTGCAATTATTTTGCTGTGTGCTCCAGGTTTGCTGTAGGGTTGGTCAGATGGCCTTCCACACTCTCAGCATCCGTCATTTCCAGAAGTAATTCAGGGCATGCAGGGAGGAGGCCATGAGCTGAAAATTGTTCTGGCAGGATGCTTCCAGCTATTGTCGTGCCTGGGGACTCTCGCTTGTCCTGTGACCAGAGCATGTCTGTAACCCGAGGATCTGGGATTAGGTGGCCAGATGTGGGTTTCCTAGAAGCCAGGAAAATTAATTTGGCCTGTGTGTGCTCCCAGATGCCCTCCTACGCTAGATGTAACCCAGAAGACCAGACAAAGTGGCTTCTTCATGTCTAAAGTTTGGGAGCAGCTGTATCTGTAGAAGGGCAAAAGACCTTCGTCAGATAGCACGGGCCTGATTTTATGATTTCTTTCTAGAGGTATTACAACCTTCCTCCCCCAAAAAAGGGACATAGTTTGTTAGCAGATATACAATACTTCTCCAAATGCCTTCTTCAGAAGGGCAGGACCATACTGCCCAGGTTTTATTCTCACAAATCCGTTGAATTGATCCGGGCTCAGTTGCTTATTTGGTGCATTGCAGCTGCAGGTTTCCACAGGGAAGAATGATGACAGCAGTACTGACTGTTTAAACAAGTACTTGACCTATTCAAAATGCTAAATGTCAGATAGTGCCTCGTGTTTCTGGGAAGCAGAAAAGTGTCTTTTTTTGTCATATAAAAAGGAGATGCTGAATTACAGGCAGAATAATTTTTCCAGGCTCTTCTGTAGACCGATGGCAATAGAAAGGAATAGACTAATTCCGAATCAAAACCCAGTGGAAGTCAGGCACAAAATTATTTAAATGAATAGATTTCCATGTGAGATGAAAACTAGACTCAAAAAATTCCGGGAAGTTGGATATCCTGACCCCTCGTCCATGCATGATTTATTAGTCCTCTCTGCCTTTCCACTCGTGCTCCTTTTTTGTTAAAGAAACGGGGGGTGGGGATACACACCTATTTATTTAGCAATTTAACCCCTAAAGTTTCCTGGGAAAATATCCTGTAAAAGAGAGGCCTGATGGTGTTGCTTTTTCAAGTCAGGAGCAAGCCCACTGAATTCTGAGACGTTGCAGTAAAATAGAAGCACAGTGTGACTCATTCTTCTCTTTATATTATCTAATCATGATGCATAGGACAGATTTTTTACATAAAAAACTCATTTTTGCGCTCCATTCAAAACCAAACTAAACATCAGTCAGGCTTGTTTTGTAAACTGCTGTGGTGCAAGAGACCCACATACCAGGGAAAGAGTCTTAAGAAGCAGAAGACAGGTCTTTGTGGTTTGTAGAACGTTTGTGAGAAAACAAACATCATAAATACAGACAGAGGCAGCTCTGCACACGCACGCCAGCAGTGTTCGTTGTAACATGGAAGTAAAAAACTTTAAAGCAGCTTTTTCAGGTGGACCGTTAATTTTTCCTAGAGAAACATTAGCACAAGCAAACTTGAACATGTTTTGTGTGTGTTTGTTGTTCTCCCTGTTCTCTACCATGATGTTGGAGTCCCCACTTAACCCCTTTTTTTTTTGGTTATTTCGCCCAGGTTCTTATGTGCTTTTACCATATTTTAGTATCAGGACTACCCAGTCTGTTTTTTAACTAACTTATCATGCCTTGACTAGACACCAACCTGCTGCTTTGTTTTTTCCAGAGGCCCTTTTAAATTATTTCTTCCCAGACAGTTTCTTACTGATGTCCAATGTCTGCAGCACTTCGTTTATCATGGCAAAAACCAAGGCAGACTCATCACGGGATTTTCTTTGCTTTTGATACTGCTAAAATAAGTTAATTTGTACAGTATTGTGATTAGAAAACAATGAAATGCCCCAAACCAAAACCTGCAATGTAAACCACTCCAAACCCAGAAAATTTAATAGTGAACCTTGTACATCTTCAATTGTGTTTCTTGCTTGGGAAAAAATCTTTAGGGAAAACTAGTAGGGAAAACTTTTGGTTGTGAGAATTCATTTTGTTTTCCCAGCCATTGGCACCCTGTACAACTTCTTTTAGAGCTGTTTTTGGGGGCTAGAACTGTATCCATGAGGGCTCCTGCAGAACATTGTATTCCACACGCTTTCCTGGAGCATCTAGGCACCTGTTGTGGTAAAGTGTTCATCTGAAGATGTCTACGTCGTGGTTCCGAGGGCATAGAGAACATAAGGTTTTTCCCAAGTGTATGTTTTCAGCTTGGGATATGCAGAAACAAAATAATTTTTTGAGTTAAGAGTTTAGATGAACAGACAGAAGTCAACATGTTTTACTTTGGAATAACATCATCAGTACCTAGCCATAGGGATTACTTAAGAAATTCCACTCTGGGTTTGGAATACGATGCCTCACATAGCCACTTCCCTCTGTCTGTTTGGCATATAATGAAGGCTTTTATGTATTTTCTTCCTCTTTCTCAGTCATTTATTCAGTGCTTAATGATTCAGAAAAACTTCTGCATTTACTTAAAGACTAAAGCTGTGATTCTGGTGACAAATGCAGAGTTGGTTTAGGTGCTTACACACTCCTTTTATTTTTGAACAGATTTTTCGCCCCAAGCAATGGAGTTAGAGTAAAAAAAAAAAAAAAAGAATATTTTATTTGCCTTCCACATGGACTTATGCTTCTGGTTTTGACATAAAGAGAATCCACTCAGATGTGTGAAGTTATATATTGCCTCCATACCCAAACAGGTTGAAAGCCCCACTGTATCTACGTATGAAAGCATCATTGTAGTAGGCACTGGTAAAACAGAAGGCAAAAAAGGTGCTTTGCTGAGGAGCTTAAATTGGAATTGGGTGACTAAGTGGTGTGCTGGGGAGCTTCAATTGGAATTGGTGACTAACTGGTGTGCAAGACATCATGCACAGATTTGTGGTTTCGACTCTTCTGTCCTTGTGTGGTTTGAAATGTGAATCATTAGGCTGTTTTTGCCGTGCTAATGAAATGGACTCGTTCAAAGACTAATGGAGATAAGAAATTTGTATTTAATGGCCATGGAGGTCCTGGCTTGTGGCACTTTTGTGAGTGTGTTACTTTGTGGTGTGTGTGTACGGGAGCTGCTGCCCCACTCCTGGGTGAGCCGCTCCAGTCTTTGGGAAGGCTGGCACAGGTGCAGCGCCCAGGGATGCTCTATAAAAGGGCTGAGCCGGTGAGCTTGTGCTGGTCGGGGTGAGGAGCCCTGGAAATGGCCACTTCTGGCAGTTAGGCCTTAAAGCTGTGCTTGGCTCCACGCTCTGCCCGTGCAGATGTTGTCCTGAGCACCTTGTCCTCATGCTGCGCTGAGCCCGGGCTCCATATTTCTGTTTTATAATGGGTCCAGCCTGCTGTCTGTATCTTCCCTGGTGCCCCAGAGATTTTGGCAGATTTCTGTGCACTAGAGATATGGAAATTGCAGTCTAAACAAATTTTGGGGAGCAAATGATATCCTGGGGCATCTGCCAGATGAGAAACTTTCCCTTGTTGGAAACGCAGAAGCTGTGCATTTGCCTGTTTTTGGGAGGAGGAAATTGGGAGCTTTCCCAGCCCATACAAGGGGAGGATGTGCTCTATTTTCTTACAGCTCGGAGAGCAAATGATGGTTGGCAAAACCGTTTGCACTTACGGTTTCTTTCTTGGTGTTTGTTCTCTTCCTGCAGGTGACTAGCCAAGTAAGCAGCTCTTGATTCCGTGCTGGGATTTGCCACAGGAAAGGTGAGTGGGATTATTTCCATGTGTTCTCCTAAGGCTTTCTAGCTTAAATGTTTCCATCATTGGAATGATATTTAAACAACCCTGTGACTGCCAGTCCTTTCTAAATTTGTTTAAGAATGGTGATTCTGCCTAATCTTTTATAGAACTGGAGTTTATAGTCCCCAGATGATCTTTGAGTCTTTTGTTGTTGTTATTGAGGTGTTGGGTTTTTTTTGCCTTCGACCAAAAGTACTGAACTAAGAACACCTGCGAACAGGTGCATCCCCTCTATTGGGTCTTGTTTTTTTGTATCGGGTCTTAATTTGGTTTTGTAAATTATGTAATCTGTTCTGTGGGTAATACAACCAATTAATCTGAACAAGAAGGTATCTGCAGAGAGAGAGCTTTTTATGGGGCTGTGTTTTGTGTAGTTGTTCGTGCTGTGAAGACACTGCAATTTTTAGTGGTATCCATGGGATATTGGAGAAAGATCACTTTGGCTTTAAATGGAAATGCTGTCTGATACTCCTTTTTGTTATAAATCTGGGATCTTAAAGGGTTTAGTATTGTATCTGATGTGACATGACACCGGAATCCTAACAATAGTTGATTTCTTTGCTTAATGTGCGACTGATTATTTTGAGTGGAAAAAGTGGAATGTGCAAGGGGTTTTGTCTGAGATGCTCCTTGTCATACACAAAATTCAGGCCTCCTTTGCATGATGTCATGGAAAACTTTCCTTTGTATTTACCAACTGTCTATGGTGTATCAGACAATACCTCCTGATACTCTGTAAAAATCCTTCAGTCCTCACAGGCTTTTTAATCCAGAGCTGCACCAGTAGTCAGAAGGCAGAGCTGGGGAGGTGTTGGGCAATGTCCTTGTGTGATGTAGCCTTTGTCTGCTGTGGGAGTAAAGAATTAAGCTGCTGTTAATTAATTCAAACTTTTCTATATACTTTTTTGAAAGTCTGGTAAAATGAGCACTGATACTGTGCTGCGTGCTTCCCAAAACCCAGAGTACATGGGCCTAACCCATCCTACAGACCTAATTCAGGGTTACGGCGGGCCTGAATTTGAGATGGTCGGAGTGTGATTGGAGCAGATCCAACTGATTTGAGGTGATGGGAGCTCCCATAAGCATGTCTCATGGAAATCTAGTCCAGTTGGACGTGGAGAAATCAGACCTCAGTCTCCCACTGTCCATGGTTTTAAGAGCACTCAATGTTTGAGTATACAACAGTCCTCCCAGTGCAGAGAGTTGTATTTTTATATATTTTTTTTTCTATTACTATCTGGTCTGTGACATCTCAGGTCAGAGTGGTTAGGTGGGGCTCTCAGAGCTGCAGTGCTGTGTTAGATGGACCTTTCAGGCATCACACAAGCTGCTAGAAGATCTTTGGCAACACTGCAAAAGCTTGGCTGAGTGGTCAAAATCCATCTCCCATTGAAGACGATCCAGAGGTGGTGGTGGTTAGTCAACAGGAGCAGAGACAGGTGCTGTTGGGCCTTACGGATGTGTAGTTGACTGATACTTAACGGGGACAGCAAATGTGCCATCTGTGCCCGCTGCAAAAGTAAAGACACTAGTGCTGGTGCCTCAGAATCTGGCATTGTAGTTCACAGACACATGAAGGAAAAATGAACCTGAAAGTCAGGAAGGGGATGGAATTGTGATGAATGAGTGAGTCCCAAACAGAACTCCAATTAAAGTTTACAATTTATTAGGCGAATAAAAGCAAGCAAACAGCGCTGGGTGCGCCGGGAGTCTCTGCTCCACCAAGACGCACACTGTATAGTTCCTATTTCTGGTTTATATTCCTTTTACTAATACATATTCTTAATTATTTCTGAGAAAAGGTGGTCTTATTACAATGGGCTCAGAGAAGTCTTCTCCATAGTCTCCACCCCTAACCCCCCCCAGATGCGCGTGCGCAGTGTCTCCTGGTGGTTGTGAGTAGGGGTCTCAGGGATGAAGGCTGTATGTCTTCCTCGTGATGACTTTTTCACCTCCCCAGAAAACAAGCAAAGTCATCATGACTGTGCTCTGTGAAGTCATCAGGACTGTCCTTGTTCTCCATCTTGGCTCCTGCTTATCTTACACAAGGGTTATGCAACTTACAGATCTATGGCTCGAGCAAACTAATTTAAAAGTGGTTAAGCGAGATTAGAGATTAGAGATTAAGCGTGTACGGGCCCCCAGGCCCCTCTTGTCTAACACCTTGCAACTGGCAGTGAAGCAAAAGAAAAGAAAAAGAAAACCCCAAAACATTAGGTGGCTTTTGCAAGAAGCGAGAACTCTATACATACCATTCTGCTTCCTCTAGGGCTGCGGTTATACAAGAACAGAATGGTTAAAGGTTACACGTACAGAGAAGGTCATATTGCACTGTGCGGCCCTAGCACTGTTTGATATCGCCATGTATCAGGTGAACACATTTCACAATTGGGGCTCCTGGTTAGTAGCATCATGAGGCATTTCGCAGGTTTATGTTTTTTGCATTTCACAGAGATCTTAAACTAAGATAATCGCTTATCTTGAATAGGCACACGCTGCTCCTCGCCACCTATTTGCACATAGAATCATAGAATCACAGAATGGTTTGGGTTGGAAGGGACCTCAAAGACCATCTAGTTCCAACCCCCCTGCCATGGGCAGGGACACCCTGCACTACACCAGGTTGCCCAAAGCCTCGTCCAACCTCGCCTTGAACACTTCCAGGGATGGGGCAGCCACAACTTCTCTGGGCAACCTGTTCCAGTACCTCACCACCCTCAATGTAAAGAATTTCTTTCTTTTATCTAACCTAAATCTGCCCTCTTTCAGTTTAAATCCGTTGCCCCTTGTCCTATCACTACACACCCTTGTACATCACTAGACATCCATTATCCCATATTGACAGGAATCAAATGAACATTTTTCACAGAATGATCTGAGATCACTTCTGGATTCAGGGAAAGGAGGACTAGGCTGGGTGCACCGCTTTCCAGAGCAGGGGTGTTGCAGCTCGGCTCGGCTGCTGCCTTGGGACACTGACCTCACTGGCCATGCCCTCTTTGCCTGAATCTACCGGCGCTCGCCGCCTCAATGCCGTGCTCCTCGCCCGGGCGCCGGGATGAGCACAGTTGGCACAGCCACGTGCCATTGTCTGAGCCCATGCCCGGACAAGCCCGGCCGGCTTCACGGTCTCACTGACTCTCTCTGCAGGAGCTGGTGCTGGTCCTTGGAGTGGGCTCTGCTCCCACCATAGCACATTTTGAGCTGAAAAAGAAGGGTTTCGGCCAAAGCAGGGCTTCATGGAAGGCTCAGAGCTGCCCCCAGTTCTGCCCAGCAGCAGCTCTCACGCTCACCAGTCTGAGCTCTCCCGCCTACGGCAGAGCCAGCACTGGGCCAGAGGGGTCTGTCCGGGCAGCAAACCCGCACCCCGCGGGAACGCGGACGCCGCCTCCGCCCGACCCGCCACGGCGGCGCCCCCTGGCGGCCGCGGAGGGGTTAAAGCCTCGGAGCCTCCGCGCACCCGCCGCGGCACGTGACTGCGCGTGCGGGGCCGCGTTGCGCCTGCGCCGCCCTCAGAGGTTTGGCCGTTCGCGGCCGCCGTCCGGTTCCGTTTCTCTTTGCGCCGTTCGTGCCGCCAGGGGCCTTGGGTGGTGCCGGTCGGTCCCGGCCCGGCTGCCCCGTAGGAGCCGTCGGGCGCGGCCGCGGTTGGGAAGAAGGGGCCGGGAGCGGTGGAGCCGCAGGAGCCAGAGCCGGAGTTGGGGGCCGTGAGCCGAGCAGCGGCCGGGGGCGGCGAAAGGGCCGCGGCCCCGGGGGGGTGTCGGGGCCGGGGCGGAGGCGGGCGGGTCGGTCAGTGCCGGTGCCGTGCGGCCGCGCTGCCGGCGCTCCGCAGAGCAGCGGGCAGAGCCGCGGGGCTCGGGGCGCCGGGGCACAATAAAGCCCGGAGGGCCGGAGCCCGGCGCCCCCCGTCCTCGCCCGAGCCGCCCGCGGCCACACGGGGCCGGGCCCGCCCCGCGGGTGCCCGCGGTCCGTTCCCGAGCAGCGCCCGACACCGCCGGGGCTCCCGGGCCCGGCCCGACATCACACACGGGGCTGGGGGGTCCGGGGCTCCGCAGCAGCGGGGGAGCCGGGTGTTTCCCGGGCCCGAGAGCGGAGCCTGGAGCTGCGTTCCCGGGGCCGGGAAAGGCGCTGGGGCAGAGACTCAGTGCGGGGAGTTTGGGCTCGGAAACAGAGAGCCGGGCGGCTGCTTGGGGGGCCAAACCCAGGGGCTGAGATGAGGTGAGATGCCGGGGGAGCTCCCCATGCCCAGGGACCCCCGGTGTAGCTGTGGTGTCTCCTCCACAAACCCCGCTTTTACAGGGACTGCTCATACGCACCCCAGGCTGTGGGCCAGTGTGCCAGGGCTGCTGGCAGGTGTGCCAAGGGCCCTCTGCAGCTTCTCCATGGCCACAGCTGTGGCTGGCAGCTAGGGCCAGTAGCCCGGGCTCCTCCTGCAGCCCCTCTGCAGTAGGTTTGGAGGCAGGACAGGAGCCCCTCTTGTTGGAGACAGGACTGGGTGTACACGTGGTGTGTAGAGCCCATACGGCCGTGGCTGTTTCATGGTTTGAGCAGGGGTTCATGCCACGGATACAATCAGGAGCTTCCAGGGACCCCCAGCCCCACAGGCTGAGCTGCAGCTGCTGCCCCCAAGGAGAGGACCCCAGAGCGTCAGTGCTGCAACCCCCTAGGAAACTCACCAGGTTCCAGCTGGGCACTCACAGGGGATCCCGCACCAGGGGAGAGGGAAACAGAGCACTGACCCATGGCTGAAAAGGAACAAGGGAAATCCTTGTTCATGGGCATGAGGTGTCCCAGCCCCATTGGGGCACCCCAAACTGGGGTTCGCCCACAGTGCTTGCCTGGACTCCCCTGGAGCCCGTCGTGCCAGAGTCACTGCTCTGTGACATCAGCAGTGCTGGGAGGGTTTCAAAGCCACGCCAGAGGGGCTGGGATGCTGGCAGTACCTCGGCTGTCGGGGTGCCCTTTATCCCTCAGGGACAGCGCGCAGCTCCCACAGAGCAGAGTCCTCGTGCCCAGGGCCGGGCTGTCCTCCGCTTTGCGTCACCGCAGGGTGAACATCGGCCACGTCTCCAGCGAAACTCCACCGCCTCGTCGCGCTGCGGTGCGGAGCGGGCACTGGCACAGAGGGGCACAGTCAATGCGCTGTCGTATGATAAAGATAAAATACTGCGTTAACCCAAAGGAAACTAAAATACATTAAATTACACCCTCAGTCTCATCAGAAACTCCACCACCCATTGCTCTCAGTGTAGTTTTTAGCAGTTCATTGTATCTTTCCATTTTCCCGGAGGCTGATGCATGACAGGGGATGTGACACACCCACTCAGTGCCAGGTTCTTTGGCCCAAGTGTCTATGAGGTGGTTGTGGCAATGAGCCCCGCTGTCTGACTCTGTTCCCTCTGGGGTGCCATGCCACCACAGGACTTGTTTCTTGAGGCCCAGGGACAGTGTTCCAGGCAGCAGCATGGGTCACAGGATATGCTTCCAGCCATCCAGTCATTGCTTCCACCATTATGAGTATGTGTCGCTTGCGTTGGCGCGTTTGTGGGAGTGTGATGTAATCGATCTGCCAGACCACCCCATACTTTTATTTTAACCATCGGCCTCCGTATCGGAAAGGTTTCAACTGCTTGGCTTGCTTGATCGCAGCATGTCTCACACTCATGGATAACCTGTGCAGTAGTGTCCATGTTTAGGTCCACCCCTCAATCACCAGCCCATCTGTATGTGGCATCCCTTTCTTGATGGCCTGAGGCATCATGGGCCCACTGAGCTAAAAATTTTTCACCCTTATGTTGCCAGTCCAGATCCATCTGAGCAACTTCAGTCCTGTCAGCCTGATCCACCTGTTGGTTGTTCTGGTGTTCTTCAGTTGCCCAACTTTTGGGTACATGAGCATCTACATGACGTACCTTCACGAACAGCTTCTCTACCCCTGCAGCAGTGTCTTGCCACAATGGGGCAGCCCAGACAGGCTTGCCTCTGCGCTGCCAGCTGCTCTGCTTTCACTGCTGTAGCCACCCCACAGGGCATTTGCCACCATCCATGTCAGTATAGGGATAGAGCATTGGCCACTTTTCTTGCTCAGCATGTCTAAGGCCAGTTGGATGGCTTTCACCTCTGCAGACTGACTCCATCCACCTTCTCCTTCAGCAGCTTCTGCAACTCATTGCGTAGGACTCCACACAGCAGCTTTCCACCTTCGATGTTTCCCTGCAATGCAGCAAGACCCATTAATGAACAGGGCACATCGCTTTTCACCCTCTGATAGTTCATTATACGGTGGGACCTCTTCAGCATGTGGCACCTCCTTTTCTGGTGACACTTGAAAATCTTTGCCTTCTGGCCAGTTTGTGATCGCTTCCAAAATTGCTGGGTGACTGGGGCCTCCTGTTTGACCCCTTTATGTGATCAGTGCAGCCCACTTACTCCACGCAGCATCAGTTGCATGATGTGTGGAGGAGACCCTCCTGTTGCTCACCAGCCCAGGCTGCAGCTCCAAGGACATGGTTACATCTTCCACAACCAGGAGGAAATGGCCCACCTTTTGTAGGCAGGGTCTAAACCTTAATTAGGAAATCAATTCAATTCAACCCAGCTGGGCAATCTGGGCAATAGCCACGGTTGCAATAGCCATACCCTCCCTTTGAACATCCAGCCCAGCACCGGCAGTCGGGGTGCCAGGAGCAGCTGTGCTCCAGTACCAACCACTTCTGAAGCAGCCCGGACTCCTTCGTATGCTGCCAATGTCTCCTTTTCAGTTGGAGTGTAGCAGGCTTTGGATCTTCTGTATCCTCGACTCTAAAACCCAAGGGGTTGACCTCAAGTCTGCCGTGGTGCTTTCTGCCAGAGGCTCCAGGTCGGGCCTTTCTCCCGGCTGTGGTGTAGAGCACGTTTTTAACATCTTGTCCTGCCCGGACTGTTGAAGGGGGAATGAGTTTTGCTGATCACCCCTTGGCTCTCCAGTTGGCGGATTTTGTAAAAATCTACTCACCTTTTGTAAAAATGAGCTAGAAGTCCCTTCAAGAGGGTCAGAAATGGGGTCAGCCCTTCTATACTGTCTGGTGAGCTGCCCGCTGGAAACAGGAGTGGCATTTTTCCTGGAAGGATCCCCTTCTGTGATTGTTTTATCTTGTGAGTCCTGTACCCATGTCTTTAGGGTCACGGTAGGTTTTCCATCCCACTTCTCCATGTCCTCTCCATGGTTATGCAGGTAAAACCAGAGGTTACCCCATGGTGTGTACCCCTATATTCTCTGTCTTGATCAGGGGAACGCTTACTTCTAGCAGCTGAGATATGGGTCCGTGCAGGTGGAAAGTGGGACATATCCTCTTTGAATTGCTGGAAGTCCTGGGACAGTTTCTCCGCAGCCGCAATGCAGGCCTGTAGGGAGGAAGAGAGACTTCCCTCGTATTGCCAGAGTTGACCAGCCATTCCTGCACCTTTGGTTCCTCGCCTTCTCTCCAGGACATTACTGCCAACAAGCTGGAATACGACACTGGTGCACTCCGTAGAAACTTCCGCCGCATGGACTGATTCCATAGGACTTCATCTGGATCTGTGGGTAACTGCTCGTTATTCAGATGGTTGTAAATCACCTCCAGCACGGCTAACTCCTCGGGTACTGGATACCTCTTTCCATGGTGGTTCACTTGCCTGGGTGACATGTAATATCATCCTTGAAGGGGTACCTTTCCCTCATGCTTGACAGGAGTTGCCTCCAGAGGCTGAGAATTCTTGGGTTTTTTTCAATCGCCTTGTTGATGTCCAGTTCCCTGGACAAGGATCCCAGCTGCCAAGCTTCCCTACCCTCTAATTCCAGGCCATTGGCTCCATTATCTCAGCATCAGAGCAGCCAGGTGACGATGTTCTCATTTGGAAAGTGGCTGAAATCCTTCCACATATCTCATGGCTCACCCAGGGACAGGGGTCGGATGGTTACCGTCTCATGTGTGGGCTCTGCCTCCTCCTCCTCCTGTTCTCGTGGTGGCCCTGGTTCATCTTCATCCCTCACTAAGTGAGCTGATTTCTTTGTGCACCACTCTTGTACGGGGGCAACTGGCACTGCAATGGGTGGGTTCTGCCATCAGACCCAGGGACCTCCTCTCCCCTTTGAGGGTGCTGAGCAGTGTCAGACAAGGCAGCTCGGCAGGCATGGGCCAGGCCCCAGCACACCACACTGATCTGGGTCTCCCAGGGATTGCCAGGGTGGCAGCACGCTTTTCCCAAACATTCTGTTAGTTTTTCAGGATTCTGCACTTGTTCAGAGGTGAAGTTCCGGAACGCTGGAGGTACCAACCATCTTGGGCATTTGCCCATGCTCTCCCACACACCCTGCCACTCATAACTATCCAGCGTTGGGGCGGATCTCGGTGTGATATTTTTAAATAGTTGTTTAACTATTTAACTATTTATGACAGAGCTGGCGGATGTCATTGCCAAACCCCTGTCCATTATCTTTGGGCAGTCTTGGCTCACTGGGGAAGTTCCGCTGGACTGGAGGCTGGTGGGTGTTACCCCCATTTACAAAAAAGGGCGGAAGGAGGATCCGGGGAACTACAGGCCTGTCAGCTTGACCTCGGTGATGGGCAAAGTCATGGAACAGGTTATCTTGAGTGCTATTAATGAGCACATACAGGTTAGCCGGGTGATCAGGCCCAGTCAACATGGGTTTATGAAAGGCAGGTCTTGCCAATCAAACCTGATCACCTTCTATGATGGGGTGACCCGCCTGGTTGACGAGGGAAGGGCTGTGGATGTAGTTTTCCTAGACCTCAGTAAAGCCTTTGATACAGTTTCTCATAGTGTTCTGGTTGCAAAACTGGTAACTGCTGGCCTGGACAGGCACACCCTCCTTTGGGTTAAAAACTGGCTGGATGGCCGGGCCCAAAGAGTGGTGGTAAATGGGGCTAAATCCGGCTGGAGGCCGGTCACCAGTGGGGTTCCCCAGAGCTCAGTGCTGGGTCCAGTTCTGTTTAACATCTTTATCAATGACCTGGATGAGGGAATTGAATGTACCCTCAGTAAGTTTGCGGACGACACCAAGCTGGGAGGCTGTGTCGATCTGCTCGAGGGTAGGGAGGCCCTTCAGAAGGATTTGAACAGACTGGATCGTTGGGCTGAGGCCAATGGCATGAGCTTTAATAAGGCCAAGTGCAGAGTCCTTCACTTGGAGTGTAAAAACCCCAAGCATCGCTACAGGCTCGGGGAAGAGTGGCTGGAGAGCTGCCTGGCGGAGAAGGACCTGGGGGTGTTGGTTGACTACTGGCTTGATATGAGCCAGCAGTGTGCCCAGGTGGCCAAAAAGGCCAATGGGATACTGGCGTGTATCAAGAATAGTGTGACCAGCAGGAGCAGGGAAGTGATCCTGCCCCTGTACTCGGCACTGGTGAGGCCGCACCTGGAATATTGTGCCCAGTTTTGGGCCCCTCGCTTTAAGAGAGATATTGAGCTCCTGGAGCGAGTCCAAAGAAGGGCGACTAAACTGGTCAAGGGTCTGGAAAATAAAACTTATGAGGAGCGGCTGAGGGAGTTGGGGCTGTTTAGCCTGGAGAAGAGGAGGCTGAGGGGAGACCTGATTACAGCCTACAAATACTTGAGAAAAGATGGTGGGGAGGTGGGGGAAGGGCTCTTTACATTAGTGATGGGTGATAGAACAAGAGGAAATGGGTATAAGCTTAGTCAGGGGAGATTCAGGTTGGATGTTAGGAAGTATTTCTTCTCTGAAAGGGTTGTCAGCCACTGGAATAGGCTGCCCAGCGAGGTGGTTGAGTCCCCATCCCTGGATGTGTTTAAGAATAGGGTGGATGATCTACTTAGCAAAATGGTTTAATGGGGATTAGGGATGGTTGGACTCGATGATCTCTAAGGTCTTTTCCAACCTAGAAATCTATGAAACCCCAAACAAGACCTGAAATACCTTCGGCAGACAGAGCATTAACACCATGCTGGCTAGGACACTCCTAGAGTATTGAAAACCCTCAAAGACCATCGTAATTAGCCTGAAGGAGAAGGGCAATGGCTTTAAACTGAAAGAGGGGAGATTTCCATTAGATCTAAGGAAGAAATTCTTCCCTCTGAGGGTGGTGAGGCACTGGAACAGGTTGCCCAGAGAAGCTGTGGTTGCCCCATCCCTGGAAGTGTTCAAGGCCAGGTTGGATGAGGCTTTGAGCAACCTGGTGTAGTGGAGGGTGTCCCTGCCCATGGCAGGGGGGTTGGAACTGGATGATCTTTGAGGTCCCTTCCAACCCAAATCATTCCATGATTCTAAGAACCGGGGGAAGGGACCCTCCCCTGCTTTTCCCAAAGACTGGGCGCGGTTACCGGCAAATTCCGGGAGGTGGCGCCGGAGTTGCGGGTCTGACGCCACTGCCACGTAACACCGTCTAACATCGACTTACGATGCCGTAACAGCACAAGGAGAGCCCGGACCCCTCTCCCACGGTGATGAACAGTGAATCCATAGGGCACGTAAACATCTATATAGCACAGCCATGCGAGCAACCGGAACAACACTATGACCAATTAACTCATACAATAAAGACGTAGAATGAATTTGGTTTCCAACACGCTCTAGTCAGTAGTCAGATTTTGTTGTTAGCCCAACCCTTCGTGCCCCACGTTGGGCACCAAAAAGGACTGTCGTGGTTGAGCCCAGCGGCAGCTCAGCAGCCACCACGCGGCTGCTCGCTCACTCCTCCTCCTCGGTGGGATGGGAGGAGAAAATTGGAAGAAAAAGAGTAAAACAAATGGGTGGGGATAATGGCCAATACAACACCCTTACTAAGAATGGTCTGGGAAGAGGTAAAAGGAAGTTGATGCAGGTATTAGAAACAGATTGTTAACTTTCCAAAGCTGCAGACATCAAATGAAAAAAGTATCACAAACCCTGGGAGATCAAAGATTATATACAAGAAAAAACAATTAGACAGAAAAGAACTTGAGAAGGAAAAGAATTCAAACACGTGTTTTCAAGCATTTGTTTCCAACATGTTGCATCTTCAAACACATCGAGAGAAGGCATGTTGCTGGAGATCTGTAGGGCTGTGGCTTGTAGGCTATCCAGGAGACATTCAGAAGATAAGGCCACAGCAGAGAAGCTAAATTAATCCCTCATATCAGGACTGAATGACTAAGAACTTGGTAGACCTTCCATTTCAGGGCAGTTTCTTGCAAGAAGCTGCATGAACTGCAAGACCTATGACCGGAGTTACAAAATGGATGTAGTAACAAATTCTAAGAGACATTAGGTGTGAGATAGCTGGATTAATAATGCCGTTTTTCTAATACCACCCTTAAAGTTATCTTTGCACCTCAGGACTAGAACGTGACAGATCTAATGTGAACAAAAAATGAAAAATAAAAAAGTTCTAGAGGAGATCTGCGAACTTCAGGCCTGCTGTCCTGACCACACAGTCACAGAATCATTTAGGTTGGAAGTGACCTTTTCAGATCACCTAGTCCAACTTCCTTGCTCCAGTGGCGTCAGCTACAGCAGGTTGCCCAGACCCGTGCACGGACAGGTTTTGAATATCTCCTAGGATGAAGACTCTACAACCTCATGCGTTAGGAATTATTCAGAAGGGGAACGAACAAAAATCAGAGGTGTTTTGTCTGCCGCATGGTTTTATAAGTCCATGATTCGCCTCTACCTTCAGTGGTGCGTGCAGTTCTACTACCCCTATTTCCAAAAGCATATAGGAAAAGGTTTGGAGAAGGGAAGCAGAAAATGACGGTGTAGACTAGAGTTCTGCAGTATGGAAAGGAGATGACTAAGAAGAGACCATGTCAGAGTTATATAAAGCCCTGAGTGTCATGGAGATCTTGGCTAGGCCTTGGCTGCTTACTGTCTCTTTCAGGGAACATCAGCTGAAGCTAATAGGAGGACGTGGTGGTGAAAGCTAGGGACGGTTGGGTATCTTTGGTGCAGAGCTGGTAATTACTATTAAAATTAAAATTACACAAGAAGAAAGAAGGGTAGGAGCAAGTGGCAGATAATTGACCCTTTGGGGAGCCTACAGAGAAAGGATGTTGGCACAGAGCTAAAAGTAATTTGCTGAACAGAGAAACAGTTGTTAGATAACTAGAAACAAAAGCGTAATGAGAAGAGGCAGGGATGCACAGAGACGGAGCTAGAGAGGGGAGCCGGGAGGAACAGGAGATGCGAGTCCTTAAGTGCTGCACTCATATCAAAGGCCGCTTTTATCATGAGGAAACGCAGCCAAAATAGAAAACAAACAAAAGCCCAAACAAAGCAGAAAGTACTCCAGTTGGCTCATCTGGCAAATAGTCCGTTTCTTTGAAGCGGGTGTTCCGGGTAGGCTGGGAGAGGCGGCTCCTGAAGGGAGCAGCGATCTCTCCGATGGTCGAGCATGGTCCCCGAGTCATCTAAATATGACGCAGACCCTGTTCCTGCATCACCTGCTCCCAGCTCACCTGCTCCCTCTTTCCCTAATGGGCTTGACCCCAGCGTACGGGATCATTCCAAGCTGTGGTTTCCACCACTGCCATATTGCACCCGGCGGAGATGAGGGATGTGGAGGTCTGGGCATGCGCTTGTGTGACTTGGGATGCTTGAGAAATCAGGAATACAGGAGTGCTGGTAGACTTGGGATAAAAACATTAGTGTGAGGTGTTTTAAAAGCATCACTGGAAGCGATAATCTTACTCCTGGGCATCAGCACTTTCTGCAGTAAGTGGTGGAGAATAAGTTACTTTAAATACAGTGTAGGGCTGTTCAAGTTCCTCGTTTCATTAGTTGTTACACATCCAGGTTCATTTTGCGCCTTAATGTTGTTCCATTGTAGCTATATTGTAACAGCATTCCATGCTTACTTCCTTAGGCTTTTTCTCCAGAGACAAGAGCTTTTCTGTATCCTCATTGTAGCATAGTTCTATCAGCAAAAAGATTCTCTACACGTCAGCAAGACTACTGTTACCTTATAATTTCACTTTCCCCCTCCCCTTCATTTTAGAACCATTTAGTTTTCACAGAATCACAGAACCACAGAATGGGTTGGGTTGGAAGGGACCTCAAAGATCAGCCAGTTCCAACCCCCCTGCCGTGGGCAGGGACACCCTCCACTACACCAGGTTGCCCAAAGCCCCATCCAACCTGGCCTGGAACACTTCCAGGGATGGGGCAGCCAAAACTTCTCTGGGCAACCTGCTCCAGTGCCTCACCACCCTCAATAAGAGAGAAAAAGGTGCATGCTCATTTTAACAGGGAACAAAGTTTCAACAAAATGCAGTTGTCATTTTTCAAATGTAAGGTTGTTCATTTAAGAACTGCAGACAACTTCCTGCTAAGAATACATCCTTCAATTCTCATGTTTTTAAACGGGAGGTAAAGTTTAATTCAGATCTGTATCTATTACACACTTTTCCTAGTGTTTTCTCTCTCTTTTTTTGAACCGCCATGAAAAAACTTGGTTTATTTCTCTTAACGCTGGTAAAAAATCCAAACCCACACATCACCAAAAAAACTTCCAACAGTGAGTGTGGTGCCCTTATTTGGGGTTTCTGCCTTGCAATGACTGAACTGGCGCACAGCTTCAGGTTTCTAGTTGGTGGGTGCTGGTGGTGACCGGGCTATCGGCGGCCCTTTTGGCTTGTGCCGGAGGAAGCGGCGCTGCCTTTCAATCTTGGACGGGTGCCACGTGCCACTGCGGCCTCCGCAAGCCTCACACCCTCCCAAGTCGCAGAATGGACCTTGTCCCAGGGGGGCAGGGGCACCCCAGGGCAGAGCTGCTCACCAGCCTCCCCCACCGCAGGATTTGTTTCTGTCTTGAGGAATGTCATGTCTTTCCACTTCCACAATGAGGTGTAAAACTCTCTGGAAGTGCTTTCCCGAAACGAGAAATCTCTCCAACACAGAGCTGAAGGGAGATGGCTCCGAAACCTTTGTGAGACTTTCAGAAAAAGGAAATCTATTGTCCGTCTGTCCGTCCCAATGTCTGACAGGTAATAGCAGGGTCTCTAGGTGCTGCCTCGACATTGGGAACATGGTATTTAGCACTTGATGCCAGGGACTACGGATGCAGCTTCTGCCTCCAACCAGTGCAACGCTTGGGGTGCCAGCACCCTGCCAACGTCAGCCCATCCCTGCTGGGACTCACACCGCTCTTCCGTGGCCTTCGTGCCATTTCGAAGGCCTGTTGCACATTTTCTAAGGCTAAATAATAGCGAGCGTCCTATTGCCCAGCCTCCCACCTCAGAAGGCTGCTGTGAAAGGAAGCTGGACCCTGAAAAAAAGGTCCACTGCATTTTAAAAATTAACTTCAGCCTGAGGGTTTCCCTTCACGCTTGCACACAGCAGAGCTGAAGGGAAACGGTCAGTGCCAATGACCCAACACCCCCACCATGCACGTTTGGAAAGAGGTTATTCCGGACTAGCTCCCCAGGTGGATGCATTATGTGCATCTCAGTCAGCATCTTCCAGTTTAGTTTTCACCCTGGAGGAAGCTGGTTTGCATCCTCTGAGCCCACTCGGTGATGTGAACCAAACCAACAGCACGGGGCAAGGGGGGACGGGTGGGAGAGTCACTTCAAAACCGCGCTGGAGATGTGAAATGAGACACTGGGCACAGTGCTGGTCTTTGTGTGGGGCCTCCAACCTGCCCGTGGTGGGTCTGGAGGGCGTAAAAGCAGATTTGGAGACTTCGCCAGCCGTGTTCCTCCCGACGGAGCACTTCCCGGTAAATACACTTGTTGCACCAGGTGAGAGACACTTTAAAACGGATTCAGTGGAGCGTACATGTGTGAATTCCATCGCTTCGCTCCGTGCGGAGGAGTCACCGCCTCCCCTCCTTTCGCCGGAGGGATCCCCCAGCGCTCCCACCAGCACGAAAACCAGCTGCGAGGAGGATCCGGGGCCGTGGGAGCCTGCCCGCCTCCTCTGCCGCTGCCGAACCGGCAGCTTTCACAGAATCACAGAATCCCAGAACGTCAGGGATTGGAAGGGACCTCAAAGCATCATCTAGTCCAATCCCCCTGCCGCAGCAGGACCACCTACATCAGGTCACACCAGAACGCGTCCAGGCGGGTTTAGAACATCTCCAGAGAAGGAGACTCCACAACCTCTCCGGGCAGCCTGTTCCAGTGTTCTGTTCCCCTTACTGGGAAGAAGTTCTTCTTCATGTTTAAGCGGAACCTCCTATGTTCCAGCTTAGATCCATTTCCCCTTGTCTTATCGTTGGACGCCACTGAGAAGAGCCTCGGCGGGAGCGGGGACCTCCGGCAGCGCTGACCCCGCGGGACCCCCGCAGCCCGGGCGCCGACGGCTCCGCTCCCGGCACCCGCCATCCCCTGGAGCGGCCGGGGCGGGGGCTGGGGGGGCGGATGGCGGGGAGGGGGATGGCGGAGCCCCCGGCTCGGCCCCCGCGGGGCGGAGGCAGGTGCGGGGGGCGGTGGCGGAGCCCGGCCGGGAGCTGCCCCCCCCCGCGGGGGCGCGGCGCCGCCCCGCACCTGGGCCCGCCCCGCGGAGGAGGGGGGGTCCGAGGCCGCGGTGCCGCGCCGCGCCGTGCCGTGCCGTGCCGGGGCGGCGGCGGGAGCATGCCCCGGGGCGGCGGCGGCGGCGGGGGCCGGGCGCCGTGAGCGGCGCCATGCGGGGCTGGCTGCTGGCGCGGCTGCGGCGGCGGCGGCGGCTGCTGCGGCTGCTGGTGGCCCTGGGCGCGCTGGCCCTGGGGCTCTGGGCCGTTTACCTGGAGCTGGTGGCGACCGGCGGCGGCGGCGGGGCTCCCCCAGACCGCGGTGAGTTGCCCCGCGGGGCGGCAGGGAAGAGGGGCGGGGGGGGATACGGGGCAGGGAGGGTCCCGTCCGGTTTCTCGCAGGCCGGCCCGCTCCTCGGCTCTCCCGGTGGTCCCGTCCCGCTCGGTCCTGTTTCCAGGCCGGCCGGGGTTGCGGGGGGGTGAGCGCAGCGGCGGGAGCTGCTTCCCGGGGAGCCCTCCGGGACGGCGGTGGGTTTTGTCTCCCGGGAAGGAGACGGGTGTTGGTGGGGGGGGGTGGGTTTCACTTTTCTGCCTTTGGCCCGTCGGCTCTCGCCCTCCTTTCCGCCAGGAGAGCTGTCAAAATGTGATCTTGCTGGAAGTGCAGAGCCCGGAATCACGGCGTCGAGGTGGCTCTTGTTCTCGGTGCTCCGGTGCTAACCTGGAAGGCGGCAAAGATGCTTTGGATATTGCTTTGATGAGAGGTGAAGTGTATGCAAAGGCAGAGGGAATGCGTACCCTGGAGATGCGCGCCGCTCGCCTGCTAGCAGGTTCATTTTGGGCAAACTCTTGAGGAGTGCAGCAGAACTGATAGTAAGTGCAGTGAGCAGGTTGTTGTTTTTTTTTTCCCCCTGAAGTAGAAGGAAACAGTTATTTCTATCAGTGTCATGTGGGGTTTTGTGCTTCGCTTCTTTTGTTACAAGAAAGTTTTGAATGGCCCAAGGTTTTGTAAAAGCCTATGATGGTGTTGCTGCTGTTCTTGAAAATAATATCAGTGCTCGGTGCCAATCTAATTTGGTAGTAGTTTTTCAAATACGTGTGAGCATTTAACTGTTAATACTTTTCAGCATCTTGGTCCTGTCATTACACAGTATAAAACCTCTGATTCTTGCTCCCATGAGTTAGGCTCTTGAAGCTTTCGGAGCTCCATGAACATTTACTCCCACAAAGTCCATTACAGGACTTCAGCGTGTCCGTTTGTTCCGTATTATATGTGACCGTAAGGCTAAACCCACATATTTATTGTTCTGACAGTGTAAGAGATCTGATTTCTTTGGCTAGGATAAATCCTCTAGTTATAATCTGCTTTTTGTGCCTGGTGGAATTAGTTGGGAGGCGAGAAGATGGGTTGCACTATGAGTCTACTTTGTGTTGCATCTTTCACGCAATCTTGCTGTACACCACTTTGCCAATACCCTCCGAAGATCTTTAGAGAAGACCTTAGAGGTATGTAGAGGACTTGTGTGGTGCAGCAAGGGAGAAAAAAAAACAAAACAAAACCACACTTGGAGACATTTAAAACAGTGGTTATAAGGAGAGAGGGGCTGAGTCAGGTGTTTGGAGCTGACGATCCTCTCCCTGCCAGCAATGCAGAGGGAGAGGGAGGGGATGGGAGAAACGGAGAGCACGAGGGCAGAAGAGATGTGCAGAAGCAAGCAACTTTTCTTTTGAATTGGGTTCTTCCTCTTTGCTTTTAGACAGAGTTATTTTTACATCTCTGTTATAAAAGTCATTCTGTTTCAAGACTGAGGCTGGAAACAGTGACATGACTACAGTCACTCCCAGCTAAAACAGAAGATGAGGAAAATAATTGCATTATATTAAAGTTCAATTATATAAAAGTCCAGATTTTCCCCAGTCCACCAGAGACATTGCCGCTCGGTGCACGGCATCATGTTTTCCCGGCCTCGCGGCGAGGGTGCTGGAACCTGCTAACAGGAGGAAGGTTAATCTGTGACCCTCCCCACCCTTCCTTTTGCCCCAGTAGCTCTAAGAGCGTGTTTTGTTTTAAGAGAAATCAGAAGTCGGTGCGAAAGATAAATAGTATTTGTTTCCTTTTGGCCGTTAGGACCAAGTAATGTTTTCTTCTCTGAGGACTGGGGCGGCTGCGTTTGTGACTCCACATGGTGACTCTTTCCTGAGATCCCAGAGAGCTGCTGTCGGAGGCAGTGACTCTCAGAGCAATTAATACTTTTTCCCCTCTCTCTTCTGCATTGTTTTCCGTCACATGTCCCACGTGGGAACCCTACTGTAAGTCACGCTTGGGACCAGCTGAGAGCTTCCACCTCGACTTCTCTGATGCAACAGCCTCCTCAGTTATTGCTGATCACACACAAAGGCTGTTCACTGGGTAATTTTTCTGGGCAAAAGCCTAAGAGTCTCCCTCCACTGGGGCTGAAAAGCCAAAGAGCTACTGAGGTTGGAAGGAGGCCTACCGGAGATCACTGTTTCCATCTCCCATGTCCATAACAGAGCTTTCTTCTTACCTCCCTAAAAGACATTCCAGAACAGCCTGTGTATGGAAGATCAAGTATGTTTTCTCTTTCCAGAGATGTGAGCCCTGCTCTTGCAAGGCTGTAAGGAGTCACAGGAAATATTCCCTTTCCTTTCAGCCGTGTGTGGGATGGAGCACGAGCCACTGATGGTCCCCATGCCGCCCCTGCTCCTGGGTCCGTGCCTTACAGCAAGTCTTCAGGCATGGTGGATCCTCTCCAGCTTTATGCTCCTCTCCTCCTCTTTCCCCCACCAGATCAGTGCGTGGTGGAGGTGACAAATGTCAGACGGCCTGAGTGTGGGTGTTTGAGTAAGTGATGCTTAAAAATTGAGGCCCTGACCGTCCTCCCTCGATGTATCTGCAGCTCTACTATACAACACAGTTAAACATATAAATAAGTTTGGAGGGAAATGCCATAATCATCGGTACCCGTTGGCTTCCTGGCACTGCGTCACCATGTGCTGGGAGAGGCTCTGGCCGTGAGGTTCACCTTGTTGTACCGTTGAAGTCAAAGGTTGAGGGACCAGCCTGAGGTGCAGAATTTGTGCTCGGTACACCCCGTGGGCACTGTGGGATTCACGTGTGCTTGAGTTGATCTGGGCTCTCTTCTAGCTGTCGGGAGGTTTGGGTTGGGCTGGACAGGGATGGATGGTAGTATGGGCTCTCATGAGTGACAGCTTTCCTTTGAAGGCGATGCTGAAATGAGCACTCAGTCTGGTAAAAAAAATTCCTTTTTTTTTTTTCTTGTGATGTAACTGCATCAAGGTATTCCTACTGTCGTGGTTTTAGGCTGATCCAGCAACTAAAACTCACACAGTCTCTCCTTCTCCAATAAAGTAGAGAGGAGAGAAAAAAAAAAAACAAAAGGACTGAGGGTTGAGGCAAGAACAGAGGGAGCACCCACCAACCATGGTCCTGGGCAAAACAGGCAGCGCTTTTCTCAAAGCAAAACAGTTTATTAATGATTACTTAGAAGGACAAAGGGAAATAAAAACCGATTACTTGAGAGGACAGAAAGAAACAAAACCAGATCTTAAAACCGACACCTTCCCCTCCCCACCTTCCTTTTCCTCCCGGCTCTACCTCCTCCCCCCAGCAGCACAGGGGGCAGGGACTGGGGGAGTGCAGGTCAGTTCATTCCGTGCTGTTACTGCTGCTTCTTTCTTAAAGGAGAAGGAGTCCTTACACCCTTTTCCCCTGCTCCAATGGATCCCCTACCCACGAGGAAAAATCCACAAATTTCTCCAACGTGAGTCCAGCCCACTGGAAACAATCCTTCCCCACAGATTGCTCCGGTGTGGGCTATACCACAGTCTCGGGTACTTAGGGAGCTGTAGCCACTCGCTCCGGCGTGGGTCGTCACGAAGACTCCAGATGCCTTTCTGCCTTGCCGTGCCCCCAACACGACCATCCTCGCTCGGGCTCAGGCATCTTCTCCCCACGGGCTGCGAGTGGGTCGCTGCTCCACCGAGGCCGTCCTGGTTGCAGGGGGGCCGCCTGCTATCTCACCACCAGCCGCAGGGGAAACTCGGCTCCGGCACACCTCCTCCCGCTCCATCCTCACTGACCTGCTGTCGATGCAGCTGTTTCTCTCAGATCTCAGTCCTCTCTGGGTGAACTCAGCCCAGTGGGCACCCTGGGAGTGGGGTGCCCCCGAGTTCCCCAGCTGGCTCTGCCGCCGCCATTCTCCGTGGGCGGCGCCGGCCCGACGCAGGCAGCCGCCCGGCCGGGAGCCAGGGAGCGGGGGCAGTGCCCTCCTCCCTTCTCTGGTCGATCCTGGGCGAAGCACCTTTTCCGGTTCCCTTGTCCTGACTTAAATAGGGCAATTCGCAGAGGCGCCCTATTGGCTCAACCCCGAGGGGGATGGCAGTCTGATCCGGTGGCCAGAACTAAGCCTAACCCGGATCCAAAACCGGGGAGGTCGCAGGGAGCAAAATCCCTCTCCTGCCACCAGAACCACCCCCCCCTCCACATCAAACCATGACACCTACATATTCTTCCCAGAGAGCCTTGTTGGCAGGACTCTTGTCTCTCAGGGGCAGGAGGATGTTCCTGTTCCTGTTGTTGTGGGACTTGCCTTTTTTTTTTTAAATTATTTTTTTTTAATTGAGCATATTTGGCTGGTCTGCTGCCCCACAGGTATTTATAGGAATCTTAAACATGTTTACAGCTGAGTGGAGAAAAACAAGCGGACTGGTGTGAGCTGAAGATGGGCACAACTCTCCTCACGTGAAACATGGCCTGTTGTCATCCAAAACAAGTTGTAACAGGCAGGACACTACCTCCCTGCCAAGAAACGCGAGGAGCTGGAGACAGTCTGTTTACTCCTGCTGCTGACAGGCGCTAACCTTTGTGGAGAGGGCTCTCCAGCAGAAACGTTTTTCTCATCTTTACTAGCTGCTGCACAGCACACTTTGCTCCCGCAGGTGAATGCTGGAGATGGGGAAACTTTCTTATTCCGAGGGTGAATGAGGGTGTTGGGGAAGGAGAAAATGCCAGTGAAGCAGAGAGCAGCCAAGTCTGGAGAGCGAGTCCCGCACCCCACCTTTACTGCCGGAACACTGTTGGCTTGGCGGCATGGTTGGGAAGAGCAGGGACAGGTCTTCTTCAGGGAAGACCCTCACCCCAAGACGCTGCCTCTTCCCGCAGCTGCTGCAATGCTCCATTTCGATGAAAAATGCCCATTTTCCCTGCCCATGGCAGGGGGGTTGGAACTAGATGGCCTTTGAGGTCCCTTCCAACCCAAACCATTCCATGATTCTGTGAAAAGACTGGTGGGACCTCCGCTGCTCCCTCTGTTTTCCTCTGCTGTGCCTGTCAGCGCCTCGTCTCACCTGCCCGTGCAGGAAGGTGTGATCCCAAGGGAGCAAGGCTGGCATTGGCAAGCCGTGCTTGCGAGCAAGGAGGATGTGCAACGATCCCCCTTTGCTTTAAAACCTTGCGTCAACGCACTACAAGCAAATCCCGATCCCTGAAGAAAGTCGGAGGAGAGGTCATTCCCGGCCTTACTGGTCAGGCTTTGGTTTTTCTGCTGCAGTGACCATGGTATCTTGGGAGACTGTAAATCACTTGCCCTGATTTCCTTTGTTGCAGGTGTGAGCGACACACTGAGCCAGGCACAAGCAGGGTGTGCAGGATCAGATTAGATTTCTGGGAGGTGCAGCTTGCAGGAGCAAGGGATCGAGGTGCCCTTTAACCTGCCTCTCCTGGATGCTTCAACCTACCCCTGTTCCTCCTTTGTTGTTGCATAGAATCATAGAATCATAGAATCGTTAGGGCTGGAAGGGACCTTCAAAGGTCATCTAGTCCAACCCCCCTGCAAGGAACAGGGATATCTCCAACTAGATCAGGTTGCTCAGGGCCTCATCCAACCTGGCCTTGAATGTCTCCAGGGATGGAGCATCCACCACCTCTCTGGGCAACCTGTTCCAGTGTTCTACAACTCTTATGGTAAAAAATTTTTTCCTAATATCCAACCTGAATCTACCTCCCTCTATTTTAAAACCATTACCCCTTGTCCTATCACAACTGGCCCTCCTGAACAGCCTCTCCCCATCTTTCTTGTAGGCCCCCTTGAGGACCTGGAAGACCGCTATAAGGTCACCCCGGAGCCTCCTCTTCTCCAGGCTGAACAGCCCCAACTCTTTCAGCCTGTTCTCATAGGAAAGGTGCTCCAGCCCTCTTATCATCTTCGTGGCCCTCCTCTGGACCCTCTCCAACTGGTCCATGTCCTTCTTATGTTGGGGACTCCAGAACTGGACGCAATACTCCAAGTGAGGTCTCATGTAATGAGACCTATTTACGGCATGTAAATACCCGTATGAGAAGTGTTATCTTCTTCTCTTGGACTGTGACAAGTGGTTTCTTTCCCGCTCCTAGTGTCTCAGACTTTTCTAACTCAGCAGCGTGCAGTCCCACTCTTCTGAAGTGGGAAGTAGGAGGGGTTCAGAAGAAACAGCGGAGGTGCATGAACTGGGTATAAGCTTAGTCAGAGGAGATTCAGGTTGGATGTTAGGAAGTATTTCTTCTCTGAAAGGGTTGTCAGCCGCTGGAATAGGCTGCCCAGGGAGGTGGTTGAGTCCCCATCCCTGGATCTGTTTAAGAAAAGGGTGGATGAACTACTTAGGGATATGGTTTAATGGGGGATTAGGGACGGTTGGATTGGATGATCTCTATGGTCTTTTCCAACCTAGAAATCTATGAAATCTATGAAAAAATGTCCTTATGGCAAGACTTCCAGCTCCCCAGTACGTGCATCTTTAGCGTCCCTTTCCTTCCCCACAAAGTTGGTTTCTTACCCCTCGCCACCGTGGTGAGCTCTCTGATCCTCCAGGCAGCTACAAAACAGTGTGAGTTGCTTAAACACTGACCCAAGTGTTGGTGTGAACGGGCAGGGGGGGTGTGTTTTTACTGGAAAAGTGGCTGGCAGAAAGCTGAAGCTGCTTGTTTGATGTAGTGCATCGACTGCCTTCTCTAGCCTCCCTGCCCAGGCTCCCTCTGAAGCACCTCTGCGGACGGACGAGCACACCCACGCTCCTTCAGATGCACACGGGTTGACTTTTGCAGTTGCTCACACGCAAGGTGGCTTGCCCGTACACGCACAGTATCGCTCTTTCGCACAGCTCATCGCACCAAAGGTTACTGGGTGCCCATGGGGAGACGTTGGGCCGTGTGGCTCTCCAGTGGTGGCTGAAGTGTCTCCTTCTTCTCTGTGGAAACTGTTAACCCAGAGGAAAAGTTAGGCTAGGTATCACTCCCAAAGCATCTCATCCCAACTGAAAAAAAGTGTTGGCAGCAGGTGGACATCTATATCGTGAAGTTTGCTTGTGGTATTTCTGTGCTTTTTGAAGACACTAGTGAGACCTGCATTCATAGGGACCTGTGCCAAGCAACACCCTTCCCCAAAGCACATCATGGGCCACTATAGCTACGAGGAGAAGGATGGGCACTGCAGCTGGGGCAGACTTTTCCCATCCAGGTGGTCACCTCAGTCTCCCTGGAGGATGGTCAGAAGTGCTGTCACATCTTGCTCTTCACTGGTCAAGACACCCCACCTGGAATACTGCATTCGGCTCTGGAGTCCCCAACACAGGAAGGACATGGAGCTGCTGGAGTGAGTCGAGAGGAGGCCAGGAAGATGATCCAAAGGCTGGAGCACCTCTGCTATGGAGACAGGCTGAGAGAGTTGGGGCTGTTCAGCCTGGAGAAGAGAAGGCTCCGGGGTGATCTTATAGCAGCTTTCCAGTACTTAAAGGGGGCCTACAGGAAAGCTGGGGAGGGACTTTTTACAAGTGATAGGACAAGGGGTAATGGCTTTAAACGGAAAGAGAAGATATTTAGATGTGATCTAAGGAAGAAATTCTTCACTGTGAGAGTGGTGAGGCACTGGAACAGGTTGCCCAGAGAAGTTATGGCTGCCCCATCCCTGGAAGTGTTCAAGACCAGGTTGGATGAGGCTTTGAGCAACCTGGTGTAGTGGAGGGTGTCCCTGCCCATGGCAGGGGGGTTGGAACTAGATGATCTTCGAGGTCCCTTCCAACTCAAACCATTCTATGATTCTATGACTCTATGATTCAGCATGCCCAGGCCCATCTTCATGGCACAGACTGCTGTCACAGGAGAAGCCAGGGCCACCGAGAGCAGTTTCGATCATACTCAAGCTTGTGAGGTTCATTGACGGAGCAGCCGGGGGATGCCTGGACCTCATGCTCACTATGCCATACTTGTCCTGGTCCAGTGTCTCCTTTCACTGCTGCTGATGCATGTACTACGGGTAATTTGTGAACTTGGCTTTCTTCACCTCTTGACTTGAAGCCAGGTAGGCATTTGACTCTTAAATAACGTTTCTGTGGCGTGGCACCGAGTGCCTGGGTCCCCATGCATGGAGTGGGAGTTGCGAGTGTTTTCTTGGAACCCGGCCCACAGTTTGTCTGGCCCCAGAAGATCCCCCAAATTACTTTCAAAGATTACATGTTATCATTACAAATAAACTCCTGCACATCCCTTTGCGTACGCGTTACCCGTGGCAGATTTGTGCAGTGGTGGTGCCAGCACGACGCGTATGCTCGCACCACACCTTCCCGTCTCAAGTCAGACTGGATTAGGGTGACTCAGATCTCACGGAGCGGTGCCCTCCTGAGCGGCTCCTCCGTGCCGCGGGGTTGGCAGAGGAATGCCGTTGTCTTCTGGAGATGCGTTCCTGCGTGTGGGATAGTCACGTGAAGGCTCTGCCTTCTCTCACCTCTGAGTTCAGGCCGGTGCGAAGGAACAGTGGTGCTGGGAGGGATGATGGACATCATCTTTCATACGATGCTTTGGAATTACCAACGTCTGCAATGTGGTAAAAGGCAGGATGTTTTCCTGAAGACAGAGGTCATGGCAGTGATGATGGAGATCTTTCTCTAGCGCTTACAACAATAGCCTCAAGAATTGATGGGGTTATATATTTCGTTGTACTTTGAGTTTCCCGTTCCGATTTGTTCTTGCTGTGCGTCGGTGTTCCCTTTTCCAGTCACTTCCCAATTCAATTGCTTCTTTCAGGCTTGCAGTAATAGCTGAGAAGGGTTTTCCAGAAACGGAAATAAGCCGTCTTATTTAGATGTAGTGTGAGATTTAAGAAAGATCCATGTAATGCCTTGGGTGGAAATAGATGTGAACCTGGTCCTTAGATACTTATACTTTTCCTGATGTTAGAAATTCATAGTCTGTGTGTGTCATCAGCCAAACCAAAATAGACTGGGATCTGGACCAGAGCTCCTCTGTAGTGCTGTTTTCCTGAGAAGTCTTGCCCATGCCAAAGCACAAAGGCTTTGATATTCCTGATCTGGAGAGTGTCCCCTGCACTTTGAGATGCTAAGATGGTCTGAGGCATTGTAGCCATTACGTAAATCAGCCTTCTCCAAAGACACCTCAGAACAGTAATTTGTGTTGATATAATAAAGAATTTAAATCAACTACACAAAGTAATGAGATTCAATTAGCCTTTGACATGTTGGATCGTTTCAAACAATCCAAAGATTGCTGGGTGGACCTGTGAGTAGCCCTGGAGCATCAGTGACCCTTTCAAAGGTCACTAACTCTGATCTGATCATTTTCTAAGGCTTTGTTTTTTCAGCATTCCATGACTATTTCCCATTTGAGGGTTTGTTTTTTGTTATTTTTTTTTGAGGGAAAAAGAGGTCAATGTGGCTTCTTATCCCCTTTGTTTTTAGAAGTTGGAAAAGCTGCCACCTTTTTACATTGTAGGTCTATCTGATACCCTAATTTGGCAAAAACATCTTATCTTGTGCTGCTCATGCTTTTGCATGTCACTGTTTTCCATTAGAGATGCAAATGGTTAAGTCTCCGGCCTTTGTGTCATCCATGGGACTTTCTTCCTTCCTGGTTTCCATCTCAGTGACCTTGACGTTGATTTCAGACAGTCTAAATATTCTTGTTTTTTTTTTTTTCCAGTTGAGCCAATTGACAGACAGTGCTACTCAGTGATGTGAAACCCTGAGTACGATCAGAGACCTGACTGTGGGGCCTTCCGTAACAGGCATTTTTTATCTTTTTGACTTTCTTTTTGTCTAGTCCTCTGGACTGGGACTATTAGGAACGAGTTGGCTTACACGGAAGCCCGTGTTTCACCAAAATTGTGTAAATTCACACACGCTAAACAGCGGTTCATCGTCAGGTACTATTATGTCCCATTTACCAGTAAAAATATGTGATCTGCATCATCACCTGGTAGGCTGTAGAATCATCTGGTAGAGCTCTCTTCAAGTGAGGATAATCCACATTAATTATATGCGTTTTTTTTCCTGCCATTTCAAATAAATGTGTTTCTGCCTTGCTTCAAGAGGCCACTTATTTCCATGTCATTAGCATGGGCTGTTTGACTTGGCCCGTGTATTTGGTGTTGGCAACTCTGACGGCTTCCTCAGCGCTGCCGTTCGTTTGAGCCTCGTTAAGACATCGCCAGCCCTTCTCGTAAATACTTCACTTCCTAAATTAGTTTTATTTATATTTTGTAATGTTATTTTCCGTAAAATGCAGTAGTCATGTCTGGGTGCTGTTAACCCCATCTAAGCTGCAGAACAGAATGTATAATGGGCTGAGAATATCCTGTCCAGACCACCCGGTACTAATAGACTTAATTACGTGCTGCGGCAGCTCGCTCAGCGTTAGCTGCCACAGTCAGTGTTCTGTTGGAAGCAGGCCAGTTGGGAGGGTTTTATTTGTTTTCAATCAAAGACACAAAACAAACCAACGGGCTGCCAAGCCCAAGTTTTCCTGTCAAACCTGCCTGAACTAAAATTTCCAGAGATGTACCTTGAAAGTGAATCACTTAAGGAGTGAATGTAAGAAATTGCTACGTCTTGAAAACATCAATACGTGCCTTTTGCCGAGGAAATTTTGTGAGCAGCAGTTATGACCCAGAGCCTGTACTCTCGTACCAATGAGAGGGAGTAGTTGCATCTGCTTAGAAATTCAAAATAACACCCAAGCCAAGGTGTTAAGAATGAATGCATTATTAAAGTCTTTCCCAGGTTGTATGTCACTCCTTTCTTTTTGGGAGTGGGGAGGGGAGCAGGGAAAAGTTTGTCCTTAAAACTAGAGAATAGAGCAAGGGTGAACCTTGGAGTGGAAAGCAACTTGGGCACTTCCAGGTCCCACGGACCTCCCTCGCTGGCCTCCGACGAGCTCCTTGCCTTGTGCCGGCGCAGTGGCCGACCAGGCTCTGTCCTCCCCAATCCCTTGGGGCTCTGTGCAGAGGAGATGGCACCTCTCCACACTCCAGGGGCAAGGCCAGGGTATGGGAAGGAGGGACCCATGCAACACTTGGCAATCAGTGATGACGTTGTGGAGCGCCGGTAGACCTTGTGCAGGCCGGCTGTGCTTCCCTTTCCTATCGGCGGACGGCTGGATGCTTTGCCCCCTCACAGCCGCTGTTCCAGGGATGACTGGAAGAGAGCGGTCCCACAGCAGCAAGGCTGGGGTACCCACTTCTGCATGAGAAGGCAGATAGGCAGTTGCAGGAGACATAGAGGAAGAGGAGGCAGCGTCAGAGCAAGGAGCCATCAGACGCATGGCGGCAATGTGGTTGATGGTGTCAAGGCTGTGGAGGTGGATCGATCCAAAGATTAAGAAGAACCGATGGAAGTGGATTCACCTCCAGCATGGCTCACCCGGCACCCCTACATTGTGCCAGGGCTCCCTTCTATGACGCCGTGGCAGCAGCATTGCAGGAGCACCTGGCACCCTGCCATCAGCCCAGCCTCTACACCTGGCCATGCTCCGGGCTCACCCATTCCACCTCCTGGCATCAATGGCTCTTTTGTGGATTGCCATGGGTTGTGTGAGCCCTTCTTTCCCATCCTCCACCCCTCCTGAAGGGCTACCATCTCTTCTACTCTTAGCCCCAAGAAAAGAGGACGAGCCAACCTGGCTTCTGCCAGGCAACAGGAGGAGTCCCTTGGAGGAGCTCTGGGCTCCCTGGGGCCTGGAGGTGGGGTTTCTTCAGTCTGAGGATGAGAAGGCTGCCCGATGGGTGGCTGAAGGTGAAGCCAGACCCTCCGTGGCAGTGCTCAAAGAACAGCAACAGATCAAGCAAAGATGTTAGAGGGACGGCTGTTCCCGTGGCGAGCAGGAGACTGTGGTTCCACCAGAAGGAAGTGCTGGCCTTCAACATTAACGTCCCTTCTAGCGGCTTCATAGGGCTTTGTTTCAAGATTGTCAATAAAAAATTAAAATCCCAACAGTAAACCAAGAAAAAGAACAGTAAAAATGCCTTCTCCCTCTCTTATTTGGTACTTTGGCAACTGCATCTGGACTCTTCTGTACCCTCCTGGTCTCCCCAGGCCAGGAAGGACTGTGGGGCGCTGGCCCAGTCCAGGCCCTTTGAGATGGTGAGGGGTCGGGCTGAGGGACTGCCTCTGGTCACGAGGATGGTGAGGCACTGGAACAGGTTTTCCAGAGACGCTGTGGATGCCCCATCCCTGCAAATATTCCAGGCTACATTGGACGGGGCTTTGAGCAACCTGATGTAGTGAAAGATGTCCCTGTCCGTGGCAAAGGGCTTGGAGCAGGTGGTCTTTGAAGGTCCCTCCCCACCGAAGGTTCCCCTGCAGTTCTGTGCCCTGCGCTAGCGAGTCTCTGCAAGCGCCCATCTCCCTCTTAGGCTTGTGTTCCCTTCTCCTACGGCAAACCCAACCCATGTGTCAGCTGTGGATCACTGGATCACTGCTCGTTCTCAAAAACACTAAGCCTGCGTCGTTTCTTTTTCAGTTTCTCAGCTGAAGCTCAAGCCCTGTGTCCGTAGGATGCTTTAGCTCTCAAGGACATTTTTTTAAACGTTTATAATTTGCCTGATATGATTCACTGTTCCAAGAATTGTCGTGTCCCTTTGCGCTGATTTTAAGACAGGCACCCCGACGGCACCCTCGGTGTTTCTGTTGCCAACCCTTTCACCTTGCAGTGTTTATTTTTCTGTTTGCCATGTAGGTTGTGGAGACCCTTTCGCTTAAACCCAGCAGCTCGAGCTTTTCCCACGCCTCAGGTGGTCATCTCTAGGACCGTCCCCCTGCCCCGAGTAAACATCTGCGTGGATCTAAGTTCATGTGGGTCCCAGAAAGAGCTTCAGTGCCAAACACAGCCCCAACAGTGGTCTGTGGAAAAAAGGTTTTGCCAAGTTGATGCTTGGTTTGTCTCCACGCGCTGGCCAGACCACCCGCCGTGAACGGTATCAACCGCTGTTCTCCTTTCCCCAAAACCCCCTTTATAAAGGTGTTCAATTCCTCAGGGTCTAAGTAATCAGGTTTGTGGGAGGAGGAGTGCGGCAGGGGCTGCTTCATCACCTTTTTCTACCCGGGCACCTGGGCTGCTCCAGCTCTGTCTCGATTCCCAGGGCCATTCCCGGGTCCAGCTCTTTTGCAGCCGCTTCCTCAGGGCAGGAAGAGCTTTGTAAGGTACGTGAGTTGAAGGACAGTTGTACTGCTCCGGGTCCTGCTATGTTGGGAGCCTATTTATCCTTGGATGGATGTATTCTAATTCTGTCTCTGCTGTTTTGGTCTCTTGCCTCTTCAGGGAATCGGACGTGAGGGTTTGACAGATTTTAACCTTGGTAATGTGTGTTTTCCTTTCCCCCGTAGTTACTGGCTGTAGCCGATCGTGTGTATTCCCTTGTCCAGTAGCAGAGCGCAGATCTCCAGCATTCAGCCTGAATTTACGTTGCTTTTCCTGCCGGTGCCTTTACATCCATCGGCAGTTTCTCTGTGGCTGGCATGGTGCTGCTCACCTGCACCTGCTCTGCACCTGACAAATCCCTCTGCCTCTCATGTGCCTTTCGCCTCTCGCAGAGCCTTCGTCCTCATCCCTGCTGCTCCTTTGAGGAAGTCCTCGTGATGCTAATGCTGCTGCCGCCCTGGAGCCGTGCTCTGCGCTTGCAATCCTTCCGAACACGCTGCCGTTCCTTGCAGGTCTTGGAAAGCGTTTCCAGGTGCGTGGCACTGGCTCGCACCGCTTGCGGCAGTGGGGAGGAGGGTCTGTTGTGTGTGCTGGTGGGGCAGAGAGGATGCACTCCCTCTTTGATCTCCTCCTGTCCCCCAGTATTATTTCAGTTTGTCTGTACTGGCTGATCACCATCTGCATTCTGTCAGCTCCAACCACGCAGCCGATTTCCTTTTGCTTCACAAATTGTAATTGCTTTGCCAATTAACTCTGGGTCTTCCACTACTTTCTCTTGAGTGCTTCGTCACAAAACCCCGTGCTACCCAAATGGCATGATTCATTGTTGGTTTTTTTCCTAAACTTGGATCCTTTGTAAATTCTGTTTTCACCTTTTTCTTGTACCTCTGTGTTTGAATTAGATATCTGACCTAGGCGCATCAAGGAGTGGAAAGAAATATTTCAGCAAATCTTGCAGCTCATGCAGAAATAAAGGAAGAAAGAAAAGTGAAAGACAAGACGAGCCAAGCAGGAGGGAAGAGGCAGCGTTTGGGAATAGAGATGACAGATTATTTAACAAAAGTAAGAAGTGGCCAAAACCAGGGCATAGCGAGATGAGTGTTGGAGCAGAGTGATCAGAAAATGCCAATGGCCACGAGAAAGTTGTAAGGGGGAGGGAACTGAAGGCTAAATTAGAAGCAAATACTTGGGATATCAGTGGAGCAGAGAGGCTGGAATAGACAGTCTTGATCAAAAAGGGATCAAAAAGCGAGGAGATGTAGAAAGGAGTCAGAGGGCACAGAGTAAATCACGGAGTTTTAAAAGGGGTGGAGGAAAATGCAGGATTACTAGTTCCAGAAGCTGGTGGGGACCATAAGCAGCTCCACTGAGGTTGTTGAGAATGTACTTGGTATCATGAGGGTGTTTGCCTTGGAAATTAGTACCAGGGTGGCTTTTGACTGTAGTTGGTGCCTGCCAGGACATCTGGTTTCCCTGTGTAGAGTGTTGTGCTCAGTGTGGCAGCTGCTCCACTGAATTTGCAGAGTGTGGTTACCTGTGTTGTCCTGGCTGTCTAGCAAAGGCTCAGCACTTTGCCAGCTGTTTCTGTAGAAAAAGGATTTGCTAACGTCGTCAGGAATTTTTCACGTGTCCCTCTTTATTTATGAAGGATATAAAATCCCTTTTCTCTAGGTACAGTGAAAATCAAAGGAAAGATGCTCGGTTTGTGCATAGTCCTATGGTCCGTGGTCAGGTAGCATTTAATGCAGAAACTCTCTGGATTTGCTGAGGTTCATGCTACGCCTGCTCCTTTCCTAATCCTTGAGGCTCCCTTTCTGTCTTTCTTTCCATGCCCTTTTGGGGGTTTCCAGTGCAAGTTTGCATCCAGGCACAGGGAAAAACTCGCCCAGCTCAGCGACTGCGACGTTAACAGCTATCGACCTCAGCAGCGAGAGCATCCCACCCCAAGGGAACCTTTTTGTAGTAGGCAGTGTGGTGGAGAAGGGACCATGATGGGATGGAGCCGGACCAGGTTCTTGTACGAGTAGCATTTGCAAAATGATGCTTGCTCGGTGCGCCGCGATGCGGTCCTAGGTGCACCAGCTCCAGATCTGTCCAAAAATATGTAAAACACGTGGGATCCCATTGCAAGTTTGCAGCCTAAATGATCTCTCTGGGCAGAAAGCGAGTCCTGCGAGCGCTGCCCGGGTCCGGGAGCGGGTCCCCACGGGAGCTGCAGTTTGCCTTTGCTCCATCTCTGGGCGATGGGGGAAGGATTTGCTTCAGCCCGTTTATATTTAGCTGGCGGCGCGTGGCCCGTTTGAGGGCAGCGTCTCACTGCTGCCCAGCTTTCCGTAGCGGTTGAGCCGCTGCTGCCTGGGTGGAGAGCCGGAGGCTAAAATTAGCAGGGATCTCTTTCTCTTGCCAAACGCTGCGTCTGACCCAGCCGAGCGTGGCGAGGGGGAGAGGAAAACGGTCTTAAATGTCTCCACGCAGAGCGGCCAGCTTGCCTGCTGGCTTCTTGGGAGGGTCTCAAGGAGTGGGCATGCCCTGCCCGGGGGGTTCTTGGCAGGATGCAGAAGTAGTGGGGAGAGTAGGGCATTGCCAGGACAATCTTGGAATGCGGTAGGAAATCCTGATTCTCAGAGCTTCCTTCTCGGTCTGCCTTGGAATATCATATAAACAGTCAGGGAGGCCAATTCTTGCTCCTGGATATTTTCAGAGCTGCACACATCTCCCTGCTTAGGGGGAGGTTTTCTGGGCAGATGCTGTCAGAAAGCTTGTGTGTGTATTCACCGCTCCCACCCCGCCAGAACAAGCCACTGAAGATTTCGCTGCCCCCAGTAGCTGCCCCCCCCCTAAACGAGCACTTGGTCACTCTCCATTACAGGGGGATCTCCCAGAGGGGCTGTGGTCTGGTGATTATGGCGCAAACTGGGGCGCACGGGGATGCACGCCGTCCCCGTCTCTGCTGCTTCAGAACTTCAGCAGCCTGTGCCTCAGTTAGCCTCTGCGGAAAGGCATCGATGAGAATTGTTATTTATCCTTTTGAAATACTTCCCATCCATGAATGGGAAAGCATCAACTGGGCTCCAGGTGACTTCAGTGCAAGAGGAAAGCACGTTGTTTCATCATCAGCTGTTCTACTGGACCCTGCTGGTTTGGCTGCCCCAGGCGTGCCCCTACCCTGTCTTTTGAGAACCAACTTTGCTCGCGCGTGTGACGCGGCAGCAGGAACTCATCCGGACCCCCAGAATACAGGTCTCACCTCTGACCTTTCCCTTTTCCTGAATTGCACAGCCTGGGGCAAGAAAGGGTTGGAACGGTGCAGCTGAGGTGGGGACTTGGTTGCTAAATCCTCTTCCTTTTATCTGTGGCCTTCAGAAAGACCCATCTGTGGTACGTGCGAGGGCAGCACAACGGCAAACTATGGCTGTTGCCCTGGGTTTTGCATGTTATCAGTCCTGCCAGCTCTGGAGGAGGCCGTTTGAGGGATACCGTGGGTGTGCTGGAGCAAAACGAGCACCCCTTGACAGCCTCATAAAGGTCAGGGTAAACATAAACAAGATTTGCATTGGGGTGTCTGGTTTTCTCAGCACGGGTTGGTGGGCACTGCTCACGGGGAAAACTGGGCCAACTGTAGGAAGAAGAAAAAAACCAGGAAGGCATGTTTGTGGTCTGCCTGACAACTGGTTCTGCTGGTAGAGAGGTGAAATTCCCCTTTTCCTGCAAACAGCAGAGAAATGGGAGTAGCTGGGATGGCTGCACTAGCTGTGTCTTACGCGTTCGACCGGCTAACTTGGAAAGTTTCCTCTCTTATTCGTGTCTGGAGGGGTGTACAGAGGATGTGCACTAGCCCCCTGCCAGGTCTCCGTTACACGAGGTGTACGGGAAGGAGAGAGCTCCAGGAACTGGAGGGGATGCAGTATTGGCAGGGTCCGTCCTTGCTCCTGTCTCAGCTCCAGGCACAGGTGCCTCCCTGCTGCGAGCACCGCGCTGCGGTTTCGTTCGGGTGAAGTAAAGGGAACAAAACTTTCAAGGGAGTCCTCGGCTTCCCTTTCCTTTTCCCTGCCGGAGGTAGAATGAGGAGTGTCTATGTGAAGGACATCAAGGTATTTTTAGCGTGGGTAAAGAAAAGCAAAATATAAAATATATGGGAAAGTGTACCTCCTGCAGCTACAAAAGGAATTGCACTCGATGTCAGACCAGCTCAGGGCTCTTGTTTCTGCTGGGAAGGATTTATTTGCCTGAAACCCAGCGAGGTGGAGAAAGCACCACCAGCTGCAGGCTTGTTGGGATGCTGGGGAGAAGGCGGCTGTGTCCTGCTCTTTCCCCTTCACCCAAGTCTGGCGTGTCCTCTACTGCAAGTTTTCTCTCCACGCTCCTGGCAGCTCCTGGCTGTCTGTGCTGGCACCGAGGACACACGAGAGCCGGGACTGGAGTGACCCTGCGGGGCACTGGCACTGCTGGAGCCAGAGGCTTAAGCCGCTTGTGCCACTTGGGCTCTCAAGCCTGAGAGGATGGACTCGTCTTTTCCCAGCTGAATGCTGTTCTGTGATGGAAAAGTGGCTTTTTCCTGTGCTTGCTGGTAACAATGAGGGGCCTCCTTGCTCTTATTAATCATCATTTACTGACGAGGGGGGAAATTGTTCTTCCATGTTCTCTTCCCCTCATTGAACTCTGTTCTGGTGTTGGGTGCTGGCAAAAATACTAATTTCTGACCAGAGAGCTACTTGAAATGGCCGGCCTTTGCTGTCCGAGGCTGTCCAGGAAGAGCTGGGCTCCTCTGTCCATGCCAGGCAGGCTGTCGGCATCCCTGCCCGAGGCCTTGTGGCGCTGCTGGGAAGATGCTACGTGACAGTAAGTGCTTTGGGTACCATACGGCATGGAGGCTCCACCACCACCCTAGAGAAGGCCTTGGGAAGGGGCTGGTGGTCCCCTGAAGCTGGGACAGCGTGCGTTGCCAGCACTTTGGGAAAGGAAGGAGGGCTGGAGCATGACTTGGAAGGTGCCCTTGTGTCCCTGTGCTAAGTTTACTTCTGCAACCAGGCTGTTCAAAATCCACCATTGCAACATTCTGCTGCCTCGGCTCTGCAGAGCAGGGCGTTTGCAAGGTCTGCTGAGACCTCTTCTCAAAGTCAAGCTGCAAAAACCCCCAGAGATAGCTTTCTTGGGCTCTGCAGGTCTGAAGCCTGCTTATAATTTTTTGTCTCAGACCCTGAAACCGGAGTGGTTCAAGTAGGATATCCTGCCACTGTTTCCCCAGGGTGGTTCATTACTGGGCTGAGCAGGACCCCCGTGTCCCGTGGTGGTAGATCTCGGTGAATTTCTCTATTGCAGAGTGATATGGTGCAAAGGCAGCTTAAGACTTTAGGTACTGGAAAGCTTTTTTTTGGAGGAGAGTGGGGCTTCATACGTTGCTTGGCTGAGAGTAGAGGCTCCTGGAGGGAGGACAGCTCAGGTGAATGATACTGGGCTGGTCCTCGAACCAGGCAGTGCTCGGGGGGGATCCCAGAGCAGGCATGGTCAAGGAAAAGAAAAAAAAAAAATAAAGAGAATGAGGGAGAAAGAGATGATAGGAAGAAGGAAAGGATTGGAGCCACCTCTTGTGCTGGTAGCAAACACTCAGGACAGCCCTTTTCCAGCTGTGGCCACCTCGGCACTCCCAGTGGAGCTGCCCTGCTCCGAGGACAAGGCAGAGGGATGTGGCATTGGTGCTTTTGCTCGTGAACAGAGTGGGTACGTTTGTGCAGTTGCAGGCACACGGGCTGTGGTTCTTCTGTCACGCTTTTGGGTTTTACCAGCTGTGTCTGTGGTGGGTGCTCGGGATTTGTCATCTCACTCTGTGGCTTAAATGAAACCATACAAATCCCCGTGTGCGTTTCTTGGCATTCCTTTGTAAATAATCCTGATTTTTTTTTAATATTATTATTATTGGAAGTATACATGTTAGTACTTACTGTCTAGATCTGTAGCTTTGTAAAGAAATGGCTGTAACTTTACTCCCTGCAGGTGTGCGTATCTCAGGTTCCAATGGCATTTCCACACGTAGCATTTTCCACATATAGAAGGTCTCTGTGTGCTCCAAGTACTGCTAAATCAGCCCAGATTCCAGAAACTAGCAATTGAATCTCCCAAGAAAACCAAGGTCTAACCTAATTTTGCATCGTGGGCTGAGATAGTCTCATGATAGAGCCTTTTAAGTGTCCTGTGCTCCAAAGGCACCTGTGCTCCTCATGTTTGCTGAGCACATCTAACCCAACCTGTTTGCCCTGGGTTAAGAATGCTTATTTCCCAGCAGAAGAATTTCCCAGCACCTGCACTTCGCTTCATGTTGTTTCAGGTGGCCAGGGAATTTCACGCGGAGCTCCGTTGCACGGCAGACAGCTCAGCTAGTGCTAGGGCAGTTTTACATGGACTTCGTTGACCCGAGGTGGCCTGCGTGGAGCTGCTCTCTAGGGAACATCTGGGTGCAGCTCTTCCCTCCGAGCCTGAGGAGGTCACGGTGTGAAGTGGAGGTGAGGTGAGGGTTTTGGCAGATAAGCAGTGTGCTGCTGCTCTTAAACGACCTGCTGACAATGCTGGGTGCGTTGGTTTATAGACCATAGGTGTCTCTTCCACGCCAGCTTTACTATTCTGCACAAAAGCCTTGCAGGCTGCAGTGGTTTCCTTTGGATAGAGGAGGGTGTGGGACGCTTCATTTCACTCTACCCTAATGTTCTAATGTAAGGCTTAATGTTAAGACCCAGCTTGAGATTCGTGAGGTCACAGACTCGGATGCTGTGTTAGAACACCCTGAGTGACGCAGGCTGTGCCCTGCACTTGCTGTCAACCAGAGGAGCAAGTGGTTTCAGGCACTGTTCAATGAGCTTTCTCTCCAGCGTTGGTCCCTTGTCGACACAGGGTCTCTCTTGTCTTCCCTCATGCGTGGTGGTAGCCAAGGATCCTCTCTGTGTAGGATACTCCTGCTGCAAAAGAGCCACAGGCGAGAGACTTCAGTAAATAGTATTTGTCTAATAGGTGCCGCCGTCTCCCACGTAAAAACATCCCAAGGAATCATTGTACATGTGTGCTGCAATTTCTGGACCTGCTCCCTGCCCAGGGGAAGTCTTCAGCACCTGCATGACACCGGAGCGTGCGTCAATGTTTGTAGCACATGCTCACACCTATATGCTGCTGCACTGGTTTGCCTCACCTCCCAGCTGCCCTCTCCGCACTGGCATGGAGGCACAGCCAAAGTCCCGTATCGCTCCACTTCTGCCTGCAAATCATCTCTCCTCCTTCTGAAAGGCTCCATCCCTTCATCTCTGAGACTGTCCACCCACCTCATCTCACAGCTTCACACTCCTCTCTGGGCACATACGTGTGCTCCTCTTCAGACATACCTGTCCATCCCAGCATGCCAGTACCTGCACGGTGCTGACCTCACCTACTTGATGCTCTTTCGTAATGTTCCTCCTGGGACTGCACACCTTGCTGTGTATTAGGGTGGTTTTCTTTTCTGGGATCCTTGGAGGTGGGGAGCAACGTTCACGGATGTGGTAAGTCAGATCCAGGGATGAATAAGACATGACATGGCCACGGCACTTGCAAGTTTCCTTTCTAGGGTTGCAACCGTGCGTTTCCATTTCAAATTGGGATACTATCCCACACCGGCTCCTCACCGACTTGGTCCATGCTCCGCGGAGGGGAATCGCAGCCTCCCCCAGGGCTGCACACCTGCCCCCTCTCCTCCTCCTCCTCCGCACAGGCCACTCTCTCTGCTCCTGCCCTGTCCCACCATGGACGTGGCTACCAAGGCACGTGCCTGTGTGCACCGTGACCTGTGCTTTGGCTGCAGTGAGCTAACTTGGCTGAAGAAACGAGGCTGGAAGAGGGTGGGAGCCCCTAAAGAGAGCGTAGTGGAACATGGGCGACGTACTGGCCATATGCAGTCTTCTGCCATTTTCTTTGCAGCTCCCCTCAGCTACTCGGTGGAGCTCACTCAGGGCTTTCACAGGGCTTTTCCTCTCCTTGGCCTGCAGCATTCCTTGCTCTTCCCACCTTGGGTCTTTCTGCACCACGTACGTGCCTCTGCAGACCAGAACTGTACCTGGAGACACGTGTATATTTAGAGCCTGTAGTTAATCAGGGAGTGTACCCGTGTTCTTTTTTAGCATCCCGACCCTCAGTTGTTTCACAAAGGCTTTCTTAATCTCATTTTCCTGAATCAAAGCTGTAAGATCTTCCTCATTCTCTCCCCAGATGTTTAGTTTTCAAATGCTGGCAGGTGTGCAAGTACCTCGAGGTGTTGGGCACCTTCATAAAGAAACCACAAAGAAACTATTATATCTCAGCAGGCAGCGATCTTAGAGCGAAGAGTTGTCACTTGTAGCTCACTAAGATGAAAGGAATATTGTTACTGAAAAAAAAAAAGTTTAAACTTCTGAGAAATCATTCTTAATTTCTGAGAGTCTTTTTTGTGCTCCCATTAGCCAAGATAACAAATACTATTACTAGTTGTCCGGTAGTGCAGAACCTTCTTAGAGGTTAACAGGCACAGCAGCACACAGACAGCACCGAGGCAGTCTGTAGGGATCTCGACTCTTCATCCCTGTAACAAATTCTCCCCAGTTTTCTATAGAAAACTTTGCAACTTCTTCTGCCTGGTGTCTTTCTGCCTCGCTGGTGCACGTCAGAGGGCCAGGTCTGCCTCATCCGTGGCTGAAGGGAACTCCTGGAGAGGATCTCCTTGACATCCCATCAGTGTCTGACCGCAGTGTCTGTCCTGCAGGGAGGCTTTGACGAGAAGTTCTGCACAGGGAGCTGTTATCAGTTACTGTGTGCTGCCCTCTCCCACCTCTGTCTCACGGACCTTCCCTGCCTTGCCGGAGGCATTTAGCTTTAGGAATTGAGGCTACGAAGAAGCAGGGGTGCTTGTGAATCTATCAAAATGTACAATGTCAAAACCCCTCTGCCTTTCGTTGTGGTGCTGGAGGTGCTGCTGAAACGGAGCTGAGAGGTCACGGCCAAGGGAACTGGATGTGGAGTGAGTGATGCTGGCTGAGGATGGGTGGAATAAGAAAGTGGGTCATTGAGGACTCACTGTGGATAGGTGCTAAACTGTGGTATGAGAAGTGTTTACAGCTGGACTGGGTGCCAGCATAAACGATAATATTTATGCATTTCCAGAGACCTGTGGGTATCCTTCAGCAAAAAGGTATAAGCCAAATGGTTTTCCTCTGGAGATCAGTCACAAAAATCCTGTTGACCTCAAGTAGAGCGAGGTGCAGCTTCAGCTGATTCTTCAGTGAAGAGGGGATGGCTGGTAAAGCAAAGTGGAGGTCTTTCTTCCCCCAGGGCATGCTTGGCTGCTGCTAGTGCAGCCCATTGAACCTGCAGAATTCGTGCCTGTCCACCACACAGGATGAGTAGGAGCGTCTCGGTGCTGGTTCCTTGGAATGAGACCTGTGTTCGGATGCTCCAGTCTGACACTGCTGGAGTTGCATGGTTTGGGGGAAAAAGCTCTAGGTGATACAGGTCTCAAACAAGTGAAATTGCTGGCAATGTTGATAGGGAAGGCACCGAGGAGAAAGCTGCCATGCTTGGACTGTGTCTCCTGGGAGGGTTGCAAAGGGAGCTTGACACGGGGAGGCCGGAGATAAATGGGAAATAGCCAGAGCATGAGCTAGGATTAGGGTTACGCATAAGCATCCAAGGAAACAACCACAGAGCAGGCAGGATTAGAGGGTAATGGAAAAGACTAGGACTGGGGCAGCTGGGTGGGGATAGTCAGAGGCAGCAGGTCAGCGCCGTCCCGAGGTGGATGAACTAACCCCTGGCATTCCCTTTTGGGATGGGGAGCTGGTGAGGAACTGTCTGCAAGCCTGTTTGTACAAGTGTATTTCCTGTGTGAGTGGCCAAATGCCGTCAGTTGCTTCCAAGAACCTCATGTAGTTTCCAGACCTTCAGCGGGCCCCTACCTCGGCCAGGCTGTTTGTGGTGCATGAGGACACAGTAAGAGTCAAGCAACCCATGCTCTTCGGACGTCCGTATGAAAGCAGCACTGGAACAGCAGGAAGATGTCCGCAGCAGCGTTCGGCAGCGAGGTGAGCTGCGAGGATGGGAAGGTGCAGGTTGGTGCTCATGAGTCAAGCACAGCTCCAATCTGAGCAGGTGAACCTCCACTGAGATCCTCGTGCACTTGCTAGCACTGAACTGAACCCAGAGTGGGGAACACCCATGGCTGCACCCAGCTTCAGCTGCTCCGCAGCAGGACACCCTTAATCTTCCTGTCTCCTGCACTGTCATCAAGCCAGGCTGAAGTGCCTGGGTTTCCTCAGGGCTTGGCTTTAGGCAAGCCAGTCTCAACTCCAAGAGTTATCATAGAATCACAGAATAGTTTCGGTTGGAAGGGACCTCAAAGACCATCCAGTTCCAACCCCACTGCAGTAGGCAGAGACACCCTCCACTACACCAGGTTGCTCAAAGCCTCATCCAACCTGGCCTTGAACACTTCCAGGGATGGGGCAGCCACAACTTCTCTGGGCAACCTGTGCCAGTGCCTCACCACCCTCAGTGTAAAATATTTCTTCCTTAGATCTAAAGTACCTCCTGAGTTCCTACAGGAGGGGAGCGTGGGATGCAATGGCAAGGTCCTGACTGCAAGAAGTGTCCCGCTTGACACGGATGAACTTGCTGGTTTTGAGGCACCTGAGTTTGAAAGCTGGGCCCTGGAAGTTTGGTTTTGCCTGGAGCTGCTCTCAGGGCCATTTACTGATCAGCCCTCGCAGGAGCGTAAAGAAGGTCTGAACTTCACCGTGGGGGCCAAATGCTGTTCTCAAAACCCTCCTTCTCAGGGAAGTTACTCCAGATTGACCATGGCATTTCTGAGATCAAAACCAGGCCGTAGGGAGCTAATTAATGTCCGGCTAGTTTGAGGTTTGATACGGTCAAACCAATACGTTCTTCGTCTGCATAACTGGGTCCCTCTGAGCTACTGGAGTTGTGTGCTTCAGTGCTCAGGGCTATCATGAGGCCTGAGAAGGACCAAGGGGAAGGAACAGTAAAGGTGACTGAGGCAGAAGAGGTTTACTTTTAACAGGATTTACTTGTGTAAGATATATAGATATTATTTTTTTTAGTTTTTATTTTTTTTTGCTGTGGAGAAGGGCTAAAGCTGGTCCTACAGCAGAATTCAAAGTCACTCTAGAAATGAGATCAGTCTTTTAGTTTCCTTCAGCCCCATAGCGTGAGGGAGCTACACCATTAAATTAAAAAGCATTAGTTGTAAAATAAGTCTGTTGTGATTGTGCTGGGTAATTTCAGCATAAATACTGCAGGGACCAATGATGCAAGTGGCGTGGCAGGATTTTTTTTTTTTTTTTTTTGAAGGGTTGGGTAATTTTTGACTAATAATAACACTTGCAACTACGCGTGGTAAGAGAAGAGTAATCACAATTTGTGCTGCAGGGCATAAGCTGTTTGCATAGGTCATGAGGACTTGTTTTTTCTCCTCCGTAAAGTGATATAGCTAAAGATACTTCTGAAGGTTGTTTTCTTCTGCCTTTTAAACATTAAATGTTGGACACAGGTCAAAGGTGGATTATCTGATGGGATGAACCAATGGTCTGATCTGCTAATTGCTAAATTAATAGAATCATAGAATGGTTTGGGTTGGAAGGGACCTCGAAGATCATCCAGTTCCAACACCCCTGCCATGGACAGGGACACCCTCCACTACACCAGGTTGCCCAAAGCCTCATCCAACCTGGCGTTGGACATTTCCAGGGATGGAGCAGCCACAGCTTCTCTGGGCAACCTGTGCCAGTGCCTCACCACCCTCAGAGGGAAGAATTTCTTCCTTAGATCTAATCTAAATCTCCCCTCTTTCAGTTTAAAGCCATTGCCCCTTGTCCTATCACTACATGCCCTTGTCCAAAGTCCCTCTCCAGCTTTCCTGTAGTGCCTTTAGGTACTGGAAGGCTGCTAGAAGGTGTCCCCGAAGCCTTCTCTTCTCCAGGCTGAACAGCCCCAACTCTCTCAGCCTGTCTCCATAGCAGAGGTGCTCCAGCCCTCGGATCATCTTCGTGGCCTCCTCTGGACTTGCTCCAGCAGCTCCATGTCCTTCTTGTGCTGGGGACCCCAGAGCCAATCGCAGTAAGGATTTTATTTCCTGCACAGGGAGGTACTGTGCGTACGCTGTGCCTTTTCAGAGAGACCCTTTTTTGTCGGACGGAGTTAAAGCACCAGCTCTAGTCCCTAATTGAAACCAGGAGCGTTCGGTAAGCTCGGAGCACATCTGCGTGCTGGGTAGCCCTAGGTGGGCCTCCACGGTTTCTGTTCCGTGCACGGCAACTGGATTTCTGGCAGAAGCTCTTAGAGTTGAGTGAAGAAATTGCAATAAATAATCTACCGTATTTATTTCGCTTTGTGTGTTTGCTCGGGGAACTTCCAGGAGCAGATGAAAGTCTCCTCACATGTATTTGATGTTGTTTGGCAGCAGTTCATGACATGGGTATTGCTTTTTTTTTTTTTTTTTCCTCTTGATTTGGCTCAGGCTAGCTCTTTGATGATCCAGGCCTGTTGTGAATGCTCGTAAGAAGTGAATTAAAAATCGTCGCTCTCTGAGTAAACAAAAACATGGGTTGAAAATATGGTGGGATTGATTCTGCCAGGGTGGTTCAGTTGCCCAGAAAACTGGGAGAAATCTACCTTAATTACCAGGAAGATAAGTGGTAAAAAGAATCTTTTTAATGTTGCTGGTTGTGGCAACTTCGTTTTTGCTCTGTTCCTTCCACTCCTATAGCTGTCCAGCTCCATGCAAATTGTATACAGCTGTGCACACAAACGAACAGCTGGGCAGTTTTGACCATTGGGCAAGATCCCTGGTGGGTGGTGGTTTGTTGGTGTTTTTTTTTTTCAAAGAGCAAAAAATAACCTGACTTGTTTTTTCAGCTTGTGGTTTGCAGCAGCATCAGTTAGAAAACACCCTTTTGATTTAAAAGCTGAGTGAACTGGAGCAAGCTACTAAAAGAGAGGAAATATGGGATACTGAGATGCTGGAATGGTTTAATTGGTGCTTTTCTTATGTCTGAGATGAGGAAGTCCTGTGAGGGAAGGATAGCTTGTAAATTCTTCTTGTATGACAGTTAATTATTCTTCTCTCTATCTAGTTATTGCCTGTTTTCTTAGCTTTACCCTGGGACGAGCGATGAGTCACGAAATCTAATGGGTTTTCATGAGAAGCGCCTTGGGCATCAAGCAGGGAAGGACCAGGGAGCGGCAGCTGACTTCTCCTGGGCTATCATGGAGGCGTGGGCTGTCCACAGCCTCCAGAGCAAGTGCAATGGTGCCTGGAGCTCTGACGGCATGGGAGGCTGCTGAGGCGGAAGCCCCTGTGGTGGATGTTGGGCTAGGAGAGGGGAAGTAGGCGCCCGGTTGGATGGGACGCCTTGGTGTCTCACAATCCAAGGTCCCATCAAGTCTTCTCCACCGGAGGTGCCAGCAGGAGGCTGGGGCAGCCAAGAAGAGTGCTTCTTGACTCACTTGCCAACCTGCTCAGATGGTGACCTGCCCTGGAGTCAGCCCCAGGGCTCGACATGGCAGCACTGAAGCCTGGCCCGGGCAGGTGCTTGCTCATTGCCTCGGCAGCAGGCGGATCACTTACGGCCGGAGAAGAAGAGATGAAAGGGAGAGGAGGAACTAGCTATCATTTATTAATGCTGTCGGGTTGTGTTTCTTTCCAGCGCTGTAAGACTGGGGCAGGACTTGCAGGCAACTGGTGAAAAAGGAGCCAGAGCTCTCTGGGAAACGTGAGAGGGGTTGAAGGAGGAGTCTTGGGGGGGATCATTGGGAGCTGGGAAGGTCTGGGTGCTCCCCAAAAACTGTTGGAGTCTGGAAGAGCCTGAGAGCGCAAGGGAATGACAGGGGAAAAGAAATTAAATAAAAACCATGGGGAGGCTGACTGAAAAGGGACAGGAGAAACTGGACAGTCATCTTGTTCTTGCAGAGTTGGTAGAGAAAAAAAAGATTTTTTTTTCTCTTCTGTGATGTGTCCTGTTTGCTAATAATTGTAAGATAGTGTCATGCCTGTGGTGTCTTCCCTGTCATTTGAGCTGCTGGTGGGTGACAGGTTACCTCTATGGATACCCTACCACATTGCTAGCGTAAGTTGACTCAGGTTTTATGAGGAAGAGCTGGAGAAGTTTCTAGGGTTAGCTATGGGGCTCAAATTTACAAGCATCCTAAACATTTCTATAGAGTTTGATGGAAAATTATGCATGCTCTACATGGTGTTCGTAGCTTTCTTTAACAGTCTGTAGCAGGGATATAGTTGCTAATTCAACCCTTCTTTCATATGAGATGGCCCAAAATAGAGATGTTGATAAAGGACATCCCTCCACAAGGGCCGCTTACAGCAGCTGAGCTGGATGCTTTAGCGAAGGGATTTCACCAAGGGTCTGGGACATGCTGTGTGCCTCCTCTGCTCTTGTGACAATCATGCATCAAAATGTTACTCTGACATTTCCCAATTGTGCAAAGCTATGAGCATTTGAAGTTAAATGCAGCGAGGCTTACTCTGCCAGCTTCAGAGCTGGAAAGATGCAGAGATTCCTGCATGAGAATTATTTATGTTCAGCTCTGGAGTCCCCAGCACAAGAAGGACATGGAGCTGTAGGAGCAGGTCCAGGGGAGGGCCAGGAAGATGATGCGAGGGCTGGAGCACCTCTGCTATGGAGACAGGCTGAGAGAGTTGGGGCTGTTCAGCCTGGAGAAGAGAAGGCTTCGGGGACACCTTCTAGCAGCCTTCCAGTACCTAAAGGCACTACAGGAAAGCTGGAGAGGGACTTTGGACAAGGGCATGTAGTGATAGGACAAGGGGCAATGGCTTTAAACTGAAAGAGGGGAGATTTAGATTAGATCTAAGGAAGAAATTTGTCACTCTGAGGATGGTGAGGCACTGGCACAGGTTGCCCAGAGAAGCTGTGGCTGCCCCATCCCTGGAAGTGTTCAAGGCCAGGTTGGATGGGGCTTTGAGCAACCTGGTGTAGTGGAGGGTGTCCCTGCCCATGGCAGGGGGGTTGGAACTGGCTGATCTTTGAGGTCTCTTCCAACCCAAACCGTTCCATGATTCTATGATTCTATGATTCTATGATTCTGTGATTTTTTTTTTTTCCTCTCACTAGAAAGCATTTTTTTCATTTCTAAGGAGGATCAGAGTGCCCAGGTGCCTGATGTTTTTCCAATAGGACTAGCAGCAATTCTGTAACGAATCCATATGAGCCCAAGCGCACAGACCTGTGAATCAGACTCTCCATCCTTGTCATTTTTGGTGGTTTAGAAAGTGAGATAATCGAGCCCCTCAGTACTCCTGGGAAGCAAGCAGATTTGTGTTAGTCTCACCATCAAATGGTGACTGAAAAACAGTCAAGGAGAGCTAGTGGGCATCCAGGATGTGAATGAATTTCATCAGCTGCATGAATGCAGTTGCCTTCGTGGGCTAACTAATGCGTCTCTATTGACCCTTGTGCGATAACGGCTTGTACTCGTTCCGTATTTACTCTTCACAAGGGTTGTCCTGTTACTCCATCCGTGCTGCTGGTAGGGTGATTGAATTTTCAAACATCAACGCAGCTGCTTTCAGGTGAGCTGAAAGCCCCGTCTTCGCGGTGATGAGGTGTCAAAGCCGGTGCTGAAGAAACACCTAATATTTCAGCCAGTATTGCAAAAAAAGCATGATTAAATGCAGTGAAAACAGGTGAAAATCAGGTGTGGGGTATAACATTGCACCAGCGTCGCTCTTGGTGTCAGCTAGAAGAGCGAAGGTGTAGGAGAGCCATGTTGGGCCCTTCTGGAATGCTGCCGTCTCCGTTTCACGCACTACACCAGCCGTTGCTGAGACCCAGGGCACAGCACAAAAGGAATTAGCCTGGCAGAAGTGAGTTTTGTTTGTTTAATGACTTACCTGTTAGCGTATTGCATCACAGCAGGACTTTTTCTGATGGATAAGCTCCCAGACAATAGGGTTTTAACAATCCCATTGCATCATTTTGGCATGGGTTCTCCGAGTAGAAGAGCGTGTCTAACAGTGGCAGTTACGTGTGTTATAAAATATAATAGACAAAGCCCTAACGTCCTGCAGCAAACAGGATTTACATTCTGCTCCAAGTTTTCTAAATTCCATGAAATGTTGATGCGGTAGCCTGGATATTATTCTGTGGTTGTTCTGTTTGACTGAAAAATTGGTATCTCCTTAACTTAGTAGGGACATGAATAATCAACTTAGCTTACGAGAACTCTCCTTATTCCTTCTAGCGTTCAGTCTCTTTTGTCCCTTCGTTCTCATTTTTCAGAATCACAAAGATTTTTGGTCACAGACTTGAAACCTGCTGTGGAGGAGGTGGATTTCGAAGGGGTAGGTGGAGAGCACAGAAGGACAGAGGAAGGCTCCCAGTCACTTTGCAAACTCTGAAGTAGTTCATTGTACTGCCATTTGGGGTTGGCCTCTAAAAAGGCACATGTGTGGCTTGGCTCAAATCCCAGCACTTTCCCTTGGGACTTCTGCTTCCGAGGTACTTGCAGGCAGATTTTTCAAAAGCAGAGAAGTTGTAAACTTTGGGAGTTCAGAGTTATCAATGTGTTTAGATGACTGGCTGGTTTAAAACTACTTTCACGAATGATTTTTGCCCTGTGTGGTGAACAGATTGGATTTAACTTGGAACGAGGCAGGTAACAGCCCTGGACTTCAGGAGAGCAGACTTTGCCATGTGCAGGGACCTGCTTCAAAGAACACCATGGGAGACAGTCTTAGGGAGAAGAAGAATAACCCCCTGCCCAGGTACAGGTAGCCTTGCAGGAGAAGACCTTGAGATCCTGGTGGACTGCAAGTTGAACGTGAGCCAGCAATGTGCTCCTGCAGCAGAGACTAAAAGTCTCTTGGGCTGCATTAGGTCAGGTTGAGGGAGATGGTCCTTCAACTCTGCTCATCCCACCTGAGACAGCTGTTCATGTCTCTGTCCAGTTCATGTTCAGTTCTGGTCTCTCCAGATGAGAGACATGGACATGCTGGAGTGAGTCCTCCCAAGGGCCGTGAAGATGATTCTAGGGCTGGAGAGTCTGACATGCAAGGAGAGCAGAGGCAGAGAGAGCTGGGGCTGTTCAGCCTGGAGAGGAGAAGGCTCAGGGAGATCTTATACATGTGTAAGGGATTAAGAAATGAGGAGACAGACTCTTCTCAGTGGCATCTAGGGAAAGGACAGGAGGCGATGAGCACAAACCAAGCCAGAGGAAATTCTGTTTAAATGTAAGAAGAACTTTTTTTTTACTGTAAAGGTGGTCAGACATTGGACTAGGACACCCAAAGAAGTCATGGAGTCTCTGTCCTTGGAGGTATTCAGCACCTGGCTGGACATGGCCCTGCACAACCTGCTCTAGGTGACGGTGACTGTGCTCTGAGCAAGGGTTCAGGGTTAGATGAAGAGCAACAAAACTAGTGAAGGGTTTAGAGAACTTGTCCTATGAAGAGCGGCTGAGGGAGCTGGGACTGTTTAGTCTGGAGGAGGCTCAGGGGGGACCTTCTCGCTCTCTACAATTACCTGAAAGGAAGTTGTAGGGAGATGGGGGTCGGTCTCTTCTCCCACGTTGTGAATGACAGGACGAGAGGGAATGGCCTCAAGTTACGCCAGGGGAAATTTAGGTTAGATATCAGAAAAAATTTCTTTCCAGAGAGGGTTGTGAAGTATTGGAACAGGCTGCCCAGGGAGGTGTTGGAGTCCCCATCCCTGGAGGTGTTTAAAAACCGTGTGGATTTGGTGTTGAGCAACATGGTTTAAGGACCCTGACAGTGATCTTGAGGGTCTCTTCCAACCAGATGATTCTATGATTTCCAGAGGTGCCTTCCAACCTCAGCAGTTCTGTGGTTTTGGATTAACACGCAGAAAAAAAATGGATTAAAGGAGTAATCGAGAATGGACTTCCCTGGGCTATTTGTGGAGCTTTGAAAGTCACAGGCATGCACAGTCCTCATCTCCATCCCAGGAGACACCACGTTAGGAACTTTTCCCATCCAACGACCTGTAGCATATAAACTGTACTGTAGTGTTTCAGGGCACCGGAGCTGAGCTCTGGTGCTCTCCTAGCCATGTAAAGCCTGGAGCTTTGTGAGTTACTGGGGTCAGAGGCACCCAAAGGACAGATGATGAAGCTCTAGTCCTTTGGCAAAATGCAGTAGAGAGGCCAGCTGCCTTCAGTCACCTTCGGGTTTGGCAGAACATGCCAGACGTGGGTATTTTGACATACGTGGTTAAGTTGTATGAGACAGTACGCTCACACCGTCATGGAAAGGGAAGGAAATTGAAGAGAGTCAGCGGAGCTCAGTAGGAATCACACCAGGAGCCTGTGGAAAAGGTCAGGAAAACTTAGCAAAGAGACTGAGAACAGAGTTTGGATGACATCTCAGGTCAGCACATAAATAACCGAGGTCAGATGGCGTTTTCGTTGGATGTTTATTCTGGAGCTGGTGCAGGAGTTACTTTCTGAGTTTCCTGTACTGAATCACACGAGAGGCACATCGGACAGTTGTTACTGTTTCATTTGTCCTTAAATTCATTAGGCACTTGCTGGACGAGCGCGGGGCAGTAGGAAACCCTCTTCCTTGACTTACGGAAATTTCCAGTGCGTTGGAAAGAAAACGATCATTTTGCGACGAGTCCTCGCCGGCCACCTTAAGCGGTTGGCAGGGCGGTTTTAATGCTCTGGTAGAAAGCTGTAGCACAGTTAAATATTCCACTGAAACAGGATAGCTCTGTGAGGCATGCTGGCCCACCTCCAAGGCAACTCAGCCGGCTGTCTCCCACTGGGTGAAGGATGACCTCCTGGAAGCCCTCAGGAATGCCTGCTGGTGGCAGGGATTGCTCGCGGAGAACGGGGGCCCCGCAGCAGCGTTTGGCTGGTCCCTGCAGCCTGGGCTCCAAAAAATTCAGCTGCTTCTCAGCTCGTGAAGGGCTCCAGGTTTGTTCTCTCTGGGACGAGGAGTGGTTTCCGTGAACTCCTCTCGGATCCCACTTTCTTAGTGATTTTTTGTCAAGTGTGTTGCGCAGGCTGGTTTGAGACCTGAAGCGGGACGTTGACGTGGGATTTAGTCAAGAAAGAGGAAAAACAGTATTTCAGAAGTTGGTCTTTTGGAATTATGTCGTAGGAATTATGTCTCTATAAAGACAGTTTACACAACCGTGATTCTTCCCCATAGCAACCCATGTTGTGTAAATAAAGCCAGCCCAGAAGCAAGTGCCTGTGCTTTTGCAGCCTTTCCCGTTGCACCACGTACGTTTGCTCCAGGATGCCTGGACGGAGGAGAACTGGTGGCTTGTTTTGTCCAGGTGAATTTTGAACCTGTGTCCTGAAGGAGATCAAGCATACCCTTGCCCCCTAAGTACTCTGTATGCCTAACAGGGTTTTTAAGGCACTGCTATATAGGATTTTCAATAACATATCAAACTGTTAGTCCATCGTGCATCGTCTGCCCTGACTAGCAGTTGGCATTTGATGATGACTCAAAGGAAATAGGACAGAGTTATAAATTTCACCTTTGCTAGATAGAAACGGTGGTGTGGGGTTGAGGGACGTGGGCACAGTTCCTCCACAAAGAGAGATGAAGGCTGGCATTTAGGGTTTGAGGCCAAACAAAGCTTTGGGCTGAGCTTCGGTGTTGTCAGAGTTTGACAAGAAATTTCAGGTGTTCTTGAAGAATACCCTGAAATTCCAGTTGCTTTTGTGTAAACCCGAACCAGAAGCTGTAGTTTCGAATTTTGAATCAGAATCGTGGAAGTAAACTTGTACACAGGGATTGCATCCAAGTTCCTGGAATTCTTGGCGTAGTTTTAGATCCTCATCCAAAACCCATTAACATTAATAGAAGGACTTCATCTGACTCAAAAGTCAATCGTCGAAATAATTTCTAATCTGACGTACCTAGAAAACAATACCAAAGCAGTACTTCAACCACTGCCCTGTCAGATCCTCTTTGTTATTTGGAAAACGTGTTATATTTCTCTGGTTTTGGTGTTCATCAGTAGGCCTGCTTTTGTTTTCTCCTCAGCATAGCGAAGTGTTGTGTTGTCCCATATTTCAGGGTTTCTCCATCTCCAGGGCTTTGTTGGGTGTTGGAGCAGGGTGTCCCATGCGGAGCCCTGGGTACACCAGTCATTCTGTTACCCTTAGTAACATGGGGAAACGTAAAATAATTTAAACAAATCAGAAGATGTTCCTGGAGTGGCCTTCAAGAGCGTCGGTTTAGCTTGCTTCCTTGCCTCCAGGTCAGGTCAACCCTACCTCTGCACCATTGCTGGCAGACGTCCGTCCAGCCCGTTCTTTATCTTAATTCTTCTCTTCCTTTATTGTCGTCCCTAGACTGCCTCCAGTCACCACTGGAACGGATAGCGTAGGGTAATAATTTTGTCACAATGCTCACAGAGACCACGGAAACAATGCATTCCAGCAGGAGTGGATTACTGCCTTTGAGGTGAATTCAAGGGAAGAAAAGGGCTACAGCAGCTTTGAGCAAAACGACCAATAGAAATGGCAAGTAGAGAAATAAGTAAGGTGTGGGGTTTTTTTCCACGGAAGCAGTGGATGATGTTTTCTGCAGCACAAAGTTCCACAGAACTTGACTGAATATCAAGCTGCAAGCAGATGTTTTGGGAATGCTGCATCTACGTGGAAGTGGCAAGCTGTAGAGTCTTTAGGAAAATCTCCATCCAAGATAAAAGAAATATCGCGTTCGCAATGTTGGGTAGAGCGACAACAAATGCTGCCTTGAAGGTCTATTGCACAGTTGATGTTCAGCTTCGCATCCTAGACAGCTCCTGTGTGAAAAAAAAAATCTCTTGGAAAGCTCTTTGAGCAGTCTGTGTTTGGATCAGTTGAGAAAAACGCACTTACTGAAGCTTTCTGAAAGCTGCATCAATGACCTTGTTGAACTTTCTTGGGCACAAGTCTTGTTGCAAAAAGAAAAACGGATGGCAAAGAGTGCTGAGCATGGAATTGCCGTTTTCTTTCCTCCTTTTTTTTTTCTTTGCAGGTACCTCGCTGTGCTCAGGGGAGGGAAGCCACATACCTATGTTGCTTCTTGTTCATTGCATTTATTTGGGTACCATGGACATCAAAGCCACAGATTGGTTTGTGGTTGAAAGCCGTTAGAAATGGACTTCTTTTTGCAAGAAGCCCTTACTGCTAGTGATGCTACTGCTGTAAATAGGAATAAAAGTGGGCAGGAAGCTTCCCAACCCTGTCTCCAAGCGCAGTGCACGTGATTTGCTGCACTGAAATGGTGATATATGGAGGCAAACGTTAGCTTTAATTAACTTATTACTGCAGTAGAACAGGGCTTTATTGCCTCTTGTGTCTCTAAGGGCATGGCTTCACCGGTGCCTCCAGACAAAGGGGAGAGTGCCAGGAATACCACTTCCAGTGATCAGAACCAGGTGGAACATCTGCTTTTCATGCTAGTCACCGTGAGGGCCAGAGAGGAATTTTTGAAGTTGTTATTATTGTTTTTATTGGGAGGAAAAAAAAAAGGCAGACTGTATGTGGATCTGCAGAGTGTGAGTCAGCAGTTGAGGATGTGGTCACTGAGAGTGAACTGGTAGAAACCCATGTAGATGTTCCAGGATTAAAGGTGGTTTTGTTCCAAGAATAATGTCAGATATTACTGTTTACCGAGAAAAAGAGGGAGGGGAAAAAAAAAAAGAAAAGCATGAAACTGGAGTCCACGAGGTAGCAAATTGTTTTGATCTTAGAAGCAGGAATAAAAGTCAAAACTTAGGCTTGTACCAAAACACTTGATTCTGTGCTCTTCTGCCGACCTGCCAGTTTTCCCAGTGCTCCAAGCACTGTCATTCAGGCAAGCCAGACATCTCCATCTCCCATCAGCAAACAGTTTGATGCAAATCTCATGTTTTAAAGACGATGACTGGCACCAGCCCAACGTGGTGAGTGCGATACCGTGATGCGAACGATGCTCTTCGTCTTGGAATGTCTGGAGGCAGCTCTTCCTAACGCAGGCCGTGGCTGTTTTGAGGAATCTGTCGCTGTGTGTGAAGGATGTAAAAAGTGAGAGGCTGTTTTTTTTTGCTTTTGGTGGCAGTATCTTACGAGGAGGCAGACACAGAGTCGGCACGGGCGCAGCACAACGTCTCGGGGACGAGCGCTCCGCAACTGCCGGGCAACTGCCGCACGTTCGGTAAATAGAAAGAGTTGATCTTGCCAGCAGTTAATGGTTTTAACGGCACAGCTGTGGCTGCTGTAACGTTGCAAACGTGTTATTTACATTATTCTACGTGTGTTTTGTGTGGTTAAGATGACCCGTGGATTACTGCGAAGCAGTGGCAGAATAGAAGGCATTTATTCCCCCTGCGCAGTGGAAGTGAGCAGTGCCAAAATCGTGGTCTTTGTCTTCTGTTCCTAAAAGCAGCAGTAGGTGCTCTTCTTCTCAGGCTTCATTTGAGTCAATGTTGCCTCCTTCCCCTGAGAAACAAAAGTGTCCTGCTCTTCCCCTTCCCCAGTGTAATCCTTCAGGGCTCCGTAGCGCAACTTTGCGGAGGCAGAAGAGAGGAAGGTGAGGAGGGGTGAAGTTGCGTGGTCCGAGAGGTGAGGACGGGCGAGAGAGGACACGTCTCCATTGCTCAGGGCTCCTGTTGGCTGTAATTGCCCCGGGCAGGGGATTACAGCTCACAGCTGCCCTTCCGCACTGGCATCAGCTCCTGAACCTCCTCTGCCTTCAGCTTGGCAAGTGCGGATGAGCCATAGTTGGCAATTGTTTTACTCTGGCACACGCTAGGTTGAAACAAAAGCGTTTCTGGAGCTGGCTTAGGAGCTCAGCCCCATCATTTTAGATATTATTTATCTAAATATCATCATTTAGATTAGATATAAGGAAGAAATTCTTCACTCTGAGGGTGGTGAGGCACTGGAACAGGTTGCCCAGAGAAGTTGTGGCTGCCCCATCCCTGGAAGTGTTCAAGGCCAGGTTGGATGAGGCTTTGGGCAACCTGGTGTAGTGGAGGGTGTCCCTGTCCATGGCAGGGGTGTTGGAACTGGATGATCTTTGAGGTCTTTTCCAACTCAAACCATTCTATGATTCTATGATTTTGAAGGATAATGCAACTGGCAGCAACGTCATGGGCTTCAAATCTAGCAGTGCCTCACCACATGCATTTCCTTGCGGAGTTTTCAGGAGGCAGGCAATGTTTGCCAGAAAATCTTGTGGCCTAGGTGGATTTCATGATTTAACTAGGGCAATGGAAGATTTTAGTGGTGGAAGCGAGATTTGCATTTTATCTCCCACAAAACAGGCTAATCCCCCAGCTATTGCTTATCAGCTCCTCCGTTCCTGCATGAAATGCATTTCCTACACTTAGCTAGCAACAGCAGAGAGGTATTATTTGGTAGGTGAGTCTGGAATTGAGACTGCACGAGTGCCCTGGGTCCTCACCTTCGTTCATGTTTCCTCTCATTTCCCAGCGCGGTGCTTTGCCTTTTCCTCCGTTGCGCTTCATGTACTTGTAACGTTCTGCAGCTTATTGTCAGAGTTTGCAAACTCACGGACGGGAAGGCTGTGCAGTTTCACAAAGAAATGAATCAGAGTTGTAACTGGAGGAAGAATGGAGTAATTTATGCCTGCACGCACGGTCTCTTAACGTGTGATTTATCCCTGGAGGAGGCCAGCAATCGTATTGGCCGGGTTCGGCGCTAACCAGAAATGGGAAGGTTTGCAGGGCTCCCTCTGTAACACCAGGTTTCATAACTTCTTGAATCCTTTCAACTCCAAGAATGTTGTGTTCTGATCTTGATCTGAGGACAAGGAGTTCACTCTTTTCTGCCTATGGCTTTTATTGACTTAAATAAGTAACCAGAGAGACTCTCTTGGCCCAGCTCTACCCTCGAGTGACTTTTTGGACAGTTTTTTTGCCTCTCTGTCTGTGATTCATGACTTGACCTCACCTTCACTCACCTCTATGGCCAGAAACCGTTGGCTGTTCCTTTTCACTTTATCCTTCCCCACATTTCTGTTTTTAGGAGGTCAGTTTACACCTCATCTTTGTGCTTTGCACGCCTGGTGCTGTGGAGCTGCATACACGTGTGTGTGGTAGACCAGGAGGTCAGTGTTGCTTCCCCTGCAGCGTGCCACTAGCAGTATGGCTTTGCTCTGGTCAGGGTGTGTGAGGACACATCAAACTCTCTAAACACTGTCTTCCTCAGAGCGTGATGCAGCCCTGCATGGTCACCATCAGGCTGCAGCCCCAAAACCGTACTGCCTGGGGTGCACAGCACAGCATGGCAGCTTGTCCCCATGACCTCAATGGCCAGGAATATTTGGTTTGTGGCCCACAGCCTCGCTAGATGATCTTTAAGGTCGCATCCAACCCGAACCGTTTGATGACGCCCAGCGTCACGTGTTGGGGTGAAGGCACTCCCAGTGCACTGCCTGTGTGAGTGGGGCATAATCTAAGTGAGAGTAACTGGGGCAGGAGGTAGAGTTGAAGTTCGTGTTCGTGGCAGGAGGCTTGATGCATATGTGTGGGAGACTGCAGATGGCTTCCTGAGTTGAGCTCCTATGATGTCATGTTTAGTTTCAAGCATCCTTCCCCAGCATCTTTTGGACTAGTATGTTTGCAGGGTACCTAGTGGTACTATTTGGGGGTTATCGGGTACTGCACCTGCACACCTGTTCAGCCAGGAATTTGGGAAAGACCTCAAATCACATTGAAGTCCCACGGGATAGCAGCAAGTTGAAAAAAAAAAATCAACCAGGATAAGAGGAGAAATAAGGCCATCCAAGAGCGGGTTAAAACACCATGCCATGCCAAGGGGGCTGTGGGCACTGCGGGTAACAAAGAACAAAGCCCTACTTCCTACCTGCCCTTTTTTTCTTGCCCTGTCCCTGAAACAAAAGAGGAGGAGGACAGTCTCAGGTCAGAAGGAAAACGTTTTTTGTGCAAACCAGCCTGTGGACCTGCTGTTTCCTGAGGCTGCCCAGTGAGATCATTTAGCAGGCTACAAAGGGGCTGGTGGCGTGTGGGCAGTAACAGCGTTTGCAGCTGTGAGCAGCAGTAAACAGCAGAGTAATCAGATCCCATCCTTCGGCAGGGAAGCTGATCACCGGAGTGGGTCCGGGATTTCCCCCTTGCATCGTTGCCGGGTACCTGCACAGGCCAGTTGGAACATCAAATGTTGGCTGGGACCAGGGGCACGACGGGGGCTTGATGGATCTAATCTCCAAACAGACAGAGCAGCTCTGCTCACACTCCTGCCCCGAGGTCTGATAGCTCCCTGGGTTCTCTCATCTCTTATCTCTGGCTGCATCTTTCTTCTTTTTAAATTATTTTTTTTTTTTATTTACTCTTGAGCTGGGCTTCAAGTGCATTGCTTGGGAGGAGTCATGACTGCTGGGTGACATCTCCCCATCGCCACGTGCGGTTCCCACAGCTCCCTTCACTGACTTTTGACCTGAGAGCATTAAAAGGCATAGCTGAGAAGAGGCAGACATGCCCCTGGGTCCTGACCAGACCCGAGACAAGAAACATCTTCATCTTATTTCCTCTTTTTACAGCTTTTCTGCCCCTTAACGGTGGGTCTGAGCTGCATCTCGCCGCGGTTTCTGCTGCAGGATGCAGCGTCTGTTTTGGCCTCTTCTTGAGCCTCTTTTCCTTTTCTTTGTGTCCCCCTCCTCCTGAAATCCAGGGGGGCAGCTGAAGCTTAGCCCCGGTAGGCATCTGGGTCCTTAGGAGGCAGCTGCCAGCCTGCCTGGTGGGAACAGGGAGAAAAAGGACCCTTTTTCTCCAAAGAAGAACCACCCTCACATTCCTGGGTGGTGGCTCATCCCTACAGGGCTGGAACCTTGGACCACGGATGTGCAGAGACAGAAAGGAAGGTGGATCTCTGCTCATAGAAAAGAGGTCAGCCAAGTGCCTGGTTGTAGCCATAGGGAAAATGCCTTGGGGGTTGGAGTGAGGGTAAAACTCACAGTTTGGGCGGGCTCTGCACGAAACCCCTGTCATTGCCACGAATCCAGCTGCCCTTCTGCCCCTCCACAGTGTCTTCAAAAGCATCTCCTTGCTCGTCAGGTCCCTCTTGGTACGGAATCGTACAAATCTCTCCATCCATGATGTCTGAAGGCTGGTGGAGGGGCAGGTTTGACGTTGCGTCGTGTGGGGTGTAACCGTGGGTTGCTGGAAGCATGGATGTGGCTCTACCCTGGCTACTGGGGTCTACTGTGGTGCTTGTGTGGCCACCAGCCAGCTCAGCTGGGCAAGCTGGCCCAGCAGAAAGCCGTGTGCCTTTCTTTCCCTGGGCTGGATTTTGGGTGAATCGCTGCCCTGGACTGTCTGTTGCAGCCGCAGGGAGGCTGGTCCTGATGCCAAGGAGGGGCAGGATGTGGCAGCAAGGCTGGCTGCTGCTTCTGGCAAGCTTCAAGCAACCAGGGTTGCCTTCCGTGGAGGTGTTTGGGGTGAAAAAATAGCCTTGGAAAACAACCATGGTGCTTCAGGAAGTGATGGGAGGTAAATTCCTCGAAGAGAGAAAGGCCAGGAGTTGGCTGGCACATCTGTCTGACGGGCTAATGGCAGCAAAGGCTGGCCCAACATCTCCAGCTGTTCACCTAGCAGTGGGACAGGCTCTTTCCAACCTTTTGATTTCTGCCCTTGCAGTTTTTTGCCTTTCCCATCCTAACCAGAGCTGGTTTCGTAGAGGAACTGGAGCAAAACCATCAAAGCTTATAGTTCTGGCTTTCCTTCTTAGTAATTCTGAAGGGTTTGCTGAGGTGTTTTAGTTCCTGTCTCCTGCTTTTTTTCCAGGCCTATTCTTGTTGACTTTAAATAGCTATCAAAAAGTGCTCCGGCGCCGGGGCTGCTGTGTAGAGCTGGTGGAGACCTCAAGGACAGGCTGAACTGGTGGTGGACCACCTTGCTCTGGTGCTCTTGAGGCAGAGCAGTGGGCATGGCCACAGGGCTCTGCTCTCCAGCTGTCATGCAGGAGACAAGACGTCATGTGGCACAGACAAGACAAGGTGGCATGTGCTGAGGAGAAGACCTTCACTGTGTTCTCCATCAGCAGTTGGCCTTGGCAAGTCTTCTGGCTGCAGGAAGCTGGAGGAGCTTTGTCTCTTTTCCATAGCTCCTTCCCTCCTCCTAGCAAGGTAGGCATGGGCAAAGCCAGGTTCTTCTCCAAGTGTGCCCCGTGGAGATCCCCAGGGAAAAGCCAGTCTTTTGGAAAGGAACTGGAAGGCCAAGAACTTTCTCTGAGGGGAGTGTTTATCCTATTATTTTCTGAAAATCATTTCCTACCACGTTGGGGAATCAGCCTGCCAAAGTACAAATTGCCCAGCAGGGAAATCACTACCTCCAGATTAATTAAAAAAAAAAAAACAACAAACAAAACCAACCTAGCTGTTCTCTCTCTTCCCTGTTTGGCTCATGTGTTAGGTAAATATTTGGACAACGCAGAGAATCGCCTCCCTTTCTTCTCTTTTCCAAGGGTGGGAGAAATGTCAGCCCTTGGCACTTGTGGGGCTTCTGTGCTTGCTGCGGGGCGGGCTCCGTGCCAGCCGCGCGCGGGGACAGAAGCACGGAGCAGCCTGGGAGTCGAGGTGATGGAGCAGCTCGCCGTGCTGGCCGGCCTCCTCTTCCCGGGAGAGGCTGGTTGCTGACTGCTTCATCGTGAGCTTGTTGCACCAAGCAGTGAAGTCTTGAGTTTATCTTGAGTTTAGCAACAAAACCCAATAACCTGAAACTGCTTCTCTTGGTGTCCTCCCTCGGTGGGAGGGAACAGACTGGTTTATTCCCATTTTTTTTTATTTTGTTCCTATTTTACTTGGTTTCTCTACAAAGTCTGTTCCAGCCCCATTTGCAAGTGGGACCATGTGTCCAGCTGCAGGACACCCAGAAACAGCGGTTCCTGCTTCATGGCTCTGAGCAAGGTGGAAGGCCACCATTTATACGTTGTGTTATGTGAAGACACAGGAATTTCTCCTTCTTTCCCGTTAAAGTCAATCCCTGAGGCGAAGCACGAGATGTGCTTGGCTGCCTTAATCAGTAGGTTCCTCATCTGGAGTGTCTGGCTGAAAAATGTTCTGCAGAAGATAAACATCGATGTTGATATTTTTAAGTCATAGACTTAAACCTGTAACTTCAGATCAGACTCTGGGAGTGGGGAGACCTGGATCAAAAATTTGTGGCTGAACAGCATCTAATAGGGCCTGAATGAAACCCACACATCTAAGCCAGCACTCATGTCAGGAAAGCAGGACACCCCAGTTGCCTCTGAGCGTTGTCCCTCAATTGCATCTCTGACTACTTACTTTCACGTTTTCCACATTTCTTGCGCTTTCTTTTCATTAATTGTCTCCTTTTTTCCCCGCGTCATAGGAGGCAGCTTCAACATCTTCCCTTTTTGCTCACCTCTGCCAGACCCCGCAGCACCCAGGTTCAGGAACAAGTAGAGAGACAAGAGTTTCACAACCTTGTTTGTAGAATCATAGAATCATAGAATCATAGAATGGTTAGGGCTGGAAGGGACCTTCAAAGGTCATCTAGTCCAACCCCCCTGCAAGGAACAGGGATATCTCCAACTAGATCAGGTTGCTCAGGGCCTCATCCAACCTGGCCTTGAACGTCTCCAGGGATGGAGCATCCACCACCTCTCTGGGCAACCTGTAGGTGCAGTAAGAGGCCAAGAGCCTAGCACAGCACAACCCAAACATCGATGTTTTGGAGCTGATCTAAAGCACAAGGACAGGCTGGGCGGAGAATGGACTGAGCGCAGCCCTTAGGAGAAGGACTTGGGGGTGCTGGTGGATGAGAAGCTCAACATGAGCCGGCACCGTGCGCTGACAGCCCAGAAAGCCAACCGTGTCCTGGGCTGCATCCAGAGCAGCGATGGCAGCAGGGCGAGGGAGGGGATTCTGCCCCTCTGCTCTGCTCTCCTGAGACCCCCCTGCAGTGCTGCGTCCAGCTCTGGGGTCCCCAACATCAGAAGAACATGGAGCTGCTGGAAATGGTCCAGAGGCCACAAAGATGATCCGAGGGCTGGAGCACCTCTCCTCTGGAGACAGGCTGAGAGATTTGGGGCTGTTCAGCCTGGAGAAGAGAAGGCTCCAGGGTGATCTTATTGCAGCCTTCCAGTACCTGAAGGGGCTACAGGAAAGCTGGAGAGGGACTTTGGACAAGGGTATGTAGTGACAGAACAAGGGGCAATGGCTTTAAACTGAAAGAGGGGAGATTTAGATTAGATCTAAGGGAGAAATTTTTTACACTGAGGGTGGTGAGGCACTGGACCAGGCTGCCCAGAGAAGCTGTGGCTGCCCCATCCCTGGAAGTGTTCAAAGCCAGGTTGGATGAGGCTTTGGGCAACCTGGTGTAGTGGAGGGTGTCCCTGCCCATGGCAGGGGGGTTGGAACTGGCTGATCTTTGAGGTCCCTTCCAACCCGAACCGTTCTGTGATTCTGTGATTTTGAGCCTGGAGACTGACTTCACTTAAATAGCAACATCCTTAACTGCGTCTCTGCTAGTAGCTTTACAGCTGAATGTCCCATCAGGTGTGTTCTTTGCCGTCATTTCCTTCAGGAAAAGAAGATTGAAAGCTTTTATTGTGCAAATAGGTGCATGTTTAGAATAATATTCTTTTGATGGTTAAACTACTTAGGAATCTGGTTATTGTCTTATGTTTTTTTCTTTGGGATTGCTAATTAAAAAAATAATCAGTCATCTTTAGTTTGATGAGTGGGATTATCTGAGGGATCTACAAAGAGGTTCCCAGTCCTGTGGTGATTAGTGACACCTCTGACGTGTGTTTTCGAGCTGTGATGAATCTTTAATATAACAAATTAATGAGAAGGAGGGAAGGAAGGAAGGAAGGAAGACAAAGGCAATTTCTCTTTCTCTCTGTGTCAGATTGCCAGCTCCGAGTAACGTAAACAACTCCTGGTCTGTGCTGGACCATTCCTGAGCGTTAGAGGTCTCTGAGCCTTGCAAAGGACCAGTTTGTGCTGGTAACTGCTGTGGCTTCTTTTTTTAGCCTGTGCTCTGACATCTCTTTCTGTTTCCTCTGTGCAGGATATGAAAGCTGGAGGGAGCTGGCTAAGGCTCTGGCAGACACGAATGTCCCAGGTGGGGACCCAAGCCTTCAGTTTTACTATCCACAGAAGCTGGGACACCAGGTGAGGAGGCTTGGGATGTCTTCTGAATGTTTGGAAGGGCAGACCTTCCTCTCTGACACCGGCCCCAAGAGACAGCTCTCTCTTCAGGCAGGAAAAAGAGCAAAATCTGAGCTGACTCACAGCAATGCGAATGTACGACAACTCCGCCATAGTTGGAGTTAAATTAAGTTATAAATTAAGTTATTTCAGATGTACTGAGCTGCAGCGGTGGGCTGAAGCTGGCTGGGTACACAGGAAGGTATCACTAAGAAAGGTGGAAGCAGAAGTGAAAGGTCAGGAGAGAGTTTGTAGCTCTCCAGTGAAGCACATCTTGGTGCTGTTGCCTTAGGGAAGTGTTGGAAGAGCTATGACTTGGATCTTTTGAAACAAGGATGGGAAAAAATAAAAAAAAAAAAGGGAAAATGACCTAAGTTCCAGCTCTATGCTAGCAAACAGTTATAAGGTGGCAGTATCCTTCCCCCTTGGTAGCTCACCATGGAAATTTGCTGTCAAAAAAAGCCAGAGAGCATTTTGATCCCACTCTGAGTGGGGTGTCCTTCGGAAAGGGGGCTTGGGAACTTGCTTTTTTCTCATGTGTCCTTGAGCTGTCTTGTGGAGGTGTCAGTGCTGGGTCATTTGTTAGGTTATTTTGACTCTCCTCTCCTTACGTTTCAGAACCGAGAGCTGCAAAGAGGTGGGAGGAATAAATCGAATTACGCGGCTGTGGACAACGCTGTCCCCTGGATGCCAGAGGTGGGTGCCTTTCTCCCATCGTTTTTGCGTGAGGGAGCTGTAGCTAGAGACCTGTGCGGTGAGGCTGAAAGGCACGGACCTCTGTCTGGAATTTAATTTGCCTCACTAGAAGCCCTTTCCCTATCACCCACCCCCTCCAGGCTTAATGATACTTACAGACCTGAGTAATCATCTGGAAAGACAGGAGCGTCCAGATTCCTGATAATTTGGCGTCTCCCCCAGCCATCGAGGCACCAAGCAGCCACCCACAAATCCCTGAGAGCAGGCAGCCCGCTGCCTCCTGGAAAGGTGAAGTTTATCCAGGGCTGGGATTGCGCAGGGCCAAGCACTCAGCAAGCAAATACACGACCGTGGCACGCGGAAGCGTCACGCCGGCATTCGCTTCCTACCCAACGCCGGCGCGTTGCGTTTAGAGATTTCTCCGCTTCAGTGGCACCTCTGGTGAACAGAGACCTTCTTGGGTGACCCGTGAAGGCTGGGGTAAACATTCCTTTTGTTTCCTTCGTGCCTCATTTATTCTTTCAGCTTATTCCTTCCTCCCCTGTCCCCTTATCTGGCCATTCCTCTTCAGATAAGGGAGCAATGCCGCCTGCTGATAACAGGGGACACCAGCCAGGGGCCATTTGGCTAATGGAGTCAGCTCACTAAATTCCTCAAGGTGATTAGAGACCTGAACAAATTAGAGGGGCCTCTACGGCTGCCCTGGGGAGGGAGCAGGCTGCTGTCCTGTGCTCGGGCACCAAATGATCACTGTCTGTTGGAGGGAACGCACCCACCAGTGCCCACAACCAAACCATTGATCAGTTCTGGAGTCCCCAGCACAAGAAGGACATGGAGCTGCTGGAGCAAGTCCAGAGGAGGCCATGAAGATGATTTGAGGGCTGGAGCACCTCTGCTTTGGAGACAGGCTGAGAGAGTTGGAGTTGCTCAGCCTGGAGAAGAGAAGGCTCCAGGGTGATCTTATTGCAACCTTCCAGTACCTGAAGGCGCTACAAGAAAGCTGGAGAGGGACTTTGGACAAGGGTGTGTAGTGACAGGACAAGGGGCAATGGCTTTAAACTGAAAGAGGGGAGATTTCGATTAGATCTAAGGGAGAAATTTTTTACATTGAAGGTGGTGAGGCACTGGCACAGGTTGCCCAGAGAAGTTGTGGCTGCCCCATCCCTGGAAATGTCCAAGGCCAGGTTGGATGAGGCTTTGGGCAACCTGGTGTAGTGGAGGGTGTCCCTGCCCATGGCAGGGGGGTTGGAACTGGCTGATCTTTGAGGTCCCTTCCAACCCAAACCGTTCTGTGATTCTATGAGAGGAGGCATTCCTTCCCTTAGAGGACCAAACTCCCAAGCTATTCCTGCTCCGTTCCTGCCTGTGTCCTTTCCCTGCACCCGTCGGGTGTTGGGGCTCAACGGGACGGGGGCAGTTGGTTACTAACTTGCCTGGATGGATTCCCGCGAGCGCCCGGCACGGCCGAGCTCGCAGCGAAGCCCAGCTGCTGGCTGCTCAGTGTCACCCAGTCGGAGGAGCTGGGCCAGGCGGGACGGGGGGGCCGCGGCCGCCCTGCTGAGACAGAAGAGCCTTATGAACTCAGGAGTTTCCAGTTGGCAGCACAATGTCGCCTTTCTTCCCCTGCTCAGCCCCTCTCTGTGCCCCGTTCATCGTCCCCGGCGCCGCGCGTTCCCTTGGCTGCAGCTGATTTGCCTCCGTGATGCCAAAGCTGCCCGGGATTAAATTAGGAAAGACCTCTCTTCTCCATCCTGCTCCGGTTCCCGTGCAGCGGGTCGCGTCTCTGCTGCTGCAATCCCCCCAGCTTTGCTGCTTGCTCCGGCCTCTGCTCCTGCTTCGCCTTTCTTCCCTGGGGCTCCTTGCTCCGGAGGGACCGCTGGGTCTGTGGTGCCACCCCCCTGGGTGGGTTTGACACGACAGGGTTTGGGCTGGGAAGAGTGGTCTGTGCTCTCCGTGTGCCTGATCTCTTTTCCCAGGAGGGGCTGATAAGCTAAAATTCCTTGCTGGAAGGAGGTGGAAATACCAAAGTCTCTTAATAGAAAGCCGGTGCCCTTGGTGCACGACCTGTGCCCATGTTTGATCCAAGCTGGGCGCTTGAAATGCTACTCTTTCAGCAGGGTGGAGATAAGCAGCTGGGATGTGGGATTGGGAAGGGGAGGAAGCCAAGGGGCAGGAGCAACCCTCTAAATGGGAAGGCGCAGACCATGTAACGCCAGCTCCCGTTTGAAGCCCGGACTCTTGGCTTCTGTTCCTGGTTCTGGCCCAGTCCGTCTATCCAAAAATTTTCAAAGCAAATGTTTTTGAGGAGAGAAGGGTAACTTAACTTGTCGCTTAGCAGGTTCTCACTTTCCAGCTCTTTGAAAAGCGGGGCCAGGTAGGTCCAGCCTGGGTAGTCCAACTCCGTATCCGTACGTCGGAAAGTCCATTAACAGTTCTGAGGAGCTGCACGCGTGAATTGGGAACGATGGGGCCGTTTATCTGTTGCTGCAAAGGCCCAAGCAGGAGGTTTTTCCTGCGTGTTCCAGAGGAGACTCAGATAGCAAACAGGAATTTCTCAGCTGCCTGTGGTGGGCAGCCAGGAGTTGAGCTGGAGAGACAGAGGTGATAGGGTTTCAAACCAGCTGCTGTACTGATGACTTGTGGGGGGCCTAAAATTAAAGCCTAGCTCAGTTTTCACTCCCAGAACAGTGCTTTGGGCAGCCAGTACTTATCTGTCAATAATCTTCTTTTCCTTTTCGGAGGGAGCAGAGAGTAAGTTAGGCTGTAGTAGCTCAGGAGGAAATCTGTTGCTTTAGAAAAGACTCTGAAACCACATGCAAGAAGCGCTTATTGTTTACCAGTTAATTATTTCTAACAGTGAGCGCAGGGAAGCAAAGCGATCTCCTTAGCTCCTGCCAGCATCTCCTCTCAGGTGGCTTTGCAAAGACTTTGGAGTCAGGAGTGTCAGGCTGGAAATCTTGGGGACCACCTCTCACAGCATTGACGGAGCACGAAGTACGGTGGTGTATGCTTTATTTTTTAGTAGGCTGCCCTCTCCCTCGTACTGCCAAACTCTGCTGTAAAGTATTTCATTAGAATGGGACTGGTCCAGGGTTCCTCTGCAAACATTTGAGCAAGTCTAGCCACTCTTTTGGGACTTCCCTCATGAAGCTCTGGTTTGGTATTTGGGCTACCCCATGCCAAAGCCAGCCCGGCTCCATTGCAATCCCAAGCCTCAGGAGCATCCCCTGGCTCTGTCCTTGCCAGGAGAGGACTGCAGCACCGGCTTCTCCACGGTGTGGGAGTGTTGTGCTGCGTTCGATAGAGACCCGAGCCTGCTGCCTGCAGCGTGCAAGCAGTTCTCTAAGAAGAAAAATGGGCATCGCTGGTGGATAGCAGCAACCTGACTGCCAGAAGATGCCGTTTCTGGCAGCGACTCGCTGTGGGAACCTCGCCTGTTCACCTTACTTCACGTTCCACGAGAAACAGCAATTGTTGTTAGTTGATTTGGCTGAGAAAAGTAGTGTGAGACCCTTGGGTGTAACCTGCGTTCGGCCCGGGGCCATGAGGCTACCCAGCAATTTTGTTCCAACTCACTGTTTGTCACACTTGCAGTGATTGTCTCGCGGATCCCTGCAGAGTTCCAGGTTTCTCTTGGCTGCGTCCGTCGCCCCGAGCCCTCTGTGTAGTTTCTGTCTGGTTTTGGGCAGCATCACCGGCTAATTACGTCCACTTTGTCTCGCTGCTTTTTTCTTTTGCCCGATGGGTGGAATTCAGGCTGAGGGACGTCAGAAGAGGAGATGGTAGTGGGGGACAACATGGGCTTGCGGACATCTGTCAAGCCCTGGCAGCGCGGACGCCGGCGAGGGAGGGCTGACAAAAGACCACTGGAGAACAGCAGTGGTCGTGAACGTGTTTTGCCTGGCACACAGAGACGGTTTTCACGTGCGTGGCTGGAGCTCACGGCTCCCAAGGAGCGTTACTGCATAAGCTGGTGCCAGGCCAAGTCTGCTCCACGTCCTTCCTTCAAGCCATGGTTTATTACGAAATGAAACCCCAACCTGCTGTCCTGGGAAAAATAACTCCGTCGAGTGCTTTCTCTGCCAGGAGTGCATGGAGGGGTTGGACCCTCCTCCACCGTGCTGCTTCAGCCCTGCTTGGGAGACTGCCTGGCAAAAACTAAGAATTTGCTGCCATCTGTAGACATTTGGATGCTGTTCAGGCGGCTTCCCCAGCCCTCGGCTCAGCCCTTATATAGGCAAGACCGCCGCGGCAAAACCTCCCCGGTCCCAGAGCAACCTATTCCTTTCTTCAGCGTTTCCCCATCTAAGGTAGCTTCTACACTCTCCAGCTTGTTTATTTTCCACTGTTGGACGCCTGTCCTGCAAGGAGGGTTTCAGCATCCAGCTCTGCTGGTTGCAAGGCAGAGAGTTTGGGCTTTGCTGGGATGAAGCCAATTTCTCCCTTCTGAATGGCTCTGATAAAAAAAAAGAAAGTCTTTTGCTCCCTTGAGGAGTGTATCCCTGAAATCCTACAGTGACCGAGAAGCTTTTCCCAACGAAGCTGTGCTCCAGGTCTCCGTCAGACATGGACAGCCTCTCCTGGTGGAGAACCTGGAGAGGGAACAGCCATCTGTACCCACCCTCTGCACACCCTCCTGCGCTGTCTGGTGTCCCCCACCTCCCGCAGTGTTTCTGTGTCCCTGAAGGCACACGGAGGCCATCCTGCCCATGGATCAGCCTGTGCTGCTGCTCCTCAGCCCGCTGAGCCTCTGTATCCCCGTCCCTATTGTCGTCCGTGAACTTCACCTCACGGACGTCCTTCAAGAAGGGGATCTGCCATCTCCCCTCTCTAGAGTATCCTCTCTTCCTTGGTCAGGAAGATAGCCCTAAAATGCCAGGGAAGCCTAAAATATCTCCTAGGAGGACAGAAGACCTTACACTCTACTTGCTGGATCATGGGGGGCCGCTGCCATGCCACAGCATGTCCCACACCATGGCCTCATAGCACAGCCTCCTGATTAAACATCTTGATGGAGCAAACTGGAGTGAACCCCAGCCACCAAACTGAGCTGTCCCGGGCATTGTCGTGGTTCCCTGATGCTGGTCAGGCTATCAGCTGACCCAACCCAAACCATCAGCTGATGAGACACAAGGGTCTGGACCCACGTCTCCTGCAGACCAGCCCCTGGTGGCAGCGGCGGCGCCCTTCCCTCTCACGAGCTCTGCGGTGCTGGGAGCTGTGGCTGAGGTTGGCAGGACAGGGACGGATGCAGGGGAGGGACGTGGCAACTCATGGTGTCTCATTTCTGCCCCCAAGTTCCGAGGCCAGGCCAATCTGCACGTGTTCGAGGACTGGTGTGGCAGCTCCACTGAGCAGCTCAGGAAGAACCTCCACTTCCCTCTCTTCGCCCATGTGAGTAAGACCCCAGCACCCTCTGTCACATACTCCCCAACTCTGCTTCCCAGCTGCATCACCCCGGCTCCCTTTACATCCTGTCTCTCTCCATCACCTCCTCTGTCCCGCTCCCGAGCATCCATCACCTCCCTCTCCATCACCTCCCTTGTCCTCCTGCTGAGGGAGCAGAAAGCTTTCACAAGGTTTCAATGATTCTCTTGCATGGGGGAGGCTCATTTTACCCATGCTGGCCTGCCAGGCCTTGGACATGGCGTGAAGGAGCCCTTTATTTGGTGCTTTCCCTCCAGGTGGCTAGTGTATGCCCCGTGCCATCCTCACCATCTCACCGGCATCCCCCGTGCAGCTCTCCCCTCTCCACAGCAGCACTGGCCCTGGTTTGTCTCTCCTCTGGCCCACTCTTTCCCACTGCCCGTATCACACACCGTGCCCCATCCTCCTCCCAGAGCAAACCTCATACTCCCCTCTGCCCACCTGTCCCCTTGTTCCTAACACACCTCATTATTTTTTTTAACTCTTTTTTTTTTTCTTCTTTCACTTCAGACGCGCACTACGCTGAAGAAGCTGGCCGTGTCCCCAAAATGGACCAACTACGGACTCCGGATATTTGGCTACCTGCACCCTTTCACTGATGGTGAGGGCTCTGAGGCTGCCGTGCCGCTGCTCATGGCTCCTCTTGCGTGTCCCTCCCTCCCCTCCTGATGCTGGAGGCTGGTGCCTCCACCCCGGGAGGCCCAGCGCGATGTCCCTCGTGGGCTCAGCTGGCTGTACGTGACTGCCCGTGGCCTTGGCACGGGTGGAACGCATCCGCCTCCCCAGCAGGGTGGAAAGGAAAAGCGCAGAAGAAAGCAGATGGCAAGCGGTAGACAAAAACAATGCTGTCCTAAACACAGCCCTGTGATGTGGACGTGGACATGAGCAGCCCCTGAGATTTTCCTCCCTCCCTCGCGTGCACGGGGCCGTACATGACATCATTGATGTTCCTTCTGCTCCCCGGGTGCGTGAATGTCAGCTGACAGCAGCTGACATCTGTATGGCCCAGCTGCACGCTTCTGCCCAGAGCAGCCCGCTAGCACTCACCCACGTCTCCTGGTTCCCTGGCCACCCTCCTCCCCATCCCTGTAACCCCGGCCAGAACAATGAGACTCAAGCACCTCTGTCTCCCTTTGTAGCTCCACGTGCACGTTCCTCCATCCAAACGTGGCTTCTCACTCAAAAATTTGCTCTGGAAACAAAAGGGGAGGCAGGGAGGCTTTGCATGGACTTCTTGGCTTTCCAGGGTAGATGTCAAGTGAGGCTGATGGAGGAGGGATAGTGAACCAGTTGCACCTGTAAAGTTTTGGTTTCAGTCACAGTATAGTTAGAGGATTCAGAGAGGTTCAAAGGAGAAGGGTGATATCGAAAGGGAAAGTATGATCTCCAGGAAAAAGGGTGAAGACAGCATTTTGGAGGAGCAGAACCCGTTCTGTGCACAAGCCCCCAGCCCTCCTTACTCCCTCCATCTCTCGACAGGGGAGTTTCAGTTTGCCATCGCCGCGGATGACAATGCTGAGTTCTGGCTGAGTCCAGATGAAAAGACCTCTGGTCTCCAGCTGCTGGCCAGTGTGGGCAAGGTACGGTGCATGCTGCGTGGCTCCTTCCATCAAGGCTTTAATGTTTCTGCGGGATGGAGACCTTCCTGTCTCCCATACTTCCTTGGAGTAGCTAAGTTTCTTCTCCTGCCCAACTACAGACACCACCACCACAGATGCCAGCTGGGTATGACGTGACATACCTTGAGGTGTGTGTCAGCCCTGGTGTTGGGACCCCCAGGTTCATTATTAAGGAACTCAAATCTGCCCATAGGTTGTGGATCTCACAGGCAGCTTACTGAGGGGAGTAGCTCAATTTTCCGTCTCTGCTGCTCCAGCACAGTAACCAGGAAGAAACTCATCTTAACTAAAGTGTTTTCTGTCTCTTTGCAGACAGGGAAGGAGTGGACTGCACCAGGGGAGTTCGGGAAATTTCGGAGTCAGCAGTCAAAGATGGTGAGGTGAGTGAGCAGAGCCCCTCGCTCCCGGCCACCTCTGCGCACGGCCGGGAAATCACAAGGACAAGGAAGAAGAACCTAGACTTATTCTGAAGCATTTGGCAGTCTAGAGAAAGGGATTACTCTGGGGTGTTGCCAGAGCTGAAGTGGCACATCCACACCTGTGCCAGTCGCTTTGCAGGAATCCAACACTGAATTTTTCTTCCCTGGAGGAAGCAGCCCCCAGAGAATCCTGACTCCTCTACAGGAACTCTATCCCGAGCTTCCTGCCTTGGAACTGGCCACGTTTTCCAGAGGCCAAAACCCAGTGGGCGAGACTGAAGGGGAATTATTCAGAATTAGCTGAGAAGGGTCTGGAACCTCCAAGCCCACAAGGGAAGCTGCCTATCTCGCCGTCGGCAGCTGGATTTCCTTGGCAGCCTTAACCCTGCTCACCCTGAGAATGGGGTGGTTCCGTGGGTGCGGTTGCTTTCCGCTCATTGTCTGCTGCCAAGCTAAGAAGTGTTCCTTAATGCTCTTGGTGACACCTCATTCCTCCCTTCTTTGCAGGTTGTCAGCTGCAGGCAGGTACTATTTTGAGGTGCTGCACAAGCAGGACGACAGAGGAACAGACCACGTGGAAGTAGCAGTGAGTCTCTGCAAACAGCCGCGCTGTATGTGCGTCCCCGTGGAGCTCGGGAGTGACATTTGGAATGATTTCCCTCCTTTCCCAGGCCCCAGCTCCTCTTTGCATGAGATGTATCTAATCCCCTCCAGAGCCCTTACCTCCTTCTGTGTGGGACAGTCCTGGCCATATGTCAGGACCCTTTCCTCTTCTTGCTTGAGATGGTTCTGCTCTCTCTGCTCTCCGTTGCTGCTCTTTGTCCTTTCCTGCTTTGGATGTGTCCTGGGGGATCTCAGTTCATTCCCAGTCTTTTGCTGCTGGGTAAACTCAATGACAGTGAGGAGAAGGAGGAAGCTGCGAGACCAACTGGTGAAAAAACATCTTGTGCCTGTTCTTTTTGTTCAGGCTTGGTAAACTCCATGAGCATTTCATTTTAATGTGTTTCTCTGTTCCAGTGGAGACTGAATGACCCAGAAGCAAAGTTCAAAGTCATTGACTCCCAATACCTCTCCCTTTATGCTAGTAAGTATCTGCACCACAGGTTTCCCCAAGCACCTCCCCATTCCTCCGAAACGTGTCATTGGTGTCTCACCATGCATCATAGTCTAGGCAGGCAAATAACATGTGCACAGATCATGACAAGAGAGAAGTGGAGACAGGTCAGGAGAGACCTCTGGACGAGAGTGTGGCTCGTGATTAAATGTAAGAGAATTGGAAGCAGGATTGCAACATTATTTTAGGGAAACCCAGGGTCAAGGAGGAAGGACGGAGGAGACAGTCCGCAACAGTGAGGGAAGCTGTTCCAGATGTAAGAGTAACATGGGATGGAGGTTGCCCACCTACTGTGCAGAGAGCTAGAGGGAACGTAGGGCCCATAGCATAGGGCAGCTGGAGATGACCAGGGAGAAGGGGCTGCTGGAGCGCTTCCAGGAGATTTCAGTCTGGATGCTGGACATGATGGGACACACTAGTGATATTGGGGGATGCCGCTTTCTTCTGTATCAGCCTCAAGTCTCTTCAAGCTGCTGCTGGATTGCAGCAAGCGCGTCAGCCCAGTCCCTCCTGTTTTGTAAACCCTTCTTAGCACGTCAGGTGATGCCTGTATCGGTTAAGGAGCTCCTTAGTCCTGCTTACCTTTATCTAGCTTTGTCAGCATCGCTTTCCTCTGCCAGCGTTCCCCCTCTCCCTGTCACTGTTGCCTTCCAGCATCTCTGGACTTTTTTCCATGCCAACACTTTTGCCCATTGAGACATGTTTGCTGTGTTCTGGATTGCAACTTGCTGCTGTATTTTCTGAAACCTGCCATTTGGCCCGGAGTAGACTTTCAGTTAGGCTTTCTGTCCCCTTCCTTTTCTCTTTTTCTTATTAGTTTCCTGTTATAGGGAAGACTCACATCCCAGAAGATCCCTTTGTGGTTGGGCACAGCGCTGCAGTCTCATCCTTATCTGGCACCTTCTGCCCATACAGTGTTTCCCCCTTCCGTGTCAGCCTTTGGCCATATCACACTCCATCCCATTCTTCTGAGTTCCTGTGTTGTTCCATACCCAAAAGTTGCTAACACTAACCCCAGAGCTCTTGGCAGCATGTTTTCTTTCCCTCTCGGATATTGATTCAATTCCCTTCGTCTCAGAGTAAAATCCCTGCAGACACCAAGTCCTCTGGAAACAGGACCCGAGAAAAAACCTAACCAATACCCAGCCTTGAGTTTAAGACTCCCATTGCTCCTGACTTACTGGGGGTCTCCATTCGCCTGCTGGAGCACCATCTTCCTTGGCCACTGGAGGCCTCACCCGAGGATCCTGATCCGAGGATCCTGATCCTTTTCTAGCACAGGAGAAAGCTCCGCTAATTTTTCCTCCCTTTCATCTTTTCTGTCTCCTTTTAAAAGAAATTTAATAGTAATAATTCAGAAGTGTCCAGTAATTCCTGCCAGCATGGGACTTCAGCACATGACTGCTGGTGTGTCCAAGGCAGGAGGTCATTTTCCTCCACTACTCATCGCTGTGCGCGATTGCTTTCAGTGGTGGCCATGTTCCTACCCCACAGCTTCTGTATTTCCAGCTTTCTGAGTCCAAACCTTTCCTTCCCACTCCCTTTCAGCTCCTGATCAGGACCGGATAGGCATTGCTATACCAGAGACAGCATTAGTGCCGTTTGGAAAGGGTTGACACTGGAGAAGGGTGCTTTTTTTGGGACAAGGGACCAATGAGCCCTTCCTCTCCCCTTCCGTTCTCCCTTTGGTTTCTAGACGAAACGCTTTTCAAGATGGATGAGATTGGGCACATCCCGCAGACGCTGGCCGCTCACGGGAGCCGGGCTGCTGACGGCGCCGGCAGCAAGGCGCACCCTGCCGACATGTTGAAGCCTGACCCCCGGGACGCTCTTTACAAAGGTGAGACCTGCAAAGCCGTCAAGGAGGTGGCTGCAGCAGGAGCACGGCCGAGAAGGACTGTCCTCCTACGCCACCGTTAGCAAAGGCCACGCTTTTTTTTTCCCAGAAGAAAGGGGCTGCATGCAATATTGGTCACTGTGGGAGATGAAGCACAAGCTAAACCCAGCTCCTTTTTCTTGGCATCCAGCTCACACGACATCCCTGGCTATAAAATTTTCATGTAAGTGCTGGAGAGCAACGTAAAGAGATGAGCTGTGCAGAATAGTTGGCTTTGTGTATCTGTCGGAATTTCACGCGGATAAACGGAAGGCAGGCGCAGAAGTAGCTGAGCTGGTGCATCAGTCACAGCAGGGCTCCTCCAGCAACGCTCCTCTTCTCTTCCCAGTGCCTCTGCTCAGCAAGTCCCGCCTGCGCCGAGCCTTGCCGGACTGCTCGTACAAGCCCAGCTACCTGGTGAATGGATTTCCTCTGCAGCGCTACCAGGGGCTCCAGTTTGTAAGTTGTTTTTCCTTCTGCGGGTATTTGCCCAGGGGAACGCGAGGAGGAAGGAGGGAGACCCCATTAACCATGGGGCCTCTCCACCAATCTGAAGCTCCTGGGTAGATTTGACCATCTGCTGTTCAGGTCTGAGCATCCCAGTACATGCCGAAGGGCAACACCAAGAGAAGGGAGAGGGGTGCTACGCGCTGCTCACGGATCTTGCTGGGGTACACGTGGGTGTGTCTTCCAGAGCCCCTCGAACCTCAAACCAAAGAGCTGAGCTTGCCTTCACACGGAACCTCACGATGGCCGAGGATTTTATTCTCCATGGGGTGAACTGTAGTCTGTGCAGGCTGCTACAGCCCCTGACAAGCTTAAAACTGGTCTTGAGGGGGAGCTCACGTTTGTGAGGCGTGCAACGTAGCGGGGATTGATCCCCTCCGGAGCGGAGCAGGCTCTGAGGTCTCCTGGGGACAGGTCACCAGCATGGTGTGCCCTCCCTGGATGCCAGTGCAAGCCTAAGCTCCCCAGGGAATTCGCGTCCTGGGCGGCTCTGGCTCCCTCAGCCTTGCCTGGAGGTCTCCCAACACGCTTTCTGGGCTCCTGTGATCCCCTGCATCTCTTCAGGAGGACTTGCCCACCTCTCTCCCAGCTAGTTCTCGCTCTGTTATAGGACTTAAACGCCCAGTTACAGAGCTGGATGGACAGATGCTGAGAGACAGCTTGAAAGGCACATCTGTGCACGCATCCCAGCACGCTTCCTTCTGTTTTCCGTTCTCACAGCCTGCTACCAGGTGCCTCGGAGAGGCAAATAGTTAGTGAGCAACCCCTGCTCCCTCCCAAAATGGCTGGTCACCCTGCAACTGTGTCTGGGACACCCTTTGGCTGGTATCTGGCATTTAGAAGAGTTTGACTTTATTTTCCTCCCTTCTTCCCAGGTTCATTTATCCTTTGTTTACCCGAATGATTACAGCCGCCTGAGCCACATGGAGAAAGACAATAAATGCTTCTATCAAGAAAACCCTTATTATTTGGAAAGGTAGGATGCTGCAAATGGGAGTTTACTAGCAGGGAGGGAGGAGATAGTTTGAAGGCTAGAATTAGAGTGGAATTTGGAGTGGAATTGCAGCCTTCCAGTACTTAAAGGGAGCCTACAAGAAAGCTGGAGAGGGACTTTTTACAAGGGCGTGTAGTGACAGGACACGGGGCAATGGCTTTAAACTGAAAGAGGGCAGATTTAGATTAGATCTAAGGGAAAAGTTCTTCCCTCTGAGGGTGGTGAGGCACTGGCACAGGTCACCCAGAGAAGTTGTGGCTGCCCCATCCCTGAAAGTGTTCAAGGCCAGGTTGGATGAGGCTTTGAGCAACCTGGTGTAGTGGAGGGTGTCCCTGCCCATGGCAGGGGGGTTGGAACTGGCTGATCTTTGAGGTCCCTTCCAACCCAAACCATTCTGTGATTCTATGATTCTATGAATTTCATATTTGTTTCTGTAGGACTTCAAGATCCCCTAAACCTCACAAAACATTAAGGCATTTATAGTTTCTTTCGATAACCTATGTTGCCTTTAAGTGCAAATATGTTCAGGTCTCGAGGGGAAACTGCCACTGCTTTTCTTCCTCTACTAACCTGGAAGCTGAGCCAGAGCATGTTTGTTCCACTACATCAGGGAATGGATTTCCAGCAAAGCCAGCAGCTGGAGCCAAACCTGGTGGAGCCAAACCATGCTCACTACCAGGCATCTCTCTGGGGGAATAAATGCATGTCCTGCATCTTCCCTGGGGTCCAGCTCGCAGCCGTGGCCCTGCGAGGAAACTGCTCCTCGCATGCTCCCCCCTGCCACAGGCAGACACCTTGCATGAGGACTCCCCTTGTTCAGGAGGACTTTTTTCCAGGATAAGTAGAGTCACTTTTCCAGTGAGATAACTGATGTTGGCCTCCCTGTGCTCAGGACCTTCTTCCTCTCTACGGGACTATTTTGAGGACTGGAACAACAGATTGTATTGTGGGTTTGGGAGGGAACTCCTGGGACTGGGGTTCATAGTGAAGGATGGAGAAGGTGGCTGGAAAGGACCACCGAGGTTTATTGCTTTGACAATTCATTTGTCTTGTGACGTGATTTGGGAACTGGGGGCCCATTTTGCTTGGCATCAAGCACGCGTGGAGGGAAGCAGTCCTGGAAATCCCTCCCAAAAGTGTGAAGCACAGGCGTATGATGGGACAGCACATAGACAGTGGTGGTATGAGAGAAGAGAGAGGAAGATTGTTGCAATTATCTGCCTGAGGCGCTTTGCAGGGTGATGACTTGCGTCGGCGAGTACTACATCGTAACTGAGCTTTAAGGAGCAGTTTAAGGGAGGGTAAAGGGGTGCTTCAGTGCACTTATATTGGGATTTCTTCCTGCCCATATAAGAAAATGTCTGAGAGACTGGGATGATAAGCAAGAAAAGGAGACATCTTTGACAGTGCAGAATAAAATCTGATTGCCCCAAGATCTGAAAGATTGTGATGATGATAGCTTATGACTTGCTGGGAAAGGAGGATCTAGAGATGCTGGGGAGATGTAATCAGAGTGATGGACCATCACCTCTAAAGCAGTGGCTATCATTTGTTTGGAGAGGGCAAAGTAACATTCATCAAACTTGTGTTTTGCCTTTTCCTCTGCAGATTTGGATTCTACAAGTACATGAAAATGGATCGGCCAGAGAAGAGCCTGGACTCTGGAGAAAAGGCAGAGCAGCTGGGTAGGGACCCTAACGTCAGAGCCCAGAAGATCCTTTTATCTGTCGCTTTTGTGTGTGATCTTCCAGTACCAGCTGAAAGAAGCTGTTGACTTTCTGTACCGAGGAAGTCACTGCCCTTTCCTACGGGAGAGCTGGGGCTAGAAGGAATTTTGGCTGCCACTTTCACTTTTCTTAAGGGTAGGCTGGGAGGTCACCAAACCGTGGGCTGTAGGGGACGATGTGACAGCCACCTCTCAGGCCTGCAACTTAGCTGAGGTGCAATTCCAGCAGGAAGGTGGGCAGCAGTGACATTTCCAAAGGCGTGCAGCATGGCAACCTGTGCTTGCACCTGCCCTGCAAAGCTGTGGTCCAGCCCACAGCTCTGGGCAAAGCTCCACAGCCTCGGGCAACGCTGGCTAATGGGTGCTGGGGACGTTGGTACCAGCAAGGGCACGGCTCCCCTGTGTGAGAGCATCCCTGCCCCTTGGAGCGGAGAGACAGTGCTGAGATGAGCCGAGAAGTAGCTGCCCCAGAGGGGTGGGCACCTGGGTGGGGACGGGGAGGGCAGCAGGAGGATGGCAGAGGTGTGACTGCGATTACTCCTGCAGGCTCCCAGGAGGGCAACCTGGATGACTTGCAGTACGTGGAGCCGGACGCGGAGAGTACCAGCCGCCCCGAGCGTGCCGGCACGGGGAGGGCAGAGCCAGCGGGCAACGCTCCCAGCAGCGTGGTGGGCAGCGATAACGTTCCTGAGGACTATTCCCTTCGGGAGCGGCGGCGGCTCCTGTCGGTGATGGGTTACGATGTAGGACAGGGGGTACGGAGGAGAAGGACGAAGAGGTCTGGTGTCAAGTCAGCCACGCTGGCCTCTGCCAACCGAAGCCTCAGCCAGGCTGGTCTAGAGGGGAACCCAGTAATGAGGAGACCTCGTTTAAAAGCTGGCATCAAAGGCTCCCCCAGCAGCCCTCCGCGGCACACCAGGGCCGTCCAGAAAGCCAACCCTCCTTCTAGGGCTGTGTCTCAAAGGCAGCAGCCTCTGGGTGGCCCCAGAGACTCGGGGGGCATGATTCCCAAAGGGGTGAGACCTCGAGGAGACCTCAGTGCCACTAAGGACAGGCCACAGCCAGCAGGCACTGTGCCAGCCGGGAAAGGAGACTCGGTGTCTGGGAAAGCCAGGAGACGTGGTGTGAGCGCTGCCAGCCCCGGCCGGCCGCCCGGGCTGCCGCAGTGGCTCAACCAAGTGGAGTCCTACATTGCTGAGCAGAAGGCGGCCAACGGTGGGGATGTGGGTGAGGGAGAGGCGCAGCTGGCATCTCCTGCGAAGGGCAAGTCTGGACCTGTGGCAGCGGAAGAGGAAGAGGCAGATGGGGAGCCAGAAGAGGAAGACGAGGAGGATTTCGATTACGTACCAGTGTTTGACCAGGCAGTGAACTGGGAGCAGACCTTCAGCACGAGCAACCTGGACTTCCATATGCTGCGCACGGACTGGATCGACCTGAAGTGCAACACATCAGGAAACCTGCTGCTAAGAGAAAGGGAGGCCCTGGAAGTCACACGTGTCTTCCTGAAAAAGCTCAACCAGAGGAGTAAAGGGTAAGGCACGATGTAAAAACCCCAAGGGCATCATCCCAGAGCTGATGTAGCATGCTGCACAGGGAATACCAGTCGTGTAAAGAGCTAGTGGGAATCAGAGGATAAACTAAATATGGGAAATAAGACTTCAGGCAAGGAATCTGTGTAAAAACCTGGCTTTTAAATACCTCTTTTGGCTGAGAAATGGGAATTGTTGGACACCAGACCATGTCTGGGGGCTGAATATCGTCCTCCAACAGCTGGTGGTAGTGAATGGGAAAGATTAGAGGTTTCTGTCCAGCTGGCATCACTGACCTTTCGCTGGCCTCCTCCTGGCACAGTGTGGGTACTGAGAGCACATGGGAGTGTTTTACCAGCTGAAGATTAAGCAACCCTGCTGGTACAAAGTAGGACCACAAAGCTCGTGGTTGGATGTCTGCCGCGTCTCGGCTTGTGAATCCCTTGGGACATATGACCGGAGGGACCCATCCGATAATGTGCACTGGTCTCAGAGACAACCAAATACCCCACGCTGTTATCCGAATGTGTCCACCTACGTAGTAAAACGAGCTGGATTTCTAGATCCCAGTGCTGATTTGGGAAGATGTTTCCGCCCCTTGCTTCTTTGATGACCCACCGGAGATCAGCTTTTGCTGGTGCTCTGTTTTTATAGGGTCTTGATACGGTTCTGTTTCTTCTCAAGACTTACCATCTTGAGTGCCTTTGTGGCGAACAGACGTGTCTCCTCTGAGCCTCTGTAAGCCAAACAATCCAACTCCTGACCCTTCTGTTGACTTGGCCTCTATTTCCATGGTTTTCCTATCTGTCCTTCTCCGTGCTGGTTTCAGTTTGAGTTCATTTTCCTGTACATAAATGTCCAGTATCCTGGATGTTTTGTGGAATGGGTGTTACTACTTCCAGATCCCTGCTGGAGGTCGCTCTCATGCTGCCTCTTAAGATCTCTTCTGTTTTTTCAGGCCACAGCGGTCACAATCGTGGTGTAACGGTGCGAGCTTTTCTCAGCATTTTTAACTGATGAGTGTCTGTTTTACAGCAGAAACTCTTGTTATGATCTGAAAGGACATGACCTGGCGTTTCATCCTGTTTTGACCATTCTGAACCTACTGCTCACTCTGATTTTTACTGTGTTATTGCTCAGTCCTACGCCATGTTATGGGCTGATAAACTGTCATCAGCCAATTTGACTAGCCCAAACATGCTCCTTGTGCCAAGATCCTTGTGGGAGGTGTTGGACACACTCACTATTACCAGCCCTACAATCATTCAGACATGTTTGTTATTCTCCGTGTCACCTTTATTTCATTTCCCTTGCCAACTATTTTGTCTTGGCTGGAATCCCAGATCTAATCCCACATGCTTGTGGATTTAGGAAACAGGTGCTAAACCTTCCCATGGGACTTTGGAAGCAGTGTGGCAAAGCAGGGGGAAGCTTGGGACAAAAAGGTTTGTGCTAGCCAGGAGGAAAGAGCCCGGTAGGGCTGAACGGGCTGGAAGTGGGAGAGGGACTGGTGCACAGTGGCCGTGCCCACCCGGGGCCGTGCCCACCCCAGCTGTGTCTCCTGCAGGCGGTTCCATCTGCAGCGTATCGTGAACGTGGAGAAACGCCAGGACCGCATGCGGGGCAGCCGCTACCTACTGGAGCTGGAGCTGCTGGAGCAGGGAGAGCGGCTCGTCCGTTTCTCCGAGTACGTCTTTGCGCGGGGCTGGCAGGGTGTTGGCGGCGATGACGAGGAGGAGAGGAAGATGAGGAACCTGGCGTGGGGTCGCCGGCGGCACCTGATGGCTGCGGCGAACGAGCCAGAGCTGTGCTGGCCCCAGGGCTTTTCCTGGAACCACCGTGCTGTGGTTCACTTCGTGGTGCCAGGTAAGGGGGACCTGCCTCCCCGGGACATGGAGGGGTGGCACGGCGGGCGCTTCCCATGAGGACAGTCCCAAACAGTGGGTCTCAGCCAGCCTCAACCGTCTTATTTGGGTCACTCCCAATTTCTCTTCTCCCCAAGTTAAACCCCCATCAGAAATATGACAGGGCTCAAACTCCCATGGCTTGTGAGCTCAAAGGAAGCTCCTGTCACACATTGGGAAAGAACCCACGTCGATTCCTGGGCTCTTTGATCCAAGTTTTCAGCCTGGGCCTATTTCAGCATCCCTGCAAGGTTAGCAGGGTTTGAGGGCAGGCAAGAAGCCTTGTCGGTTGAGAAGCCACACCGTCTTTGAAGTCAGTTTTGCTTTGATTCTCTCCCTCTTGCAATACAACCAGTGAAGAACCAGGCACGTTGGGTGCTACAGTTCATCTCCGACATGGAAGAGCTGTTCCGAGTCACTAAGGATCCGTACTTCAACGTCATCATCACGGACTACAGCAGCGATGACATGGATGTAGAGAAGGCTCTGAAAAGATCGACGTTGCACAGGTGACAGTACTGCTTGGTCACAAAAAACTGCTGACATGCACATGCCTGCAGACACAGCACGTCTGCCAATCTCGGGGTATTGACCAGCCACAGCCTCCTGCAGCTGGGAACCCAAAAATAACATCTGTCCAGAGCTTACACGTAGACGTGATTATGTTGTTATAACGTGCCTATATGTACACTGCGTATAATAGTGGTGTAAAACTGTAAGGCAATACCTTACATCCAGGTGCATCTCTTTTCTCCTGGCTTTTGTTCAAAGTTTACAAGGGAGAGGAGAAAGCAAGTCTGGCAGTGACAGGGCAGGAGGAGGACAGAGAACACAAGCAAGCTGTAAGAAATGAGGCAGGGAACGTGGAGACCTCTGGGAACTCCCCTTGCTGGAACAACTGGCTGGCTCACTCTACTCTGATCTAAACCAGCCTTGGCTGGTCATGTCCTTTACATTCCAGGGGTTCCTGGTAACAGGTCTAGTCCTAGGATAGAGCAGGGCTAGAGCTGAAAAGACTTTTGGTAGGGACTGCTCTATCCTTGCTGCGCAAGGAGGAAGACCCTCAGGGCGCGCTGGGACCTGGAGCAACGCTGAGCTTGTGCACTGGTGCAACAAAGGCTTTCCTCCTCCTTGGGAGGGTGGACGGGGGGTGAGGGCAGCTCCACGGCACTCCTGCGCCGTACGGCTGTGGGCGGCGCTTTCGGTGGTCGCCAGCGCGCGCTGAACTTCTCTTTCCCGTCTGACCCCCCAGCCATCGGTACTTGAAGTTGACGGGGAATTTCGAGCGTTCTGCTGGGCTGCAGGCGGGGATAGACCTCGTGACGGTAAGCCTTTGGGGTGGACAGGGAAGTTGCTAGTACATGTCTGGCACTACTTTTTTTTGGGGAAGGGAATAGCCTAGCAGACCACGTCAAATGTAGATGTGTTTCCTGTCCCTCCAGAGCAAGGGTCTCGCCCTTTATTCTGAGGAACCTGTGGTCTGTTTGGTTCTTGGTCCACCTGCTGGGATGAGCAGACAGGAGGGACGTGAGCAGTAGCAGCTTTGTGATACTGGCTCTGCCAGGTCATAGTCATGGTGTTTCACAGCCATCGTTGAACAGCCACTCAATGGCCATTTTGCCAGCCCCTGGGATCGCTGTTTCTGGTGTAGCAACGGATGGCTCTTTAATTCACAGAATCACAGAATGTCAGGGATTGGAAGGGACCTCAAAGGATCATCTAGTCCAATCCCCCTGCCTGAGCAGCACCACCTAGATCAGATCACAAAACCATAAATTCACTCATATATCTATGTTTTTCCCTCCTCCCTCAAGAAAGTCTTACTTAAAATCAACCTATTTTTTTCCCAACCGGTGTGGTCGGTTCCAGGACCCACACAGCATCATTTTCCTGTGCGACCTCCACATCCATTTCCCAGCTGGAATCATCGATTCCATCCGGAAGCACTGCGTGGAAGGCAAGATGGCTTTCGCACCCATGGTCATGAGGCTGCACTGCGGCATGTCCCCACAGTGGCCTGACGGTAAGAGGGAGTGGAGCCTCTTTGGCTCAGACCTCGGGGAATGGGGAAAGGAGGAGGGTGCCTCCTAGGTGGCACCAATCTAGGTGCCACCCCTAGATTTGTTTCTCCATTGCAATTAAGGTCTGGAGCATACCAGGGCCACTAGATAAGAGTGCATTAGATGTAGGATGGGGTTTGACAGCGTCAGGTTCTTGGAATTTGAGATCAAACTGCCAGCAGAGCCCTTTATATGACGTTTCTTCTGGTCATTTCCTAGGGCTCTCTGGGGATTTGAGGACCTCAGAAAACCCTTTCTTTACTCCTTTCTGTCCATTTCTCCCATTTCTTAGGGGACACAGTCTGTCCTGAGGTGAGCGCAGTGGTGAGAGATACCAACCCAAGTCAGGGGGAGGAAAGTGGCACAGATCATCTGAGAGCAGGATTTCCTTTAAACAGAGGTGGCCATCCTGAGCCCCTAGAGGAGCAAATTCCCTAGGAGGAGGCATTTTTTCATTTTTTCATCGAGGCACGGGAACAACCCCTTGAAGCGAGGACAGTCCAAGTACCTTAGGTACTACGCTACCAGACAGAAGATGTGAGAGGCTCTGCTGACAAGTTCATAGGGCAGCCCACGCCATCTGTCTGCAAGCCCTGCTCACTTCCCAAAGCTTTAATGTGGTTGGCTCTACCTTGGTGCTGAGTTGGCTCTCTGGTGTCAACATTGTGCTAAAAGCAGCTTGAGTGTCACTCCAGCAGCCCTGCTGGAGTCATCAGTGGTTCAAAGCACTAACATGCCTGTGCCTCTTTTGTGCTGTCCTCAGGCTACTGGGAGGTGAATGGGTTTGGTCTCCTGGGCATATACAAGTCTGACCTGGACAAGATCGGAGGCATGAACACAAAAGAGTTTCGGGACCGCTGGGGAGGAGAGGACTGGGAACTCCTGGACAGGTAGGCATTCATTGTCATCGTTCATGTGCTCAGGAGGGGAGACCTGTTAGATCCTGGAGGACCAATGACCAGGGGAGTGGGGATCTGAGGAGACTGAGGTGGCTAATGCCACCGTAAGCTTGGCCAGTGAGAGAGAGCTTTTGAGCACGTCCTGACCTCAAACCTAGTAGGCACGTGGACCCAAACTACACTACTACAGCCACTGATAAAAGAAGAGAGGAGCTGTTTCCTGGTGCCTTTCAGCCATGCTACTGGTTGGCCATGGGCAGATCAGGCACTGGTGATGGTGAAGACTTTATCCTCTTCAAGCAGTGCTGCAGTGCACAGTAGGTCCAGTTCAGGTCCCTCAGACCTCCCGTACTACGTATAGCAATTGCCCAAAGAGCAACTGTCAGAGAGGCATTTAAAGATCACGAGGTACAGTTACAGCTTCTGAGAAGTTCTTGATGAGGGGTATCTGCTGTACCAATCCCAGGCTTCTGGGTTTGTAGGTCTAGGTTTTGGGACCTCTCCTGTGTTTTCTGTCAGATGACTGCAGAAAAGAGTAGCACCCTGGGCAATCCCATGTTGCCAGCTGTCTTTCCTCCCTGCCTGGCTTGTGCAGCCCGCTCCTGGCCAGTCCTGCTCCCAGGGGTGCAGAAACACTCAGCAAGTGTCATTGGATGCTTGCTTATGGATACGAGATACCTTTGAGCTATTCTGGACTCTTCAGTTTGGTTGCAGGCTCTTGACAATAGGACAACTTAAAAGAGATCTCCTGGGGCTGAGCCCCCCAGCATCTTCGTGATCAAGTTTTCCCTAAATTTAACCTTCTCCTTTCTGTCAGGATCTTGCAGGCTGGGCTGGAAGTGGAGCGTCTCTCCCTGAGGAACTTTTTCCACTGGTTTCACTCGAAGCGGGGCATGTGGAACCGGCGCCAGCTGAAGACATTGTAGCCTTCAACCCTAAAGCTGCTCGGCAGCACCGTCCACCGTCTTGTCTCCATGTGCACTTTATTGAGGCACACAGCCGAGCACACAAACTCTTCCTCTGCCTCCAGAGCCCTCCGATGGGACGGCACAGCCAAGGAAGGGACAGACAGGCGAGGGGAGCAGGAGCTTCTTCTCTTGTGAGCCGTTGTATCCAAGACGTGAGATCCATGTCTTGCTGGGAAGGCGTGTGGGGAGATGTCAACAAGTGAAGGACTCGTATTTCCTGCCGTGCAGTCTGACGGATGGTACAGTGGGAGAGGTGCCATATTTCCCGTTGAGTCTTGCGTGGTGCAAACCAAACAAACACAAATCCCAGCTACGGCCTGAATGGTTTATTTAGAGTAACGCAGCTCCTCTTTCAATACTTGAATGAAAACAGAGAAAAAAAACAACCCTCCCCATTTCCCCTCCTTCCCCTTCTCTCCAATATCCATGCTTTTGGACAGGGGACCAAAGTAAGTTCTCTGAACTGTATTGTGTCCACGTGCCCATGTGCTGACGTAAGGAGATCTGGATGTGGAGGAGCTGATAGGCACTTTAGGCTGCTGGTGCTTAGATGTTTCTCTGTGCTTTTCACTTTAGTCATTATGAAAAGCTGTGCTCGTATTCAGCAAATTATGGGCCATGGATGGAGATGGAAGTACACTTCCCTTGTGAAGGCCATGTTTGCCTGCAGCTGGGCGAGGTGGTGGGGTTGATGTTAAAACTCCACCTCAATTATTGATCCACTGCTTGAGGATAGTGGAGGGTTTGTGCAGAGGAGGTAGGAGGGCATCTCAGGAGGAACTTCGCAGCCTTATCTGACAGACGTGTGTTTGTCCTAATGATATCAGGGAAACCCTAGCAGGGAAGAAGTGGCAATATTTTATTAGTTGAAATATTGTAATTTTGTTGGAAAAAGAGGAGACAGAGTATTCTGCTCTCTAAATCCTGTACATTTGTGCAGCATCTAAAGGTTAATTTAATAAGTTATGGCCTCACAGTTATGTCTTGTCATAGTTTGACTTTCATGTGAAGTTCTTTGGTTGAAGAACTGGCACAGCTGTAGGTGTTTCATCTCTGGAACAGCCCTGGGAGCTCTGGCCCGGGATGGAGGCGGTGGCCTCAGGCCTTGGCACGTGCACTGGGTGCAAAGAACAGCGGGGACAGAAGAGGGTTAAGCGGATAAAAGGGATGGGTAGACCCATGCTGACATTGATCCAAGAACTGTGGGAAAAGTCCCCGTCCACAGCCAGCCTGATGCTACAGGGAATTCTTATCCCCTAAAACTCCCGTTAACGGAAGGCAAGATTTTTTACCCCTCTACCCATTTTAACCCAGAAATCCCAGCACACTCAGTGCTCTACACTAGAGCTTCAGTGTCCCCATGCCGTGCTGAAAAGGCTGATACTGGTCTCAAGCTTCATAGAATCACAGAATGGTTTGGGTTGGAAGGGACCTCAAAGCTCACCCAGTTCCAACCCCTCTGCCACGGGCAGGGACACCCTTCCACTACACCAGGTTGCCCAAAGACTCATCCAACCTGGCCTTGAACACTTCAGGGGAGAGTGGGACATAGGATGCTGCGTGGGGAGCTGTTGGGAAGTTCGTAACGGAGGTATGGAGGGTCCCGGCAGTGCTGGCATGGTACTGCAGTTGTTTGCTTTGTACGCTGGTGGAGCGGGTGCCGATTCAGAAGAGGCATTTATTTATTTATTACGGATTCTGTGGTGCTTGGCACGTCCATCACGTTCCACTGTTGCAGCAGCAAAGCGCGAGTTCTGGCGCGCGCGGTTGAAACCTTGTCGAACCGCCTGCTCGCCGCCGTCTGGGGTTGGTGGCTGCCGGAGTCGGCAAAAGTCAGCCGGATTTCGGAAAGTTTCGCTGAGCAGTGAGCAGCCACGGCGAGAAGTGGGCAAGAGGTGGCCGTGCCTCCGAGTCTGCAGAGCCTCTGCCGGAATGCGGACACGGAATATCCTAGAAGAGGCGGCCGTAGCCTTCCGCCCGAGCCGGAGCTGTCTTTTCCTGAGGGAAAGTATTTTTTCTGTGTAGAGATTAAGAAATAAAACACTGCAGTTGGGGCAAGAGGAAAGAGGCTGGCAACAGCCAACGCTATTATTTTTTTTTAATGTATTATAGGAGTTTAGGAGGGCAGAGCCCTGTGATGGTGCAATCCGCTCCGTTTCCGCCTGGAATGTGCAGTGTCAGTCGCGCTCCCGGTGCGTGTCGGAGCCTGTGCTTTGCTCGAACACAGGCACAGCGTGCAGGTGAGCTGCTCTCCAGGCTCCGGGACTTCGCCTCCGCAGCCTGCCCGGGCTGGCTCTGTCACGCAATCCCTGTGGAATGGGGAGAGGCTGGTGGGGAAGGCGAGCACCAGGACGTGGCGAGGACCCGGCTCTTTGGCCCCGTCAAGCGGAAAATGGCGCGATGCCCGTTTTGCAGATGGAGAACTGATGGATTCGGCGCTGGACCTTACATCGTGTGCAGGGAGGAAGGGTTTTTGTGCTGTGGGCTTTCACATCTGCCTTAGATGTGGTCTGCAGCACCCAAAGATAGCAGCTGGGGTTCCTCTGCAGACGCTGGCAGGAATTAGGTGCATCCGGAAGGTAACTCGCTTGGCTTCAATGATACGAGTAACTCCTCTTCCTCACCAGAGAGGACAGTCAGCAAGGAGTGGGCTGGGAAGCAGCGTGCAGCCCTCACTCCAGCAGAATTTGAGGATTTCGCGCCCATGTTTCAGCTGTGACTGTGCTCCTTCCTTCACGCCTTGTAACCCAGGCCAGCGGTGAGCAGAATTCTTTACCTCCTGAGGACTCCTCGGAGGAGATGTAAGGAGTCAGTGGGTTTCAGTCCAGTTTCCTGATGGCCAGTATGCCTGCTGTCAAGGTTGCCATCACAAATGCTCTTCCCTTTCTAGCACAGTGCCCGTTCTTAGTTGGTATTTAAGCATTGCAGTAGTAAATGTGATTAATACTAATTGGCACTAGTTGGCAGCCTCTGTGGAGGAGCTTGGAGAGAGCCCAGGGGGACAAAAGCTGTCTTCCAGCCCACATGCTCAGAAACCGCTGCAGGTTGTAGGGAGAGAAAAGGCTACCAGCTCCCTGGCTAGCTGGCCCGCAGCAAATCTTGCGGGAATGGCACCGGATTTTGCTCTGAGGCTGCTGCCCCTCTTCCAAAACGACCTGCAGTTTTTCTCCCCAAACAGTGACGAAGAGGGGGAGAGCAGGGAGCACGGCAGCAGCAGGTGGTTCCACGGCCGTGCAGTTGAAGCCACACGGCCAGCCAGGGTGGTGGCCACACCACCGCGCTCCCAGATCTGCAGTCGGTTTGCCCCGTGACTAGTGTGGCAAGCCTCCTGGTCTGGGTCTGGCACAGCTCCTGGAGAGCGAGAGGGAACTGGTTACACCACGGCCGAGAAACTGACTCCCCCAAAAGTCCATCTCGTTTCTATTGCAGGGAATTTTTTAGGAAGCTGTGCCAGAGTTTGCGGTGGACTTTGCCCCATGTTTCTGGAAGGAAATCGGTTGCGTGGGATTTGCCATGCATCAGGCAGGAGAGACCTGCCGCGGCTCTGGCTGGGGAGATGGTGGGCCATGCTGCAGAATAGACCTTCCCTGGGTCTCTGTGGCCAGGCTGGGGCCCCGGGGCCCACAAGCTCTGCCCACAAATGCCAACTCTGCCTCCAGGAGGGTGACTTGTGGGGCTGAGGCTTGTTTTGCAGACCAGCGAAGGGAACTAAGGAGGGCTGGCTTTTATTCGGAGAGAAATGTATTGTGTGAAAATTAGAATGTGACTTTTTTTTTGTCATTGTCTTTAATGTTTGCCTGGTATGAACATCTCGCCTCTTCTCGTTGCCTACAAATGTCTGACTTTGATTGTTTTCTGGACACCGATGCCTTGTGTTAAAAATCTGAATTGTACCTTTGACTTTTCTGCCTTAAAGCGGCTCTGTGCCTTCAAGACGACTCCTGGGCCACCCTCTGTTCGAGCTGGGGGATATGCTGATTCTCACCCGCCTTTTATAAATACATCATCTTCCTACGAGAGCTCAGTTCTGTCCGTGTGTTACTCGCACCTGCGTCACCACGCAGCAGGGATTAGAAGCCAGAAGTTGCTCCTGTGGCATCACATATCCAAAGGCATGAGTCAATCCCGGAGAGACGGCTCGCTCTCTGCCCGAGCTGATGAGGGCTCTGCAGCAAGAGATGGGTGGGAGATGCAGCAAGCAAGGTGAGCCAGGAGCAAGATCTGTTAGAGTCCCCTCTAGGGCTGTAGGAAGTGGGATGGCAACAAAACAGTTTTTCTCCTGTCTTCCTGGGTTTATCATATGAAATAAGAGAAGCATTGGACAAATATCTGTCCCGGCAAAGCAGAATCATAGAATCATAGAACGGTTCAGGTTGGAAGGGACCTCAAAGATCATCCAGTTCCAACACCCCTGCCATGAGCAGGGACACCCTCCACTACACCAGGTTGCCCAAAGCCTCATCCAACCTGGCCTTGAACACTTCCAGGGATGGGGCAGCCACAGCTTCTCTGGGCAACCTGTTCCAGTGCCTCACCACCCTCAGAGTGAAGAATTTCTTCCTTATATCTCATCTAAATCTCCCCTCCTTCAGTTTAAATCCATTGCCCCTTGTCCTATCACTACACACCCTTGTAAAAAGCCCCTCTCCAGCTTTCCTGTAGGCCCCCTTTAAGTACTGGAAGGCTGCAATAAGATCACCCCGGAGCCTTCTCTTCTCCAGGCTGAACAGCCCCAACTCTCCCAGCCTGTCTCCATAGCAGAGGTGTTCCAGCCCTCGGATCATCTTCGTGGCCTCCTCTGGATCCGCTCCAGCAGCTCCATGTTCTTCTTGTGTTGGAGACCCCAGAGCTGAAGGCAGTGCTCAGAAGGGCTATGTGATCACGGAGAGAGAATGCGGAGAACGAAGCGGTCTCTCTCACAAGCAGGGGACAATTCCTGGAGAAGACCACAGGCCTGAGCTCAGGACTTGGCACAGCCTGCACAAACAAGAGGTCAGCTCTTTCATGGCAACCGCTTATTTAGGTTCAAATTTGGCCCCTTTATGCTTCAGCTCTGCCTCCTTTGAGCATAAAAAGCTTGGCAGGAATGGGAGTCAGACACAGAGAGGGAATAAAGGCAGCCAAGGTTGCTAATGAGTCTGATTCCATTATAATGAGAAATTATTAATAAAGGTGATGGGGGGAAAAGCGTTCCAGCGCGCTGCCGGTCTTCTGCTCACCGGCGCTGTCTGATGGGAAGCCCTCTCTGAGGGCCAAGTACCTGACCTGGCAGCTCTCGGAGACGGTGACGTTGAAGTTCAGATCTGGTAATGAAATTCCCCTCGCTGCTGCTTTCCCAGCTGAACCTTTTCTTTTTTTTTTTTTTTTCTCCCCTCTCTTTACATTCAGTCATATCAATGTTAATCGCTTTGCCTCCTGCTCTGTGAAGCAATGAGTCATGGGATTTGGGATCCGCACGCAGGATGCGTCATTTTTTGCCTTTTCCTGAACCCAGACGGCCAGTTAGTGGCTGAAAGCCCTTAGCTGGTGGTTTTGCACTGGTTTAGAACTAGTTTTGCTGCCTCTACAGTGAAGCCTTTTTCTCGAGGAGAGCGGGATAACAGAGGCTTCCCAGAAACATTCCCCCCTGGTGGCTGTCGGTCTCAGCCAGGACCGAGGAGGGAGGTAAGCGGCCAACTCGGTTTCACGCTGGAGTCCCTGGACAAAGTGGAGCACGAGTCTTTGCCTGCTCCACCAAACAGATCACAGGCTGTTCTCAGCTTTGCTAATTGAAATTCGGGTAAAGACATAACAGACGTTTCCCACTCTGCTCTTTCTACACAACTTTCGCTGCAAAGAAGCCACCGTCATTCGTGGCTACTAGCTGATGGTGGCCCGTTGCCTCACCCACCAGCCTTTGTGGGCAAGCTCCTTCACACCCTCTCCAGAATAAAACACCACCTGTGGCTTCAACAGAAATTTAGTTCTGTGAATTCAAATATAGACTACGAATTAAATCTGCCCATATCTGGGGTTTTCTAAGTGTCAGACACTCCCAGTAGCTCCTGAAGACTAATACGTGGACATTTTCGGGGCATTCTCGTGGTGGCAAGAGCACGCAAAATGAAAAACCCATATTGAACTCTGATTCTGCTGTACAGTGAAAAAATCATTTAATAATCAGAAAAGCATGTCATTATTAAAATAGGCTTGCAGCAGGCTATTAAAATATCAATTTTTTAGCATGGCTACAGAGTTACAAAATTTAGGATTGAAAATTTTTACTCTTAAAAAAAATAACAACTGAAAAATCATTAATGCAAAGACTTTTTTTAAGGAAACAAATTGTTCTAGTACAAGAGAATTCCCAGCATTGTCAATGTAAAAATGATACATTTAAAAACATTTATGTTAGTGATAAGACCTTAAATTGTAATGGTGATAAAGTGGTTCGCTATGCATCTGCCGTTCCTCATTGTGGCAATAAGCCTAGAGTGTCTCCTTATGTATAATATTTCCTCATTTTCTACTAAATATTGTCAGGCTGCTCTGACACCATTCTTGGTAGGTCCCTGGCAATGACGTCAGACCATAATATCTATTTTCTGTCCTTGTAAATTCTCCAATGCTGGAAATATCTGATTGTTTTCTTAACTGTTTCGCATTTAATTTTTTTTTAAAACAACTAGGAAAATGTTTGAACTGGTTTTAGCTGCGTTGACATACACTTTCCTATCCTTCCATGAGAACTACATTTTTTTTTTGAGTTTGAGAAATCCCTTCCAACATCTGGGAGGTAAACTATTAGATAGCATTGCTGTAAGTATAGAGAATTACACTTGAGACAAAAAAAGCTGGCCTTTTTTTGTTTATTTAGCCTACAAAGTCAATTGTTCCATCTTCTCTATGAAGTGAGCTAATATTGAATGTGTCGCGCAGGCGGCTAAAATAAGAGATGAGATTTCCAGAACTGGGCTTTGAAGCTGTGTACCTGCTGCTCTTCCTGCAGCCTTCTCTAGCAAAGTTTGCTCTGGCTTCCAAAGGCAATGGAGGATCCCACCCCTTCGGAGCTGCAAAAGCCTTACGGTATTCCGTAAGGGGCCAGTATTCCATGGAACGCGTACAGTTTTGAGAGTTTCACCCAGTCTCTGGATTCATTAATGGGCTGCTGCCGAGGTCAGGAACAGCAGAGAGGAGAGAGAGCTTTTCTGGCCGGCCACGCTGCTCAGATCCTGCAAGAAAGACAAGAAATGGCAGTGAGGTGGCAGCGGGCTCCTCCGCGCTGCGTGGGAGCTGTCACGGCGTACCGGGTCACTCGGTACCGTGGCCACCTGTTTTTGTGGAGGCTTTTGGCCATTGCATCCTCCCTCATCACATCCTGTGTCTATGGAGCCTTCTCGCTGGCTATGGCCCCAGTGTGCTGCACTTGAACTATGTTTACACATCGCAGGTCATGTAAGCAAGAGATGTGAACTTTGCTTCTTGACCTAAAGCACTTTTGACCTAAGGACATGTCATTCCCTCATCTGACCTGACATGGGAACACGAGCATTTGCTTGGGCTGTTATTCACGAGATTCTCTCTTGGAAATGAGAGTTGGATTCTTAAAACAGCCCCTGCCAAACCACACTGGCTGTTGAGAAGAGCTCCTTCATCCCCCACCTCTCTGGCACCTTCCTTTTTTTCTGCTCAGATGATGCTGCCACCTTTGGTTACCTCCCACAAGGCACCTAGTTGTCTTCCCCAAATTTAGCTCCCGTCCACAACTGCTATCCACATCTAGTGTGAGGTCTGCAGTCATCTGAGAACTCCTTGCTGCTGATGGTGTTCTTGCCTTAAAGACTAAGTGAGGAAATCCTCGTTCTCCGCAGGAATTCGTTCCATAGCCCCAGCTGCTTGTGGGACAACAACGTGCCTCTAGAAAGGCTTTGTTCGTTTGTGCAGCTTGGCCTTCTCCTTCTCCACTTTGCAATGATGTTTTCTGAGCTTGAGAGCCCTTCCAGGGGCTGTCAGTGTTAGGAACTCACCCCTTTCTTACCTGACTCCATCGCCCCATGACTTAATAAGGTCGAAAATTCCTGGTAGGGTAGAGGCCAGTCTTCTGCACCCCAAAGGCTGTGATGAAGATGTTGAGGATGACCGTGATGAAGATGAGGGCTGTGGCAGCATTGTTGAGGATGTTTAGCCGGGGTTGCTTTGTGACATCATTCAGGTTCAAACGAGCTGTGCGATACAGTGCAAAAAGAAAGGGAGATTTGTAGCTTGACTCCAAGTCCCCCAGCCCCTGCAAGCCTTCTCAATACCCGTAGTGCCCCTGGGAACTGTGGCCACAGACCTGTGGGAGTAGTCCCAGGAACTTTACAGGGTCCACAGCTTGCCCTAGGATGGCACAGGAGGATGGAGCAGAGGAAAGCCATCTTTTTTTTAATGTCGTTGTCGTTGTGTTGCCATGGAGGTGCCATGGCCCTCCAACAGGCCAGCCCTAAATACCCAAAATATGCTGCATGCTAGCCAGGAGTGTGCCACATGAGCCCAACTGCACAGCCGTGGGACATGCCAAGGGAGGGCTGGGTGGAGAAGATCAGCAATGTTGTGCTGGGGTTGAGAGGCCAGTTCCTCCTCGACCTCCCGGATCTCACATGCGTGCTGACACAGCCATCAACCCCCTCCTCGCCCCCAGACCGAGAGGTGTGTGGATGCATGAAGAGGATCAGCCATCGCTGATGGGCATTGATCAGCTCAGACACGGGAACTCCGTGGTTACTGAGGTTGTCTGACCGACAAGCCGTGCAAACGGCAGCCTCGTGGCCCCCGTCCCCCTTCTCCTCACTGCTGGCTCCAGCTGGGGGGAGGGAAGCCATCTGGGGGATGGGGAAGTAACGCAGCACAGGACTTCCCACAACCTCCTATCCAGTGCCTGACATAGAAAAACATAGAGGGTATAGGGGAAAAAGTAGGGTTGTGCAGACTTTTAATACCGGGCATGTGTTGGAGGTTGAAATGCAGAAACTCCTGTGTCAGATGGAGCACTGGGCGAGCCTGTCTGAAATGCTGGTGTTAACATTCTGTCTGTGTGGCACTAGGAGAACTGTGGGATTGGTTAAATGTGAGGTTAGAATGGGGAATATCTCTGCCTAAAGTGTTCTGATAGACCCCAGCTCGGGTGAGACGAAAAGTACGGCTGAAACGTGGTATCTGCAGGAGCTGCATGAAGGGCCGTGTTACAGGATAGGCAGCAAAAGGCCCAAAATTTAGCTCTTCTCCCCACGACAGGGATTCGGCAGTGAGGAAGTGATGGAAGAGTAGTTGCTCAGAACTACTCTTCTACTACTACTTCTCTACTACTCAGAACAGAGAAACAACCCACTGCCCGCTTTGAAAAGCCGTTAACACAGACCTCCCCATCGCTCACGTGAAGCTGTCTTCAGCCTTCCCGCAGCCCTGGTTGGAGCCAAGGGGAATGATCTGGGGGAAGAGGCATCTGCCTTCCACTCCTGTGCCAGCCAAGCCAGGAGGTGCCTTGCCCTGTGGCACCCTGCGAGGGTGCGCGCGCCTCGGGGGCCACCTTACCAGTGATGATGAGGAGAATCCCGATCACCACCTGGAAGAAGAGGGAGATGCTGATGAGCACGATGAGGGTGGTGTAGTACTGGAAGGAAGTCCCCTGCTCCAGCACCGCTTTGAGCTGCGTGACGTTTGCCATGAACAGTGCCACGTCCAGCATGCTCTCTGCCACGCTCTTCTTCGTCGCGTAGTGGTTGATGTTCATCGGCCCGTTAATCCGGAGCCGAGGATTCGCACCCTGGGGAGACAGGAGGAACTGTGAGAACTGGGACAATTGCTCAGCCAACAGACCCATTCACGTTGAACGGGCTGCTGCCTCCCTGCAGGGTTTATCTAGAATCATGGAATGGTTTGGGTTGGAAGGGACCTCAAAGATCACCCAGTTCCAACCCCCCTGCCATGGGCAGGGACACCCTCCACTACACCAGGTTGCCCAAAGCCTCATCCAACCTGGCCTTGAACACTTCCAGGGATGGAGCATCTACAACTTCTCTGGGCAACCTGTTCCAGTGCCTCCCCACCCTCAGAGTGAAGAATTTCTTCCTTAGATCTAATCGAAATCTCCTCTTTTTCAATTTAGAAAGCCTGGGAAAGAGTCAAAGCTGCGTGTTCTAAATGTGTTTCCCCTCACGTTTGCCTCGTGTTATTAATTGGCACAAGATATTCGTGGTGATCAAGAGCTCAGTGAGGTTAGAAAAATATTGGGTGTTTTTGTGGAAAACAAGCTTATCCAGAGTTACAGTAATGCAGATTACCCAGAGCCAGGGGTTTTGCGAGGAATATTAAATTCTCTTCCTTCAGGGCACAGGCAAGCCTCAGACTTGCAGGGGATTGAGAGATCTTCTCTTGGGGTTAAGTGTTCAAAGGGCTGTCTGTGGCTGGGCTTTGTATCTTCTCTGAACAATTTTGCTGGCTACTGTCGGAGGTGAAACGCTAGAGCAGATGGGACAACCGACATTTTTGTTCCTGAAACTAGAGGCACTATTGCTTCAAAACATCGGGCCCTGAAACGAGGGGTGGGATCCATCACACCTGACTTCAACGACTCATTCAGGTGCGTTTTTTGTCAGTGGAAAGAGACAGGTATTTACAAAAGATAAATCACCTGGTTACTCTGAGCCTAATTACAAGCTGTGGGTCGTTTGGATGCTTTTAGCCATCCACCTCCTCTCTATCTTTCTTGTTAACTGAGTTCAGGTGTTAGCTATCTTCCCCCAATTGAGGAAAAAACCCAAAGAAAAGGGGACTACAGTTTCCAATTCACCCAGAGTGTCAAAAATCGGTAACAAACCACCAGCAAAGGCAACAATTACAAAAGATTTGGATATATTTGCAGCAAGCTACGACCTTCTTTCTTAAAAAGAAAGAGAAACAACACTTCCACGTAGAGACAGAACTTCAGTTCTGGGTAATCAGCCTCCTGTCAGGTGCAGCAAAGACCAGCAGCCTGGCCCTGAGTGCTGCCTGATGGACAACCCTTTAAAGCTGGAGATAAGGGCTAGGTGTGGGTCTGAGATGACCTCTTTTGCTCAGAGCGGTGGAAGAGAGTTCTTCAGGAGCATGCTCGATGCAGGACTGCGTTGACATCAACTGGTAAGTCCTATTTTGGTCCTTTTATACCAGATAAAGTACAAAATGTAATCTCTGTGCTCAGGATTTGATATTGGAGAAGGGTTGTGGTTTGTGTTTCATGCTGTTGTCTCTGGTCTCTTTGGGCTTCCCTAGGCAGAAGTGGTTTTTTCTGTGCCAGGGTAGGAGTGTGAGCAAAGCTGGTGATCCTGGGAGAGCAGTGCATGTGGTTGTGTGTCTGATACTTGGAACTGGGGCTGGATTTTGGAAGGGGCTTGTGGCCTGGGCTAGCAGCCACCCTTAAGTGAGAAAGATGTGTAGTAAAAAGCAGGTGGGCAGGACTGTGTGCAGTTTGAACTATTGGTGACCTGTGATCCCTAAGAAGGGGCTGACTTGGGGTAGGAAAGTGCTTTTGGGCATGTGGGTTTTTTTTGATAGCTTAAAGTATGTAACACTCATGGCTTCTAACAAAAAAGTTAAGGTGGTTATGAGGTTGCTTTGCTAAGTTTCTGTTTCTTCTTGTGGAAGACGTGGGTTAAAGATGGTAGAAGAAGATAAAAGTGGAAGTGTAAAGAGCTGGTAAGGACTCTAAAGCAGCATATAGGGCTTCAGGATTTCTTCAGCATTACTGTCTGGGTGTAAGAGTGATATCTCACGTCTTGGTGAGAGGAGGCTAGCTAATGGTCTGTTCCTGGCAACGCATCTTAAAAACCTCTACTGTTCCTTCCCAGCTGGCTTAAAAGCATGTAATCCTGTTGTGAGAGAGCCATACCCAAACCAAGCCATGCTGTGTTTGAGATTTGACCTCTTTCATGTGTTTTTCTTCCTTCTTTCTGAAGATTTCGCCCACCTCCCTGCAGCATCCCAAGGCTGAGCACTGATAGTGTATCTCCATGTAGTGATGAGTTAAGTGTGGGAGAACAAGGGCACTGTACAAGCAAGTCGGAGCTTTTGTGAAGTGAGTGATTGGTACCAGCAGGCTGAGACATCTGTTCCCAGTAGCTTATGTAGAGACAAATGAAGCAAGTCAGGAGCTCTGGTTGAACACCCCCTCATCTGGACCTGCTCCACGCTCCTTTAACTGGAGTGTGAAATGGGGCAGAGTTTCAATGTACTGAGCTCTGTGTCCCAGATGATCACATGATGAAAACAGACAGCCTTTGCTCTTATGATGGCATGTCCCCTGTTTGGCATGTGATGCCACAGGCAGGGATGGCCACTGCTCTTGGATTGGGAAAGCCCTTGCACGGAGCAATGCAAAATCAGGATTACGGTTTCAAAGTAACATCAGCTCAGGCTTGGCAGATGAACAAAGGTTGATGGACACCAAGCTTTCCTTTAGGCAGCTAAACAATCAACCATGCAACTCAGGTTTCCCTGCAGCTGGATTGCCCAGGCAGCTGTTGGGGGCTATGTGGTATCACCGGGGAGATTAAATGTTCCACTTTGGGCAAAAAGAGCCTTAAGTTGTGTCACAGGACGTACCTGAAGGCTTGTCAAAGTAATTTATGTCATCAGGCCAGAGCTGTTTTCTTCCTAGTCTCTCAAGTATTCCCTTTCTGAGGCTGGAGGTCGCTGCCTGCTCTTCTCCATATTGCATCAAAGAGAGGAAACCTGGAGCTGGCAGTGGGACACCAGGTTCCTCTTGTGAGCGTTGTTGCAGAGCCAGCACATCTGCTGTGAAACAGCACCTACCAGTATGCAAGGCTTTCCCAGGAGAGGGGTGTATCATTATTTCCCAGTTTTTAGTGGTAGGAAAACTTCATTCTGTGTAAAGGTGGCACTGCAGGGGCTGAGCGAGGCACCATCTACTTTTTCCATGTCAGAGGTTTATTTTTGTTCAAAACACATACTTTACACCCCCCACAATACTTAAATCTTGCTTCTATAGTTGTTTTTAATTTTTGTTGGAATTCTTATAGAAAGATGGATGAATATCATCAGGAGCATGGGTTTTTTTTAATTATTATTTTTAAAATTGAACTCTGGTGATGTTGCAGTGAGCTGGCAGGTCCCAGGACCTGTGAAACCTGGCTCTGGCAGCAGAGGGCATGCTGAGCTCCAAAGCAACCTGAAAAATTTCCTCTGATGTTGGTTTTCAAGCAAGGTCCTTTGGGTTTTTGATTAGGCATTTATTTTTTACAAGAAACAGCTACTTTCTTCTGAACACTTTTGAAGGAAGTTCATCTAAATATTTATTTCCAAAGCTTGCAGATTTGGGGCCGAGGGGTGTATGGAGATTTCTCAAAGCCACTTATACAATTTCTACAAAACCTACAGTTTCTCTTGTGTTTTTTTCAGGGCAGAAAAAAGGAAATAAAATTATAGAGCAGATCAAATCACAAATCTGTGAGGTTTGTGACCCTGTCCTCAGAGGAGGACAGCCTGGAAGTGACAGTGGGGACAGCATGGGGCTCCCAAGTATCAGAGTGACAATGCTCTTGGTGGGAGAAGGGGCTCACTGGGAGTGCTGGGGTCGATACCCACTCTATCCCAAGGCAGAGGCTGTTTTTCTCCACTTTGGCCCAACAGGGAGCACCTTGGCTGTGTTCCACCAACAAAAGTAGTAGTAAACCTCATCATGGGTGCTGCAGGCAAAAGGGAAATAGAGTCTTCAGGGCCAGTCCCCCCTTTTTTTCCTTTTAATATAGCCATCTGTTCTGCTCGCTTGGGGTCCTGTTCAGAGCCAAATGGTTGTGTTACCTTCAATTCATATTGGAAAAATCCCAGAGAATAAGTCAGGGGTGGTTTCCTGGTATCTCAGGCTCTCGCTATGCACAGGACTGGTCCTGATGGAGGTCTTTCTCTGAAGTGTTGTGCTACCTCTGTGATGGGTCACTGCTTAGCGTAAGAGAGGGCTCACTGACACCAACTGTTCGGATGAGAGCTCTCCAACCAAAAAAGTAACTTCTGGGAGCTGAGGGCCAGCACTTCTTCAGAAGCAGCAGTCAAATGGCAGGCACAGATCCTGCATGCTCGTTAAGCACTGGTCCTGTTCTCCAATGTCACCCATCTCCTAATCTTTCTGTTTTCCTTATCCAGTCTGTGCCTCATCTCATGCCTGCAGAGCTCTCTCCAGGAGAGACACTGCTGTGGTGCAGCACCTGGGACCCTTGTCCTTGAGCTAAGGGGTGCCTAAGCAAGACCCTCCTGTTGATAAGGGGCAGCTGGGTGAAATGGCCAGCACAGCCTCTCTGGCTCACCCAGCTGAAGGGTGGCCTCCTGCTCCCACTGCAGCTCCCCAAAACAACATGGAGCAGGAGTGGGGAGGCTGATAGCAAAACCCAAAGCCATGTAGAGCTTGAAGGTTTGGAAGTGGATAGGGAAGCCAGGCAGTCCCCTGGCTGTGGCTGGCAGGGGGGGTAGAAGAGAGACATGGGGGCTGGTCAGGAGGTAGCAGAGCCCCAGGAGAGCTGGGGCACCTCTCCTTGCCCTTGCCCTCCAGCTGACACACCAGCTGGCAGCCTGCAGAGACCTGCTTGTCACATCGAGAGTGCATGTGCTGCTCTCTTTCTCCCTCTCCATGCTGCTTCTCCTCTCTTGTTCACCCTGCAGACTCTCTGCCCCTGTCTGCATCTTCTGTTCAGCTCCTCCTCTCTCCTTTCAGCTCTTTCTAGTCTCTCCTTCACCATTCTTTTCTCACGCTGTGCCTTTCACCTTGTCTTTTTTCATGCTTTTTGCTGCCATCAAGCTCTCCTCCTTAATGCGTCCCCTTCCTTGGGCTGCTGTCTCCTTTTTCTCCCCCTTGGCACTCTGCACTGCTGTACAGCGAGTTTCTTGAATCCGTTCACTCCCAGACACCACTCGCAGCTTCCTATGCCACAGGGCACCATAAATTATGTATTGCTCAAGTAACTGTCTTACCAAATCTGTATTAAACTCCCTCGTTAACTGTATTTATGATACCGAATTGAAGGGATCCAGGAGTCAACTGGCAGGCTGCAGGGCTGAGCTGGAAGAGAAGCTACTTTTTCTTCTCCTGGTAGCTGGTATGAGGACAAGGTGGGAAGGGCAGTGACACTGGTGGAAGAGCCTCCATCCATAGCTCGGAAGCAGTTAGTGGATTTGGGGGGCTCAAGAACTGCTTGGCACCAGCAATTACAACGTGCTGATGCTGGATCTCTGATTGCTGAACAGAAGCAATTGGGTGTGTATGGGGCGAGGGGGGACAGCAGCTCTTTGAATGGAACTGGGAGTGCACTCAAAAGGATTAGTGGGAACAATTATTTCCAAAGCCTGGATATAGAAGCTGGAACCTGTTCAAGTCACTAGTGTATAGCATCCAGAGCAGTTTTATCCCAGTGTTTTGGGGGAGGAAAAAGAAGGCAAGGAATGACTAAAAGAGCTTTACAAGAAAAAAAACTACAAGTAGGTTAGCAGAGAAAATGAGTTTATAAAAAATGGAAGAGCAGCCGGGAGGCACAACAGTAACTACTGCATTGTGCTTACAAAGTTAAACATACAAAGATGAGTAAATCCCCAAGCTGGATGGCTTATGGCCCAAAATATTAAGAAAAGCTGGGCCTGATCACAGGCTGCTGCCAGATCCAAAGAGCAAATGTGTTCCTATAAATCACTTTAGGACCTTACTTTAGCAATGTTTTGTATTAAATTTGAACTCCTTCCAAGTCTAAGGGTGTTTGCATCCGATGCTGAGGGGTCAGGTTGATTTCTAAAACTGAGGGAACATGGTAACAGCTGTACTGGATCAGACCATAGGGCCAGCTTCCCTCTGACTGTGGTTAGTAGCAGATGTGTAGGGCGAAAAAAGAAATAAAAGATCTTAGAATGGGACAAGTATATAGCAATAGTCCCTAAGTCATCTTGTTGCTCAGTGACGTGCAACTCTGTATACAGGACTGTCCCAGCCCTAGTCTGATGTTGCTCTTGATGTGAGGAAGCTCAAGGTTAATTTATTTGCTGTGTGGCTTAGGGCATCCTACTTGCTCTCCCTGAGCCTTTGTTTCCCTGTCTATAAAATAATGAGAATGCTCACGTAGGTGAGATCTACTGCAGAAGTGTGATATGTACCTGTGTTGTGTGTATAATACGCATGGATGGAGTTCATCATGTGGGTAAGCTGCCAAAGCTGATGAAATTAGGTAGATGATTTCCTTATTCCCAGGGGGCTTTACATCTTGCAGTATTTCCTGGGTAAACCTCACTCTAAGGCACTGGAGCTCAGGTTCATCTGCAGAATTTCACATGTATGTGCCCCTGGTCACCTTCTGGGTGCTCGGGGCTCTCCACAGAAAGGAAAATGTGAGAGTCAGAGTGGAAAGAGGGGAGAATATCTCTGAGGGTTTCAACAGAAGCAGAGCTGATGAAATCACATCCATGACCAGTGAAACTCAGGGGGTTTGGTTCCTCTATTATTCATAAGGCCTTTCATCCACAAAGCATTTTTCCAGTTCCATGTGTACTAACACTCCTGATGTCTTTGTCCTATGGGTCAGTGTCTATCTCCTCTTGCAGAGCTCACCAGCATCTCCAAACAGCCCCTGCTGATTTTTATTCTCACCTGGGTGCAGAGTATTCTTTCTTCAAAACCTGCCAGGCTTAGCTTCCTCCAGTGCCAGGGATTTGAGCCAACCTCTGGATCTAAAAAAGGCTGGATCTGCTGGCTTTGTTCGGAGCTGGCACGCTCCGAGTTGTGTCAGTTGGCAGCTGAGCATCTGGCCTCGTGCCATCAGCAGAAGTAAAAAAAAACCAAGGTGCTGTCACTGATCTAAACTTCCATAAACCCTTAATCCCAGTTGTTTGTGTGTTGTGGTGGTGTTTGGTTGTTTGTTTTTTTCCCCCAAGGCTGGCCAAACTAGGTATTGAATACTGCAACTAGTGAGGAAGTAACTGGGGTGATGGGCAGATACTCATAGTTTGCAATGGACTTTAGGGAGGTCTGCAGAGCAGCATCTCAGGTCTGTGCTAGGCTGCTTGGGAATGTCAGGCTTAGAAACAACATCAGCTGCCTCTGGAAAGATTTTGAACACATTAGGAGTGCTCTAACAAATGGCTGTTGCGTTTTAACATGAGAAAATGCAAAGTGATGCATGGCTGTGGCTGTTCAGATTCCATTAGTCTTAAGGCCCTTCCATTAAGCTCTGGCTTTGTGGGGCTGCCTCTTGCTTGGGAAGCTGCTGTGCCAAGGAAGGGGAGATAGGTGAGTCCTGGGGAGCGCATCCATGGCGGCTCTCTGAGTCCTGGGGAGCGCATCCATGGCGGCTCTCTGAGTCCTGGGGAGCGCATCCATGGCGGCTCTCTGAGTCCTGGGGAGCGCATCCATGGCGGCTCTCTGAGTCCTGGGGAGCGCATCCATGGCGGCTCTCTGAGTCCTGGGGAGCGCATCCATGGCGGCTCTCTGAGTCCTGGGGAGCGCATCCATGGCGGCTCTCTGAGTCCTGGGGAGCGCATCCATGGCGGCTCTCTGAGTCCTGGGGAGCGCATCCATGGCGGCTCTCTGAGTCCTGGGGAGCGCATCCATGGCGGCTCTCTGAGTCCTGGGGAGCGCATCCATGGCGGCTCTCTGAGTCCTGGGGAGCGCATCCATGGCGGCTCTCTGAGTCCTGGGGAGCGCATCCATGGCGGCTCTCTGAGTCCTGGGGAGCGCATCCATGGCGGCTCTCTGAGTCCTGGGGAGCGCATCCATGGCGGCTCTCTGAGTCCTGGGGAGCGCATCCATGGCGGCTCTCTGAGTCCTGGGGAGCGCATCCATGGCGGCTCTCTGAGTCCTGGGGAGCGCATCCATGGCGGCTCTCTGAGTCCTGGGGAGCGCATCCATGGCGGCTCTCTGAGTCCTGGGGAGCGCATCCATGGCGGCTCTCTGAGTCCTGGGGAGCGCATCCATGGCGGCTCTCTGAGTCCAGCTGAAGAACTGTCGTGTTTGCTGTGGGTTTATTACTGCTCTGTGCAGGGTGGATACATCAGCATTTCTTCTCGTGGTTGGGTTGTTGTCTGACTGAGGCTATTGCACCTGTTCTTGGATTGATTATGGGAATCATTTAGCTACATTTTTAGAGGGTTTTGCTGCTGCCGGGGCTCAAAGGGACAAAAATGGGGCAGTGTGGGTAAAGGCACTTCAGGAGTTGGAGAGGTCTGAGCTTGGCTCTAAGCTGTTGTAATTTCTGTCTTGGATTCTTGGTAAAAATGAGGATAAAACTTGGAATTCTCAAAACTTAAGAGCTTTCCAGCACAAGAAAATGCTTCCCTGTGTGTGTACAGTAACTAGCACAATGAAGCTCTGGTCTTGGGCAGAGCCTCTTGGGCAGAGCCTCTTCTCCTAACTCTATTTGAGGAACCTTCTACCCATGTCTTAAGTGAACCAGCTGAGGAGCCACAAGGTGTGCTCGCAGATCAGCAAAGGATGGCAGAGTGCAGAATGAGACCAGTGTCCTGCCCTTGAGTCTCTTGCTTTCCCTACAAAGCTTCGCCTACCTGATATCAGTTATGGATGGCTTCCTGCAACTACTTTTTCATGACGAAATATGAACGTAGCTGACTTCTAAAGTACCAAATACAGGGCATTTCTTTCCCCTACACTTGCTACATCAGACCTTCAAGGTGTGTATTCAAGCTTCTTAATTGAGCATGGATTCACTGGCTTAAATTTTGTTTCTCCTTTGAGTGGCAAAACATCAAGCAATTGTTTAGGCATACATTGCTTCAAAAAGGGTCAGTATGAAGCAAGACTAAATCAAGAAGGGACTTGGAACAAATTCCCACTAGGAAAGCAGCTGTTTTTCCCCTGTATCCTATGGACTGTAGGAGATAGCAGCTGCCTCAAAAGGCAGCTAAGAAAAGTGAGCTCATATGTTCAAGAGGTGTCTTATGTGTATAAGTGATATCTCTGAAATGGTCTGCCACTCTGCTGGGAAACATTTCCAAGTTCAGATTTTAAAGCAGTGGAAAAGGCTCAGTGGAATGCCTTAGAGGCCTAGAGGGTAGTACCTTCTAAGTAGCTAAGGTTAATCTTTTGCTGCTCTGAAGCCTGTGAGCAGGTAAGGTGTTAAACACAATGACTCTTTGCTCTGCTCATCATCTGGGAAAAATTGTCATTGTCAAGCTAAGAAGGAGATGCCTCAATTGCAAAAGCCAGGGACGTGTCCCACAAGGAGGGGAGGCTGTTTTTTTCTGTTTCAAGTGGCACCCAGACATCTCATCACACGTGGGTGTCCTGCTGTAACAAGCACAAATTAACTTGCTTAGCAGCACGCAGCCTGCCACAGATGTAACCCAAAATGTGATCTAGTTTTCTGACAGATTCATAGATTTCTAGGTTGGAAAAGACCTTAGAGATCATCGAGTCCAACTGTCCCTAATCCCCATTAAACCATATCGCTAAGTAGATCATCCAGCCTATTCTTAAACACATCCAGGGATGGGGACTCAACCATCTCCCTGGTGGTTGAGCATTACCTTCCTTCCTTCAACCTGCAGCTTGCTGAGTCCTTGCTCATTGTTGAAACCAAGTAATCCTACTCTTTGGCTCTTCCTCTTTGACTCTTCTTTCATTGGCATACCTAGTGTTTTTTGTTTGGGGGGGGACAATATTGCAGAGGAAATATTCTGACTTCTCTGCAGTCCTGCTGCTGTTAGCTGAAGTTACATGAATCTGAACCAACAGGAAAATCCAGATGGGGTCAGGGTGAGTTTTGTGCCAGAACCTGTTTGTGGGTATTTTTTGGTCATATGTGACAAACCTGAAGCAGTCAGAGCCTTGACATGGAATTGCCTTGCATCACAAGGCCAAAAAAGAAAAAGCCTCTAGTCTGTAAAACTGGAGTTACGAGAACTGTCTATTAAGATTAAAAAATGGTAATTTTTTACTTAGAGAAATTCTTGAGTGACACAATCAACTGTTGAAACAAAGTGGCTTTGCATGGTGAGCCTAATTCCTTCAGTCTTGGTTTCCCTCCCAGCAACTTCCACAGCCTAACTGGTGTGTATGAACCTGCTGGTCTCCTTAAAGGCCCCTGGAGAGCCTTCTCCATCATGTTTGAGTTACTCACCCTCCTGCCCCTGCATAGCCCTGTGGCGTGTGCTCTGGGCACTCTTTTCCCCCTCTTCTAGAGCCTTCTGAAGGCCAGGGGTGAAACAGCTGGCACAGGGCAAATGGGCAGCCGTCCTCCCACACCATCCCCAAATGAGGAAGCGTGCCATCCCCTTGTTACTGGAGAATGCAACTTTCTATATAGCAAATTGGAAGAAAGGAAGCTAAGCAGTTATGGCATCTGCTGCAATTAGTGTTTGTGGTACTGCGTTCTGGAAGAAACTAGCCCTGTGCCAGACCCAGCTCCCCCACCCAGGCTCGTGTACCAGCCCACGTGGCGAGTCCCCTTGCAGAAAGGCAGCGGTGCTGGGCTCTGTGGGTGCTCCCCCAGAGCACAGAATATCCGTGGGATATTCTCCTGTCCCATGCTGGTCCTTGGAGGCAGCTGCTTCAGCAGGCTGACCCTGACAGTAGGAGAGAAGAAGTGGAGGCAGCAAAAAGATTGCAAGGAGCAGTTCTGTTCTTATTTATTTTTTTTTTCCCCCAGTGCAGATTTTTTCAAGCCACACAGACCCAATGGGATCTCAAACAATGCCACGCAGAGGGTCCGAGCTCTGTAATTAAGCCCCTGCAGAGGCTCAGCTCTTGTAGGGGACCTGGAATTCCCAGGCAAGTTCTCACTAGAGAGCACTGGGACCCAGGGACACTGCTAACTGTGTTGAGAATGAAGGAAAGATCCAACACAATGTCCTTGCAAGCCCTGAGTACAGGAGGAAAATCTGAGATTGGCATATCTGGTGTCGTGTTGCTTTATGTGGGTTTAACAACTCGAGGCATGGGAGTTGGGAAACTTTGACTCTGCTGTTCCTGTTAATAATTTAATTGAAAGCTGGGCCAAGGCCCTGCCTTAGGATGTACAGTTTAAGCTCAGGGAGGAGGTGTAAGGTGATTATAGAGTGGAAGGTTTTCCTTGGTGATTAGAAATATTAGCTTTGGCTTTCCCTTGTCTTCCTGGAGGAATTTCAAGGGTGGGGTCATCCTGTTGTTTGGGTTTGTAGCTTGCTATGTTGACAGAAGGATTCATATGATGAAGTTGTTTTTCCTTTTTTCTTTCCATCTTCCAGTGGAGCTTGATGGTGCTGTGACAGCCGGTCGTGCTACATTCAGGGCAGCGATGCAGCGTGCTATAAAAATAGGCATCGGTGTATCACTAGGTTGAACATAAATTGTGAATCGCTGTTGGGTAGAGATCAGCACTGAAAGAGTGATGATGGCCAGTAATGTCTCCCATTTCTGAAAAATGGTACTGGGACTTCCCTGCCCAACTTCCAGTGAGTTCAATGAAATTTAAACAATTAAAACATGTACCTTTGGCCATCTCGGCTTAAGTTAACAATGGTAAATGAAATTACGCTCCCACAGCGTGGCTCTGAAACAGCATCTCCATTAAGATGCTTTCTTACTTTATAAGATCAAAGTGGAAGAATTGAAGTGCCAGGATCAGATGTTTTTTCAAAATAGTAGGTAATGGGCCTATTCTTCTTGGCAAACTGTAGCAAGTAGTTAATGTTAACCTGAGACCACCAGGTCACTGGCACAACAGAGGAACTAGGTGAGAAAATCAGCAACTTGCATTGCAATACTAGGGAATGCTGGAGAGATTAAGGTGAAATCGTGTGTTTCAGGAGAACTCAATTATACTGAGGAGGACGATGCACACAGGAATTCAACAGGAAAGGGAAGGACCTCTGCTGCTTTTGCTTTTTAATCATCAGTTGCTTGCTTTGTGTTAGTCTCCGAGACCAAGTGGGGAGTGCATGCAGTGGGGAGGGCTATTGCCCCTCTGCCCCTCCATGTTAGAGGGCTGCTGAGTTTTTGTCTCCTTCTGATGGTTGCTCCAGCTGTGCCTTCACAGCTGCCTCCACTTGTCCTGCTGAGTTCAGAAGCTCAGCTTTCAAAATCTCAGGTCCCGTGTTACAGCATCCAGCTGTAACATGGACATCAGTATGTCTTCCTAAAATCTAGAATCTGCTCTCGGGAGGTACGGGGAGGAGGGTGGCAGGAGAAATAGCCAAATTAGATGGTATAACCAGCAGGTGGTGCTCAGTTGTAATTCCAAAGGGTTGCTCCATCGTTAAGATAGTACCAAGAATTCTTGCAGTGCTGTCGGTTATCCGATGTCCCCGATGATATGCTAGTATTTTTCTTCTGGTGGATTATGAATTTAGATAGAATGATGACTAAAAGGGGTTATATACTGCTCAGTTCTATGCTACAAAGCATTGCAAAAGTGCGTTGTATCATTTGGCACCTTCTCTGACCAGTTGCAAAGTAGAGATTGAAGTCTAAGGGCGAAGAGTCCAGAAGGCATAATTGTGTGGGCTTTAAAGATGCTATAACATTTTAAAGATGACATAACTTATTTAAGATACAGTCCTGTAGGAATCCACACAGTGAAAGAAATACGCAGCAAGTGTAGAGTGCTCCTCCTGCCTTTTCCCTCTAAAATAGATGATTAATGGAGTTCATTTTGCGTTTTTATGTTGTGTTAGCACCCAAGACCCTAGACTAAGCTGTGACTGGAAGACTATAGTGAGTAATGTTTGCATCAAAGCTTGAGAAGGGAGGTCTGGAAAAGAGCTACTTCAGAAGTTGGTCATGCATGTAAAACTGGCTCTTACTAAATTTGATTTATTATTTTCATGGTCACCGTAGCCCTAGATTGTATTATTTTGCATATTGAGTACCAACCACCTGACACATTCTTCCAATAAAATTCCTCTTCAGCTAAATCTCTCTCCTGCTTTAACTCTACATACCCTGGATGTCAATAGTAGCCTCCTGAAGTCTTAAATTTCTCTTCCTTGCACCACAGGAAGGACACTGGTAGGGCTTGGAGAAGTGTTGTGTTTGGGACTCAGTTCCTCGTACAGCTGTGGCTGTTCAGTTTTACGTAAAAGCAATACTAAAGATCAGGTTAGATAGTGTTTTAGAAATAAAACTGGCCTTGACCTAAATACCGTGCAACTCTGCTTACTGATAGTGCGCAGAATGAAAGCAAGCGTGGACTTCCTTCTCCTGTTTCAGTTTTAGAGCAATCATGCTCCGAAGGGGAGTGTTCTTGTATATCCTTAAGTGGTGATGGTCTACCTGTCTCAAATCCGCAAGAAGGAACATACACCATCGCTCTCTACCCAAAGACATAGACAAAAAAGCTTATGGAACATAGTACCTCAAAAATAGATGGCTTAAGCATCCCAGAGAAGGGGTTTGGTTCTTCCTAAAGCATTGAGGTCTTTCCAGATGATTGACTAGAAATGAGTTAGTAAGCATTCATGGGCTGCCAAGGAAGCTCACATGGTTGTGAGAGGGCTCTGCAAACAGCAGGGATGTGTGTGGAGAAAGATCAGATTGCTGATTCCTGCCTAGGCAGTGGAGACAAGGTGTCCTCTAGAGGTTCCTCTGTGATCACAGCGGTAGGGCGCATGGGACTTCATTGCTACACATCCAGTCCAGTGTCTGCCTCCAGACTCGTGGAAGCAATAACTGATTTATCCTCTGCTTCAAAATTAATAGTGGTCTCCCCTAGCCATTAAGCGAAGTGCCGTTCCTATTAATGAGCCTAACAGGGCTGGAACTTCTAGAATAACCAGTGGGAACTTCTCAGCCACAATACTTGGCTTAGGCAGCCATTCCAGGCAACAGTGCAGCAAAATACTGCTCTGCGAAAACTACACTGTCTGAGATCCTTCTGGTCACTTGAAAGGATGTGGATGGAAATAAACTTTGAGCTTCATTATGCTAATATATTTACAGTGTCACAGGAAGTGCTTTGCATTGGGGAAGCCAAAGCAACATTTAAGCGAAGGGCTGTGGCACAGCCTTTTGGCTGCAGCCAGCTTCAGCCAGGGACCTGTTTGACACGTACCTGAGTCAATGGCCAGCAGCGTTTCTGCTGAAAGCTGTGGGGAAGAGAGCTTCCACCCATGTCCCTGGAGGAAAAAAGAGCAGGTTGTGATCTTATAGCAGCCTTCCAGTACCTGAAGGGGCTACAAGAAAGCTGGAGAGGGGCTTTTTACAAGGGTGTGTAGTGACAGGACAAGGAGAAATGGCTTTAAACTGAAAGAGGGGAGATTTTGATGAGATCTATGAAGAAATTCTTCACTCTGAGGGTGGTGAGGCACTGGAACAGGTTGCCCAGAGATAGTGTGGCTGCCCCATCCCTGGAAGTGTTCAAGGCCAGGTTGGATGAGGCTTTGAGCAACCTGGTGTAGTGGAGGGTGTCCCTGCCCATGGCAGGGGGGTTGGAACTGGATGATCTTTGAGGTCCCTTCCAACCCAAGCCGTTCTGTGATTCAGTGGGCAGTGCTGGGGTGTGGATATCTGTCCCAGGGCACTGATTAATAGCTCCTGTTGGCTTTGGTGGATTTGGCACACTCTCAGCATTTCACCAAATCAGACTGGGTTGATGTGCATTTTGATACAATCTTCTCTAGTGTAATTAAGATGCATTTAATTAGCCTGTAAAAACAAACTAAGAAAATTGGAGCCTAACTCAACTGAAGCTGTGCTTGCTTTGACAACCTAAACAATGACTTTGAAAGAGTTTCTTGTGAATTGATCTCATCAAGGAAATTTTCTGTGAGTATCTTTGCTGACAACAGAACCGTGATCTGAAGGAAGTGTTGCATCAGCACACTGCCAAAAAAGAATTTTAAAAAAAAAATCAACCACCAAACCACAACAACCCACCACAGAATCAAACCAAAACTCAACCAAAAAACCCCTGAAATCAGACAAATCTAATGCTGTAACTTGGTCACTGAAAACACCTGGTAGTTAGAGAAAGATGAGTTGGTGATGTCTAAAATTCTAGCAGCAGCTCTGGATGCTCAAACTGAATGAAATCAGCATTGCTGAGAAGCCAAGGGATCTCAGATGAACATCCAGAGTGCCACAGAAGTTGCATCGCTCACATGCATTGTATCTCAATGTGGAAAGGGAGATGAGAAATGCCAACTGTGGCCGGGAAGAAGTTTGGAAATGGTCACTGTCTCTAGCTGTGCTGTCAGCTCCACTCCAGCTGCTGATATGGCATCTGCACTTTTGAATTTATATTCTCTTATCACTGATGCACTGGAGGGTTTGGCAGGTGATTCATGTACACGGATCCATGATCCATCCTGGGTGAAGTTGGCAGCCAAAGGTATTATATTTCCTGTCCCGTGCATGGCAGGGGAAAGCACAGCCTGTGACCAGGCTCTTCCCTAGAGTAAATCTTCTCTGTGACCTACAGACTTCTGACTTGACTGCCTGTGAAGTTGGAATTGAGGTCTTTACTTTTTGTTGTTCTGGCAATTTACACACCATCATCTCTCACTTATCTCCAGGTGGTTTATTCAGGTTATGGGTTAACTGGGAAATCCTTTAGCAACATCCTGCTCTCTACTTCTTCCAGTCCAACTTGGTACAGCTGCATGGCACTATGGGAGTGTTGCACGAACTTGCTGACTTGGCTCAGTGCGAGCTGAGGAACCTCCACAGCCTGCTGTCTGCTGTACTGCTGAGCTTCCTTTTCTCTTTGATACTTTTGGAGCTTGCTGACGCAGTAATACCCTGCTCCAGCAAAATGTCAGTGATGACAGTTACCTAGAAAATCATGAGCTGACTGTATCAGCAAACACTTTTTTTTGCACATTCTTTTGGGTTTTTGTGGGAAGACTATCCAGGTCAGAAAATCCTAGCAGCTTCTCCCTCCTCAAACAGTTACTTTTGATGGAAGAACTGTGGAGTGACTCCACAGAAGAAGGAAATGGCCTGTGGTAACCATTGCTTATCAGTCCAAGGACTCCCAAGACCAAACCCAACAAAGCCCCTCACTGGTTCTGAGTGCCAGCCCGCTTGGTGGCTTTGAAATGCCGGCAAGAGCTATGCTGGGGCATCTTCTGTACTTCTTTAGAGACACCAGAATGAGAGCTACAGAACCTCTCTGAAGGGCCAGGAAAGTCTACGTATGAAAAGCCCTAGTTCTGGAGCTTTATGTTCTCCATGCACGAAGATTGTCACGGAAGTGGCATTGCTGTCCTGTTCTAAGCTGTTGTGAGACCCGTACCTGAAGGCTTGGTGCCCCGGCCAGACTCCACTGGCACTAACGAGACATGGAATTGATTTCGTGGTGACATAAAAAGAGGCATCTTGCAACCTGGTGAGTAAAGAAAGGTCTTTTCACCTAACAAGGCAGGATTCAGATGCACACAGTCCTGGAGCACCTCGGAATGATCTGCCACTTTCCTGAAGCAAGCTTACGCTATTGTTCCGAACGTTTACCTTCACAGTACAAACAAGAGGTGTATTTATTGGCGGAGTAAACAGGTACACTTTTCTCTGAAGAAACCTGTTCGGTTAGTTAGGCTGGGTGTTGACAAGGGATGGAAGGAAATCATTAAAAGAGACTGCATAGTAGGTATGTTAATTAGCCATGTGGTTGGTACCAAACAATAGAGGCTTCCGTGGCGCCTAGAGAATGTGCAGAGATGATTTTACCTTTCCAAACAGGAGGGCATCGAGCTATGCTTCCTTGCCTGGGAAGTAGGTCAAGAGGAAGTGCACTTTCAATTCAAATTCATCTCATAATTATTTCATATGCTGGAGAACAGCATTTCTGTCAAGGGGAAGAGGCCTCTGTGGCCAGTCTTATGGAAGAACAATCCTCCACCGAAAGCAACAGCATGCATATTTGACACTTTCAGCATCAGTGCCCATCAGCACTGCCTTCCACATGAGCTCTCATTGCACTTCTGCTGTTAGTCCTGACCTTGACAAACTTCACAGTCACTCCAGACGTCGCCACTAGTGGATCCAGAGTGCTGGATCCCAGTGTGAGAGCGTGCTGCTTCAAGTTTGCCAATGGGACTCAAACCACTATGTGATACGCTCTTGCTCCTGGTACTAAAGCCAATCGCCATCTTTTACTGATGCTATTGGAGAAGCAAGTGGTCCTGGCAAAACTTTTGTATCAGGATGTGCATGTTAAACAGAGGGCTGCTAAAAAAACTCTTCTAGGTTCTTAAGAGGGGGAAAAGAGAATACTTCAACATGAATTTGCTTGTTTTCATATGTAAGAGAATAACTTAAGCTGGAAAGGACTTTGGAGGTCATCTGGTCCAACTCTCTGCTCAAAGCCTGGCCAGTTGTGGAAATATGTGAGGTTGCTCAGGGTTGCATTACTGAAGTGTGAAATGGATGGAGTGTCCAGAACCTCTCTGAGCAACCTATTGCAATGTTTGACCACCATCAGAGATTTTTTTTTTCCCTTAGAGATTTCAAAGGTGTGTTTTAAAGATGGGTGTCAGGTTAAGAAAGGGTAAACTTATATTAGCCTACATAGAGAGCAAGTGTTGTGCAGTCATCTACAGTGCTTGTTCTTAGTTTTTTTGGTATATGAGAACTATGCATCTGAAGTGGGAGAGAGCCTTTCCTAGCAAAATAAAAATCAAATACTTATGTTCAAAGCAAATTTTCCTGTGATTTGAAGGAATGTGTAAAGCAACCATGGGGGGGAAGAAAAAGGAAAGGCAAGTGACAGTGTCTTGGAGAATGATGACAACATGATGGCTCTAATTTAGCCTTCAACTACAGAGAAATATAAACATAAGACTAAAAACAGCCACTCCAATTTGGCAAATCTTCTGTTGTGTGTTGAAAAAAACATGTACATAGCATGTGAAATACTATGGTTTGAAAGCACGCTGCTGTCAAGGTGCAGTGTATAATCTCCACGTACACAACTTAATAATGTTTCTTAAAATCAGGGGGGTTTTTTACTAGAAGAGAATTGCTGATAGCACACAAAGTCAAATCTGCTGCACCAAATTGTGTATGTTCCAGATCTTTTTCTCTACTAAAATATTTAGTAGCTAGTTCTATTCTCTGCCCCAGTTAAACAATTTTTTTATAAGACTTTATTGATTTCACTGTAACGGAGAAATAGCTGTAGTATTATTTCATCATTATGTTTTCGAGATAACTAAATTGAACTCCAGTGGAGATAAGATAATATTTATTTTATTTTAGTCTGGAAAGTTAAGATTAATCCTTCATGTTAATTTTTGCCAGCTAAGGAAGCTGGTAAAGTCAGAACCTCTTCTTAGCCAGAATTTTAAACTTAAAAAATGAGCTAATATGAGAAGGCTGATTTGGTGGAGAAAAATCCACTTGTTTTTATTCCTCTACTGGAATTACTTCCCCTGTAATACTATACATAAAACACAAAGCACAACCCTTGCATCTCTTATGTTGCCTGAAGTAACAGGATAACTAGACATGCCTGGGATGACTCAATCTTTTCTTAAGGTTAGCAATTGTCATTTTCCTTTGGACAGACCCCTGACTTCTGCCTACTCCAAAGCTCTGATTTCATTCTGCTATATATTTATTTCTTCCCTGCTTCCAGTCATTTTTACCTGTTTTCTGCTATAACTATTTTAGTTTCCTCACAAATAGCAGTACTAAAAGCAAGTAAGTAGCTATAATGTTGTAGCAAAGTTTGTGTAATGCTTATTAGGAAGATTATTTTCCTGAAACTTTTTTCCACTTCCCTCTAGCTATTGCAGTAGATCTAATTTAAGAAAAAGAAAAAAAAAAAAACCCACAACAGAAAAGCTATTTAGGAGTTGTGTTATACATGGTTACACAGTAAAAGGAGCATCTATTATCATACTTATCCTCAAACAAAAAAGAGTCTACCAAGAATTAGCTTTATATTCATACCACATCTTTGCTAAATTGACACTCAATTGTAATCAAGACTCTGGTCTCATAGTCATTAGCCCTTTCAGTTCTAGTAAACTTCCATATCATCAGGAACACTTGCTCTTTGCTTCCCTAGCATTCTCAAACAGCATTTTAAATAGGAAAGAAAAGCATCAACTAGCCAACTTAATTCATCTGTTCTTATCTTTTTGGGTACCCTACACATTTTGCATCCTTTGCCAATGTACTCTGAGAAAATCTGTCAAGGCGATGCCATGGCTTAGTGTTTTCCCCCAGGACTCCCCAGTCCAACACAGCTCACTAACAGCACATCTAATCATCATTACTGCTAATAAAGCACAAGCTTCTGAAAGGTTTAATAGGAGTAAGTACTCAGTATTTTAGTGCTTCTTTGAACCTGTAGTCTTTTTAATCTAATTTTCGCAGTAGCCTCTCATTTCTTTGGTAATAGTGCCTAATACATTTCCAATAACTTTAAAGCTGAGCAGAGCTGGTTAATTCCTGGGAAAGAGAAGGCTAGGGCAAGCCTAGTAACTCCTGCTAATGCCTAAGTAATTAGACTAAATTAAAACAGGAACTAAACCCTAGTCCCAGCATATTCTGAAGCAACATGGAAAATCTCCTTTTTTCTTGTTAGGATGTTAAACCAAGAGTTTTCCATCACGCTTCTAGCCTCTTGAAGCGAAGGCACAAGATTTACTTTCTATTCTGTTTACTATATCTCCGTTTAGTTATGTATTTGGAGCTCCCACATGGCTTAGTTCCCAAAGCAGCCAGGAAAATGAAAGTGGTTGGGAAGAGAAACTTGGATAGAAGTAGAGAGACTTAGACAGGGAAATGTGGGAAAAAAGAAGTTATTCTAGGAAAGTTTACTAGATGACTAAACCCCACAATTTCATAATTGTGAATAAGGATGCCTTTGGTTAGCAGCACCTCCTTATTAAGTGAGGAAGGAAAGGCAGCTATTAAAAATATATCAAATAAACAGAGAACAGGAAAAGAAAGAGGCAGGAGGCAGCAATTATGTAAATTAGAGACTGGAAATATAAAGAGGGGAAGGACTTGAGAGGGAGCAAAAGAAACTTCTACCTCACAGCCTGGGGACAGTATAGCATTTTCAAGGATAACAGCAATAAAGTAATTCCTAACAATTCCATGGCTTGCTTGCTAGCAGGAGATGGTGAGAGTCTTAATGATTCACAGGAAAGGCAGAAATACCTCAGTAGTTCTCTTTTGTGTTTAGAAAGAAGCAAGATGATGTAATTATATGTCATGGGAATGCAGAAGTACCTTCTGACTCTCCCAAGTAACTAAGATAATAAACAGCAACCATAAAGAACTAAAAACATAACCCCCAGCATGCTTAGGTAGCACCACATAGAATCACAGAATGGTTTGGGTTGGAAGGGACCTCAAAGATCATCCAGTTCCAACACCCCTGCCGTGGGCAGGGACACCCTCCACTACACCAGGTTGCCCAAAGCCTCATCCAACCTGGCCTTGAACACTTCTAGGGATGGGGCATCTTTCACATAATAGAAAGAGTTGTGTGAGATCCGTAGCCTTGTCTTGCGAACTCGTAGTAAGCCTTTGAGCAACAAGGGAACTTGAGTCTAGAGAAGAGTTGACTGAAAGGCCAAGCAGGATGTCCTGAACAATCCTGGCCCAGCTTGTTTGATGGTAGAAGGCAAATATTGAGGAAGTTTGATAATGGGATTCAACTGGTAGAGGAGGAAGGGGAATATACTGTATTGTGCCTAGTATAAAGTGAGGTTTAGATATTTTTGGCATTATTTTTTATTTCACAGAATACTGTTTGAAAATATCCATTGTGTTATATGATACCCTGCCAGATTTATTGCTCTTTCCAGCCCTTTATCAGCCCTAGAGACGTGCTCTGGTGGTGGGAATTAGTGCTCTAGCTGGATTTGGCACAGAGGTTGAGGGCGAGGGATGGAACCATCCAAACCGGGATCAACGTGTTGATTGTTGCTGAGACAGTTTGTTGGTTGTTATCTGTGTCATTGCTGAAGCCCAACTTAAATTTAAGTGTTATAAAAGACCCCTGCAAGCCTGTAGGATAGAATATGTGAGAGGCAGCCCCATGAGGGCATGTGGGCCGTGAGGCAACAAATGCAGCTAAGGAAGCGCATAAGACTAGTATTTTTCAACAAAAGCTTCTTCTTTTTCATTTGTGGAAATAGGGAAGGCAAGAGGAGATGATTTAACTTTGTGTGTCATAGTGAAACCCACCTCAGTTAAACCAATACGAGTAACTCGGTTCTAGTTAACATGGTCATCTGCCAGGTAGTTTTGTCAGGCCAGTTTGCATTGATTTGGTATGAAATAATAGATGAAGGTAGCTGTAATTTTCATATCTGTTCTTTTTATTAATTGCTGAGTACACTATGAGTGAAGTACAGCTTATGAGCCTTAAGAACCAGACAACTGGAAGGCAGTGATTTGCAAAAGGATTTAAGGGTCTTAATGGAAACAGATGAACATGAGCTTGCTATGGGACGTGGTAGTTCTACAGTGATGACAGGAGCAGGGCTGTGTTCATAAGATTCATAAGTTTAATAAGTTTAATATCAGAATAACATGAGAAACTCCCACAGCTGAGAAACACATAAAATCTGGAGAGCCCACAGGAAAAGAGCCATACAAATTATGAAAACACTAAAAAATGCCTTCCAATAGGAAACAGAGATCCAGCTGTCCTGCTTAAAAGGAGACTTTATTCAGACTTGCTAAGTAGCACAGAGTCTAGCTGATACTAAACCAACTTGATATTATGCCTGGAGAAAGCATATAAAAACCCCTCTATAACAGGAAACTGAATCAAGATAAGTTTAAACCAGAAATGAAGACAGCCAGATAACTTGCCAAGAGTCAGGGGCGGTAAATTCTCCATCTCTCGAAACCTTCAGATCAAGATGTGGCACCTTATATGCTCCAGTCAGATACTGGTTACTGGATTCAGTACAGAAGCAGCAAAGTGATACAGCGTCAGCATTGCACAGAGGGTGACACTGAATAATTCAGTGATCTTGAAGGACTCATGAGTATCTGTTACTCTTCCTAAACTTTTGGAATGCGTTGCTGTATGCTGGTAGACTTGAGTCAGCTTTGGTGCTGATATAGCAGTTATTCCAGCAATCTGTTATGCTGCGGGTGAAGTAAGACTCAGTCAATTTTTTAGTTTAATCAAGTAATCTACGTAACATCTTTGTTCAAAGATACTGATTGTTCAGGATATTGATGCCAGAAAGTGTAAGTTTAAGAGATTCCAAAGCCAGGGGTGCTCATAAGGACCTTGCCACTTAGTGATGATAAAGTACATTTCTCTCGGTACTGGATCGTTTTGGGTTTTTTTAATAAAGGAAGTTGTGTTTTCCCTGAAGCGACTTCTCTGCTTTTGCCTAGCTTCCTGCCAGGGAACAGAACACACGTTCTAAAATCTTGCCTCTGTATCTTCTAATAGTTTCCTCTCTAAATAGTCTAGTGTGACTCAAAAACTCAAGAAATTGACAGCGAAGGCAGTATATCATTCAGATCTGACATCAAAAGTTTCTTTTATTGAATCGATCCACCCAGCTTTAATGAAATCCCCAGGATGAAAATGGTTGGTCAGTAGGATTATGCAGGGCTTAAAGATCTGTGTCCTGTGGAGCTGTACTCTTGCAGTTGCATGGCAAGCTGGATGGGTGTTGAACCACCTGAAGGACCATCCTGTTTTGTCGTTCACTGTATTGGTTACTTCAACAGAACCTGGAAGAGCACCTGAAGGTGGTGTTATATCCAGCTCCTGGCCTCAGCATGGCATGACCCTCTGCAGGATCTTTGAAGTGTATGAATAACGAAGAGCACCAGAGGGATGCCATGTGTGGCTCCATGAGCATAACAGTTTATAAAATAAGCAAAACGAATCCTCTGCTTCACTCTTCTATACCAAAGCGACCCGAAGCAATGCATGAATAGGTTGTCCTTTTGAGAACAGATTAGAAAGGGATTGCTTCTTGGGATATGCTGGCACAGTGTGAGCACTAGCTGGTTTTGACTGGTAGGTTTCCAACACTTCCCAGGGTTTACCTTTAATGACCTCAATTATTTGCCCTAGCAACCATCATTGAGTTTTTTTGTAGTGGAGTCAAGATTGTTGTATTCAGCTGGAGAAAACTTGCCTCTCAACTGATAGTTACATAGAATCAATAAATACACAGCAGATAATCGGCTGTCTTCTGTTTCTTCTGGTTTTCTTAAAAGCAATGAAAACTAGTGAAGGGTTTAGAGAACTTGTCCTGTGAGGGGCGGCTGAGGGAGCTGGGACTGGTCAGTCTGGAGAAGAGGAGGCTCAGGGGGGACTTTATCACTCTCTGCAATTACCTGAAAGGAAGTTGTAGGGAGATGAGGGTCGGTCTCTTCTCCCACGTTATGAATGACAGGACGAGAGGGAATGGCCTCAAGTTGCGCCAGGGGAAATTTAGGTTAGATATCAGGAAGAATTTATTTCCAGAGAGTTGTGAAGTATTGGAACAGGCTGCCCAGGGAGGTGTTGGAGTCCCCATCCCTGGAGGTGTTTAAAAACCGTGTGGATTTGGTGTTGAACATGGTTTAGGGACCCCGACAGTGCAGGGTGAATGGTTGGACTCGATCTTGAGGGTCTCTTCCAACCAGATGATTCTATGATTCCAAGATGAAGTAAGGGAAACACTTTTTAAGCAGAAAACCTGTGCTCCACGCAACAGTCTTCTAAAACCTGAATCTCCCATTTTATTAATCAGCGGATTATAAGTACAGAGTGTTTGTTCAAGATAGCTTGCCGTGGAGTTTGGGATTATCCAAGACTAAGACCACACGCTCGGTGGGTGTTACAGCACTAGGATCACAGAATCCAGTGAGTACACACACTGTTGTGATCGCCAGTGCTTCGACACCGAAGTCTTATCAAAAGAATGTCCAAAGCTGAGTCTGCAAGTCCCTGCAGCCTGCGGGGAAGAGCCAAGCTTTTCAGCCCCAAGCTGCAAGTGGTCCAGATCTTGTGTGGCTCAGACCTAGGGGAGAGGGTGTAATACGCACTGATTGCTTGGTTACGCTCCGTTTATTTTGTTCTGATCTGGAAGGATGGTGCTAAGTGTTTCAAAAGTGTCTGGGAAAGACAAGTCAAAGGGGAAAAAAAAATCCATAATATGTTGAGAGAGAAATGTTTGAACGAACACAATTATATTTTAAATGATTTGTGATATAAAATACCAGGATTATCAAATCCAAAATAGCAAGCTATTTCAAAGTGAAAATGGAATGTTTTGTTCTGAAACATTTAGGTGGAGAACTCTCACAAATTTTTAGTCAACCAACACAGTTTTGAAAAGACTTAAGAACTGTATTTTTCTGATAGGAAATAACTCCGTATCAATTTATTTTTTTTACTAAAATTTATGGCCAAGCTGTTACACCGCTGCAAGTAAATGTTAACAACCCTTGTTCAGTATTTCGTTACCAGATCTTTCAGAACACTGAGCTGCCTGGGGAAAAAAAAAAACACACAAAAAAACCCCAAAACTTTCTTGGGACATATGCATATGTCACAGTTGTCAAACTGGCAGCAGCAAGCATATATTTGGGAAGACGGATGTTTTTGTTTCAAGAGTCTTCTTCACTCCAAAAAAGACTATAAAATCATTCCCAACTAGATTTTTAAATCTGGAGAGAGGAAGAAGTGACTTCCCATTACGGCTTGCGTTGTAACGAACCCAGATTTGTGAATACGTGTAGCCCCACTTGGTAATGTGAATGTCCAATGATTCACAGATCCTCATGGAAAAAGAAAATGGAGAATCACAGTTTGAATAGCAGCTGCCCAGGAGAACATTCATTAGGTTTAGATCGCGACTCAACAATGTGGTTCAGAAAACATAGTTCAGCAGTTGGAAATGGCTTTCTGGTTTTTCATCTTGGCAAATATATCTATAGGGGAAAAAAAACCCAACCCACTACTGACCAATTGCATAGGGACATTGAATGCATGCCACTGGTGAGTAATAGCATATATAGTGGACACTGATTCCAAAAGAAATTTTAATCAGTACTTAGCTATCAAATTCTACTCTGGCAGAAGCTCAAGCGCTTAGAATCTTATATTTTGTGGTCAAATGATGTCAGCCTCTGTGGACCAGCTGGGTCTACAGGATGAAGAATTAAGGGCTTGCTATCAAAAATACCCTGTCCCTGGGAACAGTCAGGTCACTGGAATGTTGGCAAAATCACTACAGTGGGTCTGAGCTTTTCCAGCAACAGCTAAGGTAAGAGATGGCTGCTACTGCAAACAGATTGTAAGTGCTTTTAAAACTGCATTTAATCCCTTGGAGTACATCTAGAAATGGAGAGGAAAACAGAGAAAGCATTTCTTGCATCAGCTATATATTTGACAGTTAAATGAACAAGCAGCCCCATTTGGACTACCTAGTGTTTCTGGACAGCTTGCAAGTCGGTACTCTCTGGAATATATCCCTGAACTGACTGAGAAAACACTGCATTATGGAAATGACATGTCCATCTAAAACAAATTATTGCAGCTACCTGGAAAATGCACAGAAGGACCCTCCTAGCAATTCTTTTCCTTTGGGAATCCAGGACCCTATAGGAAGAAAGACCGCAATGAAATCTAATAGTAGTGTCCAGCACAAATGGTGTTCATTCTGTTTACTTCTTTTCATTGCAAAGCCCTTCTCCACCCCCCCAAAAAAACCCCAATGTTTCTGCCACTGCAGCATGGGACTATGCAATGTGCCTGCCTTGTAGATGTGCTTGAATGTTCCTGAGAAATAAAGTAGATGCTGCCTCACCATGGTTTTTCCCCCACCACCCCTACATAGCACCATCATTTTTAGAAAGAGTTTTCAGTCAACTTCCAGTTCAGGCTGAAAGGAATCAGGAAAATAAGACATTTCCATAGACTACTGAAGTCAAAGTTAATCACATCTTTGTTAATAATATGAGATCAGAAGAAATGTTGTCTTAAGCTAAAATGAGCTGCCATCCCATGCACTCAGCCATTCAGAAGCACTATCAAACTCCACTTGTAAGGGACTAGACTCATATCCAGTGGATGTGGTGGACTGAACCTTGTAAATGATCTTCTTTCTACCTTAAAGGTAGCTTTATTTGGGCTGATAAATAAGTAGCAGTCATTGAAGTCTACATGGAAATTCAGAAGTGAAGTAGGCTTTTTTTCTTTCATAAGTAAGAAGGAGAAACCATTTTCTTTTCTTCTCAGATCACAATAGAGAGTGTCTTAGGGCCTTTGGGAAAACCTGCATGACCTGAAAAGCAGGGTACCTGTTGGGTACTCCAGTGAAAGACCAAGACAAGATTTCAGATGAGTTCAGAAAGATTTTCCAAGCGTCAGCTTCACATGCCTCTGGAGTACTTCTTGCTTTGTCTCATGTACAGGTCGTAGGAGGCAATGGATAATTTCCAGCTAAAGCCCTTTCAGTGACAAAAAATAGAGTGAAAAGGTGAATCTGCTTTGTGCCCCCAAGAGAGGAGTTCCTCTTTCATAGACTGGATGCTGGTGTTGAAGAGTTCCAGATGTTCTCCACGTTAAAGGTTGAGATATTAAATGTAAATCGTGCCTTTCTTTCCAACCTCTGTGGGCTTGGCTGGAGATGCAAACGTCCCTGCTGTTTCACACTTCAGATACTTAGAAAAGCTTCTCACACTGAGAGAAGTTTTAAATCAGCAATTTAAGAAAATAAAAGAAGGAAGGCTAATACCCACGTTATTCTTAATTAGCAAGCCACAGCTATTGTGTATAACTAAATTGGAGCCTGGAGTGAGAATTTTGCAGGAGTTAGTGATGATTAATCCCTAAATGAAGATTCCTTACCTGTTCTTTAAACTCAGTGCTTGTTCTCCCTGCTAACAGAGGAAAGGACTTTGCTAAATTACATTTGCCAAATCCTACTGGCAAATATGCTGGCTGGTAAGGACAAAAGCTGTTGTGTTATTAATGTATCAGAATTAATTATGCCAGTATAACTGGTTATCTTTGGCACAAGTACAGAGCTTGAGGGACCAGACGTGGTGGTGGCCTATTTGTTACCATGGTAAACAATTATGAAAGAAGTACAGATCTGGACTTGCATAACTCAAAAGCAGCTCTGAGCAGATTGTAAATTTCCAGGTTAAGAGTAAAAGAAATATTCCTTTCTAAAAAGCTATCATTTAGGAACCCAGAAGGAATCTGACCCACTTTCAGGGGAAAAAAAGTACCCTTTAAAGAACTATGATGGATGTTGTGCTAACAGGTTTTCACAAACCACTCCGGAAAATTTACTTGATGTGCACTTGATCTAGTACAAGATGGTAAGAACAATCTAGGTGTGGCATCAGTTTGGTATTTTTAGCTTGGACTTCTCTGGCCATATCTTCTATAGTTGAGGCTGAACATACAAGAAAAACGGTGAGGGGCTTCTGTAAGACTGCGATAAACTGTTCGGTCTGGGTCAGAGGGTACAACTACTTGTTGCTTTACCTGAAACTGGAGCTTGGTCAAGCTATGCAGTTAGCTTAGGAACTGGGGTTGCTTAGAAGTACTGCTTTAACTGGTGTGGGGTAAACAAATAGCATCTGGGATATGGAGATGGGTGCTTTTCGTTCTTGGGAACTAGAACAGCTATTTTGATAAGGCTGCATAAGCTTCAGCAGCAGCGAGCATCTCCGAGACATAAGAACATCAGTAAAATACTCAGTGAGGTTTTGCATCTCCTGACTACAAAGAAACTTTCTCAAAATTATCTGCAGACCTGAGTGCAGTCGGGTAGTCGAAGCACAGTTAAGCAGCGTGCCAAGCAGCGTGCTCTTTGCGTGTGCCAGATGTAAGCAAGCTGTGATTTATGTGTGCAAATGCCTCCGTGCGTGTTAGCTCCGCTGGAATTCAACGCAAGCGCTTTGGAAAACTTGAATTCTGAGGGGCACTTCCCACGTTGTTTGTCCTTCTGTATTAGAACAGGCTCTGCTTCTGAAAAGATAGAGTGGAGCTTTACAAGAAACTGAGGAGATGATAGAAGTTTTAACTCAGTAACAAATGGAGGTGAGTGCTAGTGAGTCATCTGCTAAGCTTTGAGGGCAGATGGCTGGACAAGAAATTCCAAACCATTCTTTTAACACCACAAAAATCTCTCTAATCTCTGACCGTAACTATGGGGTTGTTCAAAACCAAAATCTGCAGAGATGAGAGATGAGAACAGTTCACTTTCTCAGAACTTAGCTTCCAAATACAGCTACTAAGACCAAAAACCTCTAACCTGTGTCCACTGACAGCAGTTACACATCTGGCACCTCTGTGCAGAAACTGAGTGCTGGAAGGAACAAATACACAAATGTATTTGTGGGGAGGTGAAGACGTTCCAGTGGGGGTGGTGTTGGAGCTTTTTTAAGGATTCTAGCGAGGTGCCCTCCAGGGCAAGCAAAACTGGGTAGAAAAAATAGACTTGAATTCTGCAGTGACTCATGACGCTTGGTGTGCTGCTGTGTGGTTTAGACCAGTGATGGATGGTGGTGTTTCAAGCCACAGGGAAGAAGTGGGTATATCTGATAGTGAGTAAAGCATTACACAGCACTTAAGTGGCTGTGATGCCTTACCATCACAGGGTGTTCAACCCATTAAAGCTGTTCCAGTTGTGTGTCATCAGTTCTAATTGCCCCTCTTCATTCTCTTGGGGTGTTGTACGGTACAGCTCTCAGGGGCCAGAATCACTCTATCCTCCACATTTGTAGCTGAGCACAACTTCTGACTTACAGCAATTAGTCTGCTAATCCCCTTCCTGACTTGACTGAGCTATCTCAGAAACTAGCTATGGTCATCTATATGAAAAAGCGAAATTGCCAGCACGAGAGTGTTTTCTGCAGAACTCTGAGGGTTAGACCTTGTAGCTATGGTGATCTAAAAGTCCAGAACAAACGCTCCTGCTATGAGTCTTGTGCTCTCTTGCACTCACTTTCATAAGACCCTGTTCTGAGCCAATTCGACTCATTCAGCCAAGCTAAATTAAAAAAAATTAAAAAAAAGTCCATTTTCTCCAGCTTTAATGAGTTGAATTGTTTCTTAGAAGGGTTTGGCAAATGTCAACACAAGGACAAGGTGGGATTTGTCTCTGGGAGCAGGAGATAAGGAGGCAGCAAAGGGTCGTAGGCTGAAGAGGAGCAGGACCTCCCCCTGTTGGGAGCAGCAGGCTATTAGATCATCCTGATATGTACTTTTTCTGGATGTTAGTCATCATCACCTTAGGCTGGGGATGCCATGACAAACCTTCGTTTCTATTGTTGTTACCCTTATGACACAGAGGAAACATGACTTGTTTCACACAATTTCCTTCATGTCAACAGTGAGTAGGAATTTTGTGTGTCTGTGTGTTCCAGGCACAGACAATGACTTCTCAAAAGCTTTTGCTGTCTGATGAGAGGGCTGGGCTGGGAAGCAAGGGTGATGTTGACTCTGGAAATGGCTACAAAGAGCAAGATGTAATCCTCATGTGAAATAGAAAGATCCTGAGGAAAGTAACCACTTATCTCAATATATGTTGTCCTCTTAAGGTCACTTAGGTAACGTCAGCATGGCAACATTGGAGGGTACGCTTGTGCCAAGAAGTCATAAGCTATCCAATTAAGCCATAAAAGCTGTTAACAATGCAGTAGAATCTGTATCTGCACTGCAAGTTTTGCCACTATAATGCCACCAGAAACGTCTTCACAGTATGGCATATGAAATGTAGGCTGAGATTTGTACGTGGCCCAGAGTGATGCAGTATCTTGGGTTTTGTGAAAGGTGGCCACGCTGCAGAATGCTTCCCCCCCAGAGGTAGGCTAACACTGCAAAGTGTGGGTCTGGATCCAAAACTTCTAGCAGTTCACAAGTGGCCTACACCGATCTCTTATTTCTAGTCCCTGAATTTTCATATGCTTATCTACAGTTACATACATTTCTAAAGTCCCAGTAACCATACGAGAGCGTGCCAGGCAGGAATTGCAAGCATAGTATATAGAATTTCACATGACAGTCAAGTAGCTGTGCATGAAGTCACCCAGTCCTTCGTGTATTTGCACACCGTGGTCTTTGGTTACCTGATTTGTGTACAGGTGCTCAAACCGTGTCTGCGGAATGTCAGCAGCTGATTTACCAAAAACATTAAAAAATAGGTTACTATGCCTATGCAAGTTCACTACCAAGAACGCTCCCAGGCTTGCCCATGCATGTTAACTCTTTTCTTTCTGTACACAGTAACCTATCTTCTAAATCAGTGAATCAGTGGCAACATCTATGGAGCATCCATTTCATTTACCCCTCATCAAGGAGCTCGTTCACCATTTGCAGGAGCCTTTTGTGACCCTTAGATGAAAGACACTTCATCTGTGTAAAATATTATTATTGTTGTTAGCCTAGTGTTTTCAGTGGGTTTTATTGGAACCTGATGTCCTGCCAAAAGTAACACCCTGGGAATCTTTCAACAACTGTTCCTGGGTGTTCTGTAGATTACTGCTGTTTTCTCATACACTGTCCCTGGGAATTACATTCTCAGATTAGAAAAAAAAGTCAGTCCTCTTCCCTCTGTGAAAAGATCTGCTGTTCAGGCTCTATATTAAAAGATTAGGCTTGTAATTTTGGGTTTTTGTTTGGGTTTTTTTTTTGTGACTTGCTATTCAGGTTGTTTTGTTTTTCTCGTTAACCCCTTTGCAAAACAGGTTCAAAATGTTAAATAAGATTGATGTGAAGGATCTTGTAGCATTATGCAAACATTTTGCATAGCTGAGAATGGCCAGCTAAAGGAAGACTGGTGGAAAATTGGACACAGACATTCAGTCAGCAACTTTCAACCCTGCAGACACAAAGAACCTTTAAGAGCGAACTTTCTAATGAGGAGCTATAGTACAGCGTGGCAGAAATTAAAGGGAGGCCCAAATCCCCTTAGTGACAATTGTGTTTTTCAGAGATCTCCTGGGTAGATGTTGCTTTGAGAGACCCTTTGGGAAGGGGTGAAGCAAATGAAGCCTTCCTAAGAGGCTGTATTGGGGAAGCAAATGCCACTGGGCCAGAATAGGAATGGGAGGAGAGTAAAGCAGAATAGCTGATTCTCTGACAATTGAATACGCCAAGTCTGCAAATACAGTCGTCTTCTGCAAAGCATTCACGTTCAGCCACTGAAAACGTAGGTTTCTGGATTAGGAAACAAAATTTTGCAGGATCTGAAGTTCCTTACAATTCCTTTGTCACTATATCTGGTGTTTATCCTGTAGGTTCTCACTTCGAGATGGCTGAGGGACAAAAGAAGCGGGAACCACTGAGGCAGAACAAACACCCTGGATTTCAAGTGAGGTTCACTCAGTCTGTGTTTCGAACAGGAGCTTGATTCCGATAATGGAGGAGCCGAAAAGCTGTGTCCAAATGAACTCCTGAATGTTTGAGGAGGGATGGAAGAGTTAGGGAAAAGGAGGGGGGGGAAAACACCCTGGACCCTATGAGGTGGACTAGGCACTGGGTACCCATGTTTGGATTGTCATTAGTTGGCACAGGCTCAACGAAGCAACTCATATTGGCTCCCAGTTTTAGTTGTGTGTTGAAACACTTGCACGTACCTAGCACAAAGTGATGGAGGAGTTGATCCCTCTAGTTTATTCACTTTAGGTCATGCTCTTCCTTTACTGGTTTCTGCCCCCCTCCCCCAGCAGTGCTCATGGTCGTTGGAGCAGCTCAGTTTTATTGTCAATATGTTGTGCAGTAGCTCTGTGAAGGGCTTTGGTGATGCCTTCCTCTGCACTCGCTACAGTCGGTTTCTCAAAAAACACCCACAAACAAAAAAAACCCGAAATGCCACTCTTACCCTTTGGGCTTATTCAGTTTCTCATGTCCTCTTTGGGCACCCTGATACCCTCCTGTTTGATGTTGCTGCTGACATGACCAGAGAAGATGGGTGAAAAACTCCTTTCCACCCATTAATAAGATTATCATGACCAGTGACTCTTAATCTGTATTTATTCCTACCTGACAGGAAGATAAATATTTAGTGAAATCACTACAATGGTTATCCTCAGTTTTGACCCTGGTATCAAATATTCTTGCTTTTGTTGGACCTTTTGAAAAGGTTTTACTTTGATCTACTTTCTGAAGAAATATTGCCTCAAAGGCTATCTTTAATTTTGAAGGCTTCGCTCAACTTCACCTATGACATCTGAATGTAGCTGTGAAGGGCTCCTTCCCTGCCCTCCCTGCCTTAATTTCATACATTGTCCTAACACCTCAGCTCCTGCAGCATTTGAGTACAGAATGTGAATTTCCCTCTGCTCGCAGGTATCAACACGTTGGCGTTGATTGTGTACGTAATACGGGTGCCTTGGGCAAAAGGCAGACTGAACGCTGCTTGGTAACAGATACAATATTCCCACAGTTTTGGGGCCACCAAATATTGTCTATAGCACAACCAAGAGGAGTCAGAGAGTCCTACCTGCCCTTCGAAATGCACCAGGAGGAGAAAAGGGCCTTCGAAGGACATACATCTTTCCATACAAAGATCGTGATCAGTAAATCACAGCCTTCTCTCAGCTTGTGTATTTTGCAGGTCCCAAGACAAACTTCCCACAAGTGTTGATCTCGTTTCTGCTGAATCAGCCTTACAATTACACCCACTGAGCAGATGATAACAAACGAAGAAGTTCTTTATCATGTGTATGGAAACGGCCGATATGGCTGGTGGAGTTACTCAGCTAGATACTGTCCCTAATTTCTCAGAGAGGTCAAGGATAATGCTAGAGACAGTGTCTTCTGATGGAAGGATAACCACTGGGAGCAGTATCCTTTCAGACTGCTCCAGCCAGATCTGCAACAATATATACCCACAATGTACTTGATAAACAGATTTATCAAGTCCTTGGACATAGATGATTAATTGCACAGGGCTCACGGTGAAGCTCGGTGCTACTTGCTCTTGCGTAACTCCTTTGAGGTTCAGTTGTCTGAACGTTACTTTTCGTAAGTCATCTGATAATATGTAAAATAAAAAGAGGGGAGGAATATAAAAAAAATCATATTGGGCACACCAATAAGAAAGAGACTGGGCTCCTAGCTGAGAAACAAGTTCTCATCAGATAGGAAAAAACCAGGGAGGGGAACAAAGGAAGAAAAAAAATTGCTTTTGGATCAGAATAGAGAGGAAGGTATTGCTGTCATTTGCAGCTACAGAGTGAAGCATCTTTTTATTTTTCAGCTTTTCTTTGCTGCTGGCAGCCATGGGGACACCTTTCCCTGCAGCTGGCCAAGCATCTGAGCCAGTTGCTCCCTTGGGAGAGATAATGTCCCTGTTTGTTCATCATGTGAGCGGGGCAAAAGGAAGCACTTTACAAGGACCCTGCTCCACCCTGGCTGTAAACATGTGAGCTCAGCCCCACGCTGGCCCACATCCAAACCCTGGGCTTGTTCCCTCACCTGAGGATCTATCAGAGAGCTGGATGGATCCATTGTTTTGCCATGGCCCAAAAAAGTGAATGCTGTAAGACTGCCTTAGTTTGGTAACTCAGGGTGATGCCTGGAGGCAGGTGGCTGAAGGTTGCACAGAGTGGGTTGGAAGTGAATCAGAGGGCTACTCAGCTTGACAAGGCTAACCAAAAGTTCACCTAATTAGTAGCCACCAAGACCTGTTGCCATCTGCTCTTGAGTTGCCTGTCTGAGCCTGGTCCTGCGTTGAAATCTCTGCATGAAGATACAGATCTCCAGCGTGCCTGCAGCGCTGTCCACATCAGAGACGGCGTTAGTTATCTCTTTTTTTCACGGTCTCAGCAGAATAATTGAGCATTAGATCAACTCAGATGAAACACACCTCTCTCTATACTTAGCAGCTCAGGCTAGGATGAAGTGCAGAGCTCCATCTTCTCTGGTTTCTGGGGATAAAGACCTCCAGGACTCAGTTCTCTGCATCTCTTCCCCCCCATTTGGATCACTAGCATTCAGAATCTCCCATTTTGTGGACCACATCTTGCTGGATGTCTCTTCTGGGGCTGCACTCTTCTTTTTCTTTCTTTTTCTCTTCTTCATGATTTTCTTCCTGTACTTAAGTAGTTGGGTTTTTTGGTGTGTTTGTGGGTTTTTTTCTTTTTTTCTTTTTCTGGGATGCTGAAGATGTTGACTCCTCTCTGCATGCGTTAGCTTTTTTATTTTGGTGAGCCTGTGTCTTTTTCCCCCCAAGATCTATGTAGCTGCACCTGGATATGAGTAGTTTTCTCCCTCAAACTCAATTGCACCCTGGCTCCTCATCTGAGAAGGAGGGAAGTAGGGGCTTCTATTGTGTGGGTGGACTTTGCCCATCCCTCTGTGGATCTGAACAGGCCAGCATTATTTCACAAGTGCTAAATCCACTCACAATGGTTTTTAAATGGTTGAGCTGCTGAGCCAGCTGAACAGCAAACACCAGAGGGGAAACCACATTTCGTGAGCGCTTCAGATTCCTTCGGAGTGTACATGGAGCCTTGAAGAGCAAAGTAAAAGCCCTTTGACACAACTCCTTTCATCAACTTTTTCATAGCCACATGCCAAAAATGGGGACTGGCTAAAGAATTGGTCCAGAATCAGCTCCCAAGAATCTAGCACATGAGGATGTAGATGGAGTTCAAACCTGTTTCTGTTAAAAGTGAGGAAAACAGCAGCATATTACACTTTCTTGTGGCATATTAATCCTTTGCTGGGTGTCTCTCTGATCAGTCTGGATCACCAGTCAAGGTATCACCATGGGCAAAAGATGAAAAAAAAAAAAACCAGCCAGGTGCTTGTGTTATGCAGGAATATTTTTTATTGTATTTTTGTTTGTATGTTTTCCTTATTCTTTACGTTTAAGTTAAGAAGAACCTGGTTTGTGTGTCTCATGGTCTTCAGATCATCCCAGAAGAACTAGACCTTCAGCTAACATGACCAGCCAAGAAATAGCCAAGAATCATAGAATGGTTAGGGCTGGAAGGGACCTTCAAAGGTCATCTAGTCCAACCCCTCTGCAAGGAACAGGGATATCTCCAATTAGATCAGGTTGCTCAGGGCCTTGTCCAACCTGGCCTTGAACGTCTCCAGGGATGGAGCATCCACCACCTCTCTGGGCAGCCTGTTATCCCATCATGTTTGAATGCAAACAATTATCCTATTGCATTAAGATGGATGAAGGCCTAGCTAAAGGAGCTGCTATTTCTGTCTCTATCCAGACTTGTGAAGAAAGGCGACTTAATTCTTCCTTAGAAGACATAATTGCATATTCCCTAAACGAGTTCTTTCACAATGATCTGGGTTAGCTTAGACACTCAGTAATGGAGGTTTCCTAGCACAGACTGTCTTGATAGAGTAATTATCTTGAGCAGTCGCACTGAGGGAGCAATAATAATTGATGGTGGTGGCAAGGATGAACCTCCCCCCTTCAGCACTTCTGCTCCAGTCAGCAAAAAGTGTGTGGCCACAGCCCGAAATCAAACAGGGGACGTGCAGGAACATTTAATCTTGAATCAGCTAAAAAAAAGGTGCAAGCCTGAAGTAGAGTAGTTGCATCAGGAACCTGTATGGTCATTCTGAGTCAGAATTCATGTTGAAGATCGTTTAGCTTGTTTCACTTTGGCTTTGGGGTTTGCTTCCTACACCAACACGGTTGAGCGTGGCTCTAGCTCTACCAAGAAAGAGGTGCAAACACAGCTGTGTGCCTGACCTTTTGAAAGCGTGTCTAAATATTTTTTCCAATTGATTTTACGTTCAGCAGAGAAGGAATTGTGTTTGATCTCTTATCGACAGCTTCAGTTAATGTTCTTCCTTACGTTGTGTGAAGTAGCAGAGTGGTCTCTGATAACTAAATAAAACAATCTTTAACAATTTCTTAAAAAAACAACAGACACTAAGAATTTAGCCAGTGAGAAATAGAGATGAAACCGCAGAAGACACTGCTGCTCCATGGTAACCCACCCGTCAAAACAGCGATGCTCAGTCTTTCCTTCCTGCTTCTCTCACTTCGCACTGGCGTGTCCTTGGATACATCAGTGGTCATTTAACTGTCTCCGTCTTGACTTAATATCTGTAAAATAGGCAGGAAAACACCTCTTGCTTCATGTGGGGACTGTGAGATTAAATTCACTGGTATTTATAAAATGCTTGGAGGACTTGGGACAGGCAAACTCAGTTCTCACACAATCCCTGTGAGATTCCAGAGTATTGCTGTGGTGGTGTTTTCCGCAGAAACGTTCCTTCAGTAAAACACAGGTTACAGAAGAATGGCTGGTTGCCCTTTGGCTCTTGTTAGGTTGGCAGGAGCGGTTATTTTTCACACAGGACTAAGGTCTGTGGTGAATTTGGGGCTTTTTTTTTTTTTTAAAACCCCAAAATATTATTTGGAGTTTGTGTTTGCAAGGAGAAAAATCTTGCAAATATGCATAAATATTTGCAAAAATTTAAAACCTAAAGGAAAAAAAAAGAAAAGAGCTTGAACAATCCACAAAGCATCTCATTTGCTTGTTCTCATTTCTCTAAACGTGCTGACAGGATTCCCCCAGAATTTCCAGCACTCGCTGAACCTTGACCCAAGCAGCTTCATGAGAAATTTCTTCCCCGGGGGTTATTTTGGAAAGAAAGTTCTAAGATTCTGAGTATAATGGTTTTCACAGCTGTAATTAGAGAGTCACACATCTGATTCATGTAATTTGACAAGGAATTATAACTTGCTGGGTTCAAAGGAGTGTGTCAAGGTGTATGGTAATCGGTGGTGTGAATCTTGCAGCATCTGCACATGGGCTCTTCCATCATTCTGGTGTTCAATTCAAACGTTTCTGTTACGTGTTTACATACCCGGGGCAGTCTAGATGACAGTAGTGGAGCTCATTTCTGGTGTTGCCTTTTCTCAGACAGAGTTTTATAAATGTTTGGCTCACAGCCAGGGATGGGGAAACGGCAGTGAAAATGCCCATGCGTCTTTTCGTGCTTGGAGAAGCTCACGCTTCCATGTGTGGTTATCATATGCATGCGGCATCGCCCATCTCTGGCTCTCAGAAGAGGAACATAATGAATACATGTTTTTCAGGAAGGGCTGAGGAATGGTGACTTGGGCTGAAGGCCGTTTTTGGTGTCTAAATGAGCGGAGATGCTGTGCCTGTTTGTCAGCTGTGGGCGAGCAGAGCAGCAGGTGCATGGTTCAGCTCTCAGGCATGAGCTGGAAAGAAGCTGAGGGAGGTAACTTTTTACCAAGAGATGCAAAAATCATTTAGCCGTGGTTTGACAGGTCCTTCACGTTGCAGAGGACTCCCACTCACAAAGATGTCTTGGGGGGAGGTTTTGCTGTCAGCCAGCAAGGACAACCATGTGTTGTCACCACCGTAACCAAGTTTGATTTTTCATGAAATAAACCCCACTCCTTGTAGAATCATAGAATGGTTTGGGTTGGAAGGGATCCCAAAGATCACCTAGTTCCAACCCCCCTGCCATGGGCAGGGACACCCTCCACTACCCCAGGTTGCCCAAAGCCCCATCCAACCTGGCTTTGAACACTTCCAGGGATGGGGTGTACACCCAGACCTGCGAGGTTCAAGCGTGGGTGAGATGCATCTGTACCTCAATGTGTCCAGGTAGAGCGGGCAGAAGGAATATATAGAGCAGAGGAGAAATGCCACGTCTGACTGTAGAGCAAAGGACCAGTTAGTACTGGCTGTGAGAAAACCACTTCTCAGCACGTTGTAATTGTGCTGCCTGTCTTCTAGTGCGAGTGTTACCACTTTCTGGGACTAGCATGGGTAACGCTGTGCAGACTCGCAGGTTGTCATGGTTTAGACCAGGTGGCAACTGAGCACCACGCAGCCATTTGCTCGCTCCTCCTCACCACTGGGATGGGGAGGAGAAAATACCAAAGAAAAGAGTTGAGACAAAGAGAGAGATTGCTCACCAATTATGGTCATGGGCAAAACAGACTCAACTTGGGGAAAAAAATCAATGTAATTTGTTACCAATTGTGCCAGAGAGAATAATGAGAAACAAAGCCAGATCTTAGAAACATCTTCCCCCCACTCTTCCCTTCTTCCCAGCTCAACCTCCTCCAAGCCTACTGCACACAGTGTTCCCAGGTAGTTTCCCAACCAAGTACTAACTGGGCCAACTCAATTAGAAGATCCTCTAGAGTTAACTAGACAGGTGGCTTAGTTGCTGGCTGGGCTAAACCATGACACAGGCCCCTGCAGCTGAGGAAGAAGAGCATAGGCTCATTCTCGCTCCTAAGCGTGATAGCCTATTTCACACCTGTCTTTCGACCAAGGAGGGCATGGTGAATCTCTGTCCAATGCTCTAGCTAGTCCTGTAAAGGCTTTGCTCTCAAGTAGCTGTCTGAAATCTTGCAGTCTGAGTCATGTCCGCTAGTGAGAGCAGTCATTGCTGCTGTTTGGGCCTCTTCCCTGCTTCTTCCACTAGCTACACCCAGACTTGGTCCTTCAGCTACCTGATGTGAAGTGAGGGGCAGCTGTCACCGAAAGGAGAGATCCTTCTGCCTCTACATGCTCTTGTGGCTAAGCACTCTTAGTTATTGGCAGCTGTCTGATCCTTTTGACAACCTCTACAGGACAGCAAACCAGAACCCTAACCCTGCCAAGAAGTAGTTCGTTTTCTCTGAGTTTGGCTCTCTGAACCAGCTTTACCAGGGTCTAACCAGTTTACCAGGGTACTGGCGGTGGAGCGCACCCCTGAGAGTGGGGAGTGGGATTCTGTTTGAGAGGCTGTAGTAATTGGGTTAGTTTTACTAAAACCATGGTGAGATAAGTCTCTCAAACTCTTGACAGCTGAGTTGCACACACCATACAGGGATGTCACAGGAATGGCTCTTTCTGAAGGACTTGCAATTTTCTTTCTGAAAGGCTCTTTCTCTCTCCCAGTGCAGGCTGTCATTATCCAGGGCCAAATTACAGAACCCAAAACACGCTGCTGAAGTCCACTGGGGCAGGGACAGTGCTCAGTGGGCGATATTAGACTGCCACCATTCTAGGAAATCGTTGAAGGAAAGGAAAGGTCCTACGGCACTGGAAGGCCCAAGCTGGCTGTAGCTGCAGAAGCAGGCAAATAGGTGCCCAAGCCAAGACCTTGGAAACAACGTCATGGCCTTGAGGCACAAGTTAGAGCCACCAAAAAAAAAAAAACCACCACAAAGGCAAAAGTCTAACCCAGTTGTGAGCACACTGCCTGCACGTCCTCATCAGGCCTAGACTGAAAGGGGGATGTGGGAGATGGGATTCACAGTGGTAAGTGGGACTTTCCATTGGGTTTGTGGGCATTTTGGAAAAGTCCCCAGTGTCAGGCCTGAAGCTGATGATATTTATCTGCCTGTCTAAAATGTTGCTGCTGTAGATCTGGTCAAAACCTGAGCACTGGAAATAAATTATCCCATTATTTACAATCTTTTTTCCTTGCAAACGGCTTGTAAACCTGTTTTTATTCCTGCAGATGTATTTTGCATTCAAACTATTCACCAAACAGCTTCTGCCAAAAAAATTTCAGTGTAGTCTGTTTTCCAGAATGATTATTTTATCTGTTTACTCTTTTTCCTTTTCATGTGTGAGCCATTCCCTAAATGGTCAGGTATTATTTCTGCTCCTCATCCCAGAGGATTGTAAATTTTTTTTATCCAAAGAGTAAGAAACTATAAAAAGAAAGACACAACATACAATATATACCCTCTTTTGCAACACGAATATGAAAGACATTCATCCGGCGCACATCCCTTAAACTCCTATTTCTATAGAATACAACATCCATTTATTAATAAGAAAATATAAAAATACAAACCTAATAAAACTCTGGAGCTGTTTACTATCAGCCCCAGTCTTTGCTCTGTTCTGCAATATTCATCTGGGGCTCTGACAGACTCGGCCATGGCAATAACGTGCGAGTGGTACTGGTTTCAGCTGGGAGCAGTGGAATGGATGCTGAAGTCGGGTACCTTAGCTTAAATCGCCGATGAAACAGGGTTGTGTTAAGAAGGCAGAACGTGAACTGCAGCAGCTGAGCTACGCAGCTAAACAGATTTAATGGGTGGTTTGCTGCTGAAAAGAACAGTCCTGTATGGCTCCCTCCTCCTCTCTCTACGGAAAATCTCTATGGAAGGGTTGGAGGAGAGAGCCAGGGGGAATAATAGCATGAAGAAGTGCAGATAAGTCAGCCAGAGTGTGACTATTGAAGCCATGCTTCTATTCTGATTTATAAACCTTTGTTTCCTGAAGCAAAATGAAATTGGTGACGGGATCTTGTTGGGTGGTTTTATTTGTTTCTATCCCAAACATGCTTTTCTGATCCCAGCTGTCTCAGGATGCGCTCCGTTAGGTCTCATCAGGTTACTGGCCTGCCTGGTTTCTTATCAGTAGCAAATGCTTATTAGAGGAAGGTGCAAGTTTCGCTTGGAAATCACAAATAGAGATGGCTGGGAAGAAAAATGCATCATCCAAATTAATTCATGTTGAAGTTTGATCTTTTAACAGGTAAATTAATCTTTTTAATTAAAAGATTTCAATTCAAGTTTTATCTTTCGTCTTAGCACTTGGCTGGCTGGTGTGGATCTGATGAGGATGCTCTACAGCCTTGTGGATTTTTTTTTTTCTATTTCAGCACCGTTTCCTTTTAGCATCTCTCTGTGCACATTCTGAGCTTTTGTTGGTCTTCCTAGAAGTCAGAACTGGAAAACAGGCTCCTTTGAAAGGCACGGAAGAGAATTTTTGTGAGGGAGAAAGTGGATTAATGGGAGGTACTTCTTACTGTTAAAAAGCAGTTCTAGGTCTCACTTATGGACAGTTGGGGTATAACTTCTGTAATGCAAGACACCACTTGCAGTCTGGTCTGCAACTGTGTCATTGCCTGTAGGGAACTGAAAAGCCTACTTATTTTTATCCTGCTGTTGGCTTACGGGATTTGAAAGTACCTTTTTTAGCTTGCATAACTGTAAATATTGTTGCTGGACCTCTCGGTCTTTTCTCAATGCTTGCTCCAATATTTGACCTTCTAGCCTGCTCCAGGAGATGGCAAATTCCACAGGCTGATGACATGCTGGGTGAGGGAGTGTCTCCTGTTATGGAGACTTTCAGTTTTGCTGAGTGAGCGTTCCTGTTCTCATGCTTCAGGATAAGCCATAAAGTTCGGGACTGACCAGTTCTGCTTAGAGCCTTCTTAAATCTCGGTTGCCTCTCCTAGCTCTTCCCTGTGCTGGGCCAGAGGGTCACATTGTTTTCCTTCTATTGTTACCTGTCTAGCCTAGCCACGTGAACGTTGTGTAAGAAGAGCTACTAGGTACTGTGCAACTGCTTTGGGCACAGGATCCTCTCCCTAGAAATAAAAATTCCTATTTCTCTATTGTATCATGAGCTCCTGGAGCGAGTCCAGAGAAGGGCGACTAAACTGGTCAAGGGGCTGGAAAATAAAACTTGTGAGGAGCAGCCAAGGGAGTTGGGGCTGTTTAGCCTGGAGAAGAGGAGGCTGAGGGGAGACCTGATTACAGCCTACAAATACTTGAGAAAAGATGGTGGGAAGGTGGGGGAAGGGCTCTTTACATTAGTGTTGGGTGATAGAACAAGAGGAAATGGGTATAAGCTTAGTCAGGGGAGGTTCAGATTGGATGTTAGGAAGTATTTCTTCTCTGAAAGGGTTGTCAGCCACTGGAATAGGCTGCCCAGGGAGGTGGTTGAGTCCCCACCCCTGGATGTGTTTAAGAATAGGGTGGATGATCTACTTAGGGATATGGTTTAATGGGGATTAGGGACGGTTGGACTTGATGATCTCTAAGGTCTTTTCCAACCTAGAAATCTATGAATCTATGATTAACTTTCACGACTATCCCTACCACTCCATCCAGGAGCTCTTTGAGGAGGAGTGAGTCATGCGTTACAACCCCAGAGCATGCAGTGCACAATCCCACAAGCTCTTCATAAACCCACAGCTGGAAACTTCCAAGACGACACCTGCTCTGCCTTCAGTGCTCGGAGCAGGGACTCAAAAGAGGCTTTTAAATGTACTTTCAATGGAAAGACTTCCTTTTTTTTCTCTGCCACTGATCACTCCTTCCCTGACCTCGCACTTGACAAGTCACGTCGTTGCCAGGACCTTCTGCTTGTCTCGGATATGTGGTCACACGTAACGCTCTTTCCCTCCCCAGCTAGCACTGTATATTTCCTGGTATTAGGCATGCAGGAATCTCTGTGCATTCATCAGACCTACTGTCTGATGGCTTCATGAAATCCCTTTTCACAAAGAAAATCTCAGTAGCATGATTTTTCTTGTGGTAACCTCTGTAGAGGTGGATAGGAACGCTCCGCACCTTCTTGCTCTAGAAACAGATAGGTATTCTCTTCTCAGTTTTGTAACTCAAGGAACTTTTGACCTTCTGGGCTTATTTACTTGAGTATTGTGAAGGCTGAAGATGCTGAGGATCACTTTGGGCTCTTCACTTAGCCTCAAGATAGATTGAAAGAGAAAAATCTAAACCCCAGATTTTTCACAAGTCTATGAGCATTTTGGTCAGTGAAGCTGATTTTTTCATCTATGAAATCTAGGCTTTAAATCCACGGTAGACCTGAAACTTTCCATTGGGTGGAATGATTTAATATGCAAGGAGTTAATTTAACTTTTTATTTAATGTAATTTTCTTGTCCTCTTTGCCCCCAGTTCCTGGATCACTGATTTCTATATTTTTCCCCTTATTTTCCCCTTAGTATCTGGCCTTATTATCTAGTTCTAGGAAAGCCTAACCTCTCTCTTCCTGAGTCCTAGAGTACATTTTCACTAACTGTCACAGCTACCTGTGTATTTTCCTCAGTTATCATGTTTCTTATTTGAGCACAACTGTTGCCAGGTCTTAAAAAAACTCCTCTGTACCTCATATCTCAGTGGAGATGTGTTCTGCAGGATCAGAGAATCTTGATCCTTCTTTCTAGTTAGGGATAATTGTCCCGATTATTTCCAAGGGCGCAAATCTTTCTAGTTTAGTTTCTTTGACATGGGCTAAAGAAATAAACATTGAGACTCCAGATAGACTTCCCCACTTTCAAGTCTAAGGACGGTTAAGACAATTAGAGACAGAAATATCAGCTGCAAAATTTGGACCCTGCTGCCAACCTACTCAGGGCTGGAAGGTGTGCCATGCTGCCTATTCTTCCCTTCTCCAGAGTTGTCTGAAGTGTGGATCTGAACTTGATTGAACTTCTGAAGTTTGATGGGTGTTTGTGATCTGGGCTTTTGATTCCATTTCATCTCTAATAGTTTCTTTTTCCAAACCCTTGGGTAGTTGCCCTTTCCTAGAACACACGCTGAGCACAAGAAACACCCTTCTTAAAAATACACAAACACTCTGAAGAGCAACACAGAGAAGTGAAAGAGCTTCACCAAGAACTTTTGTTTCTCTATAAACCCTACATAGGAAACCCTGGCCTCTGCACTCCCGCAGCATTTGCAGTATTTATTTCTTTTCCTCCTCTCCAGAATGGGAACACTTTCTGCTAAACAGAGAAAGGCTTTGTGAGATGAGGAACAGCTCAGATTTTTTGCAGCTTGTAAAGTATGTGCTGCCTCCTTCTGAGAGCTGAAGGCTAACTTGTGTCCCTGCTGCCCCTCCTTCCCCCAAAAAGCAGCTCTCTTTAGTAATACCCATCATCTTACCCTCACTCGTTCAGAAAAAGCCTCATAACAGCTCCTGGCAGAACTGGGTAGAGATTCTGCCACTGGCTTTTCGTCGAAGGAGAACGGGGGAAAAAAAGCAGCAGTGAGTTTTCAAGTGAAGTGGGCTGCCAAAGCTGAGAAGCGAATGACAGGAGCGGTGGATATATTTCCCCCAAACCGAGGTCCTTCCCTCCCGCTTCCCCCTCCCACGGGTATTTCCCCACGATGGACTCACTTGAAGATTGATGCTCTCTCCTTCCGAGGCCATCCTTTTGCTCCCAGGTCTCTTCCTCGGCAGACCGCGCACGGAGCGGGGCACTCTCCGCTCCCGGAGACTCTCTCTTCGCTGGACCAGGACGCGCAGCTGCTGGAACAGACCTGCTATTCATCCGCCGGCAGCCGGCCGCCCGCCCGCCTTGGCATCAGCTGGGGGGCGAGAGAGGGGGTGGGATGCCAATTCTTCATTGTCCGAGCAGTCCGTGGAACAAGCGTCCCTCTTAGACTTTCCGTGACGGTGGCGTTGGCTACGTGTTGGTGCTACCTCTCCGAGTCCAGCTGAGCCTCATGAGCTCACTTGGGCTGGGACGTGGTGGTGCTGCCAGTGTACCAAGAGGTTCCTGGCATGGGCTGTGCGGCCGCAGCGGCGATCCCGATGGCTGGCTCTGGCTCTCACCAGCACACAGCGGAGCCTAGGGATGAAAAAGGAACGGTTGAAGAAATCTGGTTCTGGAAAGTTGTCCCTGCTTGCTGCTGCAAAGATATTGTTACGGCTCGGATAAAATTTCTACATTACTGTTTATAGTCCCTTCTTCTCGTTTTTCTCTCCAGCCAAAATGCCCTTCCTTTCCCCTCCCCAACACCTTTTTTTTTTTTTAAGTTGAATTTGATACGTCTGGACTTTGCTGAAATTAAATCTTGCTTTTTGCTGAAGTTGAAAGCAGCTATGAACGACACTGGAATGGAAACGTACGCAGCCAGAACCAAGTCACAGTGCAGAAAAACACGTCGTAATTAGGTGGAACCCTCAGGCAGAAAAATCAGTGTAATTCTCTAGATTTTAGAGAAACTCTGCTACTCAGCGCTACCTGCAGATCAGGTGGGCATATTCGGCTTTTGAAAGGACAATTTCTGTAGTTGCAGTAGCACAGAAAATTTATGGTAAGCAATAAACGTTCTGGTTGAACAGTTTAGCCAAGTGCATGCTCGAGTACTCCAGCTGGGCTAAAAGTGCCGACAGCTCTGTCAGTAGACGATCCTGTTGCATTGATGCTTCCCAGTAAAAGGCCTCATTTTGCAATGAAAATGCCAGTGCTTAGCACTGCAAGTTCATTTCAAAGCGCTGATGAATTTAGCCTCCCTGCATTCCTCTCAAACAGCTTTTTTTTTTTTTTTGGTGTTTGGTTTTTTTAACTCCTAGATGTATGAGATGAAGCAGTGGGATGTGTTTAGGGACCACACTAATGTCACGCAGGAAATCAGGGCTAGGATATACAGCTCTTTTCATCCTTAGGGTTTGGCCTAAGGCTGAAGGTCCATCTGGAACCGTGGGGCTAATCTTGTCATCAAAAACCACCCTCGTGGTTCCTACTTTTGAATTAAAATGAAGATCCCTGTGTCTTGCTGTAACTGAAGTAACTGTTTGAATCCTCCAAGAAATGGAGGTGAGGGCAAAGAGGCCACTTATTGCTACTCTTCAGCACCTGTTGGCTTTTTTTTCTAAATATAAGGAGCAATTAAGGCAAAATGCACTTGCCTGCTGCTGCTGTTGACTTGCTCTCCTGATGGGAATCTGCATGTTAACTAAAAACTCTCTTTAAGTATACTGTTGCACAGATGTTAATATAGGTAATTACCCGGTTTAATTTACTTTTCTTAGTGTAGTCTATAAAGAGATGCTATGGTTGATCAGTTTATAAAAAAAAATATTGTTCATTAATAGATAATTTACACTGAGCGGGTGTCCACTGTGTTTGTAGAGGCACTCCTGGGAGTTGAAAGGACTTCACGTTGTGCAGGTCTTTTGTGAACAGGCTTCCAGCAAACGATCCATGAAGCCTGGCCAAAGTATTTTAAGTCCCTATATATGCCATAAGCATAAAACCAAGCCCAACATATTTTCTAGAGGTCAGATGGGAAAGAAGTATCTAGCATTTTATTTAGTAGATAAACAAATATCACCAGAGTACAGGTTTCAGACATACTGCATGATATATAACACTGTGTCTTTTTAAAACTAGTTTTTAGCACTCTCTCAAATGCTATGCTAGGGGCGCTTTTTTTTTTCCCACACCTTCTCCAGAGAGGTATTGCAAAGAGCAATAATCTTGCACTATGTTCCCAGAATACCTACAGAAATCAGTCAAAACTTACAGTAACCCTTGTGTCCTTGTAGATACTTCAATCAAACCAGGTTCCCAGTGCCCTCTCCCAGCAGGACATGAAAGAGTCCTTCTGCAAAGCGTATTAGTAGTAATAGCTGTATCAGCCTCCCTTGAAGTGTCTGGAGCCAACCACATTAGAATGAGAAAACTTCAAACAATGAAATTTCTCTTGGAAATTATTTGTCCAGGTCATTAATAGCAAAGCTCAGAGCCAAAAAATGTGAGAGGAAAGGGGAGTGAGTTTATTTTCATTTGAATTGTAATAGCTGCCCAAGAAAGGAGGAGTGCCTCAACGAACACAGTTAGAACTAAGATTTGCTTGTTACTAAATGTGATGACAAAGAACTACATTTTTCAAACCATCTTTCTAGTAACTTTTAATTATGATGCAAGAAAATACACCACTGTAACAGTCCAAAGATTAAGGCATAGAAAATAGAGCCCAACTTCTACAAGGGATTGTGTGACACGAGTGGCAGCACTCGCCAGCTTTAGACTCAACAGCCCCGAGCTCTCTTCTGGTCTGTTTTTATGACACGAGACAAGTGGGAGACCTCCAAAACCTGTCCATTCCAATAGATGTTGATTGATTAGAGACTGGTAAGGCATACCAGAGGCGGATGGGAAAAAGCAAAGAGCAACATCCCTTGAAAGGAGGGTGGGGAGCATCTGGGGCATGGTGAGGAACAAGTATGTATGTGACTTCCCTTGCAAGATCAGCCCACGCTAGCTGAGAGTGGAGGGAAGGCTCTGTGGGTCAGCCACATCCACTTGGGAGGAGCACGCATGGCAAAGCTGCTTATTTCCAGCCCCATCCCCATCCCCTTCCCTCCCTTATGCCAGCCAAAGTGCTTGTGCAGCCACCCAAGAAACCAGACAGAAGAACTTCTCCCAGCTGGAGGAAAAAAAAAAAATAAAAAAATTGCAGGCTATTTTTTTGGCTGGGATGAGATCCCTGACCTGGTTGTGCACAGAACTGCACAAACACTTAGGCTGGCAGCAGGGAGGGCGCCCGGCGGGGAATGGAAAAAGCAGCTGGGAGTGGAGCAGGGTGGAGACGAGCCGGTTCAAGCAGCATTGCTGCTGGATGTGTAACCACAGCGTTGCAGTGCTGGTGCCACCAGTGGGGCTGGCCTCTGAGAAGGGGACATGGGGAGAAGAGCTGCAATTCTTGGGCTTCAGCACTGGTGAGCAGAGGCTGCTGGCAGCAGCACGTAGACCACGCTGCGTGAAGACTGATGCAAGAGTTGCTCTTCCCCACCACTCTCAGATTTGTTGCACTCGAGAGAGAACCATAACCAAGACCTCAAGAGTTTCTGTAGAACAACTACACCTCTAACAGAGCAAATAACAGGGCAGCTTCACTTCTTAACCCTTCCCAGGCCTCGATTTTGTGTTACAAAAGTGGTTTGGTTTAGGTTTTGAGACATCCTTTCTTCACCCTCTAATTTTGGGCCACCTCTTCACTGTATCTATCGGGAAAGGAATGTGCTGCTGATCTGTTATGGGGGCATTCACCTGATTATCTGAGAGGATACAAATAGAGCTTGACCTGTCTAGCCTTACAGAATGAAAACCGAGAGGGATACTGATGCCAACTACAAATCCACTAAACTGGAAGACTCTAGAGAGATGGAAATGCAGTAGTAGCACAGGAAATAATTAACAAACTGGCCACGAAAACATGCTAGGATAGAAATTAGAGGAAGGTTCTTGGCTGCCTAAGTGCTGATGTTCTGGAGAAGCCAGCCAGTGAGAGTAGCAAGGATAAGCAACCGAACCGGACTGGAGATGGAATTTGCTGAGTTTACTGAAAGGATTACCTGATACAGCTGCCTGTGACAGCCAGGGACTGACCCTCCTAACCATTCTCATCCCAGGTCCTATTTTCTGTGTTTCACTGGTGGATGTCTTTGAAGAGCAGAACCCAGCAATGTTGTGGTGCACACCGCTGCGAAAGTGAAGTGACTAGGTAGCCAATGGCCCCTTTTTTGTAATTTCTTTAGGAGTATTAGTCTTATTCTCTTTGAATTAATGGTAGGGTTATAGCTCCTGGTCGGCTGGACTAGCTTGACCTTTTATAGGAGCGTAGCCTAGTGTTTGGAAGAGTAATAATCTTAAGGAAGGCTCTGGAGACAAAACACAAAGATGCAAGCAATCCTTCAAAAATCCTTCCAGAGAGTCATAAATGAACATGTATTTACCCAATCAATCTTTAAATTCCATGAAAGCAAAGCTAGAAGGGATTTTAAGGAGTCACCAATTCTTTCTCCTGCTCCAAGAGCACAGTGGGTCGGTGGTACCTGTCCTTTTAGCAGAGACGTTGCTCCAGCCTGCTTCAAAAATGTTCCAGATATGGAGACTTCCAAGGCAGTCTGTCTCAGTGCTTCAGTCACACCATCCTAACAGCTAGAAATGGTTTTGCTAATATCTAATCAAAAAACGTCCCTGCTGCAATTTTAGCCTGTTATTCTTATCCTCTCCACGTGGGAGAGAAGAGATTATTTCCTTCCTCTTTGCTGCAGTCGTTTACATTTTTTAGGACTGTTATCATGTCTCTGTTCTGTCTTCTCTATATTTAAGAAAACAAAAATTCCTTTGCAGTTTCCTCACAGGTTGTTTCATAGATCCATAATTTGCTCTTGTTGCTCTCTGAACTCTCTCCTGTTGAGTTATTGGAGAGTTTTGAATTGTTGGCAGCCTGCATGAGCACAAGTTAGAATGGTCACAGGGGTGCCAGTGAGAGGAAATAATAGAGAAATAGTTTTCTGTATATTTGTATTGATAATAGGAGTCTGGAGCACAGACTGTAATTTTTGTGGGGTCTGACTAAGTGCGAGTTTTCTGTCTGTCCTTGAGAGAAAATCACAACTTCCCACTAGAAGGCCAGCACAGATGCTAGACAAAGAAAGATTCTTTCAGCAGTCTTCAAATTTTTAAAATGTTGTGGTAAGCCACAGTCAGAGTGAGAATAGAGTAAAGGTGGATCTGGCTGTAGGGAGCCCCAGGTCACCTCCTGAGCACCAGCTGAAGTTCATGTAACTGGGCTACTGATAATTCCCAGAAATCCTAGCAGCCCTGACTTGCTTTGGCTTTCAAAGGAAGAGTCTGGAGCGATAAAACCAGGTTGCATTTGGAGAATATTTCTTGCCTGAACACTCTTTCCTGGCTGCTAGACTGTTAGATTTTGTCCTCTTTAGTCAAACACCTGCACTGGAATGGTAGATTGAGAACATTAATTACCCACAGGCCTGGCAGGAGAAGATATCACTGAAGAAACAGGGAGCTCGGTCGGACTACAGCCTGCCTTGACCCTTCCTTGAGCCCTCTGAGAGCTCAAGTAGACAAATAAATCCGATGTCAATTCTTATCTTTTGCACAGGAAGGTGTGAGAGGTTAGAAAAGGGTTATGTGCATTCCAATATACACCCTCTCCCTGCAACACCTCAGCCACAGCCTACAGAAATTACAGGTTGCTTCACGCTCTCTGTCTGTCTCATTAGCTCAAGACAGACCGATACTTGAAGCTTTTTCAACACCAGCGGGTCGGGAGGCACGCACGTGCGCGCCCACACGCACCTCCCATTACATGGGAGTCGTTCACATTGCATGGTCTTTTAGGGAGTCACAGTCCCGTCTGTTCTTCTGAGTCCTCCAGCGATTACCAAACCATCTTCCGCCATACTTCTGAACGTGCAACTTGCTGCTCTCTGAATTTCCTTGTGGATGTTTCTCCTGACTCCAGTGCTTGTGGCCTCGGTCCGTATCTGGCTTTGGCCTCGGCAGTGTTTCCCAGCCTTGCCGTGCCTGGCAGCTTTGAAAGCCATTTTCCAGGGTAAAGCTTGGAAAGCCCATCTAATGAAGACTCCTTCTTTACATGTTCCTTTACTTTTCTTCTGGAAGTCTCCTCTCAAGCTGGCCCTTGGGAACTAGGCAATATTAGGATCTCTCCTTCTCGCCCCTTTCTGTATCGGTACTTTTCCTGGTGTTCCTCTCTGCCCAAACTGAGTCTGACCCTGGCAGCAGATCTTGCCACGGGCACATTTTGCGTGCTGTGAACAAATGCTGCAAAGTTCTCTAGGTGATATTTCACCTGTATGACGTTTTCCCAAGGATTTAGAATTTGGAGCTGGAACGCAATTGTGGCTTATCCACAGAGGCTAATTCAGAATACTCAGATCACTCCCGTTTGCTTCAGCTGCAGTTGGAATACGTCCTGTGGAAAGCAAGCAAATCCTCTACAACCAACAACTCCCAAATTCCATCTCTTGTACCCTCCCTCCTTCCAGTGTCCACCCCCATCTCCCCACCTACTGCTGCGGAGAACCGACCCAACGATAAGCCCGGGGTAGATCTGGAAGTGGTATGTTAATGGCATTCCCTTCTGCCACCTTTGTTTATTCCCATCTTAATGCCACACACCGAATATAAAAGAAACCCTTAGCCTTGCTTACTCTCTGCCCCCATCTCTGCCCTCCTGACAAAGTTTCCAAATAAACCTTGAAACCCACTTATCAGTTGTAAAACCTCTAATCGATGAATGACACGGGAGCCGGTAACACGAAACCCTTTGCCTCAAGATCTTAGTGTTTCTTTCTGAACTTCAGTCTTTAAGGTCAGGCCTTCTGGCTGCTGTTTGGCTTGACGTTCATTGAATATAAAGTCAAACAAGGGACAGGTCTGAGAAGGTTATTCCTCTGTTTACAAAGCAAGCAGCGTACCGACTTCTGGCAAAGTGGACAGTAAAAGGGCATCCTCACCGAGAGGAGAGGAGGGGAAAAATAGGGAGAGATTTGGTACGGCAGGACCTGGAGCATCATTCTCTGAGTATTGATGAGCTGCAGGCAACTCCAGCAGCAATGGCTGCCAGAAAGTGAAAGGCATAATTTGCAAAGAACTGTTTGAAAAGCAATCCGTGTGGAGGACGGCTGAAGTTGGTACCTCCTACAAAGCCCCTTTAAATCCACAGAAAGTCCCTCTTGTCCACAGCTGGCTTTCCAGCAGCCCCAAAGGGAGACAGCAGGGAGGGGAGATTCCACCGGTATCTGAAACAGGAGGGAGGAGGGAAGTTGTTTAAGGAGGTAAAAACACAAGTACAATGGGGTTAAATGAAACCAGCAGCACCTGACAATCATACAAAATTTGCTGATGTTTTGGCAGCGCGTCTCCGGGAAGAAGAAGGCCCATGTTTTTGTGGCGACTCTAATTTGATATGACTTAACTCTGGGAAGTGTTGGGCAACGAGAGAAAAGAATTTATTTTATGGTGGAAGGTGGCATTAGGAAATTTCAAGCTGTTATAGGACCTGTGTCTTGAATGTCCGTTTGCTTTCTTGCCGCGAGGTTCTAAGGGAAAACAGAATTTTCAGGCTCAAAAATAGCTTCTGTACAGACATTTATGGATATGTTGTTCCTCCTCGCTAGGCTCTGCCTACACCTAACGGGGACTAAGAGGTTTTAATGTCTGGTGTCTTCAAACAATTTTGTCAACAAACAGCTGAGATCTGTTTACATTTCAAAGACAGTCTATTTAGTTAAATTATTGCCAAGTGTTACAAGAGCTGTGGTTATGGCGATGCCTCAGGTCAAGACCAGAAATACAAACTGCAATGATGTGTATTGTTCAGGTCCTGTTCCTGAAGACAACCCACCCTGCAGACAGTGGACAGACCTTCTGTCTTTAAAGGGCTTAAGAGCAAGCATACACCAACAGAGTAACTAGGTGCAAAATACACATTTATTTGCTGACAAACTCCCTTTTTGTGCTGCCAATTGCCAATCAAAAACTTGTGCTTAATCTAGTTTGACAGGTATTTTTCATACACACAAGAGCTCTTAAAGCATTTTTGCTTTAGCTTTGTCACTTCTGTGCCACTTGGGATATTTGTGAGAAGCCCGTTTAAAGACCCTATGCAGTAAAATTTCCCAGTGGAATGGGAGAATTTCAGGCCTGACAGTGAGTCTTACTTGATGAAAATCACTGGGCTCGACAGTTTTATTCCGAATCAGACACAAGTATTCCACTGGTGTGGTTCCAAAGGCTTTGCTGGAAACCCTCTGATTTACACCCATATGAGATCAGCATTAGGCCCCAGTGTTTTCATTTTTCATTTGTTATTCTTGGCCTTAGTGTCCTTTTACCACTGTTGAATACAATGTTCCTAAAACACCAGATGTGCTTCTGAGATGAGGGAATACAGAAGAAAAAAAAAAAAAAAAAAAAATAGATGGCAGGGATTCACTAAACAACACATGATCTTCTTTTGCCCCATAGTCTGAGTTCTGGGCTTTTGCACCAGTATAACTGCATTTATTTCTACAGGACTGTTTTTGATTACCATTGGGAAATGAAGTTATAGATCCTTCTTAGTGGAAGTACTTTTGCTACGTTGGCTCCTTAACAGGATCATTGCCCTATGCTCAGTATTAGCTTGTATAACGACTGATGAGTAATATGCAACATTGGCCACAGATTTTGTACAAATTCTGGGTTTCAAATTGCTTTTGTAATATTTCAATCACTGTCTTACTGATTTCAAAGTATTATGGGCTTCGTTGCTCTTTCACTACAGGCTAACTCGTGTCGTGCTCATATTAGGTGCTTGGAGATCTTCAGTTATTACACATAGTTCATACCAGTTACCACATAGTTTATGCCAGTTAAAATGGGTGGGAGATCCAAATCTGCCCCAGTATCCAGATTGCTTTGATGTGGTAGGAAGAACAGGTTCAAATCTGCAGAGTGCTGGCCACCCCAATCTTAAACAGCAAAGCATTACACATAATGCTGAGCTTTAGCTGAATGAATAATGTGACCAAACGACCCATCTGCTCTTCAAGCTGCACAGCCAAGCCCTGGGTGAGCAGGGAAACCAAGGCTGTGTGTAACCACCTGCATTATTTTGTGCTTGAACCTGAGACTTGGCTACTACAGCCATACTATAGCAAGCTACTGACAAAGTCATCTGTTTAACAGGTCTGAGGCATCTTCCTTGATTAAGGAAGTTACAGGGAATTGTCTTCTTCCATCCTGAAGTCATTAATTCGCTACTGCCACTAAAGACCACTGCAGGTAAGGGAAATGAATGAACAAAAAAAAACCAACCAGAGAGCATCCACAGCTTTCTACCGTGTATCCCATCAGAAATTAACTTGCAGTTTGTTAGGGTGAGCTGCTGCTAAAGTATTGTGTATCTTGAATTAGTTTTTTTGGATGATAAATGTTTTGAAACATTTCTCAAAGCATTGCCAGTCATGCAGGCAGCAACAGTAAATTTAGGACTTTAGAGTCATGTTTTGTTCTCGTTTATACCGCAGTGTATTTGGAGTTGATCACTTCATGTCGGAAATTTACCTCAAATTAACATTGGTACAGATGATGCCAGAATCTAGCCCAGAGAGTATCCACCTTTTGCTGCACCCACTAAATTGCATTCAAATGATGCAATGGGAGCAAGATCCAACCCTTCCCTGCATGTGCCTGAATAAAAATCTTGGTGTCTCCAAGTGACAGTGAGTCCGTCCTGGTTGAGCCATGAAGCAGGGGTCTGCCAAGATAGAAGAGAGGGGGGAAAAGGTGCTACCCTTGATACCAGCTTTGCTTCCCGGGGATCCATACCTGACTCATCCTCTGGCAGAAAGCAGAGGCCTTGTGGCAGACACCTACCAGTAGGATTACATCAGTACGGTCATTTATTATGTCTGTTTCTCCAGGCACAAATTCTTCTTACGAGCTACTCAAATTGCAGACAGGGTTAGTCCCTCTTCTCCTAAAAAATATTAGAACACGGTGTTGGCAGGACTTTTCTCTGAGCCCATCTCCAGCATGTTATTTAGCAGGCGGAGTGGTTTATATGGTGGTGGCTTTCAGCTCAGAAGTGAAACCAGGCACTTAACTAATTGTGTCAGTTAAAATCCTTGTATCACTTTCTTTGTAAATCTCTCTTATCCAGATAATATCCTCGATGGATAATTAATTAATTTCTGTCTAAAACTCTCTTTTAGTTTTAAGAGCCTGTTGTTCAGTACTTTATGCTTGGATCCCTCAGGTAACACGTGCTCTCTGCCTAAAACACTGTTTTTCATCCCAGAGGTGGCTGAATTGCAATGGTGAGCAAAATGCTCTTGGTGTATACAGTAAATAATTAAGGGGTGAGTTTCATTAGGCGCTTGGAGATCTTTGTCTGGACAGAGGATACAAGTCAGTTGCTCCTTGGCAGGAGTATATGTGGGCTCTGGATGATGAGCAAAGTGAGGCAGCCAGGAGTGGTGAGAATCCAACAACATAAGCTGAAGGCTTACAGTGAGCCGTCCGTTCTCCTCTTTTCACACTCAATTTTTCAGTGTTACAAAAGAAAGTGCATTTAAAACAGATTTTCTATTGCATAAGTAAAAGGTGTCAAAGACATTAAAAACCTAAAATAATCTCTATTGGCTTTAAAAAAACTTCCCCTTTCAGCTGTCTTACCGAGTATATTTCATCTGGGATCTGAAGGGGTTCCTCAAGAAATGAGACAACATCACAACTACATTCACGTTTAAAAAAAGTCTACTAGGGTGATGGCTCTGTGACATGGACCTTGGTGACAGGTGACCAAATACCTGTGCTCCAGAAGTTTTAAGGACTTGATCAAAACACGGTGAAGGTAATGGAAACATCCTCAGTGACAATAATGTAGCCCCAGAACTTTTCACTCTGCTACCACGCTTGTGCAATTTCAAATGTTTGCTCTACACTGTAAATCCTCCGTTCCAGTAGGTTCATTAGGTATCAGCATTCCTTTACAAAGTGATTAGGGTGTTCCTCAAGGTAGGAAGCAAAGGAAAAATAAAAATATGTTATTTTTCAGTCCACCATCCCACGCTTAGTTCTAAGGGAATTTCATGTCTTGAAAAGTGTCAGGTTGATGGCCCAGGCACGGGCGTTCTCCTTTCATCCACAAACACCCGCTCCAGCAGCAGGACAAAAGCCTTCTCCATCCTGATCCCCGACAGTATATCTTCAAACCAGAGAGACATCAAATGGCAGCCCCCTAAGTCCTTGATCTGTCTGGCAGCCTCTGTAACAAAGAGGCAAATTTGTGATGGTGCTTTTTATGATGCTCTTCTCTAGCAGATACTCGACTGGGAGTCTCAAATTGTCTCAGAGATCAGTGCTGTCTAACATTCTTCTTTGCTGGCATTCTAAAAATAGTTCTGATTAGATTATAATAGATAGAAACCCACAGAAATGGCTTAGAATGCTAACAGTTTATTTTGGAATAAACAGCATTTTTTACTAGTGAAATCTATCATTATGCTAGAAAAAAAAATTGCTCCCAAAGGAAAATAGTTTTTTTTTTTATATGCCCATTAACTAATGTGAAGGGTAGTTTGTTTTGTTATATTTCTTACAAAAAAGCCTGGACTGTGGAAGCCAAGAAATACGATAACAAAAGCCTTTCTCACAAACTCACCAGTCTTGTGGAAGTGCTGACCATGATACCTGATGATATCGGGCATCTGTGACTGCCCATCGTGTAGGAGTTACAAGGTCACCATGACCTAAACAGACAAAGGAGAATCATAGTTTTCCCAGCATATAATCCGTAGCAAATGCAAAGCATATTGGGAATTACGAGTTGGAGTGATAAGGTAACAGTCTTGCTTATAGATGCCTGAAACAGGGCTTCCAAAATCCACCATTTTTAACTATCAAACTTCATCCTGACTCACTTTTTTTCCTTGCTTTATGGTAGAATTACAGTTTCAGGAGTTCTTCTTCCTTGAAAACTGGTTTAGAAATTTTTCCTGTCAGACAGCACCAGTCCTCTGCATGAAAAGAGCATCTATAGAAACTGGCATTTTATCCTGGCCACCTGCAGACAGAGGCTCTGAGCCTTCACTGCCTGTTCCCTGATTTGAAACATCACAACCAGATGTTTTCCCTCATCACTGAGGGCTGCATCCCACAGTCAGGAAGGAGAAAAGGGATGGAAGAAAGCGGAATAGCCTTACAACCAGCTTGGCTGGAGTGATGCTGAGAGAGGAAAGCTCCTGCTCTTTACCATCATAGGACAGTCTTGTCTCCTGCCAGCTTATGATGATGAACGCCACGGGCACTCGCCTGAAAGTGTCTCAATTTAAGCTTTTTTCCCCATAACGGATGGTGCTACCAGCAGCACTGGGAGACGGAGGAGCATCCTTGTTGGTACGGGTGGGCTGCTGTGTGCTGTCTCACATGTGGAGCAGGGTGTGACAACAATTAACTTTTCTTTGGAAGCAATGGAGAGAAAAAGAAATTCCATTCACGTCACAAAATTCGATTTTCAGGTGGTTTTGTCCGTGCCTAAATGTGTCTGTCTATCTGAGGCGCTCCTGTATTCCAGCATAATGGAGATCCAATGGATAATAAAAACAATTAGAAAACTGATCTGCAGAAAAGAAAGGTAAAGAAACAAAACAGAGCACAACAACAACAACAAAAAAATCACATTTTAGACTTACAAATTCCCTCTCAGACTAAAGGCTAGCCAGAAGTACTGTCAAGGAATAGGCAAAAAGAAAAGGAATTAATTGCTATGACCCAAAAGTACACAGCATGTCGTACTTTAAAGGTGAATAAAGACCAGCCAACAGTACAGGGACAGCATAGTTTTCCAAGGAAACTATACAATAGTCAGACCTTTGGTTTTGAAAATTTGAAAGTGCCTTTTGTGAGTTCTCTGCCCAGCGAGCTGGGTGGATTTACTTCAGAGGGTTACACAAGCCTGAAAGCCTCCTGAGCTTTGGACCGTCTGTACCAGTTCTGAAAACTTCTCTTGATTGTTTCCAAGACCCATTTTGTTTGAATTTTTAATATACTTTAACAGTTTTCTATCTTTATAAAATTTCTACTCTCTCCTCAGTTCTTTTAGTACAATTTAGGAACGACTCTGTAGAAGTCAGTGGTGCTGGTTGTAAAACCTGCCTCACTGAAACAGGGTTTTAAAAAAAAAAAAAAAAATTGTTTTTCCAGCAGCATCGGCATTTCCTCCTCCTCCCCAAACCACCTCACCTTTTTCCAGTCATCTATTCTTTTGACTATTATTTTAAGTACACCAATAACAATATTGATGTAAGCTCGGTCCAGAGCTCTTAAAATAATAGAAAACCGCAGGCAAACCCTTTGGCTTCTTTTTTTTATACTCAGTGTGGAACTGTTAGCACAAAAGCTGATAGCTGATAATGAGCAACCCTATTGCGAAGGATGCTGGAACACTAAGCTGTTTTTGTGGGCTGATCCCAAGTCTAAGGAAGTTAATGGATGGCTTTATACTCGGGGCTCCAAGATGATGGGCTGGTATCAGGTGTTAAGAGGATGGATAATAGGCTAATTGTTCTGAACAGATAACAGCAATTTGCAGCTGGATGGGGATAATAGGGTATTCATTCTAGAATGTTTATACACGGGATAAAGCAATTTTTAGGTTTTTTTTTTTACTCTCTATAAACCTATTTACTAAGGAATTTCATACAAAAGAAAATGAATAATTTTGGAAGGGCTGGATTCCTTAACTGGAACATCCTACCTGCGCATCTGACAGCACATCTGGCTGCTGATGGAAGAGTAGTTATACTCCAAATGGTCGCAGGATGTACTGTGGGGTGCCGTATGCCGCCCACCTTACCTGCATAATTACCAGAAAAGACAAAATATCATCAGAATGGCATGACAATAAGGGGGGGGGGGAAAAAAACAAAAACACAACAACCCCATACAACACAACAAAAAGAGCGAAACTAGTCTCAGTTCTACTGATCTCTGCGAGGGTTGCACGTTTTCTGCGCCCAAGAGTGATGTTTGTCTCAAAAGATCTAAAATCAAAGTGGGAGGGAAGAGCTGGTGACTAACAGGGAAGTTCAAGGAAAGACCCCTGTTATAACAAGAAGCGTTGACGGTCGTTGTACTTGGAAAACGTAGAATGACTGAAAACGTAAGGAATTTGATAACTTTATGGAGAGAAGATCATCACTGGAGCTGAAATGGCAAGCCTGAGCCCTGGCACTAGCTGCAGCCTGTGCTACCCTGCAGATAACCAAAAGGGGAGCTCCAAGACTCCAAGATAACAATCCCTTGACAACATTTATGCCAAGAAGCGTGGCTCCATTACTGCTCTCCCTCTAATGCAAAGGATAATAGAATCAGAAAGATGCAGGTCTGGAAGGAGCCTCAGTAAGTCCTTTAATTGGTTTCCTGCCCGAAGGCTGAATGAACTGTACTTAGGCTCTTTCTGGTAAGTGTGTGTTTCACCTGTTCTTCAAGGTCTCCACTGCCCGAGGTTTTGCAGGCTCAGAGCAGAGGGCAGGTGGTGATGACACCCAAGGTGGGATGGCAGGATGGAAAGGCAGACAGAGGTGGAGAAGCAGTTAACCAGGGGGAGCTGGGTGCAAGAGCGAGAGAATGTGCTAAAAAGAAGGAAAAAAGTGAAAAGTCTCAGTCATAATACCTATAGGAAAAATCCGAAGACCGTGGGGCATAAGATACAAAAGCCAGAGCGAGGTTGTTTGTCAGGAATTAGTCGAGGAAACCTGGAGTTGACACAGGTGGAGGTTAGGTAAGAGATGGAGGACTTGTGTAGCAGGAAAGGTGGACTAGTGCTGGCTTCCCTGCGCATTTTCTTATCTGATTATTTGAAAACACTGTTCTTCTTGTTGTTTAACCAATGATCCTGTAAACGTTCATGGAATTGTTACCTTGAAGTCTCTGTAGATACCCAGAGCACACTTGATGAATTGCTGCGATCTAGAGGTGGTTGTTGTCACTGACACATCCACGAGTAAGGGTCTCATGATGAGCACTCAAGTGTTTCCATATAAAGGTGAGAGCACGTTATGGTTAGGTGCGAAAGCCGAGCTAGTGACGTGAGGTTCTCTCCTGGACCTCTGCTAAATAACACGACCACTGAAAAGCTGCTAGACCATTAGGGAGAACTTCTTCCTAAGATAACAAATTTGATATATGCATTTTTAGAAGCAATTTGCATCTACTGATAACAGTAGATCACTACCAGACGAGGAGAGGAATGGAAAAGAAAGGAGGAGATAGCAGAGGCTGAGCACTTCACCTGGTGTACATTAGCTTGCTGCCTGTGCTAGCTGACTGGACAACATCCATGGAGGGTTGGAGACAGGTTGCAGAAGGGCATCCTCAGGATTTTGTTTAGATACAACACCTCTACGATTCTACGGTGAGGCACTGGAACAGGTTGCCCAGAGAAGTTGTGGCTGCCCCATCCCTGAAAGTGTTCCAGGCCAGGCTGGATGAGGCTTTGGGCAACCTGGTGTAGTGGAGGGTGTCCCTGCCCATGGCAGGGAGGTTGGAACTGGATGATCTTTGAGGTCCCTTCCAACCCAAACCATTCTATGATTCTAATGTAGTTCAACCTAGTTAGGCTTATCATATGGGAGCGAAAGAACAAGTGTCATTCTACAGCTCGGGTTAAATAGAGTGTGCAGTCAGACTGTGGTGATGATCCCTTTTGGCCTTTAAGTTCACGTATCCTAGAAGTGTCCACAACCAGTTGGTAACCCTGGTCTCAGCCTATACCTGAAATGGAAACTTCCTCAGAAGATCAGTGCTCCTTCAAACACTGGCATCCCACCTAACCAGTGCATAGGTCTCTGAAGAGCCATTGGCCTTTGGTAGAACAGGAGCCAGATGGAAATTGGGAGGAGATTAAAGCTCCCTAAAACGAGCTGAAGTTACAGCGCACAGTACGTGGCTCTTCATTATCTCCAGACATATTGTCTTGACACTGATTGCACACAGGGATAAAAATCCGCATGAGACAGGGTAAATTAAACAGAGTTTTACTTAGGAATATGCTTTTCAAACACACAGCTCAGCAGAAACAGACATTTTCTGCTGCATTTTAGAGAAGTGCATTTTGGAGAACTCCCTTCTGCCTGTCTTAAAGGGACTGCACCCTTAATCTAACTGCGCAGGAGTATGACGCACTTAAGGTGCTCCAGGTGAGACCGTGATGACAGAAGATTGACAATAACGCTTATCTTCTAAGTAAAGAACAGTCCTATACTGCATCATCAGCTCTGGGCCAGATCTCAGCTTCTTTGATGGCGGGACGGTGTAACGTCTCGAGCCAGCAGTGTGCCCAAGCAGCCAAGAAAGCCAACGGAATCCTGGCATGTATCAGAAACAGCGTGGCCAGCAGGAGCAGGGAAGTGATTGTCCCCCTATACTCAGCACTGGGGAGGCCACACCTGGAGTACTGGGTCCAGTTTTGGGCCCCGCACTTCAAGAAGGATGTTGAGGTACTGGAGCGGGTTCAGAGAAGAGTAACGAAACTAGTGAAGGGTTTAGAGAACTTGTCCTATGAGGAGCGGCTGAGGGAGCTGGGACTGGTCAGTCTGGAGAAGAGGAGGCTCAGGGGGGACCTTCTCGCTCTCTACAATTACCTGAAAGGAAGTTGTAGGGAGATGGGGGTCGGTCTCTTCTCCCACGTTATGAATGACAGGACGAGAGGGAATGGCCTCAAGTTACGCCAGGGGAAATTTAGGTTAGATATCAGGAAAAATTTCTTTCCTGAGAGGGTTGTGAAGTATTGGAACAGGCTGCCCAGGGAGGTGGTGGAGTCCCCATCCCTGGAGGCGTTTAAAAACCGTGTGGATTTGGTGTTGAGGAACATGGTTTAGGAACCCTGACAGTGCAGGGTGAAGGGTTGGACTCGATGATCTTGAGGGTCTCTTCCAACCAGATGATTCTATGACATTGAGGAACTGTAAGGAAGAAAGGATTCTCTGTAGCTTCTCTGTGCAGAGCCTCGCTGCCCCACGTGCAAGAGGCTTCCTACAAAAGAGCTGTGCTCTGCACAGACGGGACATAACCGTTGCTTTGTCGGGGCAGGTTATGCTATAGAAAGCCACCCTGCAGCTCACGTGTCAGGCATTGAATGCATTGTACCAGTGCAGCAGAATTACATGATTACTCAGGAGAACATCCCTGAAGTTACAAAAGCTTTAAGAGTGAGGCAGGATCCCTAACAACTCTGGTAACACAGTGTTGCTTTCCTGCCTCTTCTCCACGCGACGGTGAAACATCACAGCACCAACAGCTACGCTACCACAGTTCAAGACCTTCTGGCACTTTCTTTCCTAGAAAGTTTGAAGTTAGCCAGCTGAAGGGTATAATGCCTGGCCTCTCATGAACTCAACCTAGCACAAAAACAGACAAAAGTGGTCACTCTGGCCACCTCAAAGAAGGGGGACATCTGTTTGCACAGCAGCCAGGGTGAACCTACAGTCCCTGCTGATGAAACTCTGCCTGGATTCCACCCACGTGACCTTACTTGTGAGACGAGTAATGGTTGCGCGTACTGCTCCGAGGCCAAGTTTGAGGCAAGAGATTCCTCCTCTGTCTCCAGTGTTATTTTGGTATATTTTATTTGGCCCAGAATTTGGGAAAACAAGAGGGAGGTTTTCCGTAGGGAGTGCAATGAGGAGGCAGGAAGCGCTACCATATTTCTCCAGACGGAAACTCCAACAGCGTTAAGAGTCCAGCACTGCTGCAAGTGTCAACAGATCAAATATGATACAGAAGGCCCTCTGCCAACTTTGTGCTACTGCAGCAGCAAACTGGGAGGAACGCAGAAGCCAATATCCAGCACCGCTGAGCTAGGTTCAGTTTCTGCTGCAGAGGGATGGAGCTGGAAGAAATTAGTAACCACCTTCTCCTTTCCACCCAGTACGACATGGGCTGGTCCAGAGGGTCTCTAGCAGGACAGGGTTGACCCAGAGGGGCTCAGAGCCAGGCTGGTCCGGCCAGATGCTGAGTCAGAAATGGTGGTAGCAGCCTCCGTGATAGGATCTTAATATGTGGAGTCCTTGTCCCACTCACTGCCTCCCAAGGAAGACCCTGAAAATTAACTTGCCTCTGGAGCACGGCACTGCAAACTGCCCCTCCACGGCAGCAGGTGTGATTCAGACCATAGGTGCTGAGGGCGACAGACCGAGCAGTAATTAGCTGCTGTTAGTCACCCTCTTCCCAAGTACAAGGGGTATAGCATTTGATTATTTCAACACAGTTGGATGTGGGAGGGAAGGTAGGTCTGGAAATCTATTTTCCTGACAGCATACTTCTCAGCTCTTTTAAAACACCTCTCATGTTGACACTCAGCACAGCATCTCAAATAAAATGCTGTTGCCTCTTGTAGAGCAGCGAGGAAAAAAATGCTGTCACAGGTTTTATAACAAACATGAGGTAAGCAGCAATCCCAGCCATTGTGCAATCCGGGATTCAGGCAGGAAAACAATCCATAGATGGCTAAGAGAGAGGGACTGGGTGTCTCAACAATCTGAATAAGATGTGAAGTGCTTGAGGACCGTGGAGAAGGGATGGGGTTGAACGGGTCAGTGGGACAACTTCGCACTGGTAAGTATGAAGAACAAAAAGGCAGTTTTCAGACTGGAAGCGGAAAACTGACACTGCTGGAGGAAATGTGGGTTACTTGTGCTCAGCTGAGCTCTTCTTGTTCCTTTCTCATGACATCACGGAAACGTGCAGCGGTCTGTCTTCAGCAATCTTCTGTCCTTCTGACGGAGATCTGATGCACCATGTAGTGTCGGTGCCATTGTATTCACACTATGAAAACCACGGTCTCCAAATAGAAAAAGTACAAAACCTTTTGCAAGGATTTCAATAACTTTTTTTTTTTTTCCTCCACCTGCTGCCTCAGTATTTCATCCTCCTCCTGAATTCACAATGCCCCAGAAATTTGAGAGCTGCCTTCCTCCTACTTTTTTCTGGGGTAGACTTGTTAGAACTTCCTACTCATCTTCTGCTATAGCACCTGGAACATGGTACCTCGCTCTGAAGGCCTTTATGTCAGTCCTCTCAAAACCCTGGATGTACAGAAGTCCCTTTGGAGGGAAGTCTTTAGGGATATGGAACATCTACAAGATCCTAAGCAAGTATAACATTCTTAAAACCCACAGGGTAAATTTCTGAGTGGTAAGCGAGGATTCAGCAAGGAAAGTTTCCATATATAATTTTTCGTTCACTTTAGGAGGGTTTAATAAGACTCAAACAAAAAGTAGTTAGGATTCTGTTAGGATTCTAGCATTCCCAATATCACATGTCCACACTAAAAGCATCCCCTGCACAAGCACAGCCTGCGTTGCGTACTACAGGTTTAGATAAATGCTGGCTGTCTACCATCAGCATTTTTAAGGCAAAATATTTCATTCTTACCAAGCAAACTTGAAAGAAAAAGGAATCAAGACAAGTAAGCTAAATATGCTCTCTGAAATTGCTTAGTCCAACATTTAGGGCATGTTGTTGTCAGCTTGCATTTTCAAAAACTCTGCACCAGCCAGCTGAGTTAGCTGAGCTGCTAACAAGCAGGTCAGCAACCACACCACGGCGGCGGTTACTTCTCTCTCCTGTACAAAGATCTCGACAGCATTGATAAAATGATATGAACAGATTACTCTCCTGGCATGGCGTGCAGGTGTTACCAGTTCTACAGGCACTAAAGAGGACGTATGTCTTGGTTTTGAAACAGGAGGGGTGGATGACCAAGAATGTGTCCGTATTCAGGATGTGAAAATTAGGAGATGTAAACCGATGCGTGATTTTTTTTTTTTTTCTCAACCAAATCTTTCCAACTATACCATTTACTGACAATGATGAACTCATTACTCTTAGTATCAAGGTGATGGACTCTGTTCATAGCAGTTTGCACAAGGAATAAGTTTCATGTTCCAATGTGTCTCTCATCTTCCATGTTCTAACTCAGGAGGTTTGGAATGCTCTTTTGGGATCATCACTGAAGCAACGTCAAGTCACGCAGTATCAGCTCTCTCTTATTGGGAGATTATTCCACATTCAAATATATTCAAACTTTTCCATTTTTCCATTCCACAATTCACACCAGTAGTTCTAATGTTACTTTCCTGTATTACATTCACCCTCTATGGGTTTTAATGCTTTAAATATTTATAGACTGCTATGATGCCCAAATAATCACTTTTCTCATCCTTGATAATAACTGCATGGTAATAATACCTAAATTTTAACAGAACAGGTCTTTTAAGGTGGTAAATAACAGCTTGATAAAGAAAAAATCGTCAGAGCATCGTAACTGTCCTCCTTTTTGTTGGTTTTATGTTGCAATCGACTGTCAATACGTGGTCTATCATGTGCCATGTTACACATCTGGTGGATTGAGAGGACACAAAATACTCAGGTTCGAGGAATAACCATAATTTGTCTCATGTGCCTGATAACATATATGACGTTTGAATTTTGGGCAAAGCAACAAAGCAGCAGCTAGGATTTTTTTACAGTTAGGAAGAAAGCTCGTGCAGACGTTGAGCACAGAATTTACACAAATTCAGACATTTGTGTAATTTGTGCCTCATGGTATCTTGGGCTTCTGCCAAAAGTGTAAGCTGCTCAGAGACTGTTTGGTTCCCCTGGGATTATATATTCCCTGTAACGCAAGATGTTTTTAAAAAGTAATTTACTCGCTGTGATATTAGAAGTCCTAATGAGTGGATCTATATTTCCTTCTGGGTCTTTTCTGCTTGAAAATCCTGGCAAACCTTGTAATGAATGTTGTGTAATCTCTGTCACTTGATTGTGGATCTAATTTTAGGTGCTGATGTTTGATTTGGGGATTTTTAGTGCTTTAGGAGAGACCAGGATGATTTGCATTTCCATGACCTGCATTGTTTTGAATCTTAACTGCTCTACCTGTAATCACATAATCACTAAGAGCCTGATCCTTCAGACACTTACCACCGTGTGCCATGTAAAATGTCAATGGCACTGTTCATAGGACTAAGTACTCTTTCCCAGCTGAAGTGTTTGCAGATTTGGGTCCTGACAATGCACGTTTGTCTGCCCGTCTCCAGCCGCAGTGGAGAGGCTACTCATGGGCGTACAAGGTGCTGAGAGTAAACAGCTCCTGGTTGAGGTTGCAGGCACCAGGAGAAGTTAAGCACTGCATCCCAAAGAGGCTGGAGCAAACTACACGAGATGAGTCTGACTCATCAAAAAAAAGTTTTAATGATTTGCCCTTTACAATGGTGTAGACAATCTTGTCTACTTCATCCTTACATGGCTGAAAGTTTTGAAGCCCTGGCAGTATCTAAACATACCTATTTCCTGAGGCTTTGTCCTATCTACCTAAGGCAGCTGAGGAGTTGTCTGAGCAGAAAGACATCACTCCTACTGCACTTCATAGTTTGGTCTGCGGTGTGACGTTGCTTGTGTCCCCACAAGGCAACATCTTTGCTTTCCAGCTATTGGTGGCGGTTAATAGTTTGGGGGGGGGATGGAGAAGAAGGGGAAGTTGTTTTCAGAGAACAAGAATATGAAACAGAAATATTTTAAAAGGCCGATGTTTCAGGACTGAAACAGCAGAACCACTGTGTTGGTATCAGAGGTAGATGAATTGGGCAAGCTGTTTCTCAGAGAAAGACTTTAAACTCAAAGTGTCACATAAGTGTCTACGTGAAACACTTCTAAAAACCTTTTTGTCACACCTCAAATACAGTTGAACCATGATTTTCCATTCTGCTTTATTTGAGGCGGCTTGATGAGTTCTCGTGTACCTCATTAGTTTGGAGAGGCTGGTCTTTTGCGACGGAGTTAAGTCATCAGCAATTTGTGACAGTCCTGACAGGGCTGTCTGCATTTAGGTAGTATCATATGGATGCAAAGGAAACTGAGAACTTTCCTAGTTTATATCAGTTTTCGAATCCACTCAGATCTCTCCCTGCAGCTTTAAGACACTCACCAGCCTCACGAGATCTCTGATAAACACAAAGTCGATTCCCTGGAGCGTTTCATTGAAGATCAAGCACAGCAAAAGATCTGTGATGTAGCTACAGCTCCCCGCTTCTCTGCCCAGCCCTGGACACGGGTTTGAGCAATGTGAGAGCTGCTTTGACCTGTGTCATCTGGCAGTGGTCCCCAAGAGCTTGTTTACACTGGGTGTTTTTTCATGAGGCTGTAATTGCACTACTGAAACTACACGAGTGTGAAAACATTGCACGTGTGTAGCAGAGGTCATTCAGGTAAGGAGCTTTGTTGTAAGTTACTTTTAATACCAGCGTGCCTAAATCATCAACAAACACCTTTACTGCTGACGAACCCCTTCGCAGGTCACACATCAGCTGCTGATTGTGGGAACATGTTCGTGCCTTTACTCCTGGTCCCCGCAGGCTGCAAAAGGAGGCGGCCGCCCGAGCCCGCAAGCAGATGGCTTTGTAACGGGCACAACATGCCAGTCGCTCCTGGCACTAAGCATTTTGCAAGGAGAGCAGTGATCTGAGGAGGTTTCTCTAGGTTTATATCGCTCCCTTTGGCCAAACAATCCCGTGTTCCTTTTTCTTTAGGACTCCTGCTCTATCAAGGGCTCGATTCTGCAAGGTCTGAGCCCTGCCATGAGCAGCTGAGTGCTCTTGCTGTCCCTGCCATCAGTGGCCATGGAGAGCACTCGTTATCCTTGAGGAATGCTCAACACCTTTCAGAAATGGCGAGCACCTTCCAGGACTTGATCCGGGATAACCGGCACAGGAACGGACTAATGCTTTGCATTTGGCCCAGACCGTGCATCTGAAGGACAGGAGGAAGTTCTTTATGCTGGACTGGAAGCCTGCTCCTGTTTGGACTGAAGTGAGTAGTATTTCATTCATGTACGTTGATGTAGAGAGGAGCAGGACTGGACCTGCTGTGAGAGTGATTGATTTTCATCAGCTTGGGAGCGGCGAAGAGCAAGCAGGGCAGGCCGACTGCTGCCCAGCATCACTGACAGATTCCGCCGCAAACACAGCATCACACATCATCTTTTTCACACCTCCCCCCACCCACCTTCATCAAACAGCTCCTCTTCATTAAAGCAGGGCTCCTGCTTCTGTGCTTGCTTTAGAAGTGTTATGACACTGCTGTGAAGCACAGAACTCCCTAAAGCCTTAGAGAGAAAAAAAGATAAATGAGGCATCCTGAGCAGTGACTAAAGACGCAGAAAACGGAAGAGCACAATGCTGGTTTCAGCAAATATCTGTGCTTCCACAACACTTAATCACTGTTAGACTACTTGACAAACTTGTTGTGTAAAGAAACATTGCAAGAATAGCCGTGAAGACGACGAAAAGAATGAAGTGAGCAATGATTTTCCTCTCTCCCCAACAGGAGTGACATTGAATTTGGCAACAGCACCTGCCATTATGGCTTGATACAGTTTGAAACAGTGTGTGAACAATAACTGAGGCTCCTCTCTGATAAAATTCAGTGTTTGAGTTATTATAAATGTCCTTGTATCATGTACCTGTTGTTTGACTTTTTCTGAATGGATTATGTTTGAAGAACGTACACAGATAAATAGATATGCTAATAATAAATACAATAGTTGATTAGGTACAAACAACAGGGAGCCAGCAGTGCAGCTTATAATGAGCTCTAGACTAAAAATGGTTACTAATATAACTGAAAATGGTACTTTGGTCATTAAAAAACACAAGTAACACACCAGTCATATGTCCTTCTACTGGTTTACTTTCACATGGCTAGCATACATTTTTTATGTATGCTCAAGAGAACGGTGAAAGAAGAGAAAGAGAAAGAAAAAGAGTTACGCTTTCTATTCTAGTAGCTAGGACGGGGGTGGACGGGTGGGTGAAAGGGAAACACAGGTTTCAATCTGATGAAGAAGCACATGTTCCGCTCCAGTTTTGTGGTGCAGGGTTGTTGACATTTTCTCAAGCCATAAATAAGAAACGTCACATCAATTCATAATCTCTGGATTCAGTCTTTCGCATACAGTCTGGATCCTTCTTTCACTAGTCCTTTAGTTAGAGCTCACGCTTTGCTCAGGGGTCTTGGTGTGCTGGGTTTACGTGGCAAGGTTTTGGTAGTGGTGGGGCTGCAGGGTTGGCTTGTCTGAGAAGCTGCTAGAAGCTTCCCCCATGTCCAACAGAGCCAACGCCAGCCAGCGGGACCTGTGCTGGGGCAGGTTCTTGAGGGACTATACCCTGTGGAAGACACCCACGCTGGAGAAGTTGATGAAGAACTGAAGCCTGGGGGAAAGACTCACGTTGGAGAAGTTTGTGGAGAGCTGTCTCCCGTGGGAGGGACCTCACGCTGGAGCAGAGGAAGAGTGTGAGGACTCCTCCCTCTGAGGAGGAAGGAGCGGCAGAAACAACGTGTGACGAACTGACCTCAACCCGCATTCCCTGTTCCCATGCGCTGCGAGGGGGGAAGGAGGGAGAGAAAATCGTGAGTAAAGTCAAGCCCAGGAAGAAGGGATGGGTGGGGGGAAGGCGTTTTAAAGATTTTTTTTATTTATTTCTCATTATCCTGCTCTGATGTGACTGGTAATAAACTAATTTTCCCAAGTCGAGTCTGTTTTGCCCGTGAGGGTAATTGCCGAGTGATGTTTCCCTGTCATCACCTCGACCCACGAGCCTTTTCGTTATATTTTCTCCCCTCTGTCCGGTTGAGGAGGGGGAGCGATCGATCAGCTTTGGTGGGCACCTGGCACTCAGCCATAGTGGACTTGTCTTCCTGCAAAACTAGCAGACCCTGTAAGCCAGGAGAGCACGGAGAGGGATGTTTAGTTTTGAGCCCTGTAAGACTTGTAGTTCTTGCTCTTTTTCAGTTCCCGTGGTCTCTGCTGGTGGAGAGACTACCCACGTCCGGAGGTTTTGGCAGAACTCACCATCCGACACTATCTGATGGATCACCTGTAACAGAGTGTGAAGACTTAAACTGCCCATAGATCCTAGAGATGGTTACGACGATTTCATAATCGACCTGACTTCCAGAGCTACTTGCAAGTACAAAACCTCACTAAAGAGAAAATAAATGAACAAGTTTCCAATTACATTTAATTTGCTGGGGGGGGGGGGGGGGGGGGGGGCGGGGGAAACCAAAGCAAACCAGAATATCTGGAAAGTTAAATACTCTCATTTCTCAAGCACATAGTCTTGAAACACTTTGTTTCACTAACTTCCAGCAGTAAGAAACAAAAGTGAAGACTGTGGCAGAAGCCCAGATTAGAGAAATGTCAAGGAAAAAGAAGCAGCTGTGGTAGCAAAATTTGGATTGTTACTGTTGTTACACGGCACTGTAGCTGCAACCTGGTAGTGTGCAATAAAACTGAGACGAAGAGTTTGCTTTGAAAAGCACTTAGGTTATGGAATAAAATCACATGCATCAAAATTATGGCATAGCTTTCTGTATTGCATAATGTATTGCATAAGGGAAAAGAGAGAATAGCTGTTTCACATTAATGCTTTGTCACATGGGCAGGTCGCGAATGCCAACAGTGAATGAAATTTCACTGGAGAAAGCAAAACGGAAAAAAAGTTCCCGATTCTGTCAACTTCAAAAATCATGCTTCATTCAGAGTGATTTTTTAAACTACTAAGATGACTGTAACGAAAAGAGCCTTGACAGATGGAGGATATTTTGACTATGTCAAGTGTCAGCCCTTCGGATTTCATCCAAAGATCATTTAAGTCCCTTTGCCTGTAATTTCTCAAGTACGGTCAGGCTCCTTATTTCTGTGGATTTTTCTTACACCGACGGGTGAAAGAAGTATTTTTAATTGGCTGAGGAACGCTGGCACCGAAACTATTTTAATTACTTGTTGCTAAACATAGAATACGTATAGAAATTTACTTTAATGCTTTATTAAATCTTGCTGCAATACTGAAATTTTCCATTTGGCCCAAACACAGTTTTACAGATTAAAAGAAATAAAATTGAAGGGAAAGCAAGCCCACGCTCTTTATTACATTCAGCTTTTTTTGGAATGACAAAATTAAAACAACACCCACATAAAATATAATTGCCGATATCATTCCGCTTCATTTTTCAGAGCCAAAGAAGACAAAATCCACCATTCCCACCTCCAGGTCAGCTGCTCAGCTGCTTTTTTTTTTCTTTTTTTTCCACCCAGATTCCTGCTACATCTATCTCTGCTCAGAAGAGGAGCCAGCGAGAAGAGCTGGGTGTTAGGGACCTTGGGCTGAATGGTCGAGCTCAGAGGACAAACCACCTTGAATTTCAAGAGCACTAAGGAATGTGCTGGATCAGATACCGGGGAGGTGTTTTTTTACATAATTACCACAATTTTTCAGTAGAAGGCTGCCTCAGGCCCGCTGTGGCTACGAGCTGCTGGGCTGCAGGTCTTTTTTGCAAAGCATTTGCTTAATTAACCAAGGGAAAAGACGTTTAATAACAATGAGTGAAAGGCACTTGATTAAGAGAGGGGCTGCACGCGAGGTCTCATTTAAACCACATGTGTAGACCACAGGGCAGTGGTTCCCCAGCTGCAGCCCCATCTGCATTGTGCAGCAGATGGTACAGTCCGTGGCTGGGTGCAGACCTGGCAGCTGCTTGCCAAAGACTACTGGTAATGCAAGTGGAATTCACCTAACAGCCCTGTAGGCTTACACCACAAGGAATGATTTATCACTGTATTATTTTAGGTATATGCTCATGAAGTTACAACAGGTATCAAGCTGGAGCAAGGTCTGCTATCTACTCCCATTCATTTCATCCAAAGGGTTAGTAAAAATGCAGTGGTAGTGGAGGAAAGAAGATCTCTGCTTTAACGTAGCTCCAGAAGGCAACAACAGCAGTGAAGATAGGGTGGCACAGACCAGGGCAGGTCACAGGTCCTTAGTTGCCAGCTCCTGCTGGAGCTCTGCTACTACGTCCTACTACTCTTAGAGTAGAAAGCTAGCATGGACACACCTGCTGATGCTACAAAAGAATCTTCAGTCTGGCGTCTAGAGAGAGATGCACCACTGCCCGTGGCCAAACACTGAGTGAAGCTGAACTCAGCGGGATATTAGAGATGTTGATGGCCCATTGCTGGTGCCATTGGTCCTGGCCGCACAGCGGGATGTGGCAGACTGAATTACCAGTTAATCCGTTTCAATCCAGTCACTCTTTGCTGCTAATCAGATTACTAATTTTATACGTGAGGAATTGCTCGGGTTGGTGTTTTGTGGCTGCGGAGGTCTGAAAGGACCATTTGTGTTACGTTGTGCAGAAGGAGTTAAGGCCTTATATCAGCAGCACGTAACTTCCTCTAAACTGCTGGTTTAAAAGTAACTTTTGAAAAAAAACAGTTGAAAAGTCAGGGTGTTTGCTGGGAACATTTAGTTTACATAGGGAAATTTCCCTTTTTATTTTTTTTCCTTAGCGTAATTTTGGATTTGCAGCTGCCTGAAAGACGCGGTGGCCTTCGGTACGTTCCCGTTGACTTCAAAAGGCTGCTCTCGCAAGGCGGCAAGCGCTCGGGTTTGGTTTATTAACACGAAAGAGGAACACGATATAAATAAACTACGCGACTCGTGTGGTGCTTTGTTAACCTGAAAGTTCCTGATTTGTGTCAGGGTTTGCACGGGCTCCCGCTGCTCCACAGCCTTCGCTCGGCCGCAGCCGTGAAACGGCCATGGGATAACGGTGATTTTAAGGGAAAAGGCTGCAAATCCTGTTCCTTTTAGGAGAACACGCGTTCACACGGCAGTTGTGCGCGTTCCACGTTAATGCTTCTTCAGGGAAAAATCCAAACCCTCACTCGCTCCTACAATCCTCACCTACGCGCCGTTACCGTTGCCCAAAACGGCGAAGAATCTTTAAGGCTGTTTGAAAACACCAAGTTGGATATTTTAATGTATTAAACACGCTTAACTTGAAGAAACAAGCGACGGCAGCCACCTTAGCGCCTTTCCAACCTCCCGCGGCCCAGCCTGCGCCGGCCGGCGCTGCCGCCCGGAGGGCCGGCCGGGCGGAGGAAAGCGCCGGAGTCGGAGGGCAGACTCGCTCCCCCTACGCCACATCGGTCGCCGGGAGCCCCGTTCCTTCCTCCCTTCCTTCTTTCCTTCCCCGGGGGGACGCGGCGGGCGGAGAAACAGCGCTCAGAGAAACTACAACTCCCGTGAGGCTCAGCGCGCGGCGCGGTGCACGGCGGGAGCTGCCAGCTCTCGCCGGCTGCGGGGCGCGGGCGCACATGCGCGGGCCGGGCGCGCAAGGGGGCGTGGCCGGCGGCGCTGGTCCTCCCTTCCCCTCTCCTGTGTGTCGGTTTCGGGCTCCCGTCGCCATTTAGCGCCGAGACGTCGCCGGGGCGGCCGCGGCGGCTCCCGCTCCCTCTCCCTCTTCCCCCCCCCCTTCCTCCTCCTCCTCTTCCTCCCCGCCGCGGCGGCGCGGCGCTGCGCCACAGCTGGACTCGGGCTCACCTGTGGCGGCGGGCGGCCCCCGGTGAGGAGAGGCGGCGAGGCCGCGGGCGGGGGGCAGGAGGAGGGTTTCCGGCTCCGTGCGAGGCGGCGGCCGCTGGCGGAGGGAGCGCGGCCGGGGCGCGCGCGGGCGGTGCCTGCCTGCCTGCCTGTCGGGAGGTGGAGGCCGCGGCCGCCATGGTCGCCCCGGTGAGGCGGGGCTGAGTCCCCGGGCCCCCTTTCCCTGCCCCCCGCCCTCCCAGCCGGGGTGAGGGTGCCGGGCCTGCCCAGGCCTCCCCCGCCCGGTGCGGGTGACTGAGCGCGGCGGCTTCCTCCGCCGCTGGCGTGCGGGGCCTGCCCGCCTCTCCCCGCCGCGCTTCCCGGCCCCTTCCCCTCCGCGCTCTGGGGGCGCCCGGACCTGCCCTGTTTTTTCTCTCCATCACAGAGCGCTCGCCTCGCGGTAAAGCAGCCGGGCGAGGCACCGGCTTCTCCCCGCTCGGGGGCCTGCCTCGGGGCGCCTTCCTCCCTCCCTCCCTCCCCGCCCGGGCCCGGCGCTCGGGCTCTTCCTCTCCCTCGTCGCCCCCATCCCCGCGCCTCTGCCTCAGCTCTCGGTGCTCCATGTCGGCCCCGCTGCCCGGCTCCCCGCTGCAGGATGGATGCAGACACTGACCGGGAACCCACCCCGCCGGCCCAGCCTCCCCAGCAGCCGCCTCCCAGCTCCGCCGTGAGGAGCCCTTGGGACCCTCCTCTCTTGCAGCTGCAACGGCAGCCGCGGACAGGCGCGCTCCCCGCTCAGTGACCAGACTCTCCTCTCGCCTGCCGCCGCCGCCTCGCCCCAGCAGCGCTCCCCCGGGGCATGATGTCGGGGGGCGCCGCTGACAGCGGCACCCCGGCTCCTCGCTTTCTGGCTCCGCCGCCGCCGCCGCCCAAGAACGGTTCCAGCTCGGACAGCTCCATCGGGGAGAAGCTAGGAGCCGCCGCTGCCGCCGACCACGGAGCCTCCGGGGCCGGTGGAGCAGGCGGTGGAGCAGGGAGCGGAGGCCGCAGCGAGGAGTACCGGCGCCGCCGCCACACCATGGACAAGGACAGCCGAGGGGCGGCAGCCACCGAGCACCGCTTCTTCCGCCGTAGCGTGATCTGCGACTCCAACGCCACGGCCTTGGAGCTGCCTAGTTTGCAGCCTGCGGCGTCCTCGGCCCCAGTCTCAGGAGGCAGCGCCGCTCCCTTGGTCTCCCCCCCGAGTGTGCCAGCCGGAGTCCCTGCATCGCCGTCAGCGCCGCCCAGGCTCCCTCGCTGCTGCAGCAGCCGCCGCCGCCCGCCCCGCTCCCCCTCGAAGGCCGGTCTGCCCAGGAGCCCCCTGCTGCAAAAGATGCTGCCCCGCTGCTGCCCAAGGAGGAAGAGGACGATGCAAGCGTGCTGCCCCCGACCAGTGCCGCTGGCAGCGCGGCGGCTGCCAGCCGGGAGTTTGAGGAGCGGAGAACACAGCAGGAAGACATCGAAGAGCTTGAGACCAAGGCAGTGGGCATCTCCCCGGATGGCCGCTTCCTCAAGTTTGACATCGAGATTGGAAGAGGCTCTTTCAAAACCGTGTATAAAGGGCTGGATACGGATACCACTGTGGAAGTCGCCTGGTGCGAGCTGCAGGTAACACAAAGAAAAAGTGTGACTTGACGAAGCGCGGTCACTCTCCCAGGTGCTAGGCTGTGTGCTCGGAGCAGGTGGAACTCAGGAAATCGAGGTCTGCTTTATGCAGGCAGGGGACTGCAGGCCTTATCTGAGGCACCCCTTTGGAAGAAGGGTGCAGCCTTTCCTCGGAGTTGGTTTGCCTTTTAATTCTTTTAAATACTCTGCTCTCTGACTAATTTTTTTAACTTTATCGTGAGAAAACGTGCTGTGTGCCTGTTTCTTACAGTCTTGCGTTTTACGCCTCCAAAAGGTCGCTTGGAGGATTGTAAAAATATTTGTTTGCAGCTTCGGGAGGCTGGGGGAAAACATGTAAGTGAATGTCAACTTTAGCTAGCCTTAACTTTCCAAAATTTGTTAAGGTGTTTTTCATAGGGAAAAATACTAAAATGTTAATCTCACAGGTGTTTCATATGTTCGTGGTGATGGATCCCTGTAGGAAGTTACCCTAGAATAGACACAAAAGTCATGCAGTGCATCACACTGTTTAGTTTTGCAAAGCTCTCTTTTTCATTCTGAATTTTAGGGTTTGCACTTGGTGCAGGCACAAGGAAAGGAAGAAAGTCATTGTCTCCTTTCTGAAGCTTTAAAAAAAACCCCCACTAAAGTTTAGCCTTTCCAAATGGCTGGTAGATTAAACTGGACTAAGTACTCCTCTTCTAGTAAGCTTCTGGCCTGAGCAGAGCCAGAGTTCTGTAGAAGCCCAGTCTGACTATGGCAAGAACACTGTTGCGCGCGAGTTGGAGCTTGTAGAACCAAGAGGTTGCTGTGCAGCAAACTTTAAAGAAGTGGGAAGAGCTTGGAGTACCAACAACAAATACCTGGTGTACTAGTTTATTTATAAAGCCTCAGCATTAAATTAAAAGGATAGTGCTTGTTGATTTTGTTGTTTGGCTTTTGGTGCAATCCATAGAGGGGCTCATGTACTATGGCTTTGTTATTGTGTGTGTTCCCATCCAACTTAAGGCAGAGAAAAGAGCATTGGGCCAAAATCCCAATCCCTTTGAAGGGTTTTTACGCAGTTAGCTGCTCACAAATGGTTGATTGCAGTGAGTGTACCAAAACTTTCTTCCCCTCAAAAGCAATTTTATATCTATTGTGGTCAAACTGTGAGAATTTAGGAAGAGATCTCTTGGTTTGGATTCCTGTTTGCTTTTGGATGGTTGCTTAAGTGTTCTACCACTGTCCTGGTCAATGATGTTACTGACCTTATTCTATACCTAGTGACTGTGGAAGTAAGCTTCCAGGTTTTTTTTTTGACACTTAAGCATGCCCCACTCCTCCGTGCTAGCTGTGTGCTTGCTATGGTGGTCTTTTGAGCTTTCATTCTAAATTTGAAAAGTGAAATGAGCCAGTGTTGGGCTCTGCTTAAACTCTTCCTGTGCGGTTTGAACCGAGAGGAGATCAATAATCCGCCAAAAGGATGACTTTTATTTGAAATGGTAATCTTTGCAATTTTGGACTTCCTTGACTGTAAGCCCTGAAATCTGATTTAATCTTTACACTTTACTTACTGATCGGAAACTAATGTCGGCTTGGCATCCGTCACTTTTTGCTAACATCACGTCTGTTGTGGTGTCTTCATCATCATCAGTACAAACTGTCTAAAGAAGCATCTTCTTTGAAGTAATCAAATAAAGCAGCTCGTTTATAAAGGGCATGTTGCTGAGCTTTCAATGGATTGAAGAATTTAATGAGGCGTATTTAAAGTGGCAGAGTGCAAAAAGCATGAATGAAAATATTTGAGAGGGAAATATTTGACGTTTTGCTTGGAGGTTACATTATGCCTTGTGGGTTAAATCGTTCTGAAGGCTGCAACTTTCCTCTGGTAAGGAAACTGCATACAAACCAAGTTTGAAAGAAAAATACAAATTTTATAGCTGTTAAAAGTATTTGCTAAAGGAGCTACTCTACAGCTAGTCGATTATTTTCAGATGAAGTCCGGTTTTATTGTTTGCACTTAGAAATAAAAGGAGGAACTTGGTATTTGTTGGTGTGATGGGTACATCCTCTTCTTCCTCTAGGAAAATGTAATTGCTGACGGGTCAGTGATATTCGTTATATGCCATTTGTATGAAAATACAATCTGGATTCACAAAGATGGGCTGAAACTCAGGTGCCGTTGGTTTTCCAGCATGCCATGGTTTGAGGATTGGTGAACCTTCAAAGCATGCTGATTTTCTTAAGGAAATGCAAATGGTTTTCTTTCATGCTATATTACACCAACCCTAACTACCCGCTGGTTACTTTTAATTGTCTTGAAATATTGCTTGCTACTCCTTAGTAACTGAAGAGCTTTTCTTCTCTATATTCTTGCTAGCAGGAGTAGGCATCCTGGACGTCCCACCTCTGTAGAGTCTTCTCAAGGGTGCTGCTGGAATGAGGCTGCTTAGCGTGGTTATGCAGACGAAGTTGTTCCTCTCCTGGCTTGTCCAAAGTTGATAAAGGTGTAGCAACAGTTCTTGATTGTGAGATGTAAAATGGAGCGGGGCAAGAACAGTTGGTACTTTTACAGAGTCTTTGGGCATACGTTCTTTTAAGGCTTTTCTGGCCTACCTCACATGCTTCAGTTTCTTGAACATCTCTGCTGTTTGGTTGAAAGCAAGATGTCAGCTGCTTTCATCTCAGTTAAACTACAGTTTTTAAACATTGAAGCAAATTCGGTATTAGGCATCTTGTGGATCAAGACTTTGTGATGGCCTCTGGCAGAATTATTTTAATGCTGAATAATGCAACTATACCTGATTTTTACATATGTGCTCTGTAGTGATAGAGTGTAGAATCTAAGAACATCAGGATGCCTCCTTTCCAAGGGAGTTTGGGTGCTGTTTATCAAATGCAGCTTGGGTTCCCGTTCCCAAGTTGCTGATGATGCTCTGGAAAATATTGCTCATAGCTTTAAAAAGGCTCTTGAACTAAGTCGTAATGCCCCTTACGCTTAGAATCATGGAATGGTTTGGGTTGGAAGGGACCTCAAAGATCATCCAGTTCCAACCCCCCTGCCATGGGCAGGGACACCCTCCACTACACCAGGTTGCCCAAAGCCTCATCCAACCTGGCCTTGAACACTTCCAGGGATGGGGCAGCCACAACTTCTCTGGGCAACCTGTTCCAGTGCCTCACCACCCTCAGAGTGAAAAATTTCTTCCTTATAAAGAAGATGTACTGAACGGTGGAGAAGGAGCTGAAATTCGGTGGGTGACCCAATGGCGTTCATAGTATCTCCAGCAAGGGAGGTCCTGGCCAAGACTCTAGTTTTTCTTGATCTGTGGAAGATGGGAAGATTTGATTTGAAGGAGATGAGTATTTCAAGGTTGCTTGTAGATGTGTAACAAAATCTGAACACAGGTGTGACAGGCCACAAAGTGAACTAGGATAGTCCATGTGAAGCCCATTGTAACTGAACCTCGTTTAGATATTGGTTGCAGGTGTTTAAGTGTGAAATACCTGCCCTGCTGTGAGCAAAGAGGAGCTGCCGGGAGCTCAGCAGCAACTGCTTAGGGCCAGTGCCCAGCTTCAGGTACTGCAAGGAAATTGGTGGTGTAGTGTTAGCCTTCAGATACTTTTTTTCTCATTGTATATGGTCGTCTCAACTCTAGTTGTTGAGTCAAGTGTGCCTCCTACTGTTGTCATTAGCACATCTCGTAAATCGAGTGTAGTAGTTAGAGTTACTGCTGTAATGGTTTTTAAGTTGGCAAAAGTGGTTACTGCCTCTGTTTTCTATTTTAATTTGAATAACTGTTCCTGTACAGTCGTGCTGCTGATTCGTCTTTTAAAATTACCTTTCTGAGCAGGGAGTCTTTGTCACCTCTGTACAGTGCAGGTAACTGTGGCTAAAACAATGCACTTTTCCTATTGCACTAAGTTTATCTATGTGAAATAGTACTTGTATGCCAGAGGTAGCAAGAGTCACGTAGTTGACTGTAAAAGCCAAATATTAGGGGTGATGTGTCATCCTCTGAGTCTCTGCTGGAGTTTGAGCTGGGTTTAAATCGACTCCTGGTTTACAGAGCAATACAGGCTGGTGCAGTCACTTGCTGGACTGCAAAATCTTGTCTGGGATTACAGCTTTGGGTTCTGTTGTTCAAATTAGTGACTTTTAAAATACGGAAGGGCACTTGATATGGAAGGTAAGCTGGGCTCTTTTTGAACTGTATCTTGTTGGGGATTTGAAGACAGCTTCTTTCATTTGGACAGTGTCTTCTCTTAAAGGAGGCATGATTTAGAAATGGCTATTGGAAAAATACTTCCATTTGTTGAAAATGCATTCCTGGTAGATGTATACATTGGAGAACTGTGCCGCTTGACTGGTGTGTGCCGTGTATCCCTCCTTTCCTCTGTGTTCCTTTGACAGAAAGGGTAGCTTGGTCAGTCAGCAGTTACGACTCATGAGTGGCATCTTCTTGCTGACATGGCACTTTGCCATTCTTGCTGGGGCATCAGTGCAGTGGTAGTCAGGTTTGTTGGGCTTACCATGGGAGCTGCCGAAGGGGAAACGGAGATTTAGGGCTGTCTGTAAGCCAGGTAGAGCTTCTGGGGGTAAGAAATGAGTCTGAGAGGTGAAAGTGGTACAAGAAGGGTATGTTGTGCTCCGTAATACTTTGAGGGGAACCTGAATGTGAATTTGGTTACCTTTAGTTATGAATTTTCTGAGTAGTGAACTAGTGTAGGTTACGCGTGTGCGATTTTGTTGCAGACTGTTAGCTATAGACCAAGTGTAGTGCACGAATACCCAAATTTAGCAATGGATTTTGCTTTACAGCAATGAAAAAAACAGTTGAGAAGAAATATAATGCTGTAACCGAGTGTGAACCATGAGATTCTGTAGCATGCTCTGGTAAAAATGACAATGCAACTGGTCATCACTTCATTACAGGAAGTAGGGAGGTGCTAAATAGTATTTCCATATGTCAGATTTTTTCTGGGTGTAACAATATATAGAGATGGATTTAAAACTCAAAATACAGCAAGTTGCTTGAATATGATGTGTATTTTCACATTTAATGATGCTTCAGATTTAACTATACCTATCTTTATCTCTTAGATTTGAAGGTCTATTTAATACTGATTTTTAGGTCAGCAGACAACAATTGAACGTAGTTTTTGTGCTCTGGAGTATAGACTCCACTGCAGGCTCGCCGTGATAAATATCAGCTTACTGAAGTCAAAGTATAATTCTTAAAAATCTCTGCTTTCTGGGCTGGCTGAGCTGGGAACGTTTCAGAAGCTGCATGTTCAAGTCTGACAACCAAAAAAGGTCTTGTAGCACATAACTGCAGCATCCTGTAGTCTTTTTTTTTTTTAAAGCTTGTTGCATATTGCTCACTAGGAGGCCTGTGCCAAGATGCTAGCTCTGATGCACAATCATTGTATTTTCCATTAAAGCAAAATGGAAAACCAGATCAAAACCTTTGTGCAGCGAGAGGAAGCTCAGGAGTGAGGACCTGGAGTTCATCTGTCAAGTGCTATTGGAAAACGATTGCATTCTGCTAGTTCTGGAGGAATAGTCAACTTGTGGAAACAAATACACGTTCTCTGAAAGCTCTAACTGTGGTTTAATTCTGAATATTTTAAAATGTGTTATAAAACTTAGACTGAAACAGATCAAGCTTGGGTCTAATCTAGTGTGGTGACTCCGATGGCTGCCCTGTGCTTCACATCAGTGTTTAAAATGGCTCTAGTAGTCTGTGAGCATAACTGTGTGTCATGGTTTGATGTGGAGGGGGGGGTGGTTCTGGTGGCAGGAGAGGGATTTTGCTCCCTGCGACCTCCCCGGTTTTGGATCCGGGTTAGGCTTAGTTCTGGCCACCAGATCAGACTGCCATCCCCCTCGGGATTGAGCCAATAGGGCGCCTCTGCGAATTGCCCTATTTAAGTCAGGACAAGGGAACCGGAAAAGGTGCTTCGCCCAGGATCGAGCAGAGAAGGGAGGAGGGCACTGCCCCCGCTCCCTGGCTCCCGGCCGGGCGGCTGCCTGCGTTGGGCCGGCGCCGCCCACGGAGAATGGCGGCGGCGGAGCCAGCTGGGGAACTCGGGGGCACCCCACTCCCAGGGTGCCCACTGGGCTGAGTTCACCTGGAGAGGACTGAGATCTGAGAGAAACAGCCGCATCGACAGCAGGTCAGTGAGGATGGAGCGGGAGGAGGTGTGCCGGAGCCGAGTTTCCCCTGCGGCTGATGGTGAGATAGCAGGCGGCCCCCCTGCAACCAGGACGGCCTCGGTGGAGCAGCGACCCACTCGCAGCCCGTGGGGAGAAGATGCCTGAGCCCGAGGATGGTCGTGTTGGGTGCACGGCAAGGCAGAAAGGCATCTGGAGTCTGCGTGACGACCCACGCCGGAGCGAGTGGCTACAGCTCCCTAAGTACCCGAGACTGTGGTATAGCCCACACCGGAGCAATCTGTGGGGAAGGATTGTTTCCAGTGGGCTGGACTCACGTTGGAGAAATTTGTGGATTTTTCCTCGTGGGTAGGGGATCCATCAGGGGAAAAGGGTGTAAGGACTCCTTCTCCTTTAAGAAAGAAGCAGCAGTAACAGCAGGGAATGAACTGACCTGCACTCCCCCAGTCCCTGCCCCCTGTGCTGCTGGGGGGAGGAGGTAGAGCCGGGAGGAAAAGGAAGGTGGGGGGGTGAAGGTGTCGGTTTTAAGATCTGGTTTTGTTTCTTTCTGTCCTCTCAAGTAATCCGTTTTTATTTCCCTTTGTCCTTCTAAGTAATCATTAATAAACTGTTTTGCTTTGAGAAAAGCTCTGCCTGTTTTGCCCAGGACCATGGTTGGTGGGTGCTCCCTCTGTTCTTGCCTCAACCCTCAGTCCTTTTGTTTTTTTTTTCCCTCCTCTCTACTTTATTGGAGAAGGAGAGACTGTGTGAGTTTTAGTTGCTGGATCAGCCTAAAACCATGACACTGTGTGTGGCTACAGCCACTGTGACAGCAGCAGCGTGCCTCCTGTTTGTGACTCCTTCTGGGCCAGATGCATAATTGTCACAAATGTGGGTTAATATAAGTGTGTGACAGTCTCTGTGAACATCGTTCTGTCCTTATTAGGTCTTTTTCTGTTCTTGGCTCTACAAATTCCAAAATACTGAAACCATAAGTGTGTAATTTGTGTATGACACTTTGAGGTTACACTGGATTTCCAAGTGTCTTCAAGTGTGCGTGTGTAGGGAGCTTGGAATTGTGTGCAGTAAAGTCTAAATTTTCTGTTGACCTTCCATGTCATAGGGTAGAACAAGTTACTGGTACTTAGTGGCTTCAAGTCTCTGATGTGAAAACTTCTCCTTTGGCTAACGAACAAAACCCAGCCCTATTCCTGAGTGCGTTGTAATTGATACAGTTGATGACTTGATAAATGACGTGTGAAAGAAGCCAGGCTAATGACCTGCAGAAGTAGAAACAGTGATCAGGCTCCCTCAGACCTTCCAAGGGTGGCCCTGGAAGACAGAGGGAAACTTCTGGAGCTGCAGCTGCTAGGAGACCTCTGCTTAGGATAATCATCTTAACCTCCAAGATACCACTTTTGGAGATGGCTGTGCTTCAGTTTGGAACTGACTCTCAGGCAATAGATGTGATCGGATAAGTATGTTCTGAAAATGCAGCATTTCTTATGGAAATAAACAGGTTCCTGTTTGTCAGCTTGGGTGGGTTTGAGAGCTGCAGAATTAAATCTCTTAAATGAGATTCAGTTTTGAGCTGTTGTAGTTTAAAACAAAAATGCTTAACTTGATAACTAAGCTTTCGAGGGCTGAGGAAAAGTATCAGGACTATAATCTTTCTTTGAAAGGGGGGGGAAAAAAAAACCCCACCTGATAAAACTCCCTGGAGATATCCTGTATAGAGTCCTTTGGGAGCTGCCTGGTAGTGCAATAAATAAACCAAGCAGTAGCAGATGTGCGGTGTCTCCATGGATGCAGTACGTGGTGCAGTGTGGATTCAGTGCCTCTTGGTTAGCAACATCCCTCTGGGCCACGTGTTGTTCTTCTTATTTTTTTTTTTTCATTTCATGCCAGCAGCTTGTTAAACAGCACAACTCTGCCTGTCACCCAGCTTCTCTGTCCTGCGTGTGACAGTTTGTTCTGAGCAGTGGCAGCTTTAATGCTTCCTGTCTTGCATCTCTTCACAAACTCTTGCTTCCTGTAAAGATTAGCAACTTTTTTTTTAAGAGCACTGATTGGTTCTTCCAAATCGTAGTGAAGTTGAAATAAAACTTGAGTGGTTTTCTGTTTCAGTCTTTAAGTTCACGTTTTCAAGCTCGTCTTAGTCTTGAGAGTTAGTAACTTGGGAAAAATGGAAATGCAGATGTAATGGCTGTAACATTTGGCCTGTAAGGAAAAGAATAAATATCATGCAAGTTTGCGGTGCTTCTGCAGCTGGGCACAAGACTTTCCTTGGCAGAGCATGTGTGCTTTTTAATAGCAGATGGTAGAAAGTTAATGTTTTCAGCTCTTAAAACTTTAGATAATGATTCCTTGGTTTTAATTGGATCATGACATGTGTGCGCCATGTCTGGAAAAGTGCTTTTCCAATGAATTTGAAACAATTCCTGTTCTGAATAGCTAGGTTTGTAGTGCTGCTTGAAAATCAGGTTCTCGGAGTAGTGAAGGCTTTTCTCTAACATGAGGCATCTGTAAATCTTTTCAGATGTGGTGTTAACATTCTTGTCCTAACAAATGAGACTCAGCTTTTTATGCTGGCTTCATGAGTGTTTTTATGGAAGCTGCTTACGGTCCTCAGGACTTTCTTGTAGCTGATTCTGGGAATGGTTCAGGTTATGTACTGGAAGCCAACCAGGGTTTGAATGTCTCCTGTCAAGATACTACACGTATCCTCGTTCTAACTTACTTCCAACTCCCTCAGCATATTTAGAAATCGTCATGCCATCACTTCTCAACGTGTGGTTTTGGTTGCCCTCGTTATTCCCCTTGGGAGAGCCAGGGGAAGCGAAGAGATATCTAGGATTGAATCCGTGGGCTTACTCGAGGTCATCCTTGAGAAAGGGAGCTTGCTCGCTTATCTTCTGGGCACAATGGGCAGAATGCTCCTTAACTCCGTGCAGTAAAGGATAAACTTTGTGTTAGGATGTTCAGTGCTATGTGATGCTGTCCTCTTATCCCAAAAGGAGATCCTTGCGACAAGACCATCACAGATGTCACCAAGTCTTCCCTAATAACTAACAGAATAAAACTGCTGGATTGGAATGCAGTGACCAGAAGAATTCAGACTGGGTTCTCAAATGTCTTCTGAACTTTTCACCTGGTGATGACAGGTGCATTGCACATACCCAGGTTATCCTCAAGCACTTCTGGATTTGCCTGGGTAATTCCTAGCAGCACCTGTGTGTTACTTTGCGTGGCTCACAAGCAACTTAACATGCTCTTAGTTTGTTTTTCAGCAAAGGAAACTGCAGCCTGCTGAAAAATAGACTTGTGTTTTCTTTTTCTTCCAGAAGCTGTTTGAATATTAATATCTATGTAAAGCAGTAAGCAATTTTTACAAGGATAACTCATTCTAAATCACTCAGAGAGGCAAACTTAGCAAGCTTGGATTTACTATTTTAGGTATAAGCAGAATCTTTGGAATTGCTACCTCCATTCTTAGTTTAGAAATCCTTCACAGAGTATGTTTATACCCGATGGCCATCTATCTTGTAACTAAAATGTCTGTGAGCTTTGAAGTGATGTGTCAGTGACGCTGGAACTAATACTTTGCCCAGGACTTTGTGTTTTAATGTAGGGGATGCCTTTTTCTTGCTGCTCAGTGTGCCCAGGAATATGATTATGAAATCATCTGGTTCATCTATTGGCGATGGTCTGGGCAGCAATTCTCAGGGGTGTCTGTTCTCAGAAAGAGATCACTATGGTGCTTTTCACGTTGTCTAATTTAGTAACTGGTTAGCAGGACTCCTTTTAGCAGGTTACCTGTAAAATTAAAACAAGGAGGAAGCTTTGCAACTGCGATAACTCGTGACGCAAACGCTGAATTTTGAGCCATAGTTCAGAATGGTTTGGATCCTGTCACCTCTATTAATAAGCAGTCATCGATAGAAACTTTCGTTGGCTATCAGCTGAACAGCTATTTTTCTGCTTTAGGACAGCAGAAGGTGTGAAAAATAAGCTTTATTAGACCCCTTTTATGAGAGAGAAGCTTTGTTGTTTCAGTTTAGCTGTTCCGGATAATTTTTCTCATCTGGATGGTTTGAGCCATTCCTAATTTCCTTGCGTCAGGAGCTGAAGGTAGTGGGTTCTGATAGCAGATTTGGGGCTAGCAACAGAAATCTGCAAATGGAAAAACTCATGGAAGTGATTGAGAGTTTTTTACCACCATTTAGAAGATTTTGAAGAGAATAGGAATACCGATCTCTTTGTAACTGAGGTAAATCTGAAACAACTATGCAGGAATGCTGGGCTAAATGGAGGGTGGTACAAAGCTGACACCAGCAATTATGTGCATTTTATTTGGTTTTGGCCAGTTAATATACTCTCCTGATAGTTTAAGACTGTCCAACTGATGGTGTTACCCAGTTTTCTTTGGACGTTTTCTTCTCTTAGAGTAGCCCTGTGACTTGTTTCTGTTTGCTGGCTGTCACTGGCAAGTTTTTGACCCCAATCTCATTGTATTTTGACTGCTTCTATCCTGGCAAAGACTAATGACATGCAAACAATAACCCACAAATATTGGTATGAAAAGCTTCAGCAATCCAGGCTGATTATCTTAAGGATCTGCAAATCTGCCTGCACTTATGTAATATGCATCTGTTAATGGCAATATCTGAATTGTTAGCAGGTTTGGCTTAAATGGTGCAAAATGTTACCATGTCTGTTTTCAAATCTGCTGGTTTTAAGTAGGGCTCTTGTTCTTGCAGATATTTTCCAACATAAAACTGGTTTTGGTTTGTCTCTTTCTTTATTCACCTGTTTATGGAGTGCTTTCATTTGGGACATGTAAATTGTGTATCTATATAAAAATGTAAGACGTCAGCTTAATGTGCTCTGCTTTGCTGTAGCTGGCTTGGACTCGGAGCCTTTGAGTATTCCCTAAAGAAAAAATATGAGAAGCGAGACTAAACTTGAGTTGGAGACTTCTTGAGAAGCAGTCCGTTCAGATGAGTATCCTACAGTAGGAAATATGCTTTGAAAAGTGATCGAAACCTTTTTTTAAATTGCCCTATCTGGATGTAGAGATTGACAGTACGTAGAATGGCCTTTGAGAGCATGGTTTTTATTTGCATTTATCGTGGTTTGAGGCCTAGTGAGTTGTTAGGTTTGCCAGGAACAGAGTGCTGAAAAAGGAGAAACTGCAGAAATGACTGATATACAAAAATAAGACTTGTAAGTTTAGTTTTAGAATGTTTTTCCTGTGGTTTTCTCTACTTCCTTTGCATGCAGCTTGAGCTTTTTTCTGCAAACAAGCAGCTCAAAAGCAGAATGCATTTCAGGTTGTCTGTACTTGGGGCGGGGGGGGGGGAGGGGGGAAATTAGTGCAGTTGAATTTGAATTTTTTTGCCTCTTGATGGCAACTGTGAGCCAGTTCAGGTGATGGTGAGTGAGTTCTTTTTTGCTGATCTCATTATACAAGCCTGAACCTATCTGAGAGGTTCAGTATTTACCCTCAGGAACAAAAAGAAAAGGAAGAGGCTCTGGGTTGCTGCTGAAGACTTAAGTGCTGTAGGACATTAATAGATTGTGTATGGTCTATACCTGAAGATCTGTCACAAAGAAACCTGTCTTTAATACTCCCATTTCCTCTAGTAAAATGTGCATGTTTCCTATGGACTCCCTTTGATTTTGTAGACTACCTGCTTACATGATCAGTGCTTTTCAGTGGTCGTGGCAACAACAACAAAAAAAATCTGAGAAATCTGAGGAGGAACAACAAGGAATTTTGACCTCTCAAGTTGTAGTCATCTTCTGTTTGCAGAAAGTGAAAAGATCGCAGGGAATTCTGGTTTGAGTTATATTTGTGCTTGAAGTAAGTTTCATGTACAGAACAAAGAGTAGTTAACATCCTGCATTTTTTTCTGTCTGTGTAGGAGAAAAAATCTTTCCAGGTGCTTTAGATTGTAAGGCAGCTATTTGAGGATGGTCCTGTAGTTTGTAATTTGTTCCTTCTAGCTGGGTGTTAGCAATGGAAACAACTCTGTCCAAATGAGTTTCTTCAGCATGGGCAGTAGGTCGAGGGAGGGGATTCTGCCCCTCTACTCTGCTCTCGTGAGACCCCACCTAGAATACTGTGTTCAGCTCTGGAGTCCCCAACACAAGAAGGACATGAAGCTGCTGGAGTGGGTCCAGAGGAGGCTACAGAGATGATGCAAGGGCTGGAACACCTCTGCTATGGAGACAGGCTGAGAGAGTTGGGGCTGTTCAGCCTGGAGAAGAGAAGGCTCCAGGGTTATCTTATAGCAGCCTTCCAGTACCTAAAGGGGCTACAGGAAGGCTGGAGAGGGACTTTTTCCAAGGGTGTGTAGTGACAGGACAAGGGGCAATGGCTTTAAACTGAGAGAGGTGACATTTCGATGAGAACCAAGGAAGAAATTTTTCACTCTGAGGGTGGTGAGGCACTGGAACAGGTTGCCCAGAGAAGTTGTAGATGCCCCATCCCTGGCAGTGTCCAAGGCCAGGTTGGATGAGGCTTTGGGCAACCTGGTGTAGTGGAGGGTTTCCCTGCCCGTGGCAGGGGAGTTGGAACTGGATGATCTTTGAGGTCCCTTCCAATCCAAACCCTTCTGTGATTCTATGATTTATTGGGGTGATATGCCTATAAAGCAAAACTTGGTGCAGTCAGGTTAGACTAATACAACTTAATATTATATACTATTCCTTTTTTCTTTTTTTTTCTTTTTTGGCAGACTGGTGATTTTTCTCACAGTTGATGGCCCTAGAATTTCCCAGGTGTTTGAATAGATGCATCAAATGGGAGGATATAGGGCTTGTTGTGGAACTGTTTGTATGGAGAGGATTTAAAAAAAAAAAGCGCCACGACAGTAACACAGCATATCAGTGCAATTGAACACAACTAAGTGTGTATGATAGCATGTACTTCAACTAGGAAAGATAGCGAGTTGTCTTACCTGTATCTTGGGACTAGGGTTCAAGAAAACCTATTTTTTTCTTCCATTCGGTATGAAATCTTACTTCTCAAATTTAGGTGAATCTCAGAAAACTAAGCAGAACTGAAGTTTGATTTATTGGTGTTGGAGATGATTAGATCTGTTATTACCATCAACTTAAGTGGTTTCTTCTCAGGAACTTTAAGAGTTGAAAGAGCATTTTCAAGACAAAGGTGAGGAATAGTAAAAAAACCTTGTTTCTTAGGATGCACTTGCCATGAATTTTCAAGTTTTAGGACCATGCAACTTTAAACAATGAATTGATTTTTAAAATTCCTGTTGCTATGAATGGCTGGTTCATGAAAGAATCATTAATATATTTGTACTAGACTTTGTGGGTTTCTTCACTGCTTTTTGCCAAAATACCTCCCTTTGTATTTTTAGTTCAGTAATATCTTACTGAATAAGCTACCTGCTGTTGGCATACCTCAATTTCTCATTTTTTTATGGACTCTGGATTAAATAAGTGTAACATACCTGAACATATTAAGTAATTTTCTGCATTTATTCAGACTTTGAGCTGTGTAAGGGCAGCAGCCAGTAATGATGAACGTTTTGTTGCTATTTGTTCTAAGTTTTGTAATATTTTGTAATGAATTGTGAACCTACATGTTTTGTCTCTAAGGTAAAACTTTGTGACCATAATTTAGGTGTTTGAAAGAGGGTTTTTTTTTTGGAACTGGAGAGACAGTGTTAAGTTTAGGGTTGGGCTCGATGATCTTAAAGGTCTTTTCCAACAGGAATTAGTCTATGATTCTGTGATCTATCTCAAAGCAGCTTCTGTGGCCTAGTTAGTGCTAGATGACTAGCTGTTCCAGCAGACTTTCTGGGTCTGTTTACTAAGATATGTAGAGGAAGAGCTCTGAAGTGTTGAGTTGAGCAAGAGTGAGAAAAACTTCGCAGAGCATTGCTGCCCCAAATGTAGAGATGTTGGGAAAACTCTTAATGTACCTACACTGTAAATGGCTGCTACTTGATAAACTCATACTGTAAAATCCTTTCCTTGCTGTCTGGGAGAAAGTAATCTTACGTTCTAGAGGATATAAGTGATAGGATTTTGCATTTGAGGTTCCTGATAAACTGATTCAGAAGAATCCACAAGAACCCTGGTAGTCCTTTATTCACTTGTGAAAAATAACACTCGTGCAAACAGTAATTATCTCAAATGGTAAAGGAAAGAAATGGTTCAGTTTTGTGAGGAAAGCGTAAGGAGCTTTGGATGAGGTCAAGCTAACCAAAGGAAGCATGCCAGGATCAGCTGTTCTAAAGCAGCTAGCTGTACTTTGAACATCAACAAAATAATTCCCAAAATTCTTTTTGCGGTAGCCTCTGCTATTTACTATTATTGCAGATTGCTGGTTAGTGTTCTAAATCGTTTAGCTGAAGGTTGGCCTCACTACAGTTCTGTAGTGGTTTGACCTCTGTCAGAAAACGGCGTGGCTTCCAAAATGGTACTGAATTTCTGAAGTATGCTTGTGTTGTGTGATTTTACTATTGTGTCGCATCCAAGAGTATATGTTGCTCAACTTCTGATCTTGTTAACTTGCTGCGACAAACCACATGGTTTGGGTCAACGTGTAAAACTTGGAGGAGTGCAACTACTCTGTCTAAAATCACTGAATACTGGGTAATGACTCAACTGGTTACCTAGGTTGGTGTGGATGAGAGCAGTTCAAAAGCAGCAGGCTGTAAGCACGGCGATGTTTTCATCGTGTTTTGTCACTCAAGAGGAGTGTGAGATCTGAGGAAGTTGGCACTGGAATTTAGAATGGAAAGAATGAGTTGGTTGATGATGTAGAAAACTATTTTCCACTTTCCCTTTGACTTCTGGCCTTATCTTCTCTGGCAATAATGTGCAGGGAAATGGTATCTTTTGTTTTTCGTGTTCCTGTGTGGGAATGACAATTGTTCTTGCTTCTTACCTGTTCAGGAAGTATTGGTATTCCTCCCCCCTCAGTAAAACATTGTAACAGTCATTGCCAATGTTGCTTTTTTGCTTTATTTTCTAGCTTTGGCCTTCCTGAAGTCTCCCGGGGTCCCTATGTAAGCCATCTGGCAAAACAAGGATTCCTCTCCTCCCCCCCTCCAACCCTTGCCTTCTGGAATAAAGCAGGTTTTGTATCCGTGTCTGTGTTCAGCAACCCTAGGTAAAAGATTAAGGAGGATAGTTAAAACCTGCATCTAAATTTTGTCTCCTGGAGCTGCCTTCTTCCAAACTTAGATTTTCCAGCTGGTAAATCAATCTTATCCGTGGAAGAGTGCTTACTGTTCTCTTGGGAATTTGCCTTATACTTTTGCCTTCCCCCTTCTCAAGCCAGATCTCTTTGCAGGAAGGGAAAAACATCCATGGACTAGATTGAGCTTCAGCTGAATAGGGTGTCTCCTTTCAGCTATACTTTCTGCTGCTTCTCAAATGACCAAAACGTAAGTGACAGCTGAGTTGTCTGTTTGTGTCATGGGTCAAGGGCAGTCCAACTCAGCAGTTTCCCTTTCCTCTTCCCTGAGTTTTGTTTGGAAGCAGTAGTGATTCTATATAGTCATCCTCTTGTCATGAAGGCCAGATGGAAATACGTCAGTTGTTTCATGTATAAATACTCAGTGCAACAGCTGTGAGTTTACCAGGAGTCACTGGGATCACAAGTTGGTGACCAAATTGTTGGAGGGCCGTAAGCATTACTGTAACTTGAAATAAAACTGTGCTATGAAACTGTTAGAAATTGTTTTAGTTTCATTGAAAGAGGAAGAAACGAACACTTAAATGGAAATTCCTTTTTCAGGTGAAGTCGTAATTCTTTTTCTAGAGTCTTACGGAAGTCCTCTTATATTGATGATAATTTTTCAGCCGCTGATGCTGGATTTTACTGGTGCGATTCCCAAAGTAGTAAAAGAATTTCTCCGAAATCTTCTAATTGTCTCCTTGTGTAGTTTTATTAGGTAAGAACACTTACCCCAACTATTACCCACTGCTCTTTTGGCCATTTGATAATCCTCAGTCTGTGTTTCGATATGGATTTCTGGCAAAAAAGCTGAGATACCTGATGTCATCCTAGCTAACAATGAATCAAATGTAATGAGATTCCTAATAAATCCACTTGACACTGATAATTAAAAGGGTTAACTTGACTTTGCAGGTTGCAGAGAGTTTTTGCATGTGCAAATGAGCCTTGATTTATTCCAGTAATATTGAGAAAGGTGAGGGTGGAAGTCTGCCAATGACCACTGGCTGTTTGGTCGCAAAGTGCGGTGTGTTGCATGGGCTGCTGAGCATAATGGGAAACAAAGTGCCATAAAAAAACTTGACTGCTAAGTACATGACTGGAAAAAAAACACTTTAATGGGAGTACGGGCATGGTCATTAACTTAAAATAGCTTCTCTGCAGAAAACTGCTATAAAGCGAGGTTGTAGTTCTTGACCAGTGAAGACTGCAGTGTATAGGGCTGAAACTGAATTAGAAATAAAACAAAAATCCGCAATAACTACAGACTTGTGCTAAAAGAAAACCGCAAAAAACGCCAGGGATTTTGGCCGTATTTTAGCTAAAACACTTGCTTCTCAAACCTTGAGAGGAATTGTGCTTGCTGCTCTAAACAGCTTTCCAGTTCAAAGGGGTGCTTAAGGTACTTCTGATGTCTATGGTTAGCAGCTTTTATACAGTGGAACAATAAATGCGGTCGTCACACTCTTAGTGCCTAGTTTCTGCGGGCCTCAAAAAAAAACCACCCTAAAACCCCAAAACCTCACCCACCCCAACTCCCTCCCCCCAAAAAGAGCCAACCCACCGCTGTCTGGTTGGGTTGCGTTGTCTGCATAGATCTCACTTCTGCTTCCAGGTACGTTGTGCTTCAGAAATTGGGTTTTTTTGGTGTGTGTTTTTTTATTTTCTGACTTGTAGAATTCACTAGTGCAGTGCCTGTGTGATACAAGCCCTTGCAGCCAGTATGAAACGGGTGATTTGCAGGTCTAGAGGTTTGGGGAGTCTAATGGGAGTTAAGGAGGCTGAAGCTGTTCTGGAGTCCTTTAATGAGGATTTGGGGTGGTTTGAATTGCACGTGTCCTTCAGTGGAAACTTCTGTTGTGTTTGAATCCATGTGCTTGGTCTAGATGATGGGAACTCAGAGAATGCTTTTCATGGATGTATTGATGATGTTTATGGATATATGTATTTTAAAAAGTCTGCAACTTCCTTACTTCAGAATGGCAGTGGACTTCAATTCTCCCTGATCTCTGACTTTGTATAAAATAATTTTTCTGGGATAGGTCATATTCTGATAAGCATTGATGTTTTTTTCAACTATATATCGCTGTGTGATCTCTTGCCTTGGTGTCAAAGCATTACGAAGTCTTTCATCTGGAACCTCATCTGGCTGTTTTCTAGCTTAGTGTCAGGTTTACAGTGTGAGGGTCTGGGAGTTGTCAGTGCATGCTCTTGGAAATGGCAAGTAGAGCTGTTAGCCTGTGGCTGTCTCTTGTGGGTTTTGGACAGTCTCTTAGATATGGTGGGGTAACAAAACATCTCGAGCCTTGAATGATGACTTCTGTCAAGCGGAGATCAAGGGTCGTGGTGCTGTGTACTTTGTCACATCTTGGGACACGTTCATCAGAGATAAGAGGAGTCAGCTGTCTTATTGGGGAAACTGAGCTGAATTAATTTGCCTATCAGTTTAGTTTCACTTTTTTGGAAGCATCTGTGGCTATTGCGTTGTTTGGTTTCTAGTTCTTGCTGAATGGTGGAAGGGCAGAGGCTGTTTGTCTCTAGCCACATGCCCACATTACCCTGAGTATCTAGTAGGACCATGATGGTACAATGATGGTACAATGTGGAGACTCCAAATAATATCACATGGTTTTGGTGTGGCTTCCCCCTCCCTGTTTCTATTGAAATACTTGCCATGATTTTTTTTCCCCCAGTGTTCCTACACAATTCCTGCTGTAATATCTATGGAAAAAAGTTTGATTGGATAATGAGTCTTGGTTTCATCTGTCTTGTATCTTGGCTTCCAGTTCAATGTCTGACGAGCCCTAATGATATTGTATAAGCTAACCGTGGGGACCCAGCTGGTTATTCCATGACCAGTATGACACTTTCCCTGAAAGAAGCGGTGCAGAGGAAACTTAAGGACAGAAGAAGGCTTACTAGTAGACCTGAGTAGGCACTGCAGCTGGTTTCCGTGGTTGTTACTAACGTGGAGCAATATTAGGTTACTGCATCTTACAGGTTGTATGTAGTTTCCTTTAATCCTGAGGATCATGGAGATGATCTGTATTGCCTAGTCTCCTATCTAGCTGTTTCCTCTTCTCCCAAGAAGTGAATTTACCCTCTGGATTACTTGGTGATCTAATTTGGATGTTGCAGCTGTGGAGCCTTGGTTAGAAGGCACCACCTGGAGTTACTAAACAGCAGTTCAAAGGATGAGCTTCATGTGTTATGTCTGGAGTGTTGTGCTTTACAAAATGCATCTTGTAGAGCATTAACAGTTTTCTGATTTTATTCAGAAGAGGATCCGCAAGTGGAGGAATAGTTGCTGTTAGCTCTTTTCAGTAAAGCATTAGAGGAGTATGCTCTGGTGCTGAGTAACTAAAAATGCAAGTGTTAGAGTAGCAGTGAGATGAAGTTGCAAAAGAGAAGTTGTTTTGGGGTGTTCTTTGGGCGAAGTGACATGAAGAGCCATTTTGCTTGTTGTTACAGCCCCTGTGGGCGTCTTTGGCAAAAATCCTACTGCAACAATTTAGAATTTGATTGTTCAGTGCAAGACTTGGTGACAAGGGGTAAAACGGTGATTGAAATGATTATTAAGCTGTAACTGAATTTCTTTGCATTACCACCCTTCAGTTGGCATAATGTGCAAGCTGATACCTATTTGGCATCTTCCGAAACTATGAACATTGACGTATTTGTCTTTCGTGTTCGTGATGGGCTGGATTCCTTCAGAACTGCTGACCTTAATCTAAGGGATAATGTGTGTCTGTTTCCAGATGAGCTCGATCCTTGTCAGTTACTGGAAATACTCTTGAATTAAACTTTGTCTAATGCTGTGAAACCTTCTGGTTTTCCAAACCTGGACAGTAGTGAAATGAAGTGTCTCTGAGAGCCCAGAACTGAGAAGTCAGTGTAAATACATTGTTGTTACGCTCTTGAGTTAGTGCTGTAGGGGTGATGCACGTGCTTAACGTGCATGTCCATCAGGTGTGTTTTTCCTCTGACAGTCTGAATACAGTTCACTGATCCGGTGTCAGGAAGCTGCTACTCAACTCCGTGCCTGCACAGTCAGTCCAGCAGATTGAGAAGCCGTCTCTATAGCATAAGTATGTAACTTCCCTGGACTTTGGATCTGTAACGGTCTGTCATTTTGCAAGCTGTCTTTGGAACAAGTGTGTTGGTAATGCTCTATATCGTGGTCGTCCGCTTTTAAATTCCTTACACATGGGACTAATACATTAGGTAGCACCACTTAGGTTTGGTTCCTGTCGTAAGATCTTGCTTTCAGTTGCCCAACTGGTGTGTACTTCAACCACCTGGGCTGCAAGTTTTCAGGCCAAGTGTCTGTCTTGAGCTTAATTGTTTAAGAAGCTTCAACCAAGATGGTGTAGAGAGAAAAGTGCTTGCTTCGTTGCATCCATTGGTGCCTTAAGCTTTTGTACTTCAGAGCTGTGAAGCAGGGACCTAAAAGCAGCGTTGAGACAGTGGGTTGCCTTTATGCTGAGGAAATATTTCCAAGTAAGTCAGTTTCATGTAATAAAGCTTTAAAACAAGCGGTGTTTTCTAAATCAGATGTATTTGGACTGTTTAAAATTCTGAAGGCTTGACCCATGTTGTAGCCTACCAGCTGTCCCTGTTAGCATCCGTACGATGCCATATGAAGGAACTTGTTTAACTTACAATGCGTGTTGGCTTTATGTTTTACAAATGTCCCGTTACTTTTGTACAGCATGTGCAAGCCAAACCCTTAGGATGGGAAATGCACGACAACGCTGTACAACATAATTCAGTTCCTTTGTTTGTGTTGCAGCTGTTTAAGCTAGTAAAGTTTGATATCCTGAGAAATCGCTTGCTTTGTCAGGACAGAAGTTTCTCTGGAGGAAGAGGAATTGAAGCTTTCAAATAGAAAATCTTTTGTGGTGCAGCTGCCACTGTTTTTGCAGAAGCAGCAGACTTTGCAGCTATTAACCTCAGTGATCAGGTGATGGAGAACGAGCTTTGGTTCCGGTGTGTTGTAGTTAGTCTGCCAAATGTCCATGAAAATATACTGTTCAAAAGGCTTTAATTATAGTAAATTTGGATCTTGCAAAGTGACTTTTTTAAAAATTATTTTCGAAGTAAATGCCCTTGTCAAAATCTGTCTGCTTTCCCACAAGCCTTGAGGGGAAAAATGATGCAAATAGAATGGAGAGTGTGAGTGTAGATAGATATTTTATTAGATTTGGCAATTATCTTTATCCTTCCCTGTCAAATGTATTTTAAAATACAGGAGTTGGAATGTTTACAGTCTGGCTTTTTAAATACCTTCTGGATTTTTCAGTCAAACTGGACTCTTGAAGTTCAGGGTTTAGGTGAAATAAGGCCATCAGCAAATGCTGTTGCTGTATAGACTGAAGAGTTAAAGAAACGTTTGGGATTTTGTTTTTCTTTTCTGATGATAGTCATTACTGTGCAGAGGAAGGGGAAAAATAAAAGTTCAAAGACATGTATGTAAATGAAACAAAAAGTCTAAACAGTCTAAACATAGCTATAATCAGAGTAGTACTTGACTGCATTTAGTTTTGTTCTAGTGTTTAGTATCTAGCACGTTGTGTGGGAATTCTTTTTTAATTAGCTCAGAGCCAGGTCTGTGCTATGTCTAATGTTGTTTGCTCCTCCTGGGAAATGGAAACTTGCAAGCGCTTTGGAAGGAAGGTTTGGCAGGAACTTACAGTAGGAAAAGGCAGTTATCCCTTGGATTACCTGGAAATTGTTCCCTCCGTTTTTAAAAATGAAATTCTGGGTACTCGTAGCTGTAGTCTTTTCTGTGGTCTCAAGATTTCACTCTGTTCTTACAATACCATCTCTTTCCACCATCTGTCTTTGGAAAGAATGTGAATTTCGGAGAAAAGCACCCTATTTCTATGAAGCCGATCACTGCCAAGAGATCTCTTGTGAAGTCCATATTTAGGCTCAAGCATAGCGAAGTCGGTTGAGATAAGCAGAGTTCACAATGGGATATGTTTCAGGTTCCACCTTACAGCCTTGTACATGTGACTAATTCTGAAATGGAGTTGTTAGGACTGAGTCAGCGATTTAGTACACCGAAAGCGCTTGTGCTATCTCGGTCTGGTGTGTACTGAGCATTCATTTGCTCTGCAGATGCAGGGCCAAACAGATGGGTTCTGTGAACCTTCAGCAGAAGGTGACCAGGAACAAGAAGAGCAATGAAACTAGTGAAGGGTTTAGAGAACTTGTCCTGTGAGGAGTGGCTGAGGGAGCTGGGACTGGTCAGTCTGGAGAAGAAGAGGCTCAGGGGGGACCTTCTCGCTCTCTACAATTACCTGAAAGGAAGTTGTAGGGAGATGGGGGTCGGTCTCTTCTCCCACGTTATGAATGACAGGACGAGAGGGAATGGCCTCAAGTTACGCCAGGGGAAATTTAGGTCACGTATCAGGAAGAATTTCTTTCCCGAGAGGGTTGTGAAGTATTGGAACAGGCTGCCCAGGGAGGTGGTGGAGTCCCCATCCCTGGAGGTGTTTAAAAACCGTGTGGATTTGGTGTTGAACATGGTTTAGGGACCCCGACAGTGCAGGGTGAACTGTTGGACTCGATGATCTTGAGGGTCTCTTCCAACCAGATGATTCTACGAACCAGGCCTGGCTGAGAAAGCATACTTTGAAATAGCAAATGACAAGAAAGTTTGTGAGAGATCCAACATGTGTTGGAAGCATAGGAGAGATGAAAATAGCATCAAAAAACTAGCAGCCTCTGTAGCCAAAGTGCTCAGGGCAAGAGCAAGCCGTTCTTTGTTTGCAGTGCAGTCTGGATTTTATTACTTGCAAACTGAAATCACGAGGGGCATGTCTGTTTCTGATGGACAGATATGGTGCAACTCGTTTTGAAGAAGCCTGTTCATAAATTTTTCAGCCTGCCAACAGCTTTGAAGATAGGACTGTAACTCAGACTGTGGTTCATCTGTCCAGCTCCTGCTTACGGGGCAGCCTCTTGGTCTTAGCCCTCTTTCACAGTTGCAGGCTGTTAAGTATCGATGCTGCTGTAGTGAATTGTGAATTTTGAGTTTCAAAGCTTACAACTCCGTCGTCTAATATTATTACTGGCTCCTGAAGCCTATTTCCAGTACTTCTGAGGTGCTGCAGCAGCAGGTGCTTATACTTGGCCCTCACTTTTGGTGAACAGTTAGAAAATGAGTAGATAAAGTACTTCTCTTCCCTCTCTACCTCTTTGGTTTGTGGCCTGAACTAAGAAATTGAAGTTCTGAGCACAAAACCCTGTGGTGGTAACAAGAAAATCGTCTTAAGAATCTTCTCATGTTTTGAGTATTTAAAACTATCTAATGACGCTTCCACCTTTTGAGCCCCTAGTAAAAGAGGCCTTAGAATTGGGCTCCCAAGAGACTGTTTTACACAGCTGGCCATTGAAAGTACTGAGGTCTCTATTTGGGTTATAGCCATCCTTTGGGAAAAATTCCTTTATATTGTAGTCGTAGAGTCCTAAGGAGAGAAAATTACCAAGCTACTTGGAACTCTTTAGAAGGAATTGCTGAGGTTGTCATCAATATCTCTACGTACGAAGCATTCAAACATTAGGATTTTGATTGGAAAGTTTGTCTTGGCATTTGGGTTGTTTCTGAGTTAATTGAAGAAAATGTGGGAGGGGCAACAGAAGATGGGCAAAGGAACTGGTTCTCAGGTGTTCCAGACTGCTGCTTATATGGACTTTGTCCTGCTGCTACTCACATCCTGTTGCCTGGTAGCTGGGTAGAAGGCTCTTAGTCCGAAAATGAATATTAGATACCTGTCCAGAGATGGATCTGGGTCGTGCCTGTGAAAAAGGGGTCTTGTGTAGCCTCAGTTGTCTCAAGAGCAGAGAAAGGCAATTCTGGACTGACCTTTCTAGCAAGAGTAAACCTGTAACTAGTGAATTTGAGACTAAAACCAGGTCTGAGTGTCCTTTACCTTTATGATACTGTCTTTAACTCAATTAAAATTGTTTTACCAGGATGTTGTTTGAATTAAATTCCTTGCCCTACCACACAACTTCCAACAGAAACATGGAATGTCTCCAATCTGCTTACCTACTCTTATTCCCACAGAAATGTAGTTATTGCCACTGGAGCAAGGGATGCAGTACCGGAACACTTGTGCAGCTTTTCCGACAAACCACTTCCATTTGAATTCCAGCTTCTGTGGCTTCTCGTGTATGCAGACTTGCTGAACACAGAAGATTGCATTTCAGACGGAGCTGTGGTGCTAAAAATGTTTTCAGATAACTTTTTGGCTAAGGAAACTCTTTCAATGTTAAACACGATTAATAATTTGTTAATAATTTTGGTGTACGATGCACAAAGCCTCAGATATTTCATTGTATGGAAAGTGTTTGAATATTTTAAACTTTTTTTTTGGATGATGCTCTTTAGTTTACAACTAAAATTCATTTTGAACTGCAAGTAGAGTTCTTCTGTGTGACAAAGTAGGAGGTAAATTGAAAAGAAGGAAGCCTGTTTGCAGGTTGTGATGACCCATTGAGGGTGGGCCCCTTTGGACCATGACATCCTCAGATATTGTAGTTTGTTTTTGAGAAATTCTTCCAGTGTTCTTGTTCAAACAATTGAAATAAAGCGGCACCAGACCAAGGACAGACAGTCTGTGACTAAAGCACAATGTAATGAGAAATAGCCATTTTGGATAAGCTGTAACAGTTTGAATAGCTGATTCATAGATAGGTTGTGGTGAGGATCTGAGGTCTTCTAGGTCATGGTTGGTCTTCTGGCAGTGCAGGGTGTTCCCACTAGTATTCCTCAGAAGAAAAACTTAATACAAAATAGCCTTGCCAATGGCAGTACTACTACATGTAGTCCCCAAATTCCAAGAAAAAAAATCTCGGATATTCATCTTAAACTTCCTCTAGCACTTTTCCCTGGCTTTCTGCTTTGAATCACCTTGGAGATTACTCTGTTGACAGTCTTTCATCTCAGCTGTCTTGCAACACTAAATTTTAGTTGTCAGAGCCTTTTCTTGCAAGTAAGTCCAGCATTTAAGGGTGGTTGGGTTTTTTTTTAGCTTCTATAAAGATGGTCCTTTTATCTCCCAAGTATGCATATTACCTTGACTAACCATACAGCAAAACAGTTACTGGTTTTTTGTGTTGTATCCTGTTCTGCTTTAGATAGTGGGAGCTGACTCGTCCTTCCATCTGCATTTCAATTACACTATGTTTTCTTTTATATTTTAACTCAGTTCAAAATTATTCAGGTTTGAACTGTAAAGCCAATTATGCTTCTAGATGCCGAGTATGCTTCATCATACCAGCATTCTTAGTTTTTCATCCTACCACTTGCCTACTGGTAAATATTTGAGTGTTTTCTTCTTTCTGACTCAACTGTGCTTAATTTTCTTGCTCTGTGAAAGACAACTTGCATATTTTTAAATGTACATATTAGTGGTACGTTTGATATAGTCTGAAATGCTTCTGACTCTGAGAGTAGCTTTTTAGGTGTAATCTTGGATGGCGTTTGCCAAGGAAGATGTACACGATGCTTTGTAAACATAAGTGTCTCTAATGCATGTGGTATTGTTGTGAAAGTCTGCAACAAACACGCAGGTGATGCAGGAACCTGATTTCACAAGTCAGCCTGTCAGGTAAGCGTGAAAAAATTATTGCTGCTTCCCTTTCTGGGAAGCCTGAGATAAGCATGGGCATTCTGGTTGATCACAGGAAGACTGCATTGTTGATGAAGTGAAGCTTTAAAAGAAAAGTGCTCCTCCAATGGACTTTGATGTTTGTGAAATGCTAGTACTAATACTAATATTTATGCAACGTATTCCTGAGACCTCATCTAGAACACAAATTTTGGACACCCCATAAAACTCACTGTTTCTGGAACTCTTTAGTCTTCCCCTGCATGAGATCCTTTTTTGATTTGGTTTGACCACCTGGCAGTTATTTGAGGGGTTTATGATGAATCTCTAAAGGATCTCAGAGAGACATGTCAGACACAGAGTTTTCTAGTGATTATTGGAAGGATTTTCTGATGGATGCCAGTGCTTGGCATACACTTCACATATCATCCTGTCGTAACTGATAGGAATCAACAAATTTATAAGTTACATGTAGTACTTTTCTGGATGTGTTTGCAGGGACAGAAGCAAAGGTGGGAGGAGTAACTGGTGTAATGGGGCTGTATATGCAGTATATGTACCGATGTGGTATGTTGAAGTTAACGTGTAGGGTAGGCTGATGTGAGGTCATTTTACAGCTGGAGAAGCTCAGGGGCAGCCTTGCAGGGACTGCTGCTTAAATACTTGTGTAGACAATTTAAGTTTATTGCCCTTAGGCTTTATACTGGGATTTTTGCAAGAGAACTAGTCGGAGGCACGGGAACGGTATTAGTACTTGTGTACTTCCTACTTTGGTTGTTATTAGTAAATCTTTGGCATCATCTTGACAGTTCTGCATAGTTTCTAACTGGCATAGTGGTGCAACTTTTCAGCACACTGAAAAGTGGATATAGCTCACCCTTCCCCTTCGCCAATAGCTTTCTGAAGTATATGGGATGAGGAATTGTATGTTTTGATTCTCTAAATTTGGTTTACCTTCATCAGAATAGGTTAAGGGTTCACCCTAATGTTCTAGACATGCACCTACTCATAAAAGGACTCTTAGACAGAAATACTTCAAACAAGAGCAGCGGTAATAGCTCTTTTGTTACAATGAGTTAATAAATCTGCAAGGTAACTGGGGTGGATTGTGGAGGAGGCTTTTTTCCTGCATTATTGTGTCCCTCCCTGAATGGAGAATTGGATTTTCTTAGTAAAATTAGGCTGAGATGATTGGATGTACCTTCCCTCTGACTGACAAAGCAATCAACTCAGTGCAAAATGAGCGTTGGTGTGAGCTTCAGAACTTTTAATGAGGCATTTGAGCCAAGTGACAGGATGGTCCAGCTGGTTAATAGCTTATCAAGAATTCAGTTCAGCTAGCACTTCAGTTCTGTAATAAGCTGTATGTAATAAACATAAGCCTTATTGTGAACTGGTATCAGGTAGCAAACTTACCCATTTATCTTCCATGGATCAAACAGCAATTTTAAAGTGAATATAAATAGATGAGCTCTATTCTGGTACCAATTATTTTTGTATAGCCCCACGTTTTGATTACTGTCCCTTATGTTCAGCCTTTCAGGATAAATAAACTGATTAAAACTTTTAGCCATCTATTTTTTCAGACTGCTGTGTAAGGAAACACAAATGCTGCCTAGAGCAACCCTAGAATAGAAATGGCTGAAGCCTGAGCAGTTGCTTGCCATTCTTAGACCAGATTCCTGAGGACCTGAGAGATTCCAGAAGAGGTCATGTCTGAGCCATAGGTTTCATATCTACTGCTTTTTTTTTGTCTTACTGGTTGTGTGGAGAGCAAAAGAAAATATATAATTGATTTGATAAAGTATGAGTATAATTCTTAGTTTACTGTGAAGCTGTTAAGTAGTTTTCATGACTGTAGTCTGAAGAATCTGAGTTTTTGAAAGGCAACTGTGGGATTAGGCAATGTACTGATTAGTCTCAGTCACTGTTTTCTGTGGAGGTGAGATTTGGTTCAGTTCTTCAGTTTGGCTTACTTGTTTGCCCGTGAATGTGCTGCTGTGAGAGTGGGGAGAGGAGTAGTATAGACTTGTAGTAATGTATATACTTAGAACAGTTTTGGAAAATGAGCTAGTAATCCAATAGAGACTCACAGGTGGTACAGTTTTGCTGATGTTTGGTTTTCCTGGGAAAAGTGAGGTGCTTTACTGCCAGGTACATCATATTGATGCTTCTTAATTTCAGTGGGAACTTACAAATCTACACTGGCTGAATTGTTTGGAAGCCTATCGGCCAGCTAGACAGTTCTAGCCCTTTTGGAGTCAAACAGGTTCTCTCCTCTGTTGCTGTCTCTTCACGAGGGACTCGAGGTCCCGCCAGCTGCCCCAGGCACCAAGCAGCACACTTGCATCTGTCTCCATTGACCGGTGGGCATCAGCCTTCTGTCGGGTATTGCACGTGATACCGAGGTGCACCAGTGTAGTCATCTCTGCCATTGCTGGGAAGAACAATTCCCACAGTGCTGCTGTAAGACCTTACATAAAGCTTCGTCTTTATGTAAGGTCCCAAGCTTTGTGATCTGCTGTTGTCCTGCAGAGAAACAAAAGTGGTTTTCCTCTGCCACATTCATGATGCACGTTGTGTTTGCGTGCTCCTTACACTTCTGATCCCACTTCTGCCATGCGTTCAGTGTGAGGAAGCGAGGCGGAATGGCTTCGTGTCTCACCAGGTTAGTGAGCTCACCTCTGCTGCAGTGTTCCTAACTTCCTTTTTTTGAAAGCATCTTTGGGTTTGCCTGTTCCAGTTATTCCTTACTGCCTGCTTCCTGTACAACAATAGCAATACTAGCAGTAAACTTGTTCTGAATGTTCTCGTGAATTCTGGGATCCTGGAAACTTGAGGATTTAGCCAATTTTCCTTCTTGTAGCTGAGGACCTGGCAGGGCGGTATAGTTGTGACTAGTTACAGGTCAGTTGTGTTTAATGATGCTGGAACTTGGTGCAAGCAAGCACAAACTTCAGTTCTGATGCCTCTGCTGTTACGAGGAGACTCTCACTGAGGATATCCCTTCCAGCACAGGTTAAGTCTATGGCATTGCTGCCACCAGGTGCCTTAGATGCTGCTACTACTACTGCCGGCACAGGTGCCACTCCATATGCAAGTGGGAAGCGACCACATCACAGAAATATAGTTGTTGGTGGTGTTCTCCCCCCTCTCCCTGTGGTGATGGATCATAGCTTCACCCAAACTGACAAACAATTGCAGGATGAAAGGGGAGGTATCTTTGTCACATACGTAGACTTCACTTGCAGGTGCTCTCCCTTTGTTAAGACAAAGCTGTATTTCCTATTTGCTGAAGCTTACTCAAGTATCAACTCCTTCAGGATATGTATAATTAACTTCTTCAGACTCTGAATCTTGGCTGGTGAAGACCTCTGTCTGTCCCCCTTCTGTCTGATCATTGAGAGTTTCATTTCCTTCCTCTTCTTCCTCCCACCATCAGTTTACCCAAGTAAACTCTGTCAAGATATGTGTAATTTGCTTCCCTGATTTTAACCTTTGAGCAGCAGCAGAAAACTTGCATATGTTTGTTGTGTAACTTACCTCTATCAATGGTAAGAGAAAGGACAAGAAGCAATTTTATTTTTTGGCGTGTATTTAATAAACTAACCGCGTCTTCTAATGAATCTTGTGCTGTGCTGCTCAGGAGATCATTGTGCATTTAAATGCCAGAAATGAAGATACAAAAGAGAACATGTAGGTAGATGCCTTTTCATCAGGAAACTGCACAATTAATGTGAATAAACCCCCAACCTTTCACGTGGTTTAACTGCTTGTGTACTTTCCTGAAACTCAAAGCAATTTGAATACCTTGTATAAGACGAAGCCTACCAAAAAAAAAAAATTTACCCTTACTCAGGAACTTTAAAAGGTGTAATAGATAACTGTTTGAAGCCTACTCTTTTCCATTGGTTAGATATTGTGTAGATATTATACTTCATGTTATCTTTCTCAAGGTTATTTGCATACTCCACAAAGGTTATCTGTAGCTTATGTAAAATTGATTCTTCTTGTGGAGACTTGCCAAGCAGCAATGTGAAGTTGTATTTTCAGTAAGCATTAACTTCCACTACCCATCCTCAGGAACTTGGTCTTCTGTCTTCAAACTAAGACAAGGAGGAAAGGGACTGAAAAGTACTGGTTACCAGCATCCAGAATGGAGAAATACTGAGATCCTCAAATTCGCTTACTGCTGCTTCTGTCGTGATACTACCTGCTTTTCTTCCATTGCAAGGGATTGTTTTGGGACCCTGCAGCCTAATGCCAAGAAGAGGGTCTGTGTTATATTCTTCCCTTCCCCACACTGTGTGACTTCATGCAGATGCAGAGATTGATCTTGATTTCTGAATTCCGTAAGCGTGGCTGAGGAAGTGACACTGAAGCAGCAAGGAAGCAAACCCTTTCTTCCTAAAAACCTTCTAGAAGTCTTTGCAGAGCTGTTTCTGGGGGTGTAGGATCTGGGAGGGATAGCTAAGGAGTTTCAAGGTTGGGAGACACTTAGCCTTCTGAAAGCTAAAGAGGATTTTAGACATTGCAACTTTATGACACAGAAGCCTTAATTCTTTTTTTGTTCTTGCCTTTGGCAAGTAGCTTTTTGGTTTGGTCATTCTCCCTTTTTAAAAAAAAATTAATCTTGTCTTTTGACAGATGCATATACTTTTGGGGTAAAAATAATACTTGATTTATCTGAAGAACAAACAGCGCGTAGTAAGGCGGTATGTTTTAGTAGATGACTCCGAGTGTGGAGCGCAGCCTGGGAGCATTGACAGCTATGTTCTGGTGACTCTTCATCCAGTGACTTCTCAGGTCCCACTTTGAAGGATCCTGGTCTGGCACTCGCTGGCCTTAGCAGCCACAGTTTTAAAAACACATTGCTTTTCTCAACTCTTCATTGAGCAGCTGGCAATCTCAGCAGCTGATGATCTTCCCCAGTGTGCCGAGAGCCTCCAGATGATTATCAAGTGCAAATTTCGGAATCGAGCCTTACAATCTTGTGCAGAGGCTGTCGAAACTTGCCTGTGATAAGTTGAACTGTTGGAAGGTAGGAGAGCTGTAGCAGGAAGCACACGTGAAGCAGGAACTGTCTGAAGACTGACATGTCTTCCATTAGGTGTGCAGACCTGATTCCTAACTCTGTGGTGAGCTAAAGGTTTATGTAACTCTGCAAACATTATATTATACAATAAAGCTCTCAAGCAGCGAGCTTGAATGCTCTGAGCATTTGAGAAGCACTACTGTTAAAAGAAAAAAAAACCCTGCATGCATACTTTTGGAACAGCAGCTGTTCAGCTCCATTTAATCAGTTTTTCGTGTTCAGTGGGTTGTACAAAGGTATACTGGTGGAAGGATCTGTGGAGATTCTTGATCACGTTTCGTGTCTGTTGCTGTACAGGGATGCGTTTTGAACAGTCTTCCCCTCCCTTTTTCTCTCTTTCTAACTAGTCTTTTAACACTGGCAGGTCTGAAATGGTGTATGTGTTGACACAGAAAAGTAGATGCTGTTCTTGTGCACGTAGATGGCCATTTCTAGGTACCAACTTGGTAACGCTGGATGATTTCTAAGCTCAGTGGATTCTTTGTTGATATTTTGTTCATCTAGCTCAATGGTCACTGTGCCCGTTTTTCCTCTTAGCTGCTAGATTTTTTCAGGATGAGAACACTGCAGCCCACAAAGCCTCAGCTCCATTAACAGCACTGAATATCAGAGCGCCGTCTTGCTAGCTTCTCCTCTGATGACCCCTCATTAACCTTGCCGAAAAGGCTTGCAGAGCCTTTCTCATATGCTGCAGAAATGCACACAGAAGAACATTTGTCTCTTCTGTGCGCTGCTGCTTCTTCGGAATAATAGGCTGGGAGCAGCAGTGTCTTCCCTTCAAATTTTCAGGCGTTTGGAAAGCTTGATAAAATGCTGCTTGGTGTAACCTCAGCACAGATGGAGAATTTACCTTGATTGGGATTCAGGCTATTTATAATTCAGCAGCACTCTGAAGTTTGTCGAGACTGTACGTTTTAAGGTCGCACCACGTGAAGACAGTTCACGGCTACTAATTTGTCTAGTGTGCTTTTTAGTGCATCTCTTTGGGTAAAAGCTACGTACTGTAGTTTCAAAAAACCAAGCAACAAGCCGCTACTATCCCTGCAATATAGCTACGTAGAATTTCTGGATCTAGCGGTAGGATATGCAGAAAGCCATTGAAACCTGTCTGTAGTAGGTGAAGTGTCCAGTCTTTCCCTGTTTCCTCTTTATTGATTATATTTTCCTTATGTTGTTGAAGAGGGAAAAGCTCTCAAGTTGTGTAGCAGCTCACAGACTAAACTTTTTTAATTAAAAATCCAGTTTAAAGTTGACCTTTATCATTGTGTGTCTAGTTTTTTGTAGAAGATAGAGACTATGTGAAGATTTCTGTTTGCATAAAGGTTCCCTGGCACTTGGACTAGGTTAATTCTACTTGATAGCAGTAGACTCAACAGGTGTGTGAGCAACCCAGTTGAAATTTAAGATTTAATTAGGTGCCAGAAATGTATTTTCACTCCTCATTAGGGATTCTGAGTAGGTATTAAGCCTTGACTAAAAAAAATTGCAAAAGGAATGTAGGCGTTTTTTACTGATGAACTTTGATATTTTTTTAATTTTTTTTTTGTGGCTTGGTACAATAGCTAATCTTGGGGGTGGGGAGTTGTTTTGGATTTGGGTTGGGTTTTTTTGCATTTACATAAGGCACCTAGATAGAGGTATGGAAAGAGGGTAGTAACAGTCTGTGTGTAATTCATGCTCCTTTAAATTAACTACCTTAGTGAAAGAGTCAACCTGTACCTGGTTTACCATGAATGACCAAGATCTCTGTTTTATGAATAATGTAAACATCACTGATAGCTCTTTCCTGACCGAAAGAAACCAGAAGGGAAGTACAGGGATAAATGGAAAGAGCCAAGAAAAGCTCATTGAGTCTTTCTGAGCCGAACAATTGTTTCCCTTGCTGCCTGTCTCCGTTCCGGCCCCTGGCACCGCAGAACCACACACCACGTGCTGGGGAGCCTCGCTGTTTGTCCTGGCTTGTCAGAACAGCTTAATGTAGGTGGAAAGGCATGAATGAAATGAACGGAGTGGGCTTGATGCATCTGCTCCAGTTTGTTCGGAGGGCAGCCCAGTGATGGGGATGTGACACTGAAGTCCTCCGGGGAAGCTATCAGTTCGGGAAGAACAATGCTGGGTGTTTATGGGATAGTTAAATCCATTTTTGGAAGCAAACTCTCCTACAGTTTGATAGCTTTGTATATTTTTAAATATTTGGGCTATATCTGCTCAGCATGTGCTAACTGACAGACAAGAATGTGATTAGCTAACTTCTAGACTTAGGACTTTGTCTTGTCTGCATAAGGTTGCTTCATAATGGCAAAAAAAAAAAAAGACTAGGGGAGGAGGGAAGGTGTCTGTTTTTTAAATTTTACTGGTAGGGATTTCAAAACAAATTGGTCTTTGAAGGATGAAATATCAAGCTGTATGTTATTAACTGTTCTTAAAGTGGTGGTTTCTTTATCAAGTTGCTCAAGTTTCCCAGGCTTATGGAAAAGCATCTTACATGCCTTTCTATTTCGTTTAGCTTCTGGCTGTTGGATTTAAAAATAAATAAAAATCAAAGAAAACATTAAATTTGTTTCATGAATCTTATGCTTTGTGATGCTGGAATGTTAAGTTGTGAAAGCTTCATTTTTGCTTGCAGATGAAAACAGTGAATAGATCCTGAAGTGATCCATCCATGTACCTATTTAGACTGGGAATTACAGGAGAGAGACTGCAGAGGATAGATCTGCTTATTTGATCCACCCTTGAGATAACTGAATCAAATGAGTCTTGTTTTGAATGACACGCCACAAACTTTTTGCCACCTCTTTAGAGGTGGAGGTGGAGCTGAGGGTCTTGCATTCCCGCAGATTCCTGCTCAAAGGCCACAAGGAAACCTGAGTTTTGACCCGAGGAACTGCCTTCTTGAACGGACACGTCTGGGCGTTTGAGGATACACTTAGAACTGAGGATTGAGAAAGCTGTCCCCTTCCCAAATTTTTGAAAAATGCTCCTTTAAAAAAATTGTCATTAAGTGATGATGGCTTCTTTCTTTCTTCTGCAGCTCTGCTGTACAACAGCTTTGTGTGTGGATTTCATGTGGATACTGAGATGTTCCCATTCCCTGCCTTTCCCCAAGAATTCTACCTAACGTGGCTGGCAGCACCATTTCTCAGTCTCCCAAATTACCTGTGGTGCTCTATTTTCTTGCTTATCTAAATATTTCAGTAGCTGCAGCTGCTTAAATTGCATCTTTGTATAAGAAAGAGCATCAAGTTGTCACATTTGCCCACACTAACAGCTCCAAGAACACCAAAACATATTTGGGATGGACTTTGTAGTCCATCTCTGCAGTCTGGGAAATCTTACTAACAGGTTTTAAGATTCTGGTGTACGGAACACTCCAGTTTTTTCATTTTGCTGGTATAACTGTACATGAGAGCTAATATTTTCCTGAACACTAAGGTTGTTTTCTTAAAGTATATTCACCCTCTTCTCTTACCTAGCGTTAGTGTTCCTTTAAGGAAAGAAATATAAGTCACTGTTATGGATGAGTGTACGGGTCGTGTATCCAAGGAAAATGAGGCTGGTTAAAAGTAGGATGCATGGCTAGTCTTAAAAACAAGTGGCTCCCCTGTCCTTTTTCTTACAGCTCTGTTTAATGTTCACTTTTGCTGCTGAAGGATGCGATGTTTCCTTTGTTGCAAAAACGTAGCTGTCTTCTCCTGGTGAAATTTGTTGGCCAGTGTTTGTGCCCAAACGTGTCCTGGATCACTAGGGCACTGTGACATTCAAAGAAGTGTGGAATTACTGAGTATATTGCCACTGTCTTGGTGGATTTTTTTTTTTAATGCCAGCACAGACGTGTTGAGTGTCTGTTTTAAACGTCACTGATGGGTTTGCAGGAACACGATGCTACCATTGATGGGACTAGAAAGAGAAATGCGTCAAAATACGCGTGCCTGTTAAGAGTCTGCTCAGTGATAAGAGTGATTATCACTTCTCAGTTTCTATTTGGGGCTAGTAGTGCAGTGGTAGGGAAAGCTGAGTAAGGTCCTTAAGGGAGATTGGGCTTACGTAGATTAAGAGGAGAATTTAATGTCAAGTCTAGTCTAAAACTGGTGAGTAGTGTTTGTGGTAGAATGCACAAAATAGAGGAAACTTAATCCAAATGTACGTTTAAAGTCTAAGTTTTGCAAAAAACTGAATGCAGGTGTTCATGTTACATAGCTACTTTTAAAAGTAATTGTTGCAGTCTCATTTTTATAATTCCCTTCAATAGAATAATTGTATTTACAGCTATATACTTGTTTTAAAATGTAGATTATATGGATTAAGTGCAGAGGCTGAGAAGACTGCTTTATTTTACTGTAAGAATGATTATATTATTGTGATTTTTGTATTGTTTGAAGCGTTGAGTGCTTCTTATAAGTGTGTGTGTGTATGGTCTGTTGACTGATGTACCTGTTGCAACTCACTGCTTTTCTGGATCACAGCTGTTTGTAGAAGTCACGATTAACTGGTTTGAATGGAACTTGTGCTGCCCTGTTCATAGTAATGAAAGGAAGGATATTAGATGGGCAAGATAGCTCGAATTCAAGTATTACTTCCATATTAAAAAAACCAAGTCCACCACCTAAGCAGACATGAACATTTAAATGTTTGCAGAGTGGTTCTGCAAACACATTATACTACCTCCTTGGAATTGAAAAGGAACTACAGAATGAAGTGACTTGAAATTATGGCTCAGATTTGACAAAGGTCACTGGTTATTGCTAAATAACTACTAGAAAAAACGATTCTAAAATTCTGGGCTCTTAAGTGTCGCCAGAAACATTCTTTTCACATCAGTTTATGTCAGTTGATCAGTCTGACTAGCGTGACCAGTGCGTTGGTAACGTATTGGTAAGTTTACAACACCGAGTGAGGGTCTCGATGGTATTTGATAGCCGGTTTTTAGTCGGTATAGTCTAGAGAGAGATATATATATATCTCCTAGACAGATAGCAGTACTGTCTAGGAATGCTGCTTCATGACCTGTCTCTGGCCAAACGATTGCTTTCCGTCTTCAGTGTGAGTTATGCTTTTGTTTTCCTTGGTGCTAGATGATAGGAAACCTGCTCAATCATGAGGTCATGCTTGTAATCGAAGAGAATCCAACTTGTTCCCTTGTTCTGCTACAGTTAAAATCACGTACTATATGTTAGAGAGGTTTGATGCTCTGCTCCCTGTGTGGAGTGTTAATCCAATCTGTTACCAGTGGTCTGGGTATTGTACGCGTAGGAGGAACTAAAGATTACTGTTATGTACAACCTGAGAGATGCTTTAAATGATCCAACTCTATTTGCTCTTGAACACTTGACTATTTTGAGGACATTATGTCGCCCTTCCACCTCAAGGCAGGCAACGACCTCAGAGTAGGGGGAGAGGAGATAATCTACAGATTGACAGTTCTTACCTCTGAGAGCAATCAGATTGTAAGGAAAAATATGTGATAAGAAGACTGTAATAGAATGTCTTCTAAAGAGTATTTAAGGGTCATTGCAAACAAAAGGGCATTGAAGACTGATTTTTATTTATTCACCGACTGTACCCAGCTGTTTTTCAAGTTGCTGCTTCTCTGAGTAAGAAATAAAGCAAAGCTTTCTGACATACCTCTTCTTTTTCATTAGGATCGGAAGCTGTCCAAGTCAGAGCGACAAAGATTTAAAGAGGAAGCTGGGATGCTGAAAGGGCTTCAGCATCCCAATATTGTCAGGTTCTATGATTCCTGGGAATCTACAGTCAAAGGAAAAAAGTGTATTGTTCTTGTGACAGAGCTCATGACATCTGGAACATTGAAAACGTAAGTAAATTAAGGCATGTCAAAGCGTGTAAGAATCATTAGCACAAAATCAGGGCACTAGAAATAGATCATGTTTCAGAATAGGTAAGAACAGAACCCTTTTGCTGAGGGCTAAACTTGGCTAGAGAAATTGTTATTTAAGAAGAATCTTACTAGCACTGCAGGGTACGATGGAGCATACTTACATTTATTAAGTTAGCAAGCTTGTCATATTCTTCATGGTGATGTCCTAGTAAGCACATGCAGAAAACGTTCCGAGTTTGAGAGCTCAGGAAGACAAAGGCTATTTTAACTTCTTGGAATCTTTCGTTTTCCTCTCTAGCTGCCTTCCATTTAGCATGAGCTGGTCTGTAAGGTTCAGAGCACGAATTAATTCATGTCCTTGGGGATGTTTTGGGTGTTACTACAGTACAAATAATATGTAAAAAAAACTCAAACCCATAACAACAACAAAAAACCTCAACAAAACAACGCACCACTGAATTGTTATCTGAAAGTCCATGTAGTAGCACCTAACAAAAATCTCGAAGCGTGCAGGTGCCTGGAGTTTCAACCTGTGAAGTAGCTGGGTGAAACTAGGTTCTATTCTTAAGCCAGAATTTTGAAAGTGGAGACCAGCAAATGGAACTGCTGCGAGGGCCCTCTGGTGGAATGGGGAGCCCAGGAGGAGCTCCACTGAAATGTGATTCTGAAATCATGCCTTTGCCTTCCTCTCTAGAAACTTGCAGAGCTGTGAGCTCGTTCTGGAGCATCCACTCGCCATTAATCTCCTGGAAATAAAACTGCCAGCGAGTTGAAATTCAGGGGTTGTAGGTCGTTGGCTTAATTTGGTGCCTATTTAAGTCTTGGAGAGGCATTCAAATCCTAAATGTGTACGCGGGCTCTAGGAGCTGGAAACAATTTGCAATCTATTTGGTTAAAATAGCCTGTGAACAGCTTGGGTTTTTTGTGATTCTTATTGATAGCCGCAAATGGATGTACTTCAAGAAGGAAAAAACAGCTCTTTCAGAGTCTGGACTGCAGTTACAGGGAAGTGTTTGTCTCGAAATAGTGCCGCAGGGCTAAAGATGCTGCAGCTTTCTTTTTAGCTGGATGTTCAGGGAAGACTTTTCTAAGGTTGTTTAAGGAGTTTCAGAGAAAATAATAGATGTGTTGCTTCATGTCCTGTTTTCAGAGCAGTGATAAAGATTATAAAGCTCTGTACAGATGCCTGTAAAGTTAACTAATCTAGAATATGTAGTGTCAGATTTAACTTTCTTATTTCTTACAACTTTTTCCCCCTCACAAATTTTAATTTTTAGATTGGCTTGTTATGCAGTGGCATAAGCAATATGTAAAGTAATAACAGCCAATTATAAAGTAGGGTGTGGGTAGGAAGAAATGCCTCAGATTTGCTGGCTATAGGATTATTTTGTACTCTGAAGGATAAAGGTCTTTTTATTTTATCCAGAAAGAGCTAACAGGCTCTTTAATTGAAGATCTCAGACTTCTGGGTGGTTTTTTTCCCCACTCTTGTATCATTTGTGTTATAATTGTGGTTTAGTTTATTCTTTTCTGCTTCACTTGAGACTTGACAGGTAAACTACGTGGGAAATTTTTGATGTGCCAAATTAAATATTGTTAACTATTTCATGTACACGTGTCTTATTCCTAGACTTACATGTCACACGTGTTTGCTGATGATGTTTGGCTGAGTATTACTTCCATATCTTTTTCCAGTGTTTACATTACCTGCATTTTATACAGGTGGTACCTTCCTTGTTCTGAGACTTGGGACACAGGCATTGTTGTCACTCGGTGTAAAAAAAGTGAACAGAAGAAAAGTGTAGTGATAGCTTAAAGTAAATTTTCCTTTTTTTTGTATTTGTATGCATTTAGATATATACACACATAAATAATGTTGAAATATTGTGGACTCATTCTTTTCAAGTGCTGTCTGGGCAAATTTCTAATTTTGCACAAAAAGTCCCTGAACTTCTGCATGGAAGAATTTTCCAACTCATTGTTGCAAAGGATCTGCTTTCTGATATTGTATGCTATCATGGAATTGAAGTACAGGAGGAAAAAAAATGGACTTGTCTATTTTAAGTCTTAATTATATAATTAATGAAAGCAACAATTTTTAATCTGACTTAGATCTTGGCCACTAGTTTTGCCTAAGGCTATTGTAGTGTGTGTTCCTGATCCACCTCAAATAAATGTCAGCTATCCTGTAGGACAAATACCTTCAGAACTACCTCTGCTAACTTAGTAGTAGCTCCTGGAGCTGAGATGCTATGTGTCAGCAGCCTTCTTGCTTAAAGAAACCCAACAAACATCAACCTGGAGACAGGAAGCCAAAGTCTATTTCTTGTTTTTCTCTATTTGTTGAAGCTAACTATTAAGAAGGCCTCGTGTTCTCCTCTTTGCTTGTATTCTGTGCAAAGATCACCTATCTATTGTGGTTTTTTCAATTGACTACTACCCTGTAAAATAGACAACAATGTTGATTAAGGAGGAACAAGTTCAGTGGAGGGCCACCAACATGGTCAGGTGCTTGATGACCTGCTCTGTGATTCTGTGACTGAGGGAACTGGACTTGCTCGTCCTGAAGAGGAGGATCCTTTGGGGGAGACCTAACTAGCAGCAGCCTTCTAGGGCCTATGAGGGGGGAGGTAGTAAGGCTCTTTGCAGTGGTGTGTGGTGGGAGCATTAGAGACAACAGGCATAAAATGAAACAAAAGAGGTTCATACCGATGCAAGAAGAAGCTGTTTAAGCCGTGATAGGCAGTGGAACAGGTTGCCCCAAGATCTTGTGCAGACTTGGTTCTTGGAGGTACTAGAAATTGGAGGTACTACTTCATACTTGGAGGTACTACTCTAGGCTGCATACAGCCTAGAGTAACCATTTCTGACTTCATGACTGACCCCACCTTGACCAGAAACTTAAGACTGGAAACCTTCTGAGATCTATTCAAGCCTGAGTTATCCTATGATACTAGGAAAATTGAAAGCATACTGGCTAGTAGGGTTGTCTGTGTATTTTTATGTATTTATATACACTTCTATTTTAAAATAGTTTCTGCCTTAAGTGACATGTGACTTAGTTCATGACAGTATTATGGAAAAATGACAGCAGCACTGCAGGATGCTGCATGATGGTTGGACCCAGGTCCTTTAACAGTGAGAAGCTGGCAGTAGACTAGCATATTTGAAACCAGGAATGTAATTAGGGATTCCAGATGCTGAACTGGAGTGCCCCTACCATGTGATCTTTGGAACAGGCTCAAGAGGGATGAATGAGGCTTGTGTCAATAGCAAGAATACAAGTGGTGGCTGATGTGATCCAGAACCTCCTTCAGTTTGTCTCCTTCCTTGGCTTGGCTTTTGCCATGCCTGTCTTTACATTCTCTTTTGAGGCTTGATTTCCTTCTGGAACTGGGTCCCGATGGCTTTTACAGATCTGTTTTTGCAGGAGGATTATTGCTAGCAACTTGATTTTCCAGGTCTTCTTTTGAACTGGAGAAATTAAAGTAAGAGGGATTAATATACTGTATTTCTATGTTGGCATTGATTCAAGTGATTTCATCCAGATTTTTTCTCCTGATTAAGTGGATATGCAGAAGAGACTGAAGACTACCACAGAATAATTGAACATGACTTTTTTTAAGATTGTAGTTGCTACACTCCATGCTGGTCACAGAATTTACTACCAGTCTTGTAGTAGTGTGAAACTGGTCTTTGACTGAGTGACATTGGCTGTATAAGAATAAAATCTTTGCTCTACACAGCATGCGTGTTTCATTCTCTAAACGTATTTCAGCCCATACTTCAAAAAGATGAAAACAACTGTTGTCTTCAAATTGTTTTACCCAAGGAGAGAGTGTGAGAATACATTGCTGGAAAGCACTTGAATGATATCAGTCTGTTCACGTTGTGGCATCTCTAATTGGTTAAAGTTAGAGTAGAATGAGATCAGTTTTGGGTCACAAGCATTGGAAAAGATTTTTGGTATGAAATTTGGCTATTCTGACGTGGGATTTTAAAAAGCAGCAGCCTTAGAACAATGAAGGTTAGGTCACATTCTACCTGCAAGGGAACACTGACTCAGCATATGAGCTCTTCCATGTCAATTATTTGGGAGAGTTTTTTTAAAGATTTCCCTGCCCCGTCCGCATCTGTCCCTAGTTTTGAAGAAGTGTACAGTACCAGTCAGATTTGGGTGATCACACCCTGTCCTGCATCAGGGAAGTGATCTCTAAGAACTTCTAATTTGCTTGACAACTCAACAAGTAACACTCCAAGTAGATTTGAAGTGTAACCTGGAAACCTTGACCAGAGTGCATGAACTTATATTGAAAACTAAGGTATAAGGACTTCAGAGCTCTTAGGGTTTGCAACAACTCTGTCCTTAGTTGATTGTCACTAGTGTTTTGGCTTAGTTCCCCACCTTCCCACCCAGTTACGTTTAATCAAGGAAAAGGTGGTAACTATTTAAGTGGTTTCGGGATAAAAGGGAATAAAAAAAAACCCTCTTAATAGAAAATTGTTGTCATGTATAAGCCTTTAACTCAACTACCTAATTACCAAAGAGTGACTTTGTATGCAAATAAATTATGAGCTATAGATCAAGCATGTCACACTGATCTTTCAGCACCGTAGTCCCCTGGCTAGAAGAAAAGGGGTAGGTTTTAGGAGGAGGAATCATCTTTAGCTCCTAAAGTCTTGAAATGCCCAGGTAGTTTTTAAAGTAGAAGGTGGAGTTGAAATTTGTGTGTCTCTTTAATTACTGCTTTTTTATTTCAGATGGCAGAAGATAGAGGATAATGTACTACTTGTTAGCAGAACCTCTTTAACCCACTGTTACTTTTTTCATTAGGTATTTGAAAAGATTTAAAGTGATGAAAATTAAAGTACTACGAAGCTGGTGCCGCCAGATACTGAAAGGCTTACAATTCCTACACACGCGCACTCCCCCCATTATTCATAGAGACTTAAAGTGTGACAACATCTTCATTACTGGCCCCACTGGATCAGTCAAGATCGGAGACCTTGGTCTGGCAACCCTGAAACGAGCTTCTTTTGCCAAAAGTGTGATAGGTAAGCCTCTCCTGTTTTGGAGGCTGGTGAGCCAGCCTGCCTGTTGGGAAACTGGAGTCTTTTAAGAGCTTTCCTCAAAAATGTGGTTTCAAAGGTACATGGTCAAAGCCTGAAAACGTGTAGGCTTTATTTCTTGGCTCTTGAGGTTATTCTGTGTTCCTGATGAGATGACATGTTGAACTTTTGGTTGTGCTTTTGATATTTGTGTATTAACATTAAGTAGGAGTATAGATTGATTGCCCTGCCCAACAGTTGAGTGTAACATGGTTGATAAAACCGCTCTTGACTACATGAAAATCACAGTTTTAATATGGTGCTTCTTCAAGAAATGTACGAATGCAATTTGGTGACCAAACACCATTTTGATATTTAGGGTAGCATTAATTTATACAGTCAATTTTTTTGATTGTCACCAGGAGTTAATATTACATCTCTTAGACTTTGAGTAATCAGAAACTAAGGTACATCAAAGAAAGTCAGTCTGTATATTACATCGCAGTCAGACTGTGGTATAATGCCGCGCTCAGGGAGTCTATAGAATGTGGATTTATGTAAGTTAGGAGGATGCACTGTGGAAATGTTGCCTTACACAAGAACTGAGCCAGTGTATCCACTAATAACCTTTTCCAGAAATTGGTTTGATGGAACTAGTATAGTCTCTCTTGTGAATTCTTGAAAGAATTGGTTTTATCAGCTTTGTTTTTGTAGTTGGGTGAACAGACTGCAGGGAATGAAGTTGCTCTCGCTCCCTCAGTATTTAGAGCTTGCTAAAATGCAGTATTACTCAACAGTCCTATACTAGATTCCTCGATGGGATCAATGGTGTGTACCTGTAAATTGTCTCGCAAGCTGTCGCTGAAATATTTCCTGCTTCTTAACCAGGTCAAAGTATTAATAGGAGAGAAAAGTATCAGTGTCAAAACCATGTATTTTCTTATGCATACTTGTCTTATCCTCAAATTTATCATTGGAATATCATCACTTTGTAGCTATTTATCTGTTAAAGGTTAGCCTTTAGATAAATTACTTCAATTACATTATCTTTTTTTTATTTTAGTGTAGTGAAAACAAGCAACGTAGCTATAGAATGATCTATAAACTGTCTTGAATCTGGTGTCTGCAGGAAATAATTCTGTGCTTAAATTTACAAAAAGCAAACTTGCATCTCTGGCTTAAAGTAAATCCGATCATACAATGCAGTCCCTTTGCTTACAGAGGGGACACTGATGCTTCACTGGGCAATAATTTTCTGCACACTATTGGAATGGGACTTGTTGAATCTCACGCTTCATGCCTGTAACTCAATCTCTCTGTATTTCTGAGTATTTTTGACTGTAGGATGTCCCTCACTAATGCCTGTATCTGCAGTAGACCTATAAATATACTGCAGGTGGGAAGGTAAGTATATGAAGAAAAGGGCTCTGGTGAGTGGCCTTTGCAGAAAATTCCTTTTTATCCTTTCTTCGATTTATACTTGTAACAACAGAGTTGTTCATTGCAAGGCCTTTCCCGAACCATTCCACTTCAAAACGTAGACGGAGAGCACCGGGTCAGAGACTAGCTGTGGGCTCTTACCAGTACTACTTCTTTTGCAGCAGAGGGCAGTCGGGTCGTTTGTGACACAAGGTTTAATGTGCCTCCTTTCTTACAGGCAGAAAAGGTAAGTGTCGTAACTCTCCTTAGTATTTGGTTTGCAGCCTATGGCTAGTCTACAGTGTTCCCCTCCTCTTGCCCCTTCCCCTCCACTCGACTCCAGCTCGATCCAGTCTGATATTTATATGAACTAACACATGCGAGCCAGGAATTGCATCAGCCCTTTCATGCCGTTCTTATTCCATAAAGGCCTTGCAATGGAAGACTCGCAAAGTACGTTGGTGCAACAGAGTGACTAAGGGTTTCCTCCCTCTTTTTTTTGCCTCCACTTTCTCTTGTCTCACAGGTCTGCCCGTCCGCTTCCTCCTGCGGTGAGTAACGCCAGCAGCCTCTGCTCGCTTTGAGACATTTAGAGTCTGAATCGTTCTTTTAATTTAAGGTACCCCAGAGTTCATGGCCCCCGAGATGTATGAGGAGAAATATGATGAATCCGTTGATGTATATGCTTTTGGGATGTGTATGCTAGAGATGGCCACGTCCGAGTATCCTTATTCCGAGTGCCAAAATGCTGCGCAGATCTACCGTCGAGTGACCAGTGTAAGTCCCTCCCACAGCCGATTGTAAAGCTGCTACTACTAGCAGCAAAGGAGTGCAGCAGGGTTGCACAGCACTGTGCAAGTGTGTGTGTGGGAAAAGAGAAGCTGACAAGAGGTTTTTCAGGGATGAGTGGAAAGATATAGGATGGTACAACTTACTAAACAGTCAGAAGCCTGTAAAATATGTGAATGGAAATATGATTTTGCATGTGTTTATATTCTTCCTTCTGTATATAAGAAGGCATTGCATAGTTTGTTTCTTTTCAAAAAACACAAAAAACCCAAAACCAAACAACTAAACTCATTAGAATAATAACAGGTTATTTTCTAAGGTGCTGGGGGGATGGTGGAAGTATTTCAGTCTTGAAAGGTGGTAGCTTTGTTCTCTGAAATAAAGCTGGATCACAAATTCAGAGCACTTTGGCTTAGCTGCCTGCCAAGGCAAATCATCAGTTGTTACCTAGAGTGATTTTAAGTTAATAGTTTACTGAATTCCAAGTGGCACTTAGCTCCTGTGTATCGGGTGCACTTATAATGATGCAGGGGAAATACTGGATAGATATTCCACCTGGTAAAGTGCTGCTAAGTGTAGTGGTGGTGGTGGAAGTGTTGCTAGTGAAACCAAATGAGACTGAGAAGCCAAGCAAGAAATTTGAGTTTGCTGATCTGATGATTAAGTGGAACCTACAGACCTCGAGTGTAGGAAACAGAACTGTAAGACCAGAAATGTTCAAAATGGTGGTGGCTACGTTTACTTTGTGATCTCTAAAACATTGTCGTGAAGGATATACCAGTGCAGTAAACCAAACTGCACATGTTCAACCTTCTGGTCTAGGCATTCAGAAAGAATCGTGAGGTGGCCACTTGGCGTAGTAAAAACTTGCATTGGGTTTTTCAGAATGCCTGTGCAGATGTGCAAAGGGTGCAAAAAAGCTTACCCTTTTCTCTGATCCATAGACAAATGAATTCCTGTTAATCTTTTTGTGTGTATTATCTTGGAGAAGCTGGGGATTTAATAAATGACTTGCTTAGCTTTGGAAAAACAAAATGCGCTCTTACTCCTGATACCTCACTCTGTAAAAGGCAGATATAATTACTGACTTCCAGATGTGGAAGGAAGGGTTTTCATGTCAGAAGTAATGAATTCTGAAGGAAGGCTTGCTGAAATAAAAGGCTGTCCCTTGGTTGAAGAGGAATATTGGAAAGGTGCAGAAGGAGGAAGAAAGAAGGGATAAATGGCCATTTTGTTTCTTTGAACAGAAGTTAGAGTAAGTTTATATATAGATGTAGGTATGGATATATATACACACATGCAGTCTCTTTTTGCATGTTGGTGGACAGATTTCGATTAGATCTAAGGAAGAAATTCTTCCCTCTGAGGGTGGTGAGGCACTGGCACAGGTTGCCCAGAGAAGCTGTGGCTGCCCCATCCCTGGAAGTGTTCAAGGCCAGGTTGGATGGGGCTTTGGGCAACCTGGTGTAGTGCAGGGTGTCCCTGTCCATGGCAGGGGGGTTGGGACTGGATGATCTTTGAGGTCCCTTCCAACCCAAACCATTCCATGGTTCTATGACTTACCTGTAGTTTTCTAAATAGAGAGGAAAAGCAAGGGCAAAATCTAGCCTTCACCCTGATCTGCAAGCTGTTTGGATCAGTGACAGAAAACTCAGTGTCTTACCAAAGCAATCTTAGTGCTATCTTTTGCTCTGCTTGTGTACGTGTCTTGGCCAGAGCCAAAGAGGTGTCCATCTGGATGGACACTTTTTCTCAGAACAGATACCTGATGTAACTGCCCTACCTATTCCTTAAAAAGTGCTAGGAACTGGGCTGTGGTGAGAATCAGCTTTTGAGAATCTCAGCCTTGGAAGTCCTCAGGTCTTAAGAGAGCTGGTTTTGCCCTGTTCTATGAAGTACTTAACAACTGGAAAGCTTTGTAGGGGCTGGCAGGAGCCAAACTTACCTAGAGACTTACCAGGGTTCAACTTACCACTTGTGTGTTGTGCTTGATGCTTCTTTCTCCCCATTGTTTTTGGTTGACTGTTGGACTTCAAAGTGGAGGAGAAACACTGGTCATTTTTCAGTCTGTCCAACACCATCTACTCTGCTGCTGATGGTTCACAGGTTGAATCAAATTGTTGATTTTTTTTTTCTGCTATTTCATCTACTGCTTGAGAGCTCTAAAATGTACTTTGATATGAAATCAAGGAAATCTTTCTGCCTTTCACAAGGAGCAAAGGACAGGAAGATAAAATGAAATGTATGTTTATCTGCTTCTAGGCAGAGAATGAAAGACCCTGTGCTTTGGTACATTTGGCTTTGTTCATTTCATTGTAGTGGCAAAGCAGTTTGCTTAAAATAAACAAAACAGAAACAACCACAAACAAAACTTGCATAACTTTGAAGGAAGCCTTTCAATGAAGAAAAGAATATTATCTGGAAATAAAGCACAAACCTGTCTTAACTGATAGTAGAGAGTTCAGTGTTTCTTCTATAATGTAGAAAGCAGAACCCTGTTATGAAAGTGAAATAAAATACTCTTTGTGTTCTTTTGACCCCTCTGAAAGCTCTGTGAACCGACGTGAAAAAGTCATAGTAGTTTTCTGCCCTTGTCCTTTGCTCCCTATTAAAATAAGATTTTTCTTTCGTTTCAAAGGAGGCTTAAGAAGTTTAGACAATGTCTGCAGTTGTGGATGAGGGGAGAACCAGTTGAGAAATTCAGTGTTTAAAAGGACAGTGTGTGAACCATCTATAACAGAGGAGTCTGAAAACTTCCAGTGTAGGTGACTCCAACAGTACTTACCAACACATTTTTGGTGGAAGATGTTTAACATTTCCATTGCAACTCCTTAGTTTGCTGCTTTCCTGGACGTATTTAGGAATATTTTGAGGTAGCAACTGTAGTCCTGCGGTGCCTTACATGGAAGGATTATTTTATCTAGATGCATACATGTAGAGACCAGAGGGAAGGAGGATGATAATGGTCTGCTATTGACAGTCATGAAAGATGGTGCTATGTGGCAGCTTAAAACCCCCTGAAACCCCAAGGGCAATAAGATCAAAAGGTGCAGCCACTCTGTGCAGGCAATATGTATTTAAATTAAATATGTATTTAAATTAAATATGTGTTTAAATTAATTGATTGCCCTCACCCCCTTTGCAGTAACTGTTAGGCTTAGTAAAAAGCAGAGTTGCTCCATTAGCTTAAATTCTTGCTATTGCTTAGGACAGAAGCCTGTAAAAGGTGTCTTAATGCCCAGGGTATCCTCCAGGGCTGGAGTTGGTACTGCCAGCTTACATTCTTTTCTCCCATTTTACCTGTGTTGGTTTGTTTTTTTTTTTGGAGGGGGATGACCTTCAGCTGCATTGCATTTTGACCTTACACCTTCTGTCATAAGGATTGCTCCAGCTGATGCCCAGATACTTCAGTGTTGGGTTGGGGCATTTGACAGGGTTGCTTAGAATACTCAGTTGTGTGCTCTGCCTCTTCTGTTGAGGGTCTTCCCTCATAGTTGGAAGCAGTTTTCTGATTCAATAATGTAGTTAGGTAAGCAAAGATATGGATATCGGATCTGAAGGCTGAAGTTCCTCCTAGAGATGAGACATTTTTTGACCCAAGCAGTTATTGTTGCTTTACATCTTGGATAATAGCACTGCTGTGTGAGTCTGCTGTTGATGCTCGTCTAAGTTGTCTACATGGTCTAACTGGCAAGTTCTTGTTTTTCCTTGAAGCAGTGCTGGTGTAAAGTACCTGAGTTTTCCCTGGCCCAAGAAACAGAAGTGCAATTTAATTGGTTTTCTGGCTCACTTTAACGAGAAGAGTTCTCGTTTCAATAGGAGAATCGGAGTAAATGCCTGGCTTAAAAAAACAACCATTTACAACTTGTAGGGCTCAAGGTGTTATGCTGAACTTTGTTTTACAGTTCTGGTAAGGAAGTTGTCAGGAGTTTGACACAAGAGTATTGACCTCTGATTGTACTTGCATCTTACTCAGTCCAGACCCTTTCACTAGCAGTTTATTTAGGAAGGAAAATGAGATCTGTGTGTCCGGTCGCTCATGCGTAAAGGAGCCTAGCCTTCCTCTTTGCTTTCATTAAATCATAATGGTGCAGTTTTGTCTCAAAAAAACCCCACGTTTCCTTGATTAAAGGTATCCTCTGCTGTTCTTTGGAAATGGTTCCCAATAGATTAGTAGTTAGTTACTTAAAGAAATTGTGGCTCTCCTGGGATTTTTACCTTATTGGGGGAGGTGGGAGCAGGAAATGTGAGGTTTAAGCAGTATGTCTCTTCAGCTGAGAATGAATGCATCCAGTGGGCCTCAGAAAAAAAACATCTAAGCCTGTAATTAATTGAAAGTAAGCCCCACTATTAAGGTAGTCTTGCCTGCTCCTGCGATTTATATTTTTCTCTTCTGCCCCCTAGTGCAGACACAACTCTCTAATATACTACTAGAGTAGAGAATGGGTCTTGTCACTCCCCCCACTTTTTTTTTAATTCTGCACCATATCAAAGCAATACAGACAGTTCCAATACAAAATGCAGTCAAGATACTTAATTTTGTTACATACTCACTTGCGCAAAAAAAGGAGTGTAAGATAGTAGTAAAATTAGGACGGTTTCCCTGTCTGACTTCATTCCTCTCTGGAGACTGGTATTGGTTCTTTGACCTGTTCCACACATATTTCAATTAAACAATTTGTCGTGGGAGATGTTTGAAACAGGTGATGTGTATTTAAATGAAAGCAGAGATATTTATAGAACAGACTTCTTAAGTATGATTTCTTCATTTAGTCTGTTTGGGAAGCAGTGCAGTGAAGGCATAACTGACTGCAGTTGCTTCAGCTGCTTCGTCTCAGCCTCTGGTGAGACTGATGTGACCCATGCAGTTGCCTCAACAGCCACCTTGCTGTTTTCTTACTCATGTTGCAGTTGCCATTCACAGATGTAGTAGAGTACTACTCTACTAGCCACTCTAGAGTAGTGTAGACCTCGATTACTTCTACACTTTCCTTCACGCTTTCTTTTTGCAGCACAAAGATTACTTAAAGTGTGTAGAGGTGCTGATTACTCGATCTCTAATACTTGCATGTCCCAAGTCTCACATTTTCCAGGTGATAGGCTAGTCCCAGGACTAGTAAAAAGACAATTAATGGGTTTACTATGCAGATTTGTCTCATTCTTGCATATCTACCACTGACATAAAAATACAAACGTTCATTGAAAAAAGTTAGTAAGACCATCCTTGCTTTCAAATGTACTAATTAGGTGAGTATGAGCAGAAAACTCTCTTTTCTTTCACCCCTTCCCATTATATAGACGTACCTTTCAAGTTCTCCTGATGGACTTGTGCTCTATACTTCATTTCTTCCATGCTTACTTTGACAAAGTGAAGTGTTGCCCTTGTCTCTGCTTTCACCAGAAGTTCAGTCTCCTCTCTGTAGAGGAATGTCTGCCTTCTGAGCTGGCCTTAAGATGAGAAGGGGGGGGGGGGAAGGTATTTTGCATTTTAATGAAAAAAAAAAAGTTGTTGTTTTGTACTGAATTGTTCCACAGAGTGGGCACAACATTTTTCTTCTCCATTCTATAGAGCTTAAAAAAAGGCCCAAGGGAACAAGGTACATAATGAGTAACCTGACCAGGCAGTGTCAAACTGGTTTAAAAATCCTTAATTTCCCTAACTGGTGGGAACTGAAGCTCACTGGTAGAGTGAAGGTCATTCTTTTGGCTGGAAACCAGGTGGTTAGAAAGCACCACAGTTTGGTCAATTGAGATGAAATTAATCTCTTCTTTAGTGTCTGAAGTTGGGCGCCGTAGTTGTTTAGCCTGGTCAACCACGCTGGTTTTGCTAGAGATGGTATGGGCAAAGTATCCCAGCTCTTTTTTTCTTCTTCCTGAGGGGTCCTAGGCAGCAAACATAAATGCTTAACCTTTAGACTTAAGATTAATTTTACTTGTCGTGCTTAATTACTGTTCATGAATGTCCTCTTTTGCTTTCTGGAAGCAATATGTGACTTTTTTTTTAAGCATACATAAAACTGTTTCTTTGCCTTGAATAACTTGGTTTTCTAGTCTGATTCAGATTGATAGCAGGGGTGCATCTGTATCTAGCTTTCAAGTGGAAAAAGCTACTTTATTGGAAGAAAATGAATGGAAAAGGAGGAGGAGGAAACGCTCAAACAGAGCAAGTAGTCTTTTGTTAAAGCAGATACTTAAAGGCAATGAACCTTCAACCAAGCACAGGAAACAGATTAATTGTAAGAGAGGGAAAACTCTTGTAATTGTATTCATGGAAAGAAGAATCTTCAGGCGCTTAAGTATCAAATGGGGAAAATTGCACAGCAGATGCAATTCCTCTGCATCACACTGAATGGACTAAGAATACTTAAGCTTCTACTGCTTGCCTTTGTTGCAAGCATTTTGCTGGAACGTCCTTAAGAGTGGAGAATCTCCGTGGGTGGAGGTTGAGTCACTGACTCATCAATTCAGAAATAGACAGCCTTAAAAATGGAAGATGGGAATTCAAAGTTTTGAAGCATTAGTATCTTAAGCTTTGCATGTTAGATTAGAAGTTCTCTTTAAGCAATGACAGTGATCAGAGTAAGGACAAACAGGGATCAACACTGAGACAGAAGGTGCTGTATGGTTTGCAGTTAGGGCACGTGATAGCTGGAGTTGGAAGGAAAAAGGCTCATTCAACTGAATTCCTTTCTAAAAGTAGCTCGCTTTTACGAGCTGATCTTAAAGGCGTTTGTACTACTCAGCATGAAAAGCTTCTAGATTACAGTTAAAACTGTTCCGTCAATATTGGCGGTGTAAAGCAAACTCGGTTTGAAGCAAAATGAGATATTTCTTACTTACATTGTTGACTGCTGATCCTGGAACGTGGCTCTTAGCAGTTTTTAGTTGGATTTTTAAAATGATGGAGTATTAAGAGGGGGTGATGGGTGTGAGCTTCGGTTGAGTTGGATGAACTCCAGATGTAACGTGTTTCTAAAATCTGAAATTGTAAAATTTGGTTGTATTAGGGTTTCCAAATGTGTTTTTTAGAAACCTACATAGGTTCTCAGGATACTGAGTAAACAATGTATGTTTGAAAATTCAAGTTCATTATCTATTAAGGATTAGGCCTCTTAAAACTGATACTAATACATAATTTTCTGTCCTGTATCGACATCTATTTAGCTCTTACATTAATGGAGGTTAATTTAATTGAATTTAACAAGAGATGGGAAGGTGGCTCTTGGAACAGGGAGGTGGTAAGTGGTTTTTAAATGCCTGGCTTTGCAGTGGGATGAGAACCATTAATGAATCACTGAAGCACTACTGTGGGGACACTGGTGGCTCAGTCTTAGTTGTCAGTATCATGCCACTGGTCAAAAATACTGACATGAAGAACGCATGGGCTACTATTTCTTGTCCTGCCAACTATACTGCCAGTTGCACAGGGGTAGGAATGGGATAAGTCCAGGAAAGTTTTAGTCTTGTGGAAGCTCACAGGGATGTTGAGTAATAACGAGTTATTTTGAGATTATGTGATTCATAAGCCAGAACTCCACCAAAATTTTATGTAAACTCGTTAAAGTTTACGTAAACTCTTTATAGTTACCTCCAGGTTCCTGGGAGCTGTTGCCAGAGCAGGCAGGCACATGGGACCATGTATGCCTGTTTGAATGCTTCTGTTTCTTCCTGTTTCAGAAGAGCGAAGGTCACCGAAGTAGAATGTGATTTTTGCAAATACAGCTTAGTCTCAAAAACAGAGACACGCAAGAGGCTAAAATGTATATATGGAACTCTGTTATTTATTGTGCATAATCTTTTTATGCTAAAGAAAAAAAAAAGCTGTTGCCTCTCTGTGCAGTGTAAGTATTTAGAAGCTTCCTAACACTATGAGGTTGTGGCTTTATTTTAAGGTCAACTTCTTTCAGAGACACTTCTACCTCACCACCCATTAGCACCATCATAAAGTTCTCTGCATGGCCGAGACGGTTTTTGACACCACCCTCTGAAACTATTGAATCTTTTGGTACACAAATAGAAGCCCTTCACTGCTATTAGAATAAGTCATAAAATAAAAGGGACAATGACTTTTGGTGCGTTGTCTGAATTGTGCGCTATTTTTGCTGTTTGCAACATTATCCTAGGCCTTTTAGTAGGGATCTTCTAGGGGCTGGTTTTGGTACCACATGTGTTTTGTGCCCTTGTTGGATCATTCTTTTTAATTCAGTTCGAAGTCCACTGGAACTAATCTATGGCTTTTGAATCACTGGTGCTGTACTTGAATTTAAAAACGAGTACTAGATGGTGTTTTTCTCTCGGAGTGGTAGCTGATTAAAGCAGAGAATGCAACTAATACAATTTGATTTTTCAAAAATGTATTTTCCATACTGAAAATAGAAGACAGATACTTTTAGTGTTGTGTCACTGCGGCATTTCTAAATTTATAGCACTGAAATGTGTGTCTAGGCATGTCTGTATTTTTTTTTTGAAAGCCATTTCCAAGCTGAAGTCTCAGTAAAGCAAAGGGTCATTCAGCTAGCTCAAGGTGTTCACCACTGCATGTTCTTGTTGGAATGATAAAGGCAACATCCCTGCTCCCAAGTGTGAGGTTACAGAACTGTGTGAGAGAGAGTACTGATCTTACCTGTACGCTCTTGTGCAAGAATAAAAACTGATAAATTATTGCCCAGGCTACTTGTCCAGTCAGACTTTACTGTTGCTTCAGAAGAACTTCTTCTAAACAAGGCCCTTTTCACTCTTAGGTGCACCAATATCCTAACTGTTTGCCAGGTATACACTAAGGAGCTGTGTCCTGTTTGCAGTTACAAAATTTCCTGTTCTAGAGCTTGAGTAATTTCTTCTAGTCATCAGAATTGCTGCAGTTACTGTAGGTGCTGTGATTAATCAGCTTTTTAACTAAAACCGTCTGCTTAGCTAGTCATAAGGGCTCCAGATTGTTAGGACTTCTGAAATAGGTTGATATTTGTATTTACCTGGAGGTGCAGAAGTAGAGTGGACTTTGATGTCTGAAGTAAAAACTTGAAATGCCTGGTGTGCTGGGCTAGATAATGAGTCAAGGGGTGGTTGTAGGGCATGGTGTATATTCAGCAGTAGTGCATAGTATTAATTGAGTTTCAATATTATCATGAATACAGTGTTTTTTTTCCTTTGTTGTAGCCTTTGACTTGAGTGCTGGAAAGGATTACAGCCAATGATTTCTAGGAAGAGTTATGACTAGTTCTTGTTCAAACTTAACTGTGGAAACAAAGCAACAGAAGGTAGCCTACTATGCTGGTCTTGAAAGGCTTTTAACGCTGCAAATTCTCCGTTTTATTAAGAATACAGTATTGAGACACTGGCAGAGAGGCTGGGTAAGCAGGCAGTGCCAGTGTGCTGTGGCTCCAGAGCTTGGAGATCAGGTGTAGAATGCAGATGTGGAGGTGATGGTTGAGCAGTGATGGCTAGTCAAACAAGGAGTCTCTTTAATTCTTTTCACCAAATATTATCTCATACCTAATGACTAGCTGCTGCTTTTAAGCAACCTCACAAACTTGAGGAATAAGCAGTTAGTATGGGTATGTCAATCAAAATACAAATATACCATGGGTATATAACAACTGTAATGGTGCATGTTTGGGAATTTTTTTTACTGTTGTGACTGTCCTCTTTTTTATGAATGCCTCAAAAATTGTTTGAGAAGAGGTGGTCAGTTGAGGAGGAAAAGAGTTTCTCTATGTTGTGATCAGTCAGATTGCAACAAGCAGGTCTGTGTAAATGTATATACAGTATAAATGTATATACAGTGCCTCTGTTCCCTTTACAATGTGTTTGTGAAATATGGGCATACATTGTTATCAGCTGCAAGTGGTGAAGACAGCTGGTCTGGAGAAATTTAAGCATCATGGCATTTGGATTACTTACACACCTGCATCGCAGGGGATGAAGACCAACTGGTTAAGCTGTTTATGTGGCACAGAGCTCTCAAATAGCTGAGAGATGAATTTTGATCTGGATGAAGGTAGACTAGTCAAGCTCAAAACGTGCAATCGTTGCTTTTCTTCAGAAGAGAAGCAAACTAGGTCTGTCCTAGTCTAAATAGTACCTCGTGAGCTAACTCCAGCTCACTGGAAGCTTTCCATCTGCTCCTACTGCTTGTATTGCAGTAATGCTATTTACTCTGTTAGGACACTGATCTGGTGCAGAGCTTATTCTGCAGGATTTACTGATTTAATTCTTGGCAGAATTATCAATTGTCCAGAATTAATTGCTGTGAAAATACTGAAATCAGAGAAGCTAATTTTTCACTTCTGGTAAATGTGTTGCGTTGTTTTAATTTTTTTTTCCCCTGCAATCTCAACTACTCTAGCTTTTTTTTAAACAAGAAGGATAAAATCCATCTTCTGTAGGCAACCTGTATCTCTTTGAACTGTGTAAATCTTAAACTGATGTCTTCTGTGCACAGTAAGTATTCGACTGGACGGAGGTGATAGTTATAGGTGTACCCTGTGCGAAATAAGGGAAGAACTAAATCTGAAAGACTGCTTCTAGGACAGACAACAGGATTGGGATGGAGAAGGTGGTGAAATGGTTAAAATGCGTAGGTTTTGAGGGCTGGGTAAGTAACTAATTGCAGGTGGTGAAATTTAGAAGATCATGGGGTAAACCAATTTAAATGCCATGTGTACTGTTGCCTGGGGGCTTCTTTGAGACTGAGGAAAGAGGTAGGATCATTGGCTTGTTTTCCACTGGAATAGTAGGCTCTGTCTAAATTCCTGGAATTAATGGTTTGTGGCAGCCTGGGACAGGCTCAAACTAGAATGGTAACAACTTAACAAAAAGAAAATAGAAGGACTTTAATGACTTTGTGTGATTTGACTTTGCTACTGATTGTATTAGCCTCTGGACTGCAACATGAGAACATTTTGTTTGAGAAGATTAATCAGTCACGGTAGAATTCCTTCCAAGCTCTGCAGTTAGAGCACCTTTTCAAGAGCCGAGCAGGAATTGCCATTAGCCTGGGACAGGTAGACTCTGTGCTTGTTAAAACCTGGAACGGTTTGTTCTTTGCAGGTCATGCGGTGTAGCCCAAAAAAGTGTAGCCTTAATGAGGGGTGCAAAACGTTAGATTTTGATTCCTGTGAAGTAGATTTGCTTTGACTATGGAGTGTCTGTTTGGTTTGAGTGCAACTGTAGCAACAAAAAAAGTTTATAAGCAATGGCAAGCAAAATTCCAACATACTTCATTCATTATACCAGTAAGCACTATTAAAAAGGAGATGATACTCAACAGTTAATTGATTTTTTTTTTTTTTTGGGGTGGGTGTTATGAAATATCTAGCTAAGCAGTTGGAAGACAAATCAACAGAGCAGGATCGTTAATCATCCTTTTTCCCTTGAACTCTCTAAAGTTTCACTGTAACTGGTGGAGAAGATGTCTAAAATGCCCAGTAGAGGGTCAAAAAGTGTTGTTTTCGTAACAGTGGTATTGTATGGTATAGTGACAACACTGGTATGATTGTGGTATACTTGAGGAACTAAGTATGCTATTTTGGAGTGAAGAGTGATCTTGACAATTGGAAATTGGATTTTTATCAAAGTTTATCACTCCTAGTTGGTCAAAATTCATTTGCTCGCTTCACACTTTAAAACTTTTCTTAGTATTGTTCCTTATGTCCTTCCAAAAAAAAAAAAACAAACCAAAAAAAACCAACCAAAGCCCTGAGTCTGTGGACAACTCCTTTCATTAGTAAACAAGTTTGACAATGGCTGTTGGAAACTGGATACTGGGGGGGAGGGAACCCAAACATGTCAGACTTCAGGTTCGGGTTTGGAGTCTAGCAAGAGGTATTAGAAAATAAAACTCTGGATTATTTGTGTGCATGTGGCGTAAAAAAAAAAAATCAACAATGTGGCTTTCTGACTTTGTCCAGCAATTTGAAAATCACCTTCAAATCCCTATTCCTTTACATTAAACACCCAGGAAAAGGAAGCAGATGATGTTGCCAATGGTAGGAGAATGCAATTGTCTGGAAGGAGGGAGGCAGAATGTGTTATGTTATCCTAGTGCTGACTTGTGTTTTGTTAGGATTAAATTATAGTCAGCTGTATGTATACTCTGTAGCTCCATGGAAAGAAAAGGGGAAACAGCAGAGCTGCCTTCATCCTCCTGTACAAAACCAGTGCCAGCAATCTTGGGTTGGAACAACGCACTGCCTGACCTGTCCCACTCTGTGTAGAAGTGTATTTCTGCACCAGCAGGAGTGAACTGGGTGATAACCCTACATGCAACCTTAAACTATTGCAGGAAACCTGGGTGGAGAATAGGCAGACCAGCCAAGTGGGAGGGCGGAGACGTGCAGGGAGTAAAGGATCCCTGGGCTGCCTCCTCTTCCTCTTCCTCACAGCTAGCTGGGCAGGCGGAATCGGACACGCTCGCCTCTCGCTTATATTGATTCTTTCTATTCAGTGGTTGAGTGGCAAAAGCAGATATTAAGCTCAGATCTCTGCAGCCTCATGTACTGGACTTGGAAGAGCACAAGGGTTGTCAACCAGAAAACAATGCTCCCTTCTAACTTAGATGTCTGCTTTCCTTCCGCTGTGCGTTAAGTCCACAGCCTAGTGGATTCCCGTCAGAAACTAGCACCCACCTAACTCTTTGGGGGGTGTGTGTGTCTCTTTTCCTGATGGATTTTACAAAAAGAGAGGTCTGTCCCATATTTGTAATTGTTAATTCCCACTGCTGCTGCTGTCACAAGGATTGCGGGAAAGAGGTAGGTAAGAATTTCAGCTCTATGGAATAAGCCTGTGTTTATCTCTTATGGAATAAGGGAGGGATTTGGGGGATGAATCAGAATTCCTGATAAAATCTGCTGGACTGCTTTGTTTTCCTGTAGATTGGGTCTTTAGCTGTTCAATTTGGCTGTTCTTTTTTGCTGCTGTGATTTTTCAAAACATAGATTAAAACAGCAAGGCTGGAACACTTACTGCTTCTGCTATTTTCTATCTGTGTTGTTATTCCAAATCTACTTTTTTCAATGTAGGATTGGTGAGGGTATGGAATGCTTCTTCTGTCTTCATTTTGGTTTGGTGTAAAAGTTACACGGCACTCATTGTACCTTCTCTTATGAAGTAAACGATATTTTCACTATCTCTTGCATTAGAACAAGATGATAGACCCTGACCCAGTAATCTGCTGATCTAACTAATGCAAAATACTCTGTGTTTCCAGGCAAAAAATTGTGAAGAGGAGTTCTAGGTAGCATATACTTTGGTGCTTAAAGTATCTTGAAAATCTGGTGGTTTTAAGAGTACTTAACTTGCCTTTAATGGATCAAATAACCGTATAGATGTAGATATTTGGAATTGAACTGAATTGGATATGTTGAATTTTGGAACACACTCTTTTCACCTGATGAAAATCTGATAAAATCTCCAACTTTACTACATCTCAGAGACTTGAAATATAAAAATCTCTTCTTACGCTTAACATGAAGGCTGTAAGATAAGTGGTTTTGCCTAAGTTGTGCTATGTGCTACGTACATATATGCTGATATTTTAGAGGTGCTCTCAAAATGCGAGTGTTCAGGGGGCTTTATTTTAAGTTGGTGCTTTTTTCAAAAGAAGCAGTTCTGCCCTTGTTAGCTACTGCACGGTCCTTTTTCTTCTGTAAGCCCGAAAGCTGGCGTGGCAGCGTAGGGAGCCAGACTGGGGAGCTTCATCTCACTGGAAACTGCTGCGGGCTTTCTTGGTTGGATTCGTTTTAAGTCTGATAAAAGCTCTGATCTGGGTCATTATGCAGCTGTGTAAATGCGTGTGCTGGCAAAAGGAAGGGAATGATACGGGTGTGGGAATGGGAGGTGGATCACAGGAGACTGGTGCTTTCAGCAGCAGTGCCAGTCCGTGCTATATTAGATGGCAGCTTGAGGGAAAACGTCGATGATTTTCTTGTGTGCCTCTTATATCTATCTACACTTTTCTTTTTATCTGCAAGAGCTCTTCCTTCTACTTCTTTAGCAATCTCAGAAAAAAATCCTAGTGGGATTAGGGTGTTTAGTTCTCACTGAGCTACCACTGGGGAATAGGGCTAGTAGATGAAGAACTTTGAGTTGTCCTGTGATTCTTCTAAGGAGTTTGGGGGCCAGGAGAAGGATATACTAACGTGACCACCCTGCAGGCAGTGTGGTGAAAGCCAGGAAACACCGAATGGCTTGGTATGTACTGGAGTGCCTTTGTGTGCAGAAACTAAGGAACAGGAACGTGCTTGGCTGCACAGCTCATGGGTTCTTAAGGACACATCAAGGTTGTGGGAACTGCAGGGCTTGGTCTCCCTTGGGTTTCTCTGTGATGGCAGATCAAGGTGTATAGGCAAAGCTGGGTACAAAAGGGTTCACTCATTTACTGATTTTTTTTTTTGTAGTTGTCTATTCTCTGACTTATTATGTAAAATAGTTTGACACTTCCCCTAGTGCTTGAAGGAGGAAAAAGAAAAAGTTTGTAAAAGCTGATAGTGCTTAAGTGGCCTGAAGTTCCAGTAAAGGCTGCTTGGCCAGCGCTGTAGACTGGACTTAGGCAACCCTTCTCATGGACTGTGGAACAAACTGAGAAGTAGGTAGCTGCTTGAACACGGAATCTTCTGTTGGTTGTAAGCCCTAGTGGGAGATTCTCCCACATTTTCTGAGGAGCAGTTAGGAACGTGGAAGCTGTGCAGGAGGAGGCTGGCAGGGGCTTTTCTTTTTAACTGAACTCTTGGTTTGGAATTCCCATATTGCAGTATTGTAAAAGTAGCCCTCATGGAAGGGCCTGAAGATTTTGGACAGGTATTTATTTTGGGATAGGGAAACACAGAGTAGCAGACTGAATCACAATTTTAAAATCCATTCTTAGCTTTACCTTCTCAGGCTTCATGCAGGAGCAGCAGAGCATGTGGTAAAACAAGAAAACTTGTGTTCTGGCTTTGTTTTAATATTTTGCTGTACCAGATGTCTTACTCAGCTTAGCTTTTAGTTTTGCTGAAGTGAGATTGTCGCAGATCTGACATCTTCCTTCTGCTGCCGCGGTGTAAATGAACATACGTGCAGGCTGCTGCTGTGGCTGGGGCTTGAGCTGTTTAGGAGACGTAGATGTTTTCAACTTTGGAAAATTTAGATACCAATATATAGAATAAGCAGTTGAATAATTGTTGCATAGGTTGTATATGTATGTGTATATAGAACAGCACTTAATTATGTATAGAAACATCTGTCTCTACATATATGATCCTGAACTCCTGGGACGGTTTTAAGTTTGGTTGGAATTAGAGGTGGGTGTCTCTGACTAGTCTCAGACACAAGCAAGCGGGTACTTGATGCCAGTAGTGAACACTAAAGCTAGTTTTATAAATTCCTATAGAGTGTAGGGTTCTGGAGACTTATGGTATGTTCTGGTCACAGTATTAAACTGACCTGTCCAAACTTCGGTCTGGTGTCGTATCAGCTGAGGCATTGATCTCCAAAAGTCTTAATGTTCAGTGAAGCTTTGGAAAGCATTACACTAATATTTGCTGACAGACTGTGTTTCAGGGCTTACTGGAGTCACAATACACTCTTCAATCCTGTGAGTTTCACTTGCTAGGATTTCCTAAGACCAAATTTTAGAGCAAAGAAACGGATAACCAGGATGCCGTTGTAACAAGTGAAAAACTGTCTTTCTAGTAGCGCTATTGTCCACCGAAACACTGGACTCTTGTGCTTCTCCCAGTCTTGTGTTTGCATCTGTGAAAGTTGATGCTGACTGTGCCCTCTCCTGGGAGACTGTGGTAAAATGTGTTTTAGGTACTGAACGTGCAAATGCAGTGACTGTTGTGTCTGGCCAAGAGGGGAAAAAGGTATCTAAATGTAGATGGAAATGATTATCGTATTAAGTCTCCAGTTAAATGAAGGTCTGTAATTGCAAAAGCTCTAGTTCAGAGACTGGAACCTTTCCATTTCAAGACTGGTTTCCTACTGACAACAAAGGAAAGAAGTGTCATGTCTTGATATCCCTGTCCGGTGAGTATAGGAATCTGGGAGAAGTACTTTCTGGTTAGGATGCGAATCCTGATGCATGTACTACTACTAGTTCATTATCACTTTTTGTGTAGTTGAGATTTACCAGTGACACAGGGTCAGATGTACGAAGTGTATGATTTCGGGATCTTCACATAACAGAGTTTGAACAGGATGTCCTTGTCCTCTCTCCTTTTGCTGTCTTAAACACAGAGTTGGAAGCTAGAGACTGGATCAAGTAAAATTGAGTGCCTGATTTTGCAGTTGTGGACAATTGCCCCTGAAATAGCGCTTCTGGCCATGGTTAGGTGGTGAAGTTTAGCGCTCTGCCTGCAATATTTAGCAGAATTCCCAGATGACCGTATCTCATGGCCTATTTGCCTCACTGATTTGAGGAGCTGATGGTACTTAGATTTTGTTTTGCTTTTCCCCAATGGCTTTCGCATGTACTGGAGAAAGGATTGCCATGTGTTGTTGAAGGGCTTTTGTAAAGGTCTGCATTGCTAAGCTCGTTTTCCTGAGCTCACAACAGCAGAGATGCAGGAGTGTGGTTTGAGTGTAGTAGGCCTTCTGGGGAGAGCTAAAATACAGGAAAGTGCTTACTTTATTTCTCCTTCTTCCATATTTTTTTTAAACACTGGACAAGTTATTTGATATATGATCCAGTCTGATCATTCTGGGCTAAGGTTTTTCCTGTAACAATCAATCTATTCCAAAAAGACCTCATATAATGGCATGTTGGAAACATGCTGGGAAGCAGCAGAATCCTTTGAAGACTGTCACGTTAATCACTTGGGTTTGTGCACTGGTGTGACACAGGAAGTATTTCCCTCCCTTCTCAGTCCAGTCTATGTCCTCGCCTCTAACCAGCATAACTTCATGGAAACGAAATGGTTCTCCTGTCATAACTGACAACCTAACTGCCAGAGGTTTCTGATATGGAAGTGTAGCTGAGAAATGGAGGGGAGAAACACGTTTGCAAAAGTCACGAACAAATAGAGAAATCTGACCCCAGTCTTACTGTTCATCTATGATTTACACTGGTGGGGAATTCAGGCCAGTTATCTGAGTAAAAATAGTTGGTCTGGAAACACAATCCAAACTTAAATCAAGTGGGCCTTCCAGTTTCTCTTCTACTTGTATGTTCCAGGGTGTCAAGCCAGCCAGCTTTGATAAAGTAGCAATCCCTGAAGTGAAGGAGATTATTGAGGGATGCATTCGGCAAAACAAAGGCGAGAGGTAAGTACTTTATTTTTCGGAGATGTTACTTACTGCCTGCGTCTTCTGTCTGTGATAATACAGATGCAGTTAGTTCTCGGGGTCTTCTGTGTCCTGATGCACGTTGGGAAGCCAGCCTTCTACAGCTCCTCTTCTTTGGTAGATTCTTATTCCATGATTGTTTTAGAGAATTAACAGCATAAGGAAAAGTGCAAATGCTGTAGGAAACATCTATATCAGCTTATTCAGACACTTAACTGGATTTTATTAAAACTTCGACCTAGTCAGCAAAATAGTGGGGGACAATCCTTCCAGATTCACAGGTATTAGGATTGTTTGGTTGGTTTGTTATTCTGGAATCCTTTGTTTCTTCTGTGCCTTTGATTTTGTTCTCATTTTATGGCTGATGATTTCGAGGGCTTTATTTTTTTGAATTCTTGCTGCTCATTTTCATCTGTGTTTGCTGCAAGATGATTTCTACTCGAAGTGAGTAACTTACACCATTATAGTAAATCTGTAACTGCTCTGATGGCTTATTTGTGGGATTTGTTCTGTTTTCTGTGTTTACATAGTTGTTGCTTACTGGATGTCCGATTTCAGAATGCTTCAGCCATCAGCCCTCCTCTAGCCTCCCACTATTCTCTTCAGAGCTAGTTTTGTTTGTGGATGTGTATTCATCCCCTTCTATTAGCTCTTGGAGTTTTACATCTGATGGTGATGCTGTGTATTTTTAGTTTCTGTTCTTTTTCTTAGTATTAAACCATTTTGTATTTTTTTCTCCATTTTAAGTTAATTTTGTGGCTGCACATCACTTATATCTTGCCATTTAGTTAGAGTGGTTAACCTTCAGACTACTACTGTTAACACTGTGTGTATATGAACATAGATTATTTTTTTTGTATCTTCAGGAAAAAGCTGCCAATTGTGCCAAACAGCATGCAACTGGAAGTGGTTCAAAATAGTATAAAATATGAAAGGAATTGTGTGATGCTTATCTAGTGCTGAATTTACTAGATGAGGCTTTTGATGAAATCTTGAAATAGGCTGAAATACCTGTTTGGATTACTGATTTAGGGACTAAGGGTTGTGTGTTGTATCTTAATGTTCAGTAAAACCAAACAATTTCTTCCAAGTTTCTTATTATTTTAGTTAAAATACATATCCTATTCAGTTGACTTAAATCTGTTGGTACTTCTGCTGACCAATGTGTGATTATTTTTTTTATACATGCGTAGCATTGTTGCATTTCGTTTCACCATCACGCTTTTAAATAGAAATTCAAATGATAGGCTGTCAAATAATTAAGGAGAGAAGTGTGGAATGTAGAGAATATACTTGGAGGATCATCAGGCAAGGATATTCCTTAATATTTTATGAAAACTTATTAACTGTGCGTGCTTTTTACATTCTTTCCCAATGTGCTAGATATGCTATTAAGGACCTTTTGAATCATGCTTTCTTCCAAGAAGAGACTGGAGTACGGGTAGAACTAGCGGAGGAAGATGATGGAGAAAAAATTGCCATTAAACTCTGGCTGCGAATTGAAGACATCAAAAAACTCAAGGGCAAATATAAAGATAATGAGGCAATAGAGTTTTCCTTTGACTTGGAGAGAGATGTCCCGGAGGATGTAGCACAGGAAATGGTAAGTGTTGATGGTGTTACACTGGTGTTACACAAGTACTGGTGTTTGACAGTGAAATGTAGACCGTCAGCCTCTGCGTTTTCGGCTGTTACTGTCTAGAAATAAACCAGCTGCAGCAGTTTGTGAATGAGAAGGTAGCGTCAGAGAGTGGTAGCTTCTCTTGTAGCTCTACACCAGTGGCTGTCTGTGACAGTCTGAATTCTGTGAATATATCCTCCTTCAGGTGGAATCTGGCTATGTCTGTGAAGGGGATCACAAGACGATGGCGAAAGCTATCAAGGACAGGGTCTCTTTGATTAAGCGAAAACGAGAGCAGCGCCAGTTGGTGCGAGAAGAACAGGAGAAGAAGCTTCAGGAAGAAGGTAGTCAGAAGCAGCAGCTGGAGCAACAGCAACCATCAAGTGGCCCTTCCCATGCAGGGTCAAAGCATCCCCTATCTGTCACTGGTACTGCTCCTGTCCCCACTACTTCAGCATCGGTTTCTACACAAGTGGAGCCTGAAGAACCGGAAGCTGATCAACACCAACAACTGCAGTTCCAGCAACCCAGTATATCTGTTCTTTGTAAGTGTGCCAGTTGGTTTATTTAGAAACTCTTGCACTTACACAGTTCCCCCCTTAGAGTCTTAAACTTTTGGTGGGTGTAGCAGTAAATATCCTAAGGTGTTGCTGTCTGCCATTGCTGTCTGCTGAAGAAGGTTAGAACCACGAGAAAGCACAGCAAAATAAAATGCATTCTTGTGCCTTCACTGAGCCAAGGCTTGGCACAATTGACAGTCCAGTGTCTTAGCACAAAATCATTTTCCTTTGTTTCAAGTTAATACACCAAACGAACTGGGGCACCTGAAGCATGAACGTGTGTCCTAGTTTTTGCAGCCTTCCTGTAGGGGCAGTCCCTTCTGGCCCTGCAGAAGGCTGTATACTCTTGCAGCAGTGCAGTTAGAGCTATTGGGAACACTGAATCCTTTTTAACTTATGGTTAAGGTGGAAGTGAGGTTAATGTACAGGCAGTTCAGCTCATAATTTGCTCTCTGAAAAAAGGTTTCATTTTCCGTTTTACATTCTGTACATGAAAAGAGGAATTGACACTCCCAGCTTTTCCTCTTCTGCCATCCCAATGTTTGAATCAGTATTTCAATAATGATGGTAGGTGAGAAGTTCTGTGTTAGAATGGTGAAGTTAGAAAGCAAATTACTCTGTTCTTTAGGTAATAGGGACTTAAAGTTCTCTGCTATGTCTACATCAGATGCATCTGCCAGCCAGCACAACAGACCTCATTTATATGTCCATGTAGAGTTAAATAAACAAAAATAATAATTAAAAAAACCTTGGAAGATCACTCATAACAGTGTGGAATTTAAGTTTCTGTTTCTTAGTCTATCTAGTCTTTTATAGGAAGCATAGCTTACTAGTAAGTGTCTTCCCAAAGAACTTGTGAAATTACTGTGTTTTTTCAGAGGTTAGGAAAAGGTGTATTGGTAAGGAATTACTGTGTTGAGGAAGGAAAACTAAAACACACACCCACCATATTTTTTAACTAGCTTAAAAATCTACAGGAGGTAAAATGCTGATAAGGTCCATGTGACACAGCACAAACATCAATCTAATATTTGATTGATTATAATGCCTTCAAAGCTGTGAATCCAGACTGCAGTTCTTGAAACGCACGTTTTTATCTTTTAACTTCTGCAGCTGATGGGACAGTTGACAGTGGCCAGGGGTCATCTGTTTACACCGAATCATGTGTGAGCAGTCAGCAGACTGTGTCGTATGGTTCCCAGCACGACCAGTCCATCTCAACAGCTGCAGCCCAGGGATATGCAGCTTCAGTTGGCCAAGTGCAGTCCCAGCAGCATGGAGGATATCAGCCACCTGCAGCGGTAAGCCAGGACTTGCAATATCTCAAACGCATGGAATTATTTTTCTGTTTCTCTTGAAAGGAGAGAGGAAAGTCTGCAAGGCAGTCTTCAGTGTGTGTTTTGCATGTGATAGAAATTCTGCATGGGAGTAACGAGGGGTTATTTTTGCAAAGGTGACTGAGTCTAGGTGGGGGAAAGTTGCAAGGGCCTTATTTGTCTCTCAAGCTTTTATTTAATCTTGAGTGCACTTAAGCAGAATGATGGGTTAGGGTTTTTTATGGATAGAAGTAACACCCTCAGAACAAGACCATGTCATGAAAGTAAGCATTTAATCTCACGTGGGGAAGTGGTGTGTGTATGAAGTTACCAGGAATCGAGCCGTTGGTTTGATTTGCAGAAGCAATTAGAATAATTTGAGCTACTGTATGAAATTGCTGTGTGTGTTCTGTGAGGCTTTGATTACAGATTCTGCAGGTAAGATTTTATTTTTTTAACTCTTATAGAATGCTGCATGTGAGAACTCCAGATTGAAAAGACCCCACACCCTTGTTCCCAGTTTTATTTCTAGCTTGTGTTGAGTTGCTCATCAGTTGCCATGCATATTCCTTTTCCCTGGACAGTCTGCACTGGGCACAAATACTTTTCCTACTATGTTCATTTGTGTTGCCCTTTTATTTTGGTATGTTTTTTTCCTTGGTATGTTTTTAGATCTGAGTATGAAAGTATGCAGAAATCTATTCTAACTCTGGAGTTAGAACTTCTGCTACTGTTATATTGTCTTCAGTGGTTCCCTTGTTGCTTGTTTTTTACACAAATAAAAATCTAAGCCTGAGGCAGGGATGTTATGGTATAATGTAGTAATACCATACGGGAGAAGATGTGACACTTAAGACTGAGGGTCCTCACTTTTTTTTGGTACCTGTGGCTGTAGGCTGTGTTACAGAATCCTTGGTGTTACTAGCATTTTTGGAAAATGTGCTGGTTTCACTCAGAAGCAAAGCATCTCCATCTTTTTCAAATGCACTTAACCTGAAGCGTGTGGTACTGCTAGTCCTTGATTAAATGAGTTTTTAATCCCTCTAAATAAGCTTTTGTTCTGGGTAAGCCATGTTTTGATGTGTGGGCATATATTGGACCAGAAGCCATTTCACTGCCTTGGGATGGCTGGCTTCCAGGTTGAAAGACCATAATCTTTTGAGAGGCGATGGGAGAACAAGCATGTGACAGATGTATAGCCAAGCTACGTAGCTCACTGCTCAAATGTGCTCTTGCTCTGTGATGACGACAGTGGCACCAGGAGGTTGGCAGAACGGAGTAGAACACTACAGAACTACTAACAGTTTGTTGGGAAGACAGTATGACAAGTCAAAATGATACTGACAACTGGAGAAATGGCCTTAAAAAAAAAAAAAATGCAGTTCCATCAGGACAAGAATGAGGTTGATGCTTAAACAGGAATAATCAGCTGCACAAGTGCAGAATGGGCAACAACTGACTAGGCAGCAATTCTGCCAAAAAAAAAGTCAGGGATTACATTGGACCACTAGCTGAACATGGTCAAAAACATCATGCTGTTGTGAAAAAGGCAAACATCGTATTATGAGAAGTAGTACTGCTCTTGGCCATGGGTGAGTCTATCCTGGACATTCTGCTTGAGCAAATTTGAGGGTGAATTGGGAGAGAATTCAGAGGAGGGTCAGAAAAGCAACCCACCAGAAATACAGTAAACGTGGTTTATGTGAGAAGGCTGGAATAGTTAAGACGAGCTTGAGGGGAAAGCAAGCTCTAAAGGCTGCTGCAAAATAGGAGCAGGCTGACCAGAACCAACATGGTTTTCAGATAAAATAAGAAATAATAAGCCCGAATTGTACCATGGCATTATTGCTTGGGAAGGATTTTTTTCAAACCAACAAGGACAATTACGTACTGCAGTCTCCATCACTAGAGATATTTCTGAACAGTTGAGATAAGTTAGTTAGGAATGACATATATAGTCTTGCCTTGGAACAGGCAAAGATTATGGATAAAGTATTTATTTAATGCTTTGAGTTTCCTTAGGCCTCTCTCCCAAATCTTTTAACAGTCTAGCAAGATTTCTCACATCAGAAATCTTTAAAATCAGATCTCCACTGGATACTTTGAGGTTTTTTCCCTGGAGGTCTGTATTTGATTTCAGTTATGTTAAGGAATTGTGGATTACATCCATTACATTACCATTAGAGCAGGAAAACTTGCAGTCAAAGACTATCTCTTCAAAACACCATCTTTTCATTGATGTAAAAAAAAAAAACCACAACCAAACACCTCTCTGAAAAAGCAATAACAAAAAAACCCAACCAACAAACCCCACCCCAAAACCTAATTCTCATTCTTCCAGTTTGCCTGGATTTTTGACCTGTGGCCTTCTGGATTGTGGCAAGATGACAAAATCCTGATGCTTTTGTTGGCCCAGTGTCTGGAAAATGCTTGTCCAAGACTAATTTTACTGAAATTTCCATAAATTAAACCAACTTTTTTCCACAACTCACGTTGTAGAATGTGTAATCTTTAAATTTTTACGGTCATGTTTAATTAATAAAGAGCCAACTGCATATGTTTAGTCCCCTTAATTCAGGGAGGGAGGTGCCCAAGCAGAGGGACTTGAGATGTCGTGTATAAACACACATCCGCTCCCTGAACTACGAAAAGTTGAAAGTTTGAAAGCTCATCAGTTTCTGCTTGGGCTTTTTATTTGTCAGACTACCAGATGCTGTGAGTGTAGACAGTATGGGCCACATCAGTGGCCCCCCAGCACACGTTCTCTCCTGTCCATCCTGCCATCTACATGCTTCTTGTAAGGTCCTGGGGAACTCCCCGCACTGTCAGTACCCTCGGGCAAGTTTGGGTCCTCAGAGGGGCACAGAGCCTATTCCCAGCGTGTGCTGTCATTCATTCAGCATTTCTCATGTCTTCTTGCACACATAGTGGTCAGTATTGGGCCTCTCATTGTTTGTCTGCATTTCTTTTCTACCTCATTATAGTTTTTTACTGGTTTTGTTCTTTTTTTTTTTGAAGTGTTCAATTCTTAACTTTTGTTTTCCTCCTTTAGCCTCAACGTGGTCGTAGCATGTCAGTCTGTGTCCCCCACCTTCCTGCTCTTCCCTCTATGTCCTGCATCCCTCTCAGTGCTCCTTGCACCCCACCACCAGCGCTGTCTGCACCTCTCTCTCCTTTCTACCTTCGGACTACCCCTGAAGAAACCTTTGCAGCAAAGCTTTCTAAAGCCCTGGAAAGTGTCCTGCCCATGCACTCTGCCTCTCCACGCAAGCATCGACGCTCCAGCCTGCCCTCCCTCTCTGTCAGTCCTGTATGTGTTACCATTTGCCTCCTGGCACAGTAAGATAAGTTATCATTAAATACATCCTGGGCTTTGGGCATTTTTAAAATGAGAAAATGAAGAGCTGATTCCATATTCCTTGTACTGTGCTGCTGGAACATTGATATTTTTTTTTTTGGCAGCAGTACACTTAAACATTATCAAACAGTGGCTGACTTTTTTTTGGTATTTTAGGAGAGTATAAATGTGAATTACCCAGCTGTACCACAGAAGGTAAAGACAGACTAGTTCTTATCCCCTTAAGTCAGAAGACTAGCTTTTTATTTTCTGACTTCTAAGCAATCATCGAGTGTGAATTAAGCCCTGCACAAAACGATCAGCTCTTGAAGCTTAGTTGCTGTGGCTTGTTATTTTAAAACCTTTGGCTAGTTGTGGAGGTGATAGCAGAAATTCAGAGTATGAATACTTCTGAGGGTTTTTCTTAGTTTTAATCAGAAATGCCACTTCAGCTGCTACTCGATGGGAAGAAACCATTGTTTCATGTTTCTCAGAAGGTTAGATGCAAGGCAAGATAGCTTGCAGGACAGGAGGTATTCTGTTTTCAGTTTTGGGCTTCGATTTACATGAAATAAATTTTGAGAAACACTTCTTTAACCTGAAGTGTGGAACTGGTTTTCAGAACATAGGATAAGTTCTTCATCCTGTAGGACCTTCTTGTTAGTCTTGATCAATATGGAAATTTGCTGCTGCTTTTCCAGAAAAAAGGGGCTGGGGAGAAACAGAACAATGTGGAAACAGTCATAAACAGAGTCTGTCTTCAAGACATTATGCTTGCTACTGACTCTTGTAATTTTTTTTTTTTTCCGTGTAGGGTTGATATGTCTCAGCATACTGTAGGCAGAAATGAAAAAATGTGGAATTACCAACTTCTTTGGTATTCTTACATAGAACTCTCTTAGTGAAAACTTCCCTACAAATCTTAAGTGAGATGAGCCTCATCAGATGGAGTGGAATTGCCTGCCAACTCTGCTGTTACTAAACCTGTGAATGTTTCGTTGTCCAGGCAAGAGTCAGGTTTGTTTCAGTGAGTGCTAATTTCTGATGTATGATCAAGAGAAGCAATCAAACTGGGCAGGATGGAAAGGCTCTGCTGGTTTATCATAATTTTTTTTTTTCATCTGTGGGCTGGAATGGTTCCGTTTTGTCTCACGAAAAATTTCTCTTTAGCTCCTTGGATTGCATACGTAACACACTCCCGACAGGACGCTAGCACTGTGGGTTTGGTAGTGGACAGGATTAAGATTTAATGCCATTTGTGTTCTAAATGCAAACTAGAGGCTCTGTGTTGTTGCTGCTATCAAATTCAGAATTTTCATTTTCCCCATATGGTAATAACCTCAGGGGTTTGATCAACCTTCAAGCACTGATCACAACTGGTAGCCCGGGACAATAAATCTCGTTACTCCGTTAGGAGCAAAACTGGCTTATTTTTGTGACCTATTGGAATTGAACTGGAAAAGCAGCTCTAACCCAAGCAAATGTTTCCATTTGTAGCTCTGCCTGCCATGGATGTATTTAATGGGTATTTACAACTCACGTAAATTTCCTAAGTATCGTATGTTTTTGACCATGAATTGAGTAGTCATTCTATAAAGTTACTTCACAGAACTGCCTAGTGAACTGTGCATGTTGATGTGCTTTCACTTTTAATGTATGAATTACTTGTCTTGTTCATGTCAATACAGCCTCAGCATCCGCGTGGGGGAACACCAACGTTCCCAGATTCACAGATATTTTTCCCAACCGTTCATGAACGGCCGGTGTCTTTCTCACCACCACCTGTCTGCCCGCCGAAGGTGGCAGTCGCTCAGCGGCGCAAGAGCACTTCATTTTTGGAAGCCCAAACTTGCCACTTCCAGCCATTGCTGAAGACTGGCCAGAGTTTAGTTCCACCTGGTGGTAATCCCACCAACTGGACACCAGAGGCATTCGTTATGCTGGGCACAGCAGCTCAGAGAGTCGCTGGAGAGCCTCTGCATGTGCAAGTTAATCCTGTGTTTGAGCCAGCTCCTGTCCACAGTGACTATAGATCTGGACCAACACCTCCAGAGGATGCTCACTACAGAATGCATCCAGAAGCTGTGTATTTGGTGGGCATGCACTATCCATCACAGGTATCGGAGCAGTGTGATCAAGTAGCTTTTAACTCTCATGCGACTGAACAACATTTGAAGCAGGTCTCTGAGTCAAACCATGGGCAAGGTGGTCCTCCACAAAACTCTGTGTTCGACTTTCAATTGGGGCAAACATACCTGGCAAGACACGTTCAGAACTTGAGGCTGGATTCTGGGATGGGTCCCCTTTCTCCATTATCCAGTGTTTCAGCTCCTCTGAGTGCAGATCCTGCTCAGATGACGTTCCACCAGGTGTTTGTTCCGCACTCTGCCCCGGCTGTGCTCTCTCACAGTGGTGATGGCAGAGCGAGCTGTGTCTTTGAGTTCCATGTGCACGCACCGACTTCTGCTCCAGCAGAAGGGGCAGTTTTACCCCAGCAGGTCTACAGAAGTCGCCGGGGCTCTATGGAGACCAGTCAAGAGGAATCCACTCAAGGCATAGGGTCACATGGTCGGCTTCAGCCTGTGACAGAGGAGCAGTGTAACTATCTTGGTCCTGAGTTAGCAGGTCCCAGAGGGGGCTCTGCCAGGCGGAGCTGGCCGGAAGGAAGCCCAGAATACTCCAGTGATTCCTCACAGCTGACTTCCTCTGACACTGGCGATTTCCAGTCTCCTCCTCCTACAGGGGGGTCATCTTCTGCTTTCGGTTCCGACTTCTCATTGCCCATTGTTCAGCTGCCTCAGAAGGTATTGCAGGAGTCGCAGCTCTTCATCTGCTTCCCCCAGGGAGCCTCGACTCAGCAGGCCTTGTCCACCTCGCTTCCATCAGGACCACCTGCACTCTATCCTCAGGTTACAGGAACAACCCTTCCAGAATTTCTCTGCTTTTTCTAAGTCATACCTTGCACTTAAAGGGGACCCTTGTTCTTAGACTTGCTCCATGTGGTTCTAAGTGTTAGCATTCATGGGGATGTCTTTCCACCGAGTCAGCAGTACACTAGGATCTCTTTAACTTCCCAGGTTGCGATGGAATAAAGAGACATCAGCAACCACTTGGGCAGTGTTCAGCTTCAGCTGAAATACCGGTAGGGCTTTGGTTTGAAGGGTAACAAATGGTCAGTGTTCCTCCTGCGCCTGGTTTTTCTTTTGGCAAGAGATAGCTGGAAGTACCGAATTGGCTTTTAAACAATGGGTTTAATGAAAAGTGTCTTCTCCAGAGTTGGGATAAGCAGGGAGAGGAAAACTTGCTTTGTGTTTTTGTTCCTGCTCCTTAGGCGTTTAACGAGAGTGTGGTATTTGAAGTTGAACTTCTGTATGAATAAGTTTCATTAGACGACAGCAAGGTGTGTTTTGGACAGTCACCAAATTAAAGAGCTTTCCTAGCCTTGGGGGAAGAAAGTGGGAAGAGAGGAATGGAAGGGGCTATATTATGTACATGGATTTGGAAATGTACATTAAAGAAACTAACAAGCAGAATAGTAAATTAGTGGCACAAACAACTGTTGCTACCCGGTATTGCTTCCTTATAAGCCTAGAATGTGGTGTCCTTTAAAAAGCAAAGTTGGAGAGCCGAAGCTTGGTTTGGAGCTCCGTGTTTTATCAGCATACGTTGTATTTGCACTCGAAATAGTCAGTAATGCATCTGTACGCTGTGACTGCCAGGTGTATGTGTACATACATTGTGTCTGCACTTGTAGTCTGAAACTTCTCATAAGATTTTTTTTTTTTTGTGAAAGAGAGGATTTACTTTAAGTAGACTTCTCTCTTATTCCTTCTGTTCTTGGAATTAGGGTTTCTGACGTTTTAGTTACTGGAATATTAGCAACTTTGGGATTTGTATTAAATTGGAGAATAATCTTTCTCCTTTTTGTGGTAAGATGGAGAACTAAGTATTGGAGGCTTTCTGAATGGCATAATAAAGGTGTTTAGTAAAGCTGAAACAGTTTTAATCACTAGTCCGATTCATTTATAGAAATGAATATATCTTCAACATCTGTGCTGAAGCAGAACTTGCGAGTGAAGCTGCTACGCAAGAAGTTTGAAAATTACTCGAGGATTGTTTCTCCGTAAACCACCTCTGTTAAACTTGAGGAGGTGACTCCTGATGGGTGTGAAATACATCCGGAAAACACAATAAGGGATCACGATTATTTTACAGAATATAAGTTCTAGGCTTTTATCTAATTCGTTAAAAAATGAGAATATGAGCACAAAGTGGGTCGATGTGAACAGATGTTCCAGCAGTGTTTAGATCTGAGCCAGTAAGGGCTTCGAGCTTCTAAAACAGCAAAGAAAAAATGGTTCTTTTCATTGGCAGTCTGCTTTCCCCAAAGTTTCTATAACTTAAAAAGTATGTAGCTTTAATGAACTTATCAGGAATAAGCTTCTACAAGCTAATGATCACAGCATTAGGGAATGTTACTAGATTTTTCTGATGTGATGCATATGCACCAGCTATGTGCCTCACAAAGGCAGTTCACCAAGTGGTGCCTGCTCAGGGAACTCATCTGAAAGTCTTGGTCTAGTTGCCTCCCAGGATCTGATAAAGAAATATAATGAGTACAAAAAACAATGAAAATCCTGGGATCTGATAAAAAAAATGTCAGCCACAAAGTGATAATGAAAATCCATTCCATTTTCCTCTCCATCTTCCACACTCATTTGTATGCCACTCATCCATTTTTTTCGTTGCTTATTCATTCAGAAATTCTGTCTTAGCTAGAACGTGAAGCCCCAGATTCTTCAATATCCCATTCTTGGTAGCCTTTGGATGATAGTGAGTCTGGAAATGATGTCTAGCTTGTATTTTGATATGCCTCTCAGAGGGACCCTCATGACATGTATGTGGACTGAATACTTGTTATTGGTCTAGAATTCTGTATGTCTTTGATTTTTGTAACAGATTTATTCCTGCTAGCCTCCTTCTACCCCCCCCACCGAACTGTGTTAGAACACATGTAAAGGTAAAACTTAATGCCTCTGTTTCCAGTTATCATACCAAGGCATCCTGCTCTTAAAGCATCATCACTGGAAGAAGCAGCTGGTAGGCTGATCTGTCTCATGTTGAGGGGCACGTGGGTTGCAGAGACTGTGTTGGTTGTTTTGGAAAACGTAAACTGCGGTTCAGTACTTTTGTGCATTGGTCTGCTTTGTTCTGGTTGTTGTAGTGGAATTTGGCCAAAAGGACTAGTTTGTCCAAAAGGACAGCTAAAACCTATTCCAACCAGATCTTCCAGGCAGCAATGATTTTAACTGCCTGCTGCACAACCTGTAGGGCTTTTAAGCTGATTATTTTTTTTTTCCTTCTCCAGGCACCGGTGCAAGGCCAGTCAGCCTCGAGCAGTGCAGCAGTACCATCCCAGCTACCCAACACACTCAGCAGGTAGGATGGACAGTCCCTAAACCTAGGATGAAAATACTTTCAGTATAGGATTTTGAGGACTTTAAGAGCAGTTGACTACCTCTGTACCCCCTTCAACCCATAGATTTGGGACAAAAGCAAAGGAATCCTCTGATTCTCACCCAATCTAACATGCTGTGAGATAAACTTTGTTGACTTTCTGAAATGTATTTTAGAATCATGTCAGTGATTGTTTCTTGTGTCTACCTTCCCCAACTTTCACCTGAGCTGGCAGTGGAGGTCCCATTCAAGGGGAGGCATGTCAGGATTTGCAAGTTAAACCATCTAGAACAGGCCGACTTCGTTTGCATGATTTCTTCTAACTGGAAGTACTCTCTTCTGCAACATCCTCTTCTCTTAACTGCCTTTTCTTCCTTTATGGAATCTCATTCTTGTTTTCACAGGTGAAATAATTCTGTTGCAAGATGTGGTGCTGATAATGGAGTTGTATTAGTAATGCTAATAAGTAATTGCTAAAGCTTAATTGACTCAGCATATTCAGAGAAACCACTGATGTCACTTATGAGGAGTAAAAGTAGAATCTAAATAAGATATGCTTTACAAACTTCTATGGGGGAAAAAAATAGCTTCTGCCTCTTTTCCATACTGCAGAATACACAGCAGCCAGCCTCTTCCCAACAACCTGGACAATATCAGCTGCAGCAGCCATCAGTTTCTGCTGGTGCCACTCCCACACAAACTGTCTCTCAAACTCAAACTTCACAGGTTATGCCAATTGCCTCAGGCAGCAGCTGGGACACAGGGTAAACAAAATTCTTCTTTCTAGCAGAAGACTTTTTTCTCTTCTTCCACAGCTGGCAATTTCAACATGCTACTACTTTCACTTTTGTCGTCTTTTCTAATTGTTTCAAAACATCATCCAGATAATAGTATTCTCAGTGTACTACAACTGTCAGTTTTGTTGGAAAATGTTGGAAACCCTTTCTTTCACACGTGGCAGTCGTGAATAATTTGAGGGAGGGATAGCACTTCCATGCCCAAAGATCTTTAAATTGTCAAAAATACCATGAGGCATATTGATGAATGGTGTATGAATGAATTTTCAGGAACTTGTCATTTCTCTGCTTCCCATCAATGTCTGTCTTCTGCACTGTTATGTGTGTAAAACATACTCACTTATTTAGGTAGAGAACCATAAGGGCTGCCTTCTCCACTCTGTCATCTTTCTGTTCATCTCTTCTCCTTTACTCCTACTCGATCAAGAAGCTTCTGTTACTGAGTATTTCTTCATTTTGGCTCATATCTCTATCTCCAACATGTGAGCCTTGATTTTGTTTTTTAAATTGTTGTTTTATTGCTTGTTCCTGCTAAGGCTAAACTGCCTTTCTAGTCGCATCGTTCGCTGGCTTTAATTGACGTATCTCCTGCCATTCTCTGACTGCTGGCACAGTGGCTTTTCGTTCTCTTGCTTTAGTCCCCATACCCAAAGCTGGCAGATTTGTGGAAAGATTTGCACTTCTTTCCTGTAAGAAGGCAGGCTTGGCTCTGGGGACAGAGTTGAGAATTCGATTCTGTTTGTGCACAAGGCAGTGCTTCAGGGTGTTTGAACGTTGCTCTTTGACCCTCTGTGGGTGTCTGTTTCAAGAGCCTGTTGAGTTCTTCAGGGGAAGTGCAGCGAAGTGAGGACCTTTTGGAACTCCAGCCAACTTCCCAGCCACTCTGCCAACTGTGCTCCCCACCCACTTTAACAAAGTGCTATAACTTGAATAATTCTTTCTTTGACTAATGCATAAAAATTCTGCTTTCTGCAACCCTGCTTTAAAAAAAAAAAATCTATCTCTATTTTCTTTACCTCCCCAGCTTCCTGTTTCCCAACCAGTGTCGATCATCCAAGGCGAACCTCAATTACCTGTTGCAGCACCTTCTCTCCCTCAGCCTTCAGTTGCCCCATCAGTCCCCATTGGCTCTCATTTTCTACCCATGGGACAGCCCTTGCCAACTTCCATGGTTCCCCAGTTCTCAGTCTCTCAGTTGCCCGTAGCAGCTCCTCATGTGTCAGTGGCTCAGCCAGGTTTCCAGTCACTGCCCATTTCGATGGCAGCTGGCATGAATCAGCCACTGCTCACGCTGGCAACGTCTGCTGCGGCAACCGCCGTCCCTAGCCAGCTTCCCACACTGATGCAGCCTGTGGCTCAGTTGCCCAGCCAGGTTCTCCCGCAGCTCCTGCAGCCAGCTGTCCAGTCCGTGGGATTGCCAGCCAGCATTGGACAAGCTGCTGAAGCTTCACTTCCTGCTGGAGATGCTCTTTACCAGGTATTGTTGCAAGCCAGCAGAGCTCTTCTCCACGTTTTTACCTGTTCTTCTAAGGCACCAGGTCTGAACTGTGTGCCCTGGCCAACTCACTTCTCATAAGAGAGCCATTAAGCCACAAAGCTGATTTCTGTTGTGTGGGAAAGGACCGTTTTAAGGAGGGAGGGGAAAAAAGAGATCTTGGACACGCTGGTGTTTTGAGTGTTTCATACTTGGCAATGGAATTTTTCTAAAATGACAGAATCATAGTGCAGGACTTTGGTCAACCACTGTGTGAAAGAGGACAGCTGCATATCCAGCAGATTTGTCAAGTTGGGGGGAGAAAAAAATACAAAAAATTGTGTGGTGTGGTTTTTTTTAAAAACAGAGGATGTGTGTTGGAAAGAAAATCAATGGCAGCATGTTTAGCAATGTCAGTATTTCTTTGTAAGCCTGGCAAGGGAGGTGGGGAGCAGGGAGGGACACGGATTTTCTAGGAATAAGTCACATGGCATGGATCTTGAATATATGTAAGTACCAAATTCTCGTCATGAAACGCTAGACTGTTGGGCACAGACTGCTTCAGCCACTTTGTGCCATCATGGTAAAAATGACAATCTGAATAGCGACAAAAATAGCAACTCGGCATTTAGTTGTTCTAGAGTGAAAACTGTATAGATGTGGAAGTATCTGCACTGGGATTATAAGGAATGCTGTAGAGCAGAAGCAGTGTGTAGGAATGTTCCTGGGTCAGCTCATCACAAGAGGACAGGAAGAACACAAGAACGTTTTTACTGTCAGTCTCAAGAATCAGCCCCAGTTGCATAACAGCATCTGAGCAGTATTGTTCAGCCTGAAAGTTCTTCAAACTCATTTCGAGTCTCAGCCCTTAAAAATACAAAGCCAAATAGGGGCCACTGCAAGACTTGGGAGGTGAAGATTGTTCTACCTAAGACGTGGAACTTGGAGTGGGAATATGCTTGTTGAAGCATGGCGACTCGCAAGCTGAGCTTCGGCTACCTGAACAGTTTGCTTCTCTGGGAAGGTGGACTTTGGGAGTGCTCAAATGAGTACAGGAGGTTGGAAGGTGCCCCTGAAACGGATACTTGTTTTACTGTCTTGTTTCCTAAGTAGCTCTGACATTTACTAACTTGACTCCTTCGGTTCTATTACAGGGCTTCCCGTCTCGGCTTCCGCCTCAATACCCAGGCGACTCCAGCGTGGCACCTTCCTCTGCCGTGGCCTCTGTTAGCATTCCTTCTGCCGTGCTGTCCCCTCCCTTGCCCGCCGATGCCATGGCTCAGCCCGGCTATCTTGCCCCTGTCGTGCAGCCGTACACGGAGCAGAACGTTTTAGTTCCCATGGGCAGCCTAGGAGGGCAGGTCCAAGTGCCCCGCCTGCGGGGAGTTTGGCACCACAGGCCTCATCTGCCACCTCGCAGCAGGCAGTTGTGGAGGTAAACGTGTTGAATATAACGTAATGATACGTTTAGGGCTTTGGATTTTGCAGCGGTGTATGTGTGTGGGAACTAATCCCTTCCATGCTTGTCTTAGTTGGAAATTAATATTTCAAATGACCTTTTTCTTACAGCAGAATGTCATGCCAATGTGGGGACCTTGTTGCCACTGGCTGTTCTGTTGGGAAGTGAGTGTGCACCCTGCAGGCAAAAACCCGTTAACACTTCACTTCTCGCTAGTACTGTAGAACATTTTTTGCCATTCCAAAGACAAACTGCGACCGATAACCTTTGAGAATCTGTGATTATGCCTGTTCCCTGCGGCGTTCTTGCTGGGGAGGATTCAGATCGTCTTTGAGCTCTGCATTGGCTTGCCTTTTGCACGTTCTGTTAGTAAGACTGGCTGCATGGCGAACTGTAGTGACACGTTGCAGTAGAAAGGATGGCTGATTTCCTCTCCCCACCCCTCCACAGATGATGATTTGCTTCGCTGCAGTTTGCTCTAAAATATTTTGTAAATTAGAGCTGTCTAGATGCCAGCTGTCTGAAGTTCTGAAAAGGTAGTGCTTTGAGCTTTACAACTGATGTGGGAGGAAACGTTGAAGACTACTGGATTGTTGAAACGGAATGGTATTCTTTGGGGAGGTTCTTGATGTAGGTTTCTATCCATAGGGTACTCAGGGTGTCTCACAGACTGCTCCTTCAGAGACTCTTCCAGCAACACAGCCTGCTCAGTCTACCCCTTTGGCTTCCTCTATGGATAGGTAAGCATGGTTTTCTTTTTCAATTCCATGCGTTAGATTATTCTTCCTTGGGTGATCTTTAGGTATCTTTTTCAGCAGGGTTATTTTTTCACTGAGGGTGTTCTTGAGAATGTGAGAAAATAAACTACCTAGAGGAAAAATAGACTTATGCGAGTTGGAGTGAGTTTTGATTGGCAGCAGGGTATGTGTAGTTATTTAACTTCTAATCCTTCTATATTTGTCTTGTCAAATGGATCATAAGGGATGCTTTCCTGTCCTTCTGCCACTTAAAACTCAAACTCCAAATACCTTGAAAACATATTCAGAAGATATATTTGTACAGCTCCCTTTGCAAGAGAGATGTAGCTATATAGTTACTGTTAGAATTGCTATTCAAGCAACCCTAGGCGTTGACAGGACTCTTCCCCTACTCCATGAAGAAGAAGCACCTACTCTGATGAAGAAGCACCTACTGCTATCCAGAAAAGGATACCCTTTGGTAGCATGAACTGCATGGTTGCAGTTGTGGAGTGCATGGAGGACAGGAATGTCAAGTTTGGTGGTGGTTTGTGGTTTTTTTCAGTGCGCATTCTGATGTTGCTTCGGGATTGAGTGATGGCAACGAGAATGTTCCAGCTTCCAGCGGAAGGCACGAAGGAAGGACTACTAAACGGCACATACGGAGGTCTGTCCGCAGTCGCTCTCGCCATGAGAAGACTGCTAGGCCAAAACTGAGAATTCTAAATGTGAGTATTTTGAGATTACAGTGGCAGTTTGGTAGTGATGATGCCTTTTTTTTTTGAGCCTCAAAATTTTCTTTTCTTTTGAGGAATGTGTGTCTTGAGTGGTCTGTTTCTCCCCAGCCCAGCCTCAGAGCACACAAACTATCCAGTGTATTTTTTCTGCTTCTGGAGTCAGCTTTTCCAAATGTCAGCTATTAAGAGCTTTTTGGGGCATTAGATACGGCAAAATTAGCTTGCTTAGTCATGAGTGATTCCACAGACTATTCTGGAATATCTTATTTAGTCTTAGTAGTAAAAATAAGCCAGTGACCTGACCTGTAAGCTAGAAAGAAAGAAGGGAACGTAAGGAGTTTGAGAGAAGTGTGGACAAGGTGAGCTTGGAGGTTTGAGTAATTGGTAGATCTGGAGAAAAAATGATGTTGTACATGGCACCATGTATTCGACTGGAAAGAGGGAATATGTGTGTACTAGAGCAGTACTGTTGGGTGGTCTCTGTGAGCTTTAAAGAGCAAGTCCTACATTCTCCTGCTTTTGGATTGAAGTAGTTTTCTTTGCTTTAGGTTTCAAATAAAGGTGATCGGGTAGTGGAATGCCAGCTAGAGACACACAATCGGAAAATGGTTACTTTCAAATTTGATTTGGATGGTGACAACCCTGAGGAAATAGCTTCAATTATGGTAAGATGTATTTTAGAGATGAAGAATTGAATCCAGCTTTAATCACAATAGTAATATAAGCAGTCTGATTTTCTCATTTATGTTTCAGAATTGCTTTTCATGTAGCATGGCCTGTGCTCACCTTTTTGGTGTGCAAGCACAGCTTGTGACTCTGGGCACAGAGTGGTGTACCAAATTGACAGTTCATGTTGCATGCTCAATTCACCCAAAATGTGTGTGTTTTTACCTTAGAATTGTGAAGGTTTATCATGTAAATATGCTTTTGGTTTTTTGCAATCTATTTTTTTGAAAAACTGCCAACAACTTTCTGAAAGCACCGGGTTAAACAAATTCTGTTTGCTTTTCTAAGAGCAAACATTGCTTGATCTTTAGAACTTAAGTTTTGAGGGTTTTCCTGTTGTTCTCAACTCAAACTGCAACGTTCTGCCCTTAAAAGTAAGGAATGGGAATCTCTTTCTGATTTCTGAAAGTCAGTAATGACTGATGCTACTTTTGACTTGCTTAAAGGGAAAAAAAAACCGTCTCCATTCCATGTCTAGTGGTCAAGCACAGAAAAGAACTTGCCCTGTAGAGACAGGTTTAAATGAATACTGAGTGGGATGAAATAGAAATTCCCCCTCTTATTTTTTCCTGGGCTGGTACAATCTGAATGAAACTGAGATTGTTTTAGTGCTACTGAAGTGAGGGAGGATGACAAAAAGCAGTATCTTTTGCCAGCTTCTTGGGCACCTGAGCAATATTCATCCTTTAGCTTAGAGAGGTAACAGAATGCAAGAAATCTGTAGCTAAATAATTCCTATTAAGTGTGTGCTGGATTCATACCTGTCAACAGGAACCAAATCAGTGACACAGGGAAAATTACCTCTTGGCTGCTAATGGCTTTTGAAGAAAGAAGAAGCAATTGAGTTCTTGGCTGTGCGTGTGTGGGTAGTGTCAACAAGTCAATTGTGTGAAGTTAAGTGCCAAAAAATAGAGAGAGAATGCACAGATGTCTGTCTCATACTAAAGTGATCCTATGGAGGAATAAAAGAGTAATAAAAGGTTGTTTTGTTGTGGTTGTTTAAAAGAAAAAAAAATCCTTCCAAAAAAACCCAACAAAAACCAAAACCAAACAAAACCCCCCAAAACTAAAAAAAAAACCTGAAATCACAAAAAACACAGGTATTTGGAGATAGTAGAAACAAAATAAGTGAACTGTGCCTCCAAAACGCAGTCATGTAGTTGAAAGTGTGCAACCTGATTTAGGCAACTGAATCTGGAACTTGATGCTCATCGAGTTCTTGTTGAATGTTGAGAAAACTTTTGAGCGTGAGACTTTCTGGTTTCCTTTTAATCAGGATGCTACTAGGCATACCCCGTATGGGTGTCTGTCATTTCTGAGTTTTACCATGCGTTATTTCAGGAGACGCAATTTTCTCATGGGTCAAAGAAAACTAAGAAGGTCTTTCTAAATGCCAAGTATTCTTGTTTAAGCTTATTTCCTCCAACATAAGGAGCAGAATATGTTTTAATAAAGCAATACAGTGTGTTGAAACTAGATAGGCTTAAAAATCTTCCTCCCCTCGTATAGGCAACGTAATTAATTACTGGCTTATGTGCTGTAGCCAGACTTTGGTAAGTTAGTGATATGCAACCTGCATAGAGCAGAAATCCTGCATGGCATGGAAAGAGAGAAGCACAGAGCACATGTTGCAATAAAGAATTTTCAATTTTTTTTGTATTATAGTTTCTTCTCAGTGTGGCTCTTCATGTGCATTACGTTGGATATGAGGAACTGAAATAAGATAAGGCTGTTAATTTTAAATTTCACTGTGCTAAGCAAAGATTGAGGTGACAGTTTGATGAAGTGAGATTGACTGTACACCAGGGCAAATACCTCTGTGCTGGAGAGAATTTAGAAACAATTATTTTTTTCTCTAAGGTGTCACCGTCTCTATCTTGTGCGTAAGAACAGTGAAGGGAGGGCAAACAGTAGCACCAGAAGTAAATTACGATTATTCAGTATATAGTCTTGAAATAATTTGTGGAAAATCATTGTTGCTTTGTTCTTTTTGCAGGTGCAGAATGAGTTTATTTTAGCAACTGAGAGAGACTCATTCGTAGAACAGGTACGAGAGATTATTGAGAAAGCAGATGAGATGCTAAGTGAGGACGTAAGCGTGGAGCCAGAAGGCGATCAGGGTTTGGAGAGTATGCGGACAAAAGATGATGGTTTCTTTCCAGGGTCGCAGGTATGTAAAGGACAGATTGCCTTAACTATTCGTATTTCCCATTTTGGGTGGTGTGGCTTTGTGAGTAGAGCTAGCTAGAAACTGAGACTTCCTTTCATGAGAAATAGCAAAGCTTAATAATTAAACGAAAGACAGAGAAAGCTTCACATCAGGGTAAGAGCCTAAAATTCATTTAGAAAGCTGAATAACGTAGACATCTTGCTTTCTGACGTGTTCGAACGCTTCCAAAGCTGCTGAATTTCGTGACAGTCCGCTAAACAGTCTGATACACTGAGACTTCTTGGATTTGAGGTTGTTGAGGCAGGACACTGAAACCCCCAGCCCTGCGCTGCTCGCTACATGCAGAGAGCCTGGACTCAGGCCCTCTACCCAGTGAGCCACTAAAGGATGGTATGGCTTGGGTCAAAAACCCAAATTTGGAAAGTCATTGCTGGGAATTAAGAAGGGATGCCGTTTCCTGAATCTCTGCCTTATTTCCACTCAGAACTAATTTGAAACATCCATTTCTCTGTGGAGTATTTAAGGAAGTCAGCTGGACTGCCTGTTGACAAGAGTGGTTAGATCAGTTTGTATCGACAGTCATAAGCTGAGAAGCACCCGAGAGCAGTAGCTGACACTTGTCTGGGCTGGTTTCCACTGGTTTGGTAATGGTGTTTGGGTCCAAGGTGCTGCTTACCTTCAGCGCCCGCATTGCAGTAAGCTAGCGTTTTAACAACTATCTTCTGGGTTTCTGTTTCAGAATAGAACTTTAAATTTTATCTTACTTTACAGAAATTAGAGTTCAAACAGCCAGATCCTACATCTTCCATGCCACAAAGAACAGGTAAGTCTTTTGTGATTTTTTTTTTCAACAGTTAACTTTTCTGTTTCAGCGGATGGGTGCAGCCAAGTTTTTATTGTGTATGATGGAGTGCACGTTGCATATTGCAGGTTGTGTTTAGTTACGACTGTGTGTCACTAAATATGTGACTTCTTTCCGTTTAGGGGTTCCTCCCAGCTCCTTTACCCAGGTTGTCCATTCTGCAGGAAGACGGTTTATTGTCAGCCCTGTCCCTGAGAGTCGATTAAAAGAACAGGGCTTTTTCCCATCTGCTGTTCCTGGAGGAAAAGAAACTCCGGATATGGGTAAGTGATCTGAACTCTTAAAATCTGGGGGCTAAGACACGTTCATCGAAACTGTGAAGTTAGTTAACTGAACTATTCCTAAACACCTCTTAAAGTACTTGGGGAAGTAAGGAACTGTCTGTGCTGGTAAGAAGTGATTATGATTTGGGTGATAGTATGCAGGATTCTCAGGGGAAAAAAATGTTGATGGGTTGTCTGCAAGACTGAAACCTTATTTCTTTATTTTAATGTAAGCCTGGGTTTGTAATTTTTTTTTTTATGCTGAAAGGTAAATGTGATCTTAGTCTAGCAATAGACAGTAGTACTGTAATGAAGTTTTCCTGGTGAACTGACATTTTTTTCTTCTTCCAGTAGCTGCATCTCCACTTCATGGTCCTGGAATGAATCTCTCCCACTCAGCATCGTCGCTGAGCTTGCAGCAAGCTTTCTCTGAGATGGGGCATGGTCAAATGACAGAAGGACCTAGTACAGCTCCTCCAATGTTCAATCAAACAATACCACCATTTCCATCTGCACTTTCTACCGTGGCAGGCAGTGGTGCACCTCCTGCATCTGTGGCTGCTTCTTCAATATCTGCTCCCTCCAGCACAGGTGTTTCTCTTCCAGGATCTGTTACTTTGCCTTCAGAAAGTGCAGCTGTTGGAGTTGCACCAAGCACAAGTGTGCCAAGCTCTATTTCTCCACCTCCAGCCTCACAATCTGGACAGCAATCGACTGGTGTCCCTTCCAGTGTGAGCGCCCCTGCTTCTTTCTCCTTACCTACCACATCCCAGCCTGCTCAACCAGTAACTGCAGATATCGCCTCCAGTATCAGCACACTGTCGTCTTTGGCACTGCCACCTACCCAGGTTCCCAGTGTCACTGGTCTTGGTGGTGTTGCACCAGCTGTGACATCTCAGTCTGCTCTTCAGATTGTAAGTAGTATGGCAGCACCACAGACATCTGTTGCCCTGTCTCTGGCTCAGAACGTGGCTTTGCAGCTTCCTCAGCTTAGTAGCAGTGGCTCTGTCTCCAACCTGGCAGAAACAACAGTTGTAAGTGCTCCGCAGTCACTACCTGAGAGTGGGCAGTCTATGGATAAATCACAGCTCTGCAATGCAGCTGGCTTATCTCTTCCAATCTCTGCACCTTTATCTTCAGTAGCAACAAGCATATGTGGTTCAGTCACTCAGCCAGTGATACATCCCTTACTGGTCCCATCAGGAATTACATCAACACCTGTCCTACCCCAAATTCCAGGTGCAACACCCGTGTTGCCCCAGGTTCCCTTACCTGGTGTCTTACCACAGCCAGTTACTAACTTGCCTGCAGTCCAGCAAACTCTCATCCACAGCCAGCCTCAGCCAGCTCCGTTGCCCAATCAGCCTCATATTCACTGTCTGGAGGCCGATGCTGATGCTCAGTCTAAAGCTCCTGGTATCGATGATATCAAGACCCTGGAAGAAAAGCTGCGGTCTCTCTTCAGTGAACACAGTAACGTGGGAACAGCTCATCCGTCAGTATCTCTGGAGACGTCATTGGTGATGGAAACTACAGTTATTCCTGGGATACCAACCACTGCTGTTGCCCCAACTAAACCCCTGACATCCATTAGCACTTGTATACCTCCGAGCAGTTTGCCTCTGGGACCAACTGGCTTGCCAGTGCTGACACCGGTTGCCACTCCCGGGCAAGTGATCACCCCGGTCAGCTATATTTCGGCACCGAGCAGCATTGCAACAGCAGCAGTGAAACCAGGGACCTCTCCTTCAAAGCCCCCCCTTAGCAGGGTTCCGGTAAGAAACGCAGCATTCCTGTCAATATTCAAGTATTGCTGGAAACAGCCTTCTTGAGCAAAATCCCTTCCCTAAAAGCAAAATGCTCAGGCAGAGGTGTCTTAATTTAGTGTATATTGAAAGTTTTATGCTCTGGTTGGCTTCGTGTCCCAAGAGGTGTTTTATTTTGTCCATGTTGGTGGGGGGAACGGTCCAATTCTCTGTTGTGCCTCTGAGAGAACTCTCTAGTGTTGCTGTTTGTAATTTAGGAGTAGGAAAAACTAAGAGTGAAGGGATTGTGGTTTGGTGGGGGTTTTGTTGTTGTTTTTTCAAATAGAATTTGGAAGGCTTGTTTTAAATAACTTTTGGTCTTGTACATAACTAGAATGAAACGAGGTGGTTTTGTGTTTCACTAAGTAGTCAGGATGGCTTAGCTTTGCTTCTCATCGTTAGCCTGTTCTTTGAAGGCAAGGGTGAACCCTGCTGAAAGGGGTTTTTTTGTTTGCTTTTTTAAAAAAGTCCTGTGCTGCTGATATAGTGCCAGGATACTCTCTTCCTTCCAAATGTTAGATTTGTGAAAGCAGAATGTTGACAAGTTTTTAAAAGGTACCTGGATATCTGAACACCTTGTTTACTGAATTGTGCTCTTCAAATAAAAGCTCTTTCATAGAGACAGTCATGACTCGTAGTAACAACTTGAGATGTGTTGTGGCTGTTGTTACCTGCTTGCTAACCAGAAGTACCAGTATGTGAACTTAGACTGCCTGTTTTCTTTTAAATGGCTCCCTGTGTTAGGAGACTGCATTTCAATATTTTAAATTATCAGTAGCCCTGTTCAAAGTTAAATGGAAGTAGATTGAAGAAGCTTTCAGGTGTTTAACAAACCAAAAACCTTCATAACTACTTTTTTTTTTTCCTGCGACGTTCTTTTCCACCCACCAACACTTTGTGCTGGTGTTCTTTTGCCAGCTTTGCTTTTAACCAGTTTGGGGCTGGTCGAATTGAGCTAACACTCTAAGTACAGCCATTCGTTAGTCGTCTTGTACTCTTTGTATTCGAACAAAGTAGAAAATTCCTGCCACGGAGGAGCAGGAAGACGTGCCAAGGAAATCTAGATGCAGAGGCATTCATTTATGTCAAAATGAAATCGAGAATTAGAAAGATTAGAAGATAATAAAAACTGGTATTGGTTCAGGAACAGTTGAAGCAGTTGGAAACCTGCTAACTGCAAACCTGCGTTTACAAAGCTTGAATTTAAATGCAATAAATGTTTGGAGTTTTTGATTGTCAGTTGTGGAAGAAACTACCTCCTCTCTGAAGTTTTCACTTATAAATTAGGGTGGGTTTTTTTCCAAAGCTGAATTTTAGTTCCACTCTCTGTATCGTTATTGGGTTTCAAAGAGCTTATTGCTTTAGTTTTCTGGAGTTTACGAAACTCTGTGTGTGTGGTTTTATTTATTTAAAGTATGTTTTGCCTCTTATTTATAAACTAAACGATTAACCTGCCACAGCTTAAACACTTATCATGCCTCAGAACAGGTAGTGCCCACGTGTATGTTCCCAGTGCACAAAAAAGCCGAGGTAGTGCAACTTGGCGTAGTTCCTGGGGAAACATTTTTTGGGAGAGTAGATAACTATGGAGTGTATCTTCTCTGGGTGGTTACTACTGCAGTTTGAACCAGTTAAGCTGTGGTAACATGGCTGTAATCTAGAACTGGTTCTGCTTGTTGAAGACCAGAATAGACGGTGGGCCAGTTACCTGTGTTCTGCAGTGCTTGCTGTTGTAGGAGGGAAGCCAGCTGGCCAACACTGACTCACAAAACTATCATGTCTTTCTCAAACTTCAAAGTCATAGTCAAGCCTCAAGATTGCAGCTGAGAATAAGAATTGCCAATTGTGTAATGGATCACTTAATTTCTAGAACTTCCAACTTCCCTAACAATGGAGATAACTAACTGGAATGTGCTGTCTGACCTGGTGGGAAGGCTTTGATGCCTCCTTCTAACGTTTCCAGTCTCTCTAACCTCTTCCACGTAACCTGGATGACTTCCCCCTACCCAGTTGCATGGCCTAGTCATCTTCTGTTGGGTCATCAACATCCTTCAGGTTCAAAACAAGTGACGGATGAAGAGATTGGTCTGAGAGGTCTATAAATCTGCTTCTCAACAAGTAGAGACATCCTCAGGCATGCCAGTTCCTGTTCTCAAGTCATGTTGCTTGGAACAATGTGCCAGAAGCATGTTGCTAATGGGCAGTTAACATAGATCTGTTGTAAGGAGATTGAGTGCATGCTTGCACCCTTTTGTAAATTAAGCTTCTTGGAAACTCAGTTGCTTTTTGGAAAAGTTAATGTAGCTTGTCTTGCAGACTTGAGAATAATATTCCCAAGATACTTTACTCCTGGGCACAGCAGCTTGTTTAAACTGGAAATTGTGGCTGCTCAAAGATAACCTGGATTTAGAAACAAAACAAAAGCAAACAAGCAGCTTCCCCCAAGTTTGCTGCAAAAATCCGTACAAAAGACTCTATGCTAACTCTCCAGGAAGGAAGTCTCTACAGAAAAAAATGTTGAGGCTTCTGTTGTATGACATGACTGACTGTAGCTTGGTGTCTGATTCTGTTCCGTGTCTGATGGACTCGCGTTTCCTCTTCGTTATCCATAGGTGCTACCAGTAGGTTCTGAACTTCCGGCTGGCACTCCATCCAGTGAGCCGCTGCCACCTTTTCCAGGACCTTCACTAACTCAGGTGCTACACGACTTGACAGATTTTATCTGCTGCTTTTCCTGTCAAAGAGCATGTTTCGATTAAAACTCTCCATTGCATGTTATTAATGGCTTTGTTTTTCTTTGCTTTTGACTGAGTAACCCCTTTTGTGTAACTGTGGCAGTAGCCAGAGTCGCTTCAGCGCCGGATACGTAGCTTCAGGATGCTGTACTCAGCGTCTGAAGTGCAGGAACAATTAATTAGGCAGTTTAGCATGTTGACCTGAACTTTAGAGAGGTTTTTAAAACATGACACAGGTGAGTATGTGCATAAAACTCCAATCTGTTTGCTTCTTGAATAGGGTGTAGTAGCAAAGTAACAGCTCTTCAGGGTAGTGGTATATTCTGCAATTAAATGTTAATAAAAACGCAAAATTGCTGGCTTTGTGAATTCCTGTTTTGTTTTTTGCTGTGGCTATAACTCCACTCTGATTGCACTAGGCTCTCAGAAGTTATTTGAAGCTCCTGATCATAAACATGAGATGAAATGTGACAGTTGCTTCCCTTGCTCAGATTCTGTCCTGATATGCAATAGTGAACTTGGATATTTTGTGTGTAAATTGGACAGGTGAGCAGCTCAAGACCATGAAGATTAAATCTGTCTTCACTCCTGCTTAAAAAATAGGAACACACACCCCCTCTCATAATTGAAAGAACTGCGTTAAGACAAAACTGTTTTATGGATCTTCTAAATGCTGTGTAATGAGATCATAGAATCATAGAATGGTTAGGGCTGGAAGGGACCTTCAAAGGTCATCTAGTCCAACCCCCCTGCAAGGAACAGGGATATCTCCAACTAGATCAGGTTGCTCAGGGCCTCGTCCAACCTGGCCTTGAACGTCCTCCAGGGATGGAGCATCCACCACCTCTCTGGGCATAATATGGGAACACTGCACTTCAGTGTGCAAAGGAAAGCCGAAAAAACAACCAAGCAAAACCCATGAGACCCTGAGATGGAGCTCTGCTGCTTCTGAAAGAAGTTTGTGAATAAGCACAAAAATGAATTTCTACAGAATTATATTAAAGTACACTTGGCACAGAATTATCACCCCAATTTTATATTCAAACCTGTAAAGAAGTTGTTATTTAAGTGGGTACCTAGTGGTGCTGCTTAAGGGTCAGAGTAATTTTATCCTAAATCGAGTGTTTCCTGTGCACGTGTGCTGCTTACAGTATTCCCCTCTTCCACCTGGGACTGAAGTCCGCAGTGAGCAGTCTTAGAGTACGCGTCCAAAAGCTACGCTTGAATTGGAGACTGTCCTTTGATAGGAAGGAGTTACACTTCAGTCTTAAATATCATTTTAAAGTAATTCCAATAAAATAGCTACAGTATGAAAACTTGTACATCATTTCCTAGCTCTATGGCTCGATTTCTTTTTTGTTTTCTTGACCACTGAGAACTTCAGTGCAGACTGAGCTGACCTTGATCAGGTTCTCTACGTAGCCCTCTAGTAACATTCTCCTTGTCTCTTGCAACGGAGCTCTTGAATTCATGTTTCACCTGTGGAAAGGAATATAAAATAAACTTTAAAGATCACTTTAGTTCTTTGCAAGCTGTTCCTTTTTTGGGGTTTTACAATAGCTGATGAGAAGTATGTGAAAGGATTTAAGGTGACTGTCATACAAAGGAATAGCGTTAGAAAATTGCAAATTTAAGCTGTGCTGAGGTAACTTCGGTTCACCAGCCCGTACGGCTCATGTTCTACTGTAAAACTGTAAAAACTGAATTTACAGGTATTAAGGGACTGATCTTCAAAGATACCATTGAAATAATTTTTCCATTTCTGTCTTCCGAATGTGAGAACCATGGTATTACCTGGCTCTGAAGGCATGAGTAGAGTTGAGCAGAGGGCCCGCTAGCTGCTTTCCTGTAGTTTTGTGGTGGCTGTGACAGTAATAGTCCCTTTTTAACTTTTCCACCTTTTTCCCCCAGTGCTCTCTATGCAGAAGCTCTGTCTTTATTCAGCGTTTTTTTCCCAGTAACGTCATTATTTTGTGATCTCTTAAGAATGTCTCTTAGACTAAGTTGGCGTGGAGTGTGCCCTGGAGGTTAGAATGGAGCTGGTCTTGTGGACCTAAGCTACAGTGTGCCAAAAGCTGACATCTCATCCTGTCTGTTCCTGCTCTACCACTTCCTTGGTCTTCATCTGAGGAACAAATCAGTGACCTTCATCAAGGAGTCCTTGCAGATGACTTCTGCATCCAGAACTACTCATTGCTTGTCTCTTGTGTTTAATTAAAGCGTGTTCAAATCTTTTGTAAGCAATGAGAAGCAGTCCACTACTTGGGAAGTATTATTCTGTGCGAAAAGGCAGAATTTGTGCTCTTTATGTAAGAAAACTATCAAAGTCATGTATGACTCTTGAAACCTGTCGTGGGAAGGAGTGCTGCTGTTTTGTTTTACGCCGCTTCTTTCCAGCAGGCTGAATGAGGGCCCAATTCCTGCCCTGGGAGTAATCAGGGAACTGGTATCTGCTGGTAGTGTTCGCAGCAACACTTTCTTTCTCTTTTTTTTTTTTTTTTTTTTCCCCTCCAGCTTCTGGAGGCAGAAGCTGGTTTATGCCTTTCAACCCGTTCTTTCCGAAGCACGGTTTTGCTGAAGAGGAGACAACAACAATTTCATGATAATTCTTACCTGCTTTTGTACTGTGAGCAAGGTGGGCAGATGGGTCTGGAGGCAGCTGGTTAACATCAGTCATGCTGAGTTCATAGTCGTTTTTATTGTCATTGCTTGGAACTAGATTTATCAGTGACATTTTCCCCCAAACTCAAAGCACTTGTGGTCGCTTATGTGACTTAGGCCACTGCAAAAGATCTGTTCCTGTTTGCCATTGGTATTTCTAGCAGGATTCGTGGTATGGAAGAGGCACGCACACAGTTCCTTTACCAACAGCTTACCTAATTTCACTTCTCATTTGAACTCTGAAGCCTGCCTAGGAGCGAGGGGAAAATTCTAATTCAAATCTAATTGACTGTTAAGAGCGTTTGCTGCTGTCACATAAAACTATCTGGAAAATTACTGGCTTGTGTTAAAGCAGATGGGCTTGCCTGCCTTCCTGCTTCTGGCAGTAGCTCATTACACAACTGGTTTTTTTTTTTTTTCTTTCCTTAGTACCAGACTCCTAATTTGCAGACAAAGTACGTCTCATCTCAAGACCAGTTTTGGACAGTTTGTTCTTGAAGTCTTAAATACCTGTTCTGTTTCTTCGTTAGTTTGTTTTTAAATTGCATCTAGATCAATTTTTAAGCTTCCTTTTGGTACCCTTGTTCTGTAAGGAAATCTTGATTTCCTGATCTGTCTGATACGTCAGCTCTTCACTTGCGTGAAACAAATATCTTCTGAGCGTAAGTGGTAAGAATTATACAGTATTTCAGGTGGAACATCCTCTTAATTTTACAGTATTATTGAATTAAATTAGCTCACTTGTTGGCTAAGCATTGGGACTTCTGAAGGGAGTCATAGAAGTCTTCTTGTGCTTTTTATTCGGATGGAATTGATACAGAGTTTATCGTTAGGATTTTTGGCTGTGTTTTGAAATCCACAGTTCAGGAAGAATGTCATCCTAGCAACCCCTTGAAAGCATCTTTGTGCTGTTGTGTACCTCTAACTTTGAGCTTCTTGAAAGTGGAAGGTAATGTTTTTAGGTTGCTGTGACCTCAGCTTCAGTTCTAAAACCAGATGTAGCTTTTAAATATAAAAGACTTGGAAAGATTAAGGATGCTACCGTTTGGATGGAAATACCTACTCCATAGGGTCAGAATTGCAACTTAGGGATAACTGCCAACACTTTCTTCTTCCGTATGCATCTTCACAGCTATGCGCTAATTAACAATTTGGAGTGAATCTGAATTCTTATCTTTAAGATATTTTTAGGTAATTCTTCTTCTCTTCTCCATCCCAATTCAATGGACTAAGTTTGAGTTGGCATCCAAGATGTTTTTCAAACAGCCGAAATCTAAATAATGGGCATACTTGAGAGAGATTCTGCCCCTTTCCCTTCCTCTTCAAGTCAGTCTGTCCAGATAGCTGCTTTGAGGGAACTTGTGGGGTTTTTTAAATTTATATTATCCTTAGCCTTGCTTTTATCCATGCTTGCTTTTGAAATTGAGCATCTTTTTGAATTTTTCTGTCCTTTTTTTTTCTAATTGACTTTTTCATCAAGATTTTTTAGATAATCTGTAATATAAATTACCTCCTTTATACTCCAGCAAAAAAGTAGAACTTGGAGGCTTGCAGCATCTTTGCTCAGCTCTTCAGAATGGGAATGCAAACTTTAAGTGAACTTCAGGAAAAAACAGAAGTTCCGGTTAATGCTGCTTTTCTGTTTTGTTGTTTTTTTGTTTTGTTTTGTTTTTTCCTACCAAATGTGTTGCTTCCAGTCTTCCTGTGCTGTACATGTTAAATGCAATCATGTGAGAAGGGAGCATGATAGAAGTATGGAAGATGTACTGACTGCTCTAAAGTTTAGTATTAAATATGGCTGTTTCTCAAATGTCATGTCTTCTCCTGAGCTGGGACAGCTGTTTACTCTTTCCTTTTTCTCAGTCCCAACAGCCACTGGAAGATCTGGATGCTAAGCTGAGAAGAACCCTTAGTCCAGAGACCGTTCCAGTGACATCTGCTCCTGCCTGTGTATGTTTGCAATGCTGGCAGTTTAGTAGTCTTGAAAAACCTCAGTGTTTTCTCAAGGTCGTGCTCTTAGGTCACTGCTTTTCATATCTCTACACCAGTCTCTAAACTTTTAAAAATGAAAATGAAGAGACATCTTCCAGTTTGTGGGACCGAGTCAACCAAAATAGAAGAAATCTGTATGTTGCAATAGATCAGGTATTTCCCGAGGCTGGTTTTGGTGTTAGTTCTTAATCCAGCTTTTTGGTGATGTCATTAATGTCACCGAACTGGAAGGGGAAGTGACTGTGGAGTAAGAGGAAAGAGCACTGAAGAAGCAGTATGTGGTATGTCAGTCTTAATTTGGGAGGGATGTTTAAAGTGTGGATCTGAAGTTTTAGGACTGCAATAATACACTGATACAAAACGAAGGTAATGATTGACATGGTGATCTCCAAGGGGCTACTCATGTGTTACTTCTGCAAAGCCAAAGGGGATGTTCTGCTGGCAGCCTCAGGGTTGTAAGGCGTGCAGGACCTCTTGCTGATGTTACTTGCTTTGGAGGTTAAAAACTCGTGTGTTCGTTTTGTGGTGGGACATTCTTTGAACCTGGTGGGAGGAAAAGGTGGTGTGATGTGCTATAGGGTGGATTTGTTGGCATTTGGTCAAACTGCTGATTCTTTTAATTTGATTTTTGTTTTTCTCCTTGAACCTGTAGTCTGTGCCCTCAGTAGCATCTACAACGGTTACCGGGCTGGTGTCCACAGCAACACAGCCTCCTAAGGAGGGTAAGACAACCTTGATTGTTGTAGATGGCTTCTCAGCATGGCGATATAATCCAAAATTGAACAGACTAGTGACTTGGAAGGATATAGCCTTGTTAATAAGTCACACAAGGGCAATTCCCTAAGGATCATATTAGTTTTTAGTGACTAAACTGAAATTTTCCACTGTGGGCCAGGAGAGGGGAATGTTACATGGATATTGTAGTAACTCATTTAGGATTTAAAGCTGTCCAAAATGCTAAACGAAGACTTGCAAAGAATCTCTAGTGTGCTACTAAGGTACAGCTATAGAATTTGAAGGAACTGGTTGTTGTCTTGTGTTACGTTCTTGGCAACAACAGTCAGTTGTAATGAGTAACAACTCATTTTGCGTCATCGTGCTGTGTTCTATATGTAGGATACCTCTTCCTAACCTAAAAGGGTGTCCTTAAATAGAGAAATGAAGGTTTAACTACTAAGAATTTAAGAAAGGTAATAGGAAAACCAGACTCCTTTCTGGCTGCTTTAGAACAGCTGGAGGTTGGCTGGGTGATCAAAACAGAAGTCTGAATGATGGATGACTTTCAAGACTGGATGAGTTTGATAGTTGGGGGCCGGGGGGAACCCAACAACTGGCAAAATAGTCTGAGGCTCTCCTGTCAGCATTCCCCTAATTGCTTTAATTTTAAAAATCTTTCTTTCTAAAATGAAACTGTAACGTGGTACTAGAATTATTTCTGAACTATCTAGTAAACATTATTTAACTTGCATGTGCCTCAAGTTCAATGACAAACCATCAAAAGCTAATAAAAGGAGTAGGAAAATAAAATATTGCCATTTTAGTATGTCTGTAGTGAACAATACTGTCGAACTCATTTGTCTGCTAGAAAATGAGTTGGGTTTTGCCTGCTAAGGTTTAGAAGGTAGAAGTAAACCAACTGGGAAGATGCTTAATAACCACGGCAAGCTGTCCAATAGAATTGATTTAAATATAGGCTGTTATTTCTCAGCTTTGTAGCCTTAAACTGTCAGTGCATACAGCAACAAAATTAGGAGCTGACACCCAAGAATTCAGTTTTGAAAGCTTCAGATAGGCTGCTTTGAGTAACTGTGGCTTGTATCACTTCTTCAGCTTACCACTTTCTTATTAATAAGTCATCCCCAGTGCTTGTGAAATTTAGGCAGTCAGTGTGGGTATTGAATTAAAATAAGTTTTTCTTTACATACATTTCAGTTGTGTTTTTATTCTTTGGCTCTTTCACATCCCTGTTTGAAATAAGTGTGCTCTTTTTACTGCTATCTAAAAATGCCCTTTTAGCAAATATGCTGTGCAGGGAAACTTTGAAGAACAATGCTTTGGTTTAGTGTTGCAGTTTGATATTCTATATATGGTAAAGTTGGAAAAAAGAGATCAGGTTCCATGAATCCAAAGGGAAGGAGGGATTAGGAGGGAACTGACAGTTGAGTTGGAAATAGACCAAAAGAAATGGTTGGGGTTCAAGTCATTTGTTGCTTCTTTTCCTCTTAATCCCGTTCTCCTTTCCCTTAGCTTCAGCATCCTGTGGTGGAGAGAGCAGTGCTACGACTCCCGCAGCAGGGGCCAGTGTTCTCAAGATGGGACGGTTTCAGGTAGGACGTGTTAAACGGATTTGGCTGTTGATAGAGGGTCTTGGCTGAGCAGTTCCTGCGTAGTGCCAGCTCAGTGTGGGCTTTTCTGTCGGAGAAAAGGTCCGTGTTGAGCTCTGTGAGTGCTTTGTGGCGGAGGCTGTTTTCATTCGGGGCAGATGGCAGTAGGTTGGGCAGGTCTAGAATTGCAAATAGAAGCGTCACGTGAAGGAAGAACTGGGCAAGTCTGCATGATGACCTTTCTGTTGTAGGTGTCCGTGGCAGTGGACGATGTGCTAAAAGAGGGCGACAAACCTGAAAGCAAGCCGCTGCAGTTCGAAACCACCTCCACTGATTCCTCATCTCTTTCTGGCAGTAGCCCAGAGAGTACGCTGGTGAAGCAGGCTGGCGGTCGGAAAAGCGAGGCCATGGCTTACTCGTCCTTGGATGTGGTAACTGGTGTGGGTCAGGCAGTTCCTGTGCTGCAGTTGGACGTTGGTCAGCCTACTAAGGTCGGGCGCTTCCAGGTGACGACGACGACGGATCAAGTGGGACGCTTTTCAGTGTCAAAGACCCGGGATGAGGTCAGTTGTGTGGAGAAAGAGCCGATGACTCTTCCTCTCTCTGTGGACTTGGAACAAGTTGCTTCTTCAGCTGCAGCTCCGAAGAAAGAGTTGGAGTTAAGGCAGTCCCCACATATGAATGGTCCATCCTCTGAACCAGAGGCTGCCTTCTTAAGCGGGATGGCTAAGGATTTGGATGACGGCTCGGGGAGCCCAGACTCCCTCCAGCCCCTGGGGTCGAAGATCAGCCTCCCCGTTCAGAGCCTTAGCAACTCGTTCAACTCTTCCTATATGAGCAGCGACAACGAGTCGGATATCGAAGATGAAGACTTGAAATTGGAACTCCGTCAGTTACGGGAGAAGTAAGGCTTTTTTCCTTGTGTGCTCGTGTATGAAATAAATATATATATATATATAAAACAGGATTAAAATGAATTTCATCCGTACTGTGCTTTTGACAAAGAACAAAAGTAAACCTTTTTCAAGACTCAACCTTTGCTAAGTGTCAGGACCCATTGCCATGCGGGAAGTAAGATTCTTTAGTGGGAAAGTAGTACGTAATTATAACAAAAAAGGTATACACACGTTTGCTGTGCTTAACTTTCTAACCTGTAACCTTGCTGTGTGTGCTTACATGTAGATGGGTTGTGGATAAGACTGGAGATGGATAGAAGCTTTTGCGTATCACTGAAGTTTAGTAGTTAGTGGGCATAATGGTGTCTCGTTTGAAAATGGCACACAACTCTACATCTGATATGCATTTCTGGCCCTTCTAATGGTTCTTCTTTTCCTGAAGAATCCTTGTTGGCTTACAAAAAAACTGTAAAGGCAAGCAATGTGACCTACTGGTTTATCTATACTGAAAGTTGAACGTTTTTTAGGGCAGCTAGCAATTTTACATCTTGTGTATGCAACTGCTCTGGAAAAAAAAAAAGGAAATACAAATGTAGACGTCTCCAAGGCCATATGTCTCAGAAGATGAGTAATCCTGTAGCATTTTAACGCTGAGTGATTTGATCTTCTACAGTAGATGTATGTTTTTGTTTGTACTTCTGTTTATCCAGGTTATCTTGTTGGGAACTGTGTGTTGGACTTTTAAAAAGCCGGGGTTAGGGCACAATGGAAAGCGGCAAGTGCTCCGTCAGGTGCAGTCAGTGGTTATTTGGGGAAGAGATTTATTTCCTCCTTTGTCCAATGTTGATGGGAGTTTGACTGAAGAAACTGGTCAAGTGTGACTGGAGGGGAGGGATGGTGTGCCAGTGTGTGTAGATATACAATTTTTGTAAGTCATGCTCTTTTGCAACTTTTTAGGCACCTTAAAGAGATCCAGGAGCTGCAGAGTCGCCAGAAGCAGGAGATTGAGTCACTCTACATGAAACTGGGAAAGGCCCCACCGGCAGTAATTATTCCTCCAGCTGCACCCCTTTCGGGAAGGAGGAGACGACCTACTAAAGGAAAAAGCAGCAAGTCCAGTCGTAGCAGCTCCCAGGGAAATAAGAGCCCTCAGCTGTCAGGTGAGACTTTGTTCAGGTTTTTGAGTAGATCAAACAGAGAAGGTGCTGTCTCCCAATCTAGATCTGTGTCTGTCTTTTGGGGTTCCCCTCCCAGTTCCCCTCACTGCCTGGATTACTGGGTCATTTTTGAAATGGCTTTTGCTATTTTGTAGTCTTGCTCGTGACTTTGGTAATCTAGCGAAATATTACTTTTATGTTGTTCTATAAGAGCAGTTTTGAAGTTGTAATTGGTATTTTTCTTAGGGATCAGTCCTAGAGTTCTGACTAGGAAAAGTGTAAGTTTACAATTTGAGAGGGAAACTTCACATTTTATTTTTTTTTTAAAAAGATAAAACTGCTCTTGTTGCCTCCTGAAACTGATTTTGCAGAATGGGGCTGGTCTCTTCAGTCATCTGCAAAGATCACTTTTTTCCTACTTTATTAACACTGAACCATGGTATAACTAGTGTCCTTCATTTCAGAAACTTAGTCACAGTTGATAGATGTTAAAGTAGTGAGGTTTTTTAATAGAGCTGCAATTTGCTTGTACTTAAGCTGTCAAAGCTTCCTTTATTACTACAGAATTATTATTACTACTATTGTTACTACTTTATTACTACCCAAAAAAAAGTTTTTATAATAAACAGAACTCAGAAATAGTTCTGTTTACTGTTTGAATGACATGGATGTCAACTGCTTGTTGGGTAGTTTTTAAATGTCTCTCCAATCCCATAGCACTGAGTAGACACTATCAGATGGCCAGCACTGTGAGCAGAAATTGTCACTGCTTCCTGCACATTCCCTTTGGTAATTCCACATCACGCTGCGATTTCTGTGCCCGGTCACCCTGACGGCTCGCTTCTCTGTTGTTGTGGGCCAGGGGAGCGATGTGTGAGCGTGGGACAGTCAGCTAGCACAGAGTTGCCTTAAAACTTATTTACTTAAGAATTTTTCTAGTCTCATTGCTTTCTCAGAAACTGGAGCAGCTCCCTCCCTCTGCCCCCCCCTTGCCTGGATTGTCATGCTTGACCAGAGGATGAGACCCTTTATTATTTTTTCCCTCCCCTCACCACAGCACTCTTTCCTGTATCACTAGCATAGTAGCTCCAACTGATCAACTGAGTTACTTGGTAGGGACTTCACCCCCTACTAAACGTTCCACTCCAACGTTCTGTTTTTTTCTCCTGTCCCTTGGGAACAAGGACAGAAGCTTTGGAAACAATGTGGGGAACCTAAACGCTGACTGACTTTTTGCCTTCCTTCTTCCTCTAGGCAATCTGTCAGCTCAAAGCGCACCCTCAGTCCTGCCCCCCCAGCAGACTCTTCATCCTCCTGGTAGTGTGCCAGAGACTGGGCAGAACCATTTGTTACAGCCCCTCAAACCTTCACCTTCCAGCGAAAACCTCTACTCTGCCTTTACCAGCGACGGTGCCCTTTCGGTACCAAGCCTTTCGGCACCAGGTCAAGGTAAGACTGTAAATGGAATTAGTGTCGAGTCTTGCACCTTTGTTACTGGTGAACAAACAACCAACTTGATTCTTGATTTTTAATACGGAGCACAGAGTGGATTGGAAGTCTCCAACCTGTGTGTAGAGGCTGATGAGGGTGGTTTTTTGCAGCTAGATTTCTACCTTCTCACGTAAGGCAAGTGTGAGGCTGTTGAAATAATCAATAGGTGACACATGGCCCTTTCTGCGGTCGTGGAAGCGCCAAGGAGAACACCAGAGAGTGCAGTACAGTGGTGGCAAGTGATGTTCTGCTGACCTGGGGGAAAGGCCTTGGCTGAAAGGATGAAGAGCAGATGAGAAGAGGTTGCCCAGAGAAGTTGTGGCTGCCCCATCCCTGGCAGTGTTCAAGGCCAGGTTGGATGGGGCTTTGAGCAACCTGGTGTAGTGGAGTGGAGGGTGTCCCTGCCCATGGCAGGGGGGTTGGAACTGGATGAACTTTGAGATCCCTTCCAACCCAAACCATTCTGTGATTCTATGAGAATGTGGGATCAGAAAGGTGAAATGAGACTAAGGAAGGGGCAGAGCAGCTTTGGTGTTAATAGATAATTGGAAATGTAGGAAATTGCTGAACGCTCGGAGTGCTTTTAGACTTCCAAACTGCTTTGGCTATTTCTGTCAATAGAATTTTTTAACAGTAAAAGGTAAAAAAGCCTCGTGTTCTGCAATTGTGAGTTAAAGAATTATCCTGGAAGGGGAGAGTTAGTGTAGGAGAACGGAACTGTAGGAATAATAAACCGTTCACTTAGTTGTGGATTGCTTGTTATTAGGTAGTATGTTACCAAATAATTTCTCCAACACAGCTCTGATTTATTTGGTAGGGAAGGCTGCTTTGCTTGCCAGTCATTGAGGGGATGGTAGCTTGATTGCTTTACTTCTCTGAACTTAGCTGTTCCAGTTTTTTTCCCCAGGAACGTCTTTTCAAAAAGCTTTGCCACAGACTGATTTAATACACCAATTCTAACGTGTGTTTTTGCAGAAATTGGAGAAGGACAGACAGAAAATGGAAACAGACTTTTGGCAACAGTTTTCTGTAGAGGCTTTCCTAACGAACTGTTTCAAGTATTTTGGAGCTACTTGAATCATCTCCCTGTGCCTAGAGTTGTGCAGCACCGTTTAATAATTGGATGCTTTTGCCAGGATTTGGCTTTCCTGTAGATTGCAGCCTGATTGCTGTGTTACGTACTGGGGAGTAACACTGCAAACCGGGCGTCTGGTGGTACCGGTGGGAGTCTCTCCGCTCCGTATATTGTCTCCATACTCTTTGGTCCGCACTTGGAGCTTATTCTTGTGTGTCACGTTGATGCATTTCACCCTTCCAACCTCAAGTTGCTAACATCTTGTAGTGGTGTTCTGTCTCTCTTCCTCTCCTTTCTCTGTTCTTCCCGTTTTTGTTTTCTCACAGGCTGTGCGAAGTTTAACTGTGCGTCTGAGAGAGTGACCTTCAAGCCTGGTGGCAGGAGGACCCGATTTCTGAGTACGCCCTGCTTGGCTCTTTGTGTGTAACACCTTTACTCCTTCCTTGTCTGTTTTTTGTTTTGTCTTTTTGGGTTTTTTTGGTTTTTTTTTCTGCTGCTTGGATCTGTTTCATGCAGCCCATTCTCATCCGCCGCCTTGTATTCCTTCCCATCCCATGGCTCAGCTGAGCTGCTCTTGGCACACCTTTAGAAGTTTGGGTTCTCGTGTCAGATATTCTCTGTTGTTAAGCTCATCGTAACAAGCACTCATTTTATCGAAGCTTTTGGTGAAAACTTTGTCAGGACAGGTCAGTGAAATGACAGAAACTGGGGAGAGTAAGCAAGCTGTGGGTGCGTGGGTGTTTTCTTTCAGCCTGCCTTAGGGGTTCTGCTTCAGTGTACGTTAGCTGACACGAGGCTTGGAGGGGAGGTGGTCTTTCTAGGGGAACAGCAAGGAAAACTCGTTTTCCAAATGATTCCTTTGTTGGACACTGCTGTAACTGATGGGGAGTATGTTGACTCCCTCCAGCAGTGTGCTTCCTCCACAAGCGGGATGTCTTTTTGCAAGTTCTGATCACAGTGCAGAGCATTGACGCCACCTGTAGACAGTGAAGACTGACTTTTTATGTCCATTAGCAGGTGGATAGCTAAAGATTAAAGTGTTGAGGGTTTTAAAAATACTTGGAGAATATTTTCAGGCAAACTCGAAAGATCCTCACCTGCTAATGTGCTCAGGTTTAGGAGGTTTTACTGTGAATTGGAGATACACTAAACGTGCAACAAACAGCAGTAAAGGTGGGTCAAAATATCTCCAGACACCCTCTCAGCCCTCATGAGTTACCCTGCAGCCCTTTCCAAAATCCTCTCGTTTGTCCTTACGTTAGGCCAGATTTAGAAGAGAGCCTCAAACTTCTGATGTGGTTGAAGTAACGATGCGCTTGAGCTGAGGCTGCTGATGTGGTGCTGTTTCTTGGGAGTGCTGCAACGTCTCCCATGCTGCTTCTGCAGGCTGGACCCCTTCCATGCCCGACATGTGTTTCCCACCCTCTGGAATGACTTGATATGAGGAAACTTTACGTGCTGTAGAGAGACCTTCAGTCACTGCACTGCATGACAGTACCACGCGTCCGTGGCATCGGTCTCGCTGCGGTTGGCAGTAGCACAGCTGAGCTGGAGAGTTGTGTGCAGGAGCTCGGCCTGCCCTGCTGCAGAGACAGCTGCAACCACCCAGCTCCGTCCTCGGAGAACGGGGGGAGTCGGAAGGGGGGACATGTTGTTCCCTGGCCGTTGGGTTTTCCAATGATACCTCTAGCCCACTTCCTTGGATTCCTGGGGCTGTGCGTACGAATGGTATTTAATTTTTCAAATTGAGCAGCTTTAAAGGTGGGTTTTTTTGCTAAGTATATTATGTGTAGATGTGCACTAACCGACATCTGCAGTCTCAAGATTTGTGGCTGCTTTCTTGGGAGGAGTTAAATTCTTACCAAAGCTAACTCTTTCCAAGTCTGACCTGTCCTTTTTTGGGGCAGGGAACATAAAGAACAGCCGTTCTGTTTCTGGAATTGGCAATGAAGTGAATATATGAGAGAATATGTACTCATAAAGCCTCGACTTGCTGCAAATTGATCAGCATCTGGCTAAAGAGTACTTTGCCATGTGTGTCTCTTGCCATGGGACTGGTGCTAAGGGAAATGGATTCCTTTTGAAAAGCGTGTTGTAGCTGTCCTGTAAAAGCAGGTGCAACCTGGCATGGCACAGCTTGGCCTGGCCCTTGGCTCCTGGCAGGTTGCTTGCTTCCCGGAGTCTTGTCCGTGAAATGCTATCGCAAACTGGTTTGGAGGGTGACAGCTGGAGAAGATGCTGGGTTCGAATCGGCAGCATTGAGGAAACAGTGCAGTAACTGATGCTTTTAACTGTGCAGCTGGAGAAACAGAGTGGTACAGCTTGGCAGGGAATGTCTGAACTATTCCATGGATCTGAGAAAACAGGGTGACAAACTAAAGCACTCGACCTATCAAAAAAATTTTTCTCATGTTGAAAACTTTGGAACTTGGATAGTTGTAAAATGCTTCCCATCTTCTGACAAAGAAGGAAGAGGTACTTGATTTTTTTTCCTTTTGTGGTAAGTCAGCTGTGACAGTAATGTCTCCTGATGTTCTTCACTACGGTTTGGGAATTCTGAAGAGTAAATGTAGGAGGCTGAGCCTCTTCTCTTTCTGAAAGTACAACTGATCAACTGCCAGTATTTAATTTTTCAAATTGAGCAGCTTTAAGGTGTATTATGTGCAGGTGTGCACTAACTGACATCTGCAGTCTCAAGATTTGTGACTCCTTTCTTGGATTTCCTTCACAGTCTTTGGATTTGTCCTAGAAGGTCTCCCAGTAGTGACAACAAGAGCCCTGCTGCGCTGTGTCCTCTGTTTCTCACCAAGCTTTTTGTACTGTTTGCTGATACTAAACATTTCTCACTGTTTCTCTTATTTTTAACAAATTACTCTCTCTTTGTGCTTCAGGGAAGATGGTGAAAAAAGTCTGTCCTTGCAACCAGCTCTGTAGTAATTATCTTATTTCTGTTTTCTCCGATTGCTGATCGTAAAGCTCTTCATCAGCTTTCTGTGGTCACCGAAGCCTGACCTCCCTGACTCTGTCTCCAGCACAGCATCTGTCTGTCCGTGTTACGCCCTCTAACGTGCGCTCTGTCCTTAGTATATCCAATAGTCTGGCTGTTCCTCGAGTGGAGGCAGAACCTCCCCTTCCCTGGGGAGCTCTTTGCTCATCGCTAACGAGAGCGAAGTCAGTGTCAGGGGCAGTTGCTCACTGTAAGGTGCTAGAGATGGACCTTTGAGCAGCTGGGTTGCTTACAGATCTGGTGGGCTTGCCACCACGGTGATGGACCCAGTTGCAGGCACCCCGTCAACGTTTCAAAAGAGGAAGCCATCAGAGATCTGCAGCTTGTCTCCCAAAGCAAGAGATGTTTAGAAAAGCCTGTGCATGCTCATGTCATTTCAGATGGTTTTCAAGGTGTCTCTTGACTGCTGGTTTATGGAGAGGGGGGAATAAAGGGCAGAATTAAGGCATTATAGGGAGCAGGCTGGAGAGAGAGAGGGAAGCCCGTTCCACTTCAGATCCTTCATGTCAGAGCAGAATTGGGGACGGCTGCTGTGACCAAGCAGGAATGTGGGGGGTTGTTTCCATTACATGCTACAAGTTGAAGCACTTCCTTTGCAGCCTCTTCTGGATGGCAGTTTCTGCAGGTGGTGACTATGTTGGAGCTCAAACGTGAAATTCCTGAGAAGTCATTTTTTAGATTGACATTAAGTGGGAGCTTTAGTAATGGCACAGCTGCCCTATAATGGCATAGGCTGGTCTGTCTGTGACCTGAGACAGGAGCTCCTTAACAAAATCCTGTTGGGAGACAGAGCTCTCGCCTCCCACCTTTTCCACCCTGCACCAATCCGGTCCTTTTTAAAACACTTAAGCTTTCCTAAATGATCTTTCACACCTTCAGCTGAATGCACTGTGCCATATATTTTGATTAATTCTCTCCCTCTCTTGGCCTGAGGAGGCTTTCCAGCATGGGTCCGGATCCAGTGTGCTTGCTGAGCGAGGTGGAAACGTGAAATCCCAAAAGCAGATACTGGCCATCACGAAGAGGATGAGAGCGAGTGTGTCAATCGCTGCATGAGCCCTCATGGTGCAATGTGATTCTTACTGGTTTTGGCAGCTCCCTCCCGAGTTGCCTCTTTCTTGCTTTTGCCTCATTTGTCTTCAGTTTCACCTTTCACATCTGTCTGATGAAATAATTGTGTTGTGAGCCCGTTCCCCACGGTGCATGCTGAAGGTTCGTGTTATGCCACTGTGGGTTTTCCTTGCCACCTCGCAGCGTGTTCCTATTACTCATCATCTGAGCTGCAGCTGCACGCCCCGATCTGGGAGCCTCCACCTTTCCTTACCTTTCCGTGTGTGTGCTCTTGCATGCGTCTGCCTGCCCGTAACAACCGCTGCCCACCTCTGGGCACCCGCACCCGGAGCCACTTCCACGCTCGAGCTGGAGCTGGTGGCAGGGGATGTGTATCCTTCCCTGCTCAGCACTACTCGAGGCAGTAACACTTTGCTTATTTGCCCTGCGTAGTAAGTACGTCACCTTCCGAATTTCACTCCTCAATACGAAACATTCCTGCAGGGCTTTGGAGCCTGTTCTTTCCTTGATCCAGTGGTGGCAAGGAGTGTGGCTGATGGCCGGGGAAAGTGGAACAGATGAAGTAGCTGTCGGGCAAGAGACAGCGACTCCGTTGTTTGGCCTTTGCAATAGAGAGATTATTTTCCTTGCTGGTGATTTTGCTCTGCTTTTCCTCAGTTTTCTTCAGAAACGTCTGCCATCAACTCAGGTTTTATTGGATTTCCCAGTTGCACCCTTCAGAGGGAGCAAGTGAAAACATTTGAGGAACTTGGAGAACTGAGTAGATGAGGGTGTGCAAGGAGCCCTGGGTTTAGCACCGCAGCGGCCAGATGCTTATTTAGTTGTATTTGATTTTGTAATAAATGGATTTGTAAAATCTAGATTAATTCCACCTTTACCACGTCCTTCAGAAAAAGCCCGTTGCCCTTAGTGGTCAACCATCATTTCGACGGCTGTAAACGAGGATACTTCGGAATTCTGCTGGGAATTCGGAAAGCTTGCTTGATAACAAACAATTCCTTTGATTCCTGTTCTGTGGTCTGCTTTGAAAAGCGTAAATTAGAGTGCAGTTGCGTGTTTATAAGTGTGAGGGGGAGAGCGAGGCCATCTAAAACAAAGCTGCTGGAATTTTTTTTTCCTATGGGATAAGGTTCAGCAAGTTTTCTAGCAGAACCGAAGCCTGGTGTTTACGTGAAGAGGTTTTTTTGGGTTCTTGCAGTCAGCCCAATGGATACAAAAACTTGTTCAAGTTTTTTGCCTGAGGAACCACTCTCATTTCTGCCTTCTTTAAGCTCTATTAGTTGTTTGCATCTGAAATGCTTGTTCTTCTGACGTAGGAAATCTGAACATTATGGGGAAAAAATGCTTTCAGAGGCAAAAAGACAAATTTAATGCAGTGTAGCCTTCCCCTGCTGACCCTGGCTGTTGGGTGAATGAAGACAGTCCCGCCTGGTTGTCCTCAAGAACATGAGTGTGGCAGCAACTGGGGACAACAGTTGTTGTTTGGAACTGTGGCTTTTTCAAAGTGTCATCTGGGTGAATTTTCCTCTTCATTTTACAAAGCAGAGATAATTTGCTGCAGAGCAGCTGGCAATGCTGGTTGTACCGTTCCCTATTCAGCATCCAGCGTTGTCCTCCAAGATGGCATTGACCTGTGCCAGTAGAGGTTGCTGCTAATTAAAAGGTGTAGGATGAGAGAATGACGTGACTGTACTGTCATTCAGTGCTGAAATCTAATCTTTTTCCTCCACAAAGGCCTGTGGGCTGCTACCATTCCCCTCTTCGGGGGACTACTTGCAGCACTTCTTGAAAAAGTGAACGTGTCTCTGACATCCTCTTAACCTGAGAAAATGCCCATAGGGATCCTTGTAGTTCCCACTGCAGCGTGTCCTGGAATTGAAACGTAGAATTAATCTGCATGGCATTTTAACTGGCTCTCTATTGATGTCCCATTGCCACGATGATTAAATTTACGAGAGAAAGGTGATCTTTAACCTGAGTTTTGATTCCTGTTTCTTTACATCCATAGGGACCAGCAGCACTAACACGGTGGGGGCGACAGTGAACAGCCAAGCACCCCAGTCTCAGCCTACGGCTATCGCCTCAAGCCGGAAAGGGACCTTCACAGATGACCTGCACAAGCTGGTAGATAACTGGGCCCGAGATGCCATGAACCTGTCTGGCAAGAAAGTTGGCAAAGGGCATAGCAACTATGAGGTAAGACGTAATCGGCGAACACGTGCGGTGAGAAACTGTTGGTGCCATTGTTGTCTCGTCAGGGTGTCACACAGAGCGTGGCTGCTGTGTAGCTTGGACGGCTGCTCCAGAAAAACGTTGGCTGTGTTTTCTGTGTGTGTGGGATCGTGTCACTTGCTATGGAAGGGGAAGGGATAACTCAAGAGCAGGGCTGCAGTGTGTTCTTGCAAACATCCGTCGGGAACAGCTTGTGGACCTGTGGGGTTTAAGCACAGTCGTGTAACTTTTCTTGGGGTTTGTTTTTTCTTTCAGGGCCCTGGAATGGCAAGGAAGTTCTCGGCACCAGGTCAACTCTGTATCTCTATGACATCTTCCCTGGGTGCTACGCCCATCTCTGCAGCATCAGCTACCTCTTTAGGTCCCTTCACGAAGGCTATGTGCCCCCCGCAGCAGTACGGTTACTCAGCAGCCTCTTTCGCCGCCCCGTGGAGCGGGACGGGTGGGCCGGCACAGCCACCGCTCGGCCAGTTCCCGCCCGTGGGTGCCGCCTCTTTGCAAAGCTTCAACATCAGCAATTTGCAAAAATCCATCAGCAACCCTCCCGGCTCCAACCTGCGGACCACCTAGCGGCGCGTGGAGGCCACGCTGGCGCTAGACCTCGGGACAGGCCGTGGGGAGGGAGATGGGGCCCCGTCTCAACTCCTAGTGCTGCAATGAACTGGTAGCTCGCCAGACTGGGAATGAATTTCTCTTTTCCAACCATTGCTGTCAGCTCTCTGTAAGGGGAGGTTCCCCACACGCTTTCCAGGGGGAGGAGGATGATCAGCATCCTTACGATGGGACAGTGCTTTTGACCGAGGGGTTCTGTCAAGAGAAGTCACGGGGTCAGGTAAAATTCTTCCTCGCTTCGAGGCTGATCCGCACGTGTTGAGGTGGGAGAGCTGAATCCTAGCATGAGGCTTCAGCACGCTCCTCATCTCTCCCTGAAGAACCATGCCCAGGAGAAAAGCTGTCCGAATCCCCCTCCTCTCCCTCCCTCTCCCCAGTCAGTCGGATCTGGCTCCGAGACGATGGGGCACACGGATGGACTTGCAGTGCAGCCCGTGCTTGATAGGTCATTACTGCTTTAAGTAAGATATTAACAGCTTTGACTGCAGCATTAGAGCAATTTAAATTGTTTAAAAATTTTTTAAAAGTTCCCTGCGGACATGTACTTACCATCAGTTTTGATGTGGAAACACTGTGATATATAAATGTTGTTGGACAACAGTAGTTTAAAAATGAGTGGAATATAGAGGGTTAAAAAAGTTAAAAAGAAAAAAAAAACGGGAAAAAAAGCTAGCTATATCCTTATACTTATTGGAGACACTTTAACTTTTTCCTTTGTATTTTCATTGTATTAGATAAATAAATGTGAATGTAAAATTGTATAAATTAATGTACTTGAATACTTGTCTGTTCTCCCAGTATGCTTGCTGGATATTTTAGTGCCTTGGACTTCCATTGCTTCTGCAGTTAGCGGCATCTTCCCAGCGGAGCCCCAGGTGGACGGAGGGCGAGTTGGGAGAAGGCGGAAGCGCTGTACCCGGTGCCAGGGCGGGACGTTGGTGCCACCGTCACTGTGGAGTAGGTGGGACGGAGCGGGGAGGGGGCGGCGAGTCGGAACAACGACGTTCCGCGCGTTGGGGGAACTCGTCCCGGCGGGAAGATCTGAAGTTGCTGGTGGGACAGGGGCCAGGTGGGGGTGGGACGGAGGGGCGTGGGGGAAGCTAAACCGAGACTAACCAGTATTGGCTATGGAGGTAGGAGGTCTGGATGAGACGGAGAGCGGAGGGGGAGAACGTGTATCTTCGGGAAAGGCCCGACTTAAGATGCGGTTTGACTCCACCTGCGAAGCGGGGAAGATGTTTGGTCAGGATGGGACTTGAGGGAGAGGTGCCATTGCTCGTTGGCGTGGGCTTGTCTGCTGGGATTGCTTTTCTTACCTTTTGGTTGTGGTTTTTTTTTTTTTGTAAAATCCATTTAAGCCAGGAAGAGACTGTCCTGGTGCAACGTCCATTGCCGGCAATGGATGTACTTGAACCAGCCGGCATCGAGGAGTTTCCTCTGTCTGATTTGCAGGATTTAGGATTTTGTTGGCTCTGACAGATTCCAAGCTGGTACCAGGACTGTAACTGTCACCTCACGGTAACCGTACTGTACCTTCCGCTCTGGTCGCTCTCCCTTTTCGTGGTTAAACAATACTGGTTTCCTCTCCAAAGGAAAAACACCACCAGCCAGTGTTTGTCCTGCTGCTTCCCAGTTTTTGGGAGTAGCTCACCAGTACCCTGGAAGCTGGTGCATCACGGAGAGGTTACTTGCCTGATTTTTTTTTTTTTTTTTTTTTTTCTGGGAGCGCTGTTTCCCCATGGAGCCTGACCAGGGAGTTTTTGTCTGCGGATGTGTTCGCTTGTTGATTTTTTTTTATACAGAAAGGGACAAGATCCGTGGCTTTCCTGTGTCTTTTTTCCCAGCAGTGTTGGCAGCAGGGCAGGAACGGGCTGGAGAGGAACCAAGGGCAGAGGGTGGCAGGCAGCGGCACGGTGGCTGCGCCGGAGGTCCGTGGATTTGGGGGTTTATTCCTTGTAACTGAAGTGCAGACGAGAGCTACGGAATGGGAGAGGAGGCTCATGGAGGGGGTGTGGAGGAAGGAGGGGGAGAAGGTGGAGGGGTGCCAGCGGGGGAAGGGGAGCGGAGACCCTCGGCTCTCCCATCCCATCCGAGGGATGCGGAGGGACTCCCAGAACACCTGGCCTGACGGGGGAGATGTGCCCGGGAAGGGGAGCAGTGACAAACGTGGGGCAGTAGTGAAAGGAGGGGAACATTCCTGAGAGGAATCATCAGCTGAATGCAGCATGTGGTTATTTAATTTTGGTCTAATAAGTTGGAGGTCGTTTGTGTTCTTTTTTTCACTTAATGTTATGCGAGAACTGGTTTTCTTTACCATTGATCCCTCCCCGGCCCCGTCCTCTCTCCTCCTGTGGATGAATAACTGAAGTCTAGAGGAATGAACTAATGCTACTGAACTGTTAAATTATTTTGTTTAATATTACACTTCGAGTATCTTTTTCCACATAAAATCTGTTTCGGAATTACAAGCGTTTTTCTTTACATTATTTAACAATGTACACTGTAAAAATTAAAAATACAAAAAAAAATAAAATAAAATGAATTCAAACTTTGGGCTTCCCTGGCCATAGTTAGTTGTGTGTTTTGCACTAAACCCCGGCACTGCGCTGCTTGTGCGATGGCGCCTCGCGCCGCAGTTCGTTACCTTTGTAGAATATTTAACGGAGTCGTTAAACAAACCCAACCTGCTTTGGTTGAGCTGTGGGTTTTCCAGCCTATCCGTCCTTCCCGGAGTGATTTAACCCTTATGTGATTTATCAGTTCATCACAGGAAAGTGCAAGAAACCTGGTTCAATGAGACCCTGACCTTCTGAAAAGCAGTGACCAGTCATGAGCCACTGGCCTTTTACTGGTCATCTCTTGAGCTTCCTACTTGTAACTACTCAGTGGTAGTCTCTTGAGCTTCCTACTTGTAACTACTCAGTGGTAGTCTCTTGAGCTTCCTACTTGTAACTACTCAGTGGTAGTCTCTTGAGCTTCCTACTTGTAAACTACTCAGTGGTAGTTGTCTGTTGAGCTTCCCACTTGTAACTACTCAGAGCACACTTGCTTCTTTGAGCTCGTTAACCAGGAAATGAGTTGTAATGGTCTGGAGGGTCCAGAGGCATGAGCAAGCTGCGAGTGTGGTTTGTATGTCCAACTTCACGTTTATTTTATATCGAAAAGGGTTGAACACTTGTTTAAAAACAAAAGCACAGCTCCCACTTTTTTAGGAAGCTCCAAGCAAACGCTGTCCGAGATGCTACGGGAACTCCTGGGCTGCGGTCCCAGCGCGCCCCTGCTCCTCTGCTGCCATCACACCAGTATGGCTGAGGAAGGCACCGAGGGGCCAGTGGTAGGTGCCAAGGAGCCAGCGCCGGGCTCTGAGGAGCAGCGATGGCTCCGACCCCTCTGTGCAGCCGCAGGGCGAGCAGCCGGGCTGCGCGGCGGAGGCAGCCGCAGCTCCGCACCCTCCGCCTCCTGGAACGGGCAGCGACTGCAGCTCGCAGGCTTTGTGCATCTGTGACCCACCCTCTCCCCGTTTCACTGGAAATCTTTCTCCTGTGCTGAAACACAGCACTGAGGGAGAAAAGTCAGGAATTGCATCTCACTGTAAGGATTAATTCTGTTACTCTGGCAGGCAAATTGCGCGTCGCGGCAGCCTGTGATACAGGCACGAGTCTGGTGCTGCAGAAAAAAATGCCTTAAAAAGGCATCTGAAACATGTAACAACCAAAAAGAACACCAAGTTCTTGCTGGCTGTGTTAAACTCTTCTGTGTTGCTTCACCATAATACGCAGGAAAATCCATTAATGCTTTAGGCTCCCATCATTTCAACAGCCAACTGCAGTCTTCTGATGTAATCCAGGATGGAGGTAGATACCACCAGGTGTCTTACGTAGGTTCCAGCCTCCTCTTCTTCAAGCTTTGACTTCTCATGTGGGGGCTGTGCTCTGTCAAACAGGGAGACAGTGAGAAACATAAGTTTCTTAAAGCTTTTTTTCTGCTTCTAAAAGGGCTCCTCAATTCTTTTTCTAGTTCTTCCTTGATAGGACAGTTCGAAGGAAAAACCCAACTAGTTCTCCTAGCCCACTATCACAGCATCTGCAGCCAGGTCCAAGAAAAGAGGAACGTTTCTCCTACTCCCATTTACTAATCTGACAGCGTTGCTTTCAAAGCCAAGAGCAGTTGCTACGACAGAACTTGGACATTTTTTGGTAGGACGTACCTGGGGTACACTGGTTGGCACAGCTGATGTTGCTCATGATGGCAGCAGACGGCTGCAATTGCACAAACCTCGCAGAGGTTTTGTGGGAATTCATTCTGTGAGGTGTCCTGTCACCAGTAGTCATTTGATGGTGTCCGTGGGGTGGTCCAGGTGTCCCGTGTCCAGCTGATGGGTCTGCCATTTCGTGACTCATCATCTTAAGATCCATAGTCTCCAAGGAAATGTCCCAAAGTTCAGGATCATCTAGAATGAATGAAAAAGTGATCAAACCAAAGATGACGCTACTGTATGTACTACAGGAATGACAGGAACTCCAGGACCAGCCCACTCTTTTCCTCCAAGTGGTGGCCACTACAAAACTGTGAAGCACCTTTTCTGTCAGCGCACAGCAGGGACACGGTGCTACCCCGGTGCTCTGGACTTAGCAATGTCCAGGCACCACGCCGTAAGCAGGACCCAGATGGCCATGGTTGTTAAGACACCCCTTCACCTCCCCAAATGTTCTGTTTCTGTGCAGCATCACTTGAGGAAAAGGGTTTTCTGAACACGTTTTACAACCCAAGAGCGTGGTGTGCAACCCTGCATAGCGATGGCCGCCACTTCCCTGCCCCTCCAGCAAGGCTGTGTCGCTGAGATCAGGCCCATCCTTGCACTTCTGTTATTCCAGCCTCTTCAGAACTTTCCCCTCCACGCTGGACTCCGAAGAGCTGATGTAAATGTTAACATCACCAGATTTAACACTCTTGCTCATTGCTTTTTGGCTGACCTGCAAAGAACTCCTCTTCTATCACGAGCTCCTGTTGTACTGCTGCTGGAGTGCTGTGCTTGACTGGAGGATCAGCTGTTGCTGGATAGAGGTAACGAGAAGAGATAAATATCAGAAATATAGAAGAACCTTTTGCTCCTTAACAGAGCATGAGTTGGAAATGAGAGGTTTTTTTTTTTCCTAGAACTGGTGGTTTTGGTGGCAGCATGTGGAACGGTCAGATTCTGTACCTGATGATGGCTGACAAGGGCAACTGCAACACTTTGAGATGGTTTTTAGCCTGTTTACCCCATCCCCCAAGTTCCTGCTTACCACACAGCTGCCCAGACCTCCTCGGGAGGAAAGAGCAATGTGTTAGTAGGTCACGCAACGTGTGTTTGCCTGTAAAACAAAGTTTTGGTTGGAAAGTTGGTTGGAAAGTTGCAGATTTAACGGTGCAGTTTCAAAGCTGATGCTCGTGCCGCGAGGCATGGATGTGATGCTCCTGCTAAGAGCATGGAGTGGGGGGAAGTAAGCTAATCCTCCCTCCTCGGGTCTCCGTTGTGTGTTGATAGTACAGTGCAAAGGCAGATGGAACTGGTTGGGCTCCAGTAGCAAGGGCACCACATGCCCACCAGCAGCCATCATTAAAACTGTCTGTTTTAACGCTGAGTCTTACCTTGTTGGCTGCTAGGAGTAACTGCTGGAACCTCGTGCTTCTTCTGCATCTGTTCCCGGAACTGCCGCTGTAGCTGCTTCTGTCGCAGTTTCCGCTGGTAAGTGGCATCACGCTCGCTGGCTGAGGAGGCTGTGTTTCTGCCCCTCGCCCCAGGTAAGCAGAAAGTCAAACAGGATTGCAACAATTACATTTTTATGAAGAAAAAAAACGCATTAAGAAATAACAGCAAGGAGAATCCAGTGAGCTATCATTTTATGGCATCTTCCAAACTGGGTTGTCCATATGTTTTGAAAGGTACAGGAACTTCTAACACAGCTTATAAAATAGATTTATAATAGCAGCCTCACCTGGAACTACTTGGCTGTTTCTGATCTGCCACCACAGCAGCATCTGTCTGACCAGGCTTACACGTTGATGCCATCTCATAATGTTGCCTTCCTCCTGCGTTCTGCCTTTCCAAACAGCTGTTGTATCTTGCTTTCTCGATTTCAGGTTCGTAATCCTCTCTTTTAGCGTTGACCAGCTCTAACTCTGAGGACATCTAGTAAAGGAAAAGAAGAAAACAAACTCAGCAATGTCTTTCCTCAAGTTAATGAAATAAGCACAGACTTTTTCTACACAGGACTGTTGAACGCTCGAGTTTGTTGGCTCAAAGTGGAACAGTAAGTTAGAAAACTGAAATGCATTTTCATGACAAAGTCACTCAGTTAATTAATTGCTGAATTCAGGCGACTTTGTGTTAGTTTGATGGGTCAGTGCTCCAGGGCAGACCGCCTGCTCTCCCCACCCTGCCTCCCTGCCAGCCAGAACTGATGCAGATGCAGAACTCTGCAGCTTCTCAGGCATCTCACGAGTCTGTGGCTGAGTCTGTGAAGTTTGGCCAGTCCTGTGGTCACTGAGGAAGGTGCACCGTGCTCCTTCTTTTAAAGACGGGATGGTTTGGCTCTGTGATTTTACAAATTTGTGGTAATGCCACCAAGAGACAACGACTCTGGCAAAGCAGAGATCTGTGCCACCTTTACTTGGCGAGGTGTCACTCTGGATCTGCTCCAACAGGCTCAGTTAGGGAGACAGAACCCCTCACAGCTCTAGGCTGACTAGCAGAGTTGGGTAAAGCCTAGTACGACGATGGCAGCTTTCCTATGAAACACCACGGGTCAGCAGCTGTAAAAGGCTGACTTTTCCCTCAATGAGTGAGGTAGGTCACCACCTAGAACTGCCCACAACTGGTTCGTGATCTGAGTAAGAGCCAGGACAACTTCAATACTACGTGGACTGCTGTGTTCCATCACAGCACACGTATAAATTCTGATAGCTCTGAAAGAACTTAAAAAGTTCAAGTGTGGTTGTCACTGATGAAGATGTCCAGCACAATTTCTCGTCTCTCTCTGGACCAAAGACTTCCACAAGAGGCATTTCTCCATGGTGTTGGTTACCTCAGAAGGTTTGCTGTTCGACCTAGTGCTTCACAGAGCAAAAGTAACAGCAGCTCTTGCCCTGCAAACTGGAACCTGAGGAGGTAAGGAGTCTGAAAAGCAAAGCAGTGTGTAACATGGCTCCTTGCTGTTCAGGAAGGATAAGAGCCATGGTATGGCAAGGAAAGCAAGTGTTCAGGTACACATCACTTGTACATGCTAATTCTTCACACTTTCAAGAGCCACAGTTTGCCAGTAGTATCGTTATCAGCTATTTAAAAAAAATAAACTGGAGTGTAGGTCTTCCTAATGTTGTTCCTTATCCTCCAGCAGCCAAGTCCAGCACATCCTGTTCTCCTAATTCCGTTGCAAAATTCAGGTACCAACACGTTGTGGTTGGCAGACGTTTGCAGGGCCGTGCGTACACTCCTCAAGGAGCAAAACCGAACGGTGCCACCTGTTCTGCTGTGCCATGGTAAAGCCTTGAAGCAACTGGCAACAGCTAAAAAGCTGTTGTGGATCCAGTCTAAAGGGTTGGGTTCACCCTTTTGTATCATAGATGCATCCAGTGTTGGGAAGGATCCAACTTGGTTGACTGAAAGTTGGAATTACCTTTGCCTGAGACCTCAGTACAAAACCCCTGTTACAGGACAACCTCTTGTTAACTATTCTGACAGGAACAAGGCACACTGAGGGTTAAATACAGGCGCACTGTAGATTGTCACAAGGACCAATTTGAATACTGGCTAGCAGAAGGACAAAGTAACCATCAATGCATAGATTGACAGTGCTACTGTGTGGATTTTGCTTAAAATTCAGTGAAAGTCCCAATTCTAACAAGCGGCTGCAGTATGTGACCCACCTGGCATTGTTCCTCTCCTGGGCTATGCATATTGAAAACTTTATTTGAAGAAGGAAGTCTTTCTCATGGAAAAATCTCCAATTTTCTGCCAGAGCTCCCTAAAGTCTGAAGAACTCCCCTTTTTCCTGCTGCCCACTGGCTGACGTAGAGACTGCCAGCTTGGGAGACTTCAAGACCAAAGGAAATAGTCCTGATTTTGCAGGAATGCCCACAGGAGCTGTACCTGCTTTAGGGTAGGTTACACGGATCCTAGATGTCTGTCTGTCCTGCCTGCAGCCTGGGTTTTATGAATTATTGCATCAATTGCCAGTTGGGAAACTGTATGCAGTTACCTCTCATCCTTTTTTTTTTTTTTTTAATTCCTGAGGAAATCTGTTAATGACAGCAATATGTCAAAAGTTAGTTTGATTTTTAAACTTCATAACAGTAAACCCAGTTGTGCTACCACTGCCAACGAGAACAGACTGAGAGATGTGTTTTGGCTTTTGCCTTATAGAGGGCAAAAGCATACAGCAAAGAACGTGCCCACAGCCTCTGTTCTCCCAAAGACTTCCAGTGCACCTATGGGATGGATATTTGACTTGACACTGGTATTGCTGATACACATCTAAAGCACAAGTGGCTAGACGAGAGTGAGGAACCGAGTTGCTACAACTGACAAAGCTTCAACAGTTTCAAGAGCTGCAGCGCACGGAGAAAACGGCCACTAGTCAAAATTTAGAGGAGTTGCGGTGAAACATTGGGGAAGAGCTCTGTGACTAAACAGGTCACACGAACTAGCAGGCAAAGGCTGTTGGTCTCAGAGCTGGAAAAGTTCAGGGATGAGACATATGGATATCATCATTTATCATCTTTTCAAGAGGAAGGGCCAGGAGCAGCAGACAGCTCGTGGCCTCTGCTCACGTTCTGCACCTGACGTGGAAGCTTGTTCACGGCTCGCAGGTAGTCTTTGTCCAGGATGCAGTTCCCAAGAGCATTCCCAAAGCACCTGAGAAATAAGAGAGCTCACTGTGACTGAAAATAACACTTAATTCTCACTTCGCTTCTGAAAATCTACAAGGACATTTGTACAAGATCTTCACTTACTTGAGTGCCCTCTTCAGTCCATCTGTTACTGCCTCCTTTCTGGCCTTTTCTAGGGACAAGGCCTTGGACTTCAGGCCTTCACTGACTCCATACCCCACGTCTTCATGGTATGACCCATCCTGCAAAAAAAATTTAAAACCAGTAAGTATAAGGGGACTTCTGCACGTACAGCACTTCTTGGTAGATGCTCTGCTTTCGTAAGCCTCATTACTTGCTCTTGGCTGGTGGTTCTATAGCAAGGTCAGTGTTTGGACACCACGAGGTTCTCCAGTCTAATACAGTACTCAAGAACCAGTCTGACCTACACACAAGATTTCACTCACAGCTTTACCTAATTGCTCAACTACAGGGAGAGCAAACAAAAAAAATCCACTTACCTTAAGCTGAACTCTGACAAACGCACAGACCCCCACATAGAACCTGCCGTTGTTGAGGTCAACAAAGTCTGGGGGAGGGAAAAGCAACATCCTAAATAACACAAAAGACTTCTGATCCACGTTTAGATCTTTAGTCCTTCGAGGACGTTCATAAACCTGTACTGTACTTGCTGAACGTGCCCAAGGTGCTGTATCATCTTCTGTAAAACGGGGCACGACTTAGAAAACATGAAGTGTGGTTTGAGAACGCTGACTGGTACCGTGCCCAGTGCATGTACACGTGATGCCTTCTGGTTATCAGTGGCTAGACATGCCCAACGCTCACACCCTGCTACCGCGGGTATAAACTTCAACATATGAAAGAAGGGTGAGTTGTAAATGTGAATTCTCATTCAGCTGCATATCCTGAACGTTCAAAGCATGACCATTTTTTCAGCTGGAAGAAAGTATTTAAAATATAGATTTATAAAAAGAGTAACGGAAAAGAAACTGTTGTCTGTAAAAGTAATTTCTTTCCTATTACATACCAGAAGTCTCTAGTTTGTGAAATTTTGCACAAGGCTTTTTTATCCAGCACATACTGGCTGAAGAGTGTAACAAGCTGCAAAACAAGTCTCGATCCAGAAGCTCTGATCTCTTATTTCACACCAAAAGCAACGCTGCACAGTTTACACACAGAGCATCCCAGTTAGCAGTCTTGCAAGTCTGATAGGAACGTGACACGGGTCGGAAATAAAATGCTTTGCAGTTCAAGGAACTGTATTCTGGGTCCAAAAGGTCTTCTCTACTCATCTGGTCTACTTGTTTTGTAAACCTGCCAGAGGTGCAAGCCCTTTTTCTACCCAGGAACTTAAAAGCAAACACAACAGAATCCTCTGTCTCTGGATTGCTAAGGAATGACTTGTTGTGGCACTATTGATAGAAGTTTGAAGGATGTCAGTCCTTTCTTGACTGAAAAGAGCAGGGGGAGTGGTACAGAATAGATGGAAATGAATGAAGTAACTTAATTTATGTCTAGAATCTACCAGCCTGAGGTGAGAAAAGATTTCTGAAGGCAGGAGGGGCAGGAAGGAGGTACATTTACGCAGCTTTGTTGAGCTACTTCAACCAGTCTCCAGTCTAAGCACAGCAGATCTGCAAACAAGGACAAACTCATCTGGCAGGTACTACTTCAGCTGTCAGGATGGAAGAATTGTAAGCTTTAAGGTGATCTCAATACCATTTTCTAGAGGAAGAATTTTTCCAAAGCTTTCTGCTGTGAAAAAAAAAATCTCAGAACCAGGAATTGGCTCAAAGAAGAATGTGCAGAAAAAGATGGGTCTCTAAAGATCAGAGGAATATTAACTTGTTAGAATATAAAAATTACAGGTGAGTACGAAAATTGGCTCAGGGCTGGTGGGTGTTAAATAGTTTAATTGTAATTACTCTTGTGTAGTCACTGAGTGGTCCATAGAGATCAGAAATCTTGATGAGAACAGCTCAAGAAAAATCATAAACACACCTGGAATAATGACTGACATCTTCCAGTGCAAGATCTAAACAGAAGGTCCATTATCATTCAATTTCTCTCCTTCTTGCCAACTGCTAAGATACCTGGAAATTCCACCTGCCTCTCCTCAGGTTCTTTGAAGCCATCTCTGAAGTGAGTCCTAGGGTAGGTACCCTGGTCCTTATCTGACTGTTCCTTCGGGGCCTCACAGTGAAAGGGAAAGTGAAGGAATCATGGAATCATGGAATGGTTTGGGTGGGAAGGGACCTCAAAGATCATCCAGTTCCAACACCCCTGCCATGGGCAGGGACACCCTCCACTACACCAGGTTGCCCAAAGCCTCATCCAACCTGGCCTGGAACACTGCCAGGGATGGGGCAGCCACAGCTTCTCTGGGCAACCTGTGCCAGTGCCTCACCACCCTCTGAGGGAAAAATGTCTTCCTTAGATCTAATCTAAATCTCCCCTCTTTCAGTTTAGGAAAAGCAAAGACCTCTCTATCCTCAAGAGATACTCACCAACGTTCTGCTGAGTGACTGAATGTGCCCAGCCATTGAAGCCAAACATCTCGTTGGCCAGACTGATGACCTTGTGACCCTCGATGTAACAGACCTGAAAAGAAAAGCAGATACACACAAATCTATATAAATACGCACACGTGTGCACTCATACATACATGCTTTATTTTAAAGAGGGAATGCACACATCGTCTGACGCTGAGGAACCCAGCTAAGTTCTAGGTTCAGGGAAAGGCTGATGGTGCAGCTTTAGGCTCTTCCACCAACTGTGAACAGGGGGTTACTAGGACAACAAGTAGGACTTCATCAAGGGAGGGCAGAGCCAGTGGGCACTGAAGAGAGTAAAGTGCGGTCAATGTTATATAATGCTTCATATATTCCAGTTCTGGGGGAAAAATAAGAAAAATTTCTTAAGGCTCCACAGGTAGATAAAGATTCCCTTGTTAAGGATGAAGCACTGAAAACTGAAAAAGTCTTTTTTTTAAAGTAGAAAAGGAACCTGTGGCTCAGTAAAAGCCAGAATTTATGCTATGCTGACTTTGCTTTCACATCTGCATGTTAAAAGACTAGTGGGAAATTAACTTCAAAAAATAAGGATTATTGTAACATTTTTACCCTCGTTTTCCTGGGGAGGGGAAGGGGAAAAGTGAGTTGAAACATCTCTGCATGTTTGTTCCTACCTTTTGTCCTCCTCCAGCTTGTCGACTGCTGATATATTCTGGACCCAGTCTCTGACGAAGAGCATGCTGGATAGCTTGATATTCACTTGCTGTGTATTGATACTTGACAAAAACAAGGTAAGACAAACTTTCTCCCTCGCCCTATTTTAGCTCCCCCTTTTCTCCCAATAGCACCTCTTTACCCCATTTTTCCATGTACAGTCCTTCCCAGGGGTGTATGATCCATTTTTAGAATCAAGATGTAACAGACAAGGAAGGACCTCGGGGTGCAGGTGTGTGTGCATTACATTTGTGCATGACATTGGGGTTTTTTTCTGTTACTCTTGATGTGTGTGTATATAAACATTAATTTTTGAGCTGTAGCAATTTTCTCGTGTCTCATAACCACATTACAAGAACTGAGACGAGCCAGGCCTGTTAGTATCCTATGGAAACCTTAATGCAGTCCTAACTCTAGCCAAGGCTGCTAGGAACACAGCTTATAAAGCTTGTATTTTATCTTTTAAAAACAAAACATAACATCTCCGTGACCAACACGAAAAGTGTATTACTGAAGTTTAAACATGTTCTCCCACCATACGCCATCGGGGCAGGGAGGATAGCAGCTCAGGCAAACAACGGGAATAGCAGTCTTGTGAGGAGTGTTCAGCAAACTCCCCTCAGGCAGGGAAGGTCCTTTGGATAACTCCAGCATCACTGGTATCACCAGCAATCCTTTGTTATCCTTTGGATAACTCCAGCATCGCTGGTATCACCAGCAATCCTTTGCTATCCTTTGGGTAACTCCAGCATCGCTGGTATCACCAGCAATCCTTTTACTATCCTTTGGATAAGACAAAGACACAAGGAAAAAGAGAGAGTGTGCATGCCTATGCCACATTCAGGAACTATGTATAGATGCCATCATAGAGAAGAGAATTCACCACCAAAAGGTCTGTTCAGTCCACGGAAGGTTTTCTTTTTCCCAAATTATCTTTTTTTTTAAGTGATTTTTTTAATAGCAGAAAGTAGTTGACTTTTCAGAACCAGTACTGAGGATGTGTGTAGGCATGATCCAGGCTCTCTGGGAATAAGAGAATAAAAGGAGCCTCATTTTTGAGAAACAAAATTAAGAACTTTTGTGAAGAATCCAAAGCAATTCACTGTAACTCAGGGCACGCCAAGTCTACTGCGGAGGAAAATATAATAAACAATGAGGTAGAGCCCAGCTAAACGGATGGGACTCCAGCCTTACTGCACTCAACTTTAAGCTGAATAAACATGCAGAGCAGATTTCCAGATTTTTATTCCCAGAATAAAACCTTTATTTCCCCCTCAGGCGAAAGGAACTGACCTGTCCGAAGCACGCGACGGAACTGCTAACGCTGGAACTATTGCTGCTCGTGTGGCTTTCGCCGTCCTTCCCTTGACTCTCAGGCATCCCTAAAGATAAGGGAAAACACAAACATGGAAGATAGGAGCCAACAGTCCTAAAGACAAGCTAAAAAACTGCTGCAGTGCCCTGCCCAGCGAGTATAATATTCTGTAACAGATGTGTTGGATGTTACAGTGCTATTACACTTCTCACTCCACGGAACTGCTGCAGCCCCCACTGGAATTTTGTTTTCTGACGCTCTTTCAGAACTAGCAAAATTTTTCTTGCCTTACACTACATAGGCAGAAACGGCTAGTTTTATCCTAGAGGCAGAGTTTTTATCCTAGAGGCAGAGTTTTTATCCTAGAGGCAGAGTTTTTATCCTAGAGCAAGTCAATTCTGGTCTTCCGTCCATAAACCCAACGAGGGTGAGCCTGAATTAAATTAAATCAGTTAAACAATTATTCTATTTCAAGAATAAATAAATTACCCTTGCTAGTCACAATAAATAAATAATTCAACAGCATCTGGATCTTGCATAAGATCAGACTAGAACAAAGAATTAATAATGTCTTGAGACTTTACTGGTTACAAATGATTTTTTTTTTTTTTAGATGATTGTGAATGCATTGTACTATTCTAGGTAAGGAAAAACAAAATAATTCCCTCTTTCAGATTCTTCAGCACTGTCTTCCTAGATCACTCTCAATATCCATCAACACTTAGACTCCGATAAAAAGCAGAGGCAACTTCCTAAAATTCTACTTCTCTATACCCTCACTTCTCAGCCTTCATCTTTGCTGACTGTTTTGACTGTGATCACAGTGTCTTGCACTACGATGGTGTTACACAAACTCCTCAGAGCTGAAAACCTGCCAGAATTCTCACAAGTTGTACCGACAGTTCAGTCGACAGCACCCTTGTCCAAGCCAGTGTCCAACAGCACTGCATTCCCACTCCACCCTGCTGCTGGAGGAAGGGAATTGCTGGGAGCTGATACCACAGGTGGGCAAAGGAGCTGAGCAGCACTTCTGTACCAGCAAAGAGACAACTTATTTTTACAACTGGTAGTCCACCACTAAGGCTTCTGTATGCAGTACCAACACAAGACAAGTCTAAACACAGATAAGACACTTGCAGATGTCCAAACAGTTGGAAAAAGTCAAAAATCCTCAGCAAACAGGGTTATTTGAAAGCCAGTCAGAATCCAGGCAGTACTGTGTTTTCCCACTGTCCTCCAGTGCTTTTTAAAACAAGTTTTCTAGTCTCTAAACAAGGAAGCCAAAGCTCACTGAGAACCTGGCAAGCAATTTCTTCTCTGACAGGGTTGTCAGCCACTGGAACAGGCTGCCCAGGGAGGTGGTTGAGTCCCCATCCCTGGATGTCTTTAAGAAAAGGGTGGATGAACTGCTTAGGGATATGGTTTGATGGGGCATTAGGGACGGTTGGACTGGATGATCTCTAAGGTCTTCTCCAACCATGAAATTTGCAGAAAAAGGATACCAGTTGCTTCGTTGGCAAGTCTGAGCACTGGTGATTTATGCTAGGTGTAACTAAAACTCTCCTTGATTTTGGTTAGCTGTAGTCCTTCATCTCTGGTCCAAAAGTCGTGTAGTTGTACAGCGTTTGGAGACTCAAGCGTGTTTCAATCAAAAGTATTAAGTCCTTGGATTTTTTTTTAATAAGGTGCGAACCACCGTTGGTCTAAATTCTCTGAAGAAACTCTGAATAAGATGTGGGGAATTGATTCTGTACTTCCTTGTTCTCTTTCAGAATTCTTCTGCAAACAGCTTCACTTCATAGTTTTAATCCAACAGATCAGATGCCACGAGAGAATACTACCAGTAAGTATACTTATCGGACAATACTACCAGTATAATTACTGTAGAATACTGGGTTGGAAGGGACCTCGAGGACCACCTGGGCCAGCCTTTCTTGGAAAAATCAAGTCTAAGTGAGATGCTCCAGCATGCAGTCCAGCTGAATCTTAAAAGTGTCCCAGTGTTGGGGAATCCCCCGCTGCCCTGGGGAGGTTATTCCAATGGCTGATTGTTCTCAGTGTGAAAAACGTTCCTCTCGTGTCCAATCGGAATCTCCCCAGGAGTAACTTGTACCCAGTACCCCTCACCTCTTCCATGGGACTCACTGTAAAAAGGAGTCTCCATTTTCTTTGTAGCCATCCTTTAAATACTGGAACACGGTGATAAGGTCTCCCCTCAGCCTTCTTTCCTCAAGGCTGAACAAACCCAGTTCTCCCAGCCTTTCCTCACACAGCAGCCTTCCCGGTCCTTGGATCATCTTTGTGGCCCTTCTCTGGACCCTCTCCAGCCTGTCCACAGCTTTTTTGTACAGCTGGGACCAAAACTGAACACAGCATTCCAGGTGTGGCCTGACAAGTGCTGAGTAGAGTGGGACAGTGACTTCTTTATCTCTGCTGGTGATGCCCTTGTTGATGCAACCCAGCATCCTGCTGGCTGTCTTGGCAACACACTGTTCACTCACATGGAGCTTGTTGTCCACCACCACCTTCCCACAGAGATCCTCCCTAGCCGGGCAGATCGCAGCCTGTGCAGTGTATCCTCCTGGATTATGTCTTCCCAGGGGCAAGACCTTATGCTTGTCCTTGTTGAACTTCGTAAGGTTCTTGTAGCCCACTCTTCCAGCCTATCTGGGTCTTCCTGCAGGTGGCTCTTCCTTCCAAAGTGTCCTCTTCCCCGCTCAGTTTGGTGTCACCAGCAGACTTCATGAGGGTACACTTGACACCACCATTCAGATGGCTTCCAGAGATATTAAACAGTTGGGCCCATTATCAATCCCTGGGGCATCCCACCCGTGACAGGCTGCCTGTTTATCACCACTCTCCGGGTGCAGCCTTTCCGCCAGCTCCCCACCCACCACACAGACCACTGTCTAGACCGTAACGCAGCAGTTTCTCTGGGAGGAGGCTGTAGGAAAATGTATCAAAAGCCCTAGAGAAATCCAGGCAGACCATGTCCACTGCTGGCCCCACATCAACTGAGCAGGTTCCTTTGTCACAGAAGGCGGTCAGGTTTGTCAAGCATGACTTGCTAGCTCCTTTATCCTCCATGGAAGCTTCCCACGGGATCTCTTCCAACTGAGCTCTGAGCAAGCCGAAGTTTGCTCTTCTGAAATGTAAAACTCTTGTCTGTAGCACCAACCTTCAGTGTGCTCAGCAGGGTTCCAAACACCACAACACTGCGATCGCTGCAGCTGACGCTATCACCGAGACATTACAAAGCAGGTTTTCTTGGTTTGTGAGGAGCAAGCCCAGAGGTGCCTCATCCCTGGTTGGCACATCTAACACTTTACTGAGGCACTAGTCTTCTATGCATTCCAGGAACTTGATGGATGACATGTGAGCTGCTATGTTGTCCTCCCAAGAAACGTCTGGGTAGTTGAAGGCACTCATGGTTCTTTTGATCCGAAGCTTGCCAAAGTGTCCCAAATATTGCTTTGTTGGCCTCATCGTCTTGGGCTGGAGATGGGTAGGAGATGCCAACCATAAGATCCCCCTGAGAGGTGACCCCTCTGATCTTGACCCAGAAGTATTCAACAGGGCTTCCGCAATCGCCATCGCTGACCTCTATGGTTCCAGGTTCTCCTTAACACAGAGTGCAACTCCTCCTCCTCCTCTTCTTCCCTGCCCATCTGCTTTGCAATGAACAGCATAAAAACATGTCAGTGGTTTGTGCTTAAGTTACCTCTTACTCTACAGCTTGTGTGAAGGAGACGGATGATGCCGGTTTACCGTCAGGCTTTTTCCTGTAGGAAGGGTTTGCTTCAGCTGGGAGCCTGGTTTAAACCAAACGTTCCATTAGAGCAACGTGGTGGGTTTTTTCCAACCCAGTGCAGTACAGCAAAGCCAAGCCTGTGTCCCAAAGCAACTGTCAGAGTACTCCAAAGTGACAGAACTTCAGTTTCAAAATTGCTAGAGTAGGAGTCCAGAAGAGAGAGGAGCTAATTCTGCAAATGGAGGTATGAATCTACTCCGACACCGGAGCCAGGAGCCCGGGAAGGCAAGGCACTCCCATTCTTCAGCAGAATATCATTTCCTCAGCCCTCCCCTCCCCACAATGTTTTAACTCATGTGAAACACTAACACTGAAGCAGATGATCAGCTATTGACTAGGGCACAAAAGAGCCTCAAACACCCTCCAGGGCCAGGCCAGTGCTAGGAGACTGTCTGACTCATAAACCAGTGCTAAAAAACCTTTATTTTCAAACCATCTTTAAATACTCAAAACTAAAGTTCAAATGTACTTGCTCTGCATGCAGGATGATAAAAGCAGTTTACCATCAGCTTAAAGACAACTAGGAATTATCATTTATTACCTCTGTGGCTGTGAGCGTTATTTATTATTTACAGGGAATTATTTTAGTTTAGCTGGTCATGTTCTCAGAAGTTTTTTTTATCACTGAGAAGACACACACACAAGACTACAGGTGTTGCACTGTGCTCCAAGATATGACCTCGATTGACTAGAACAGGCAAAGCATCTTAACAGCTCTTGCTACTACCATACTTGGATCTTGTTTTTTAAGAAAAGTCAACAATACAAAAGCTTAAAACTTGAGCAAATTCGGTGCACAATCAGAAAAATGGCTGGTTTGGGAAACTGGATATGAAATGCTAATTTCCAACAAGGCTCTACAAGTCAGTGTTTATTGGAGTGGTGGCAGTGAACTGAGCAGCTGCTGAGAAAATTTCAGGTGTGCACACGATTCTCACGTAGGAAATAAACCAGTCTAGAAGAAATAATCCTGAATTCAATCTGTTCAACTACTGCTGGAGGCTACAGCAGCAACTCCTTCAACTTCCACAACAGTCTGCACGTAACTTCTGATTTTCAGAATGAACACATCCTCACACGCCTGTCCACCCTACTGTCCACTACTCCAAAAAGAGATTTTGGTCCTAAATCACCTGGTCTCCTGCCAGTTCCCTTCTGTCTCACCAAACGAGGGTTTTGAACCACACGCTGTGCCTTAATCCTCTGCTACAAACGTGCAAGGTGGAAGCCGGCGGTTTTGCATCACTTTGGAAGAGTTTCTTCTTACTTACAAGAATTGTGTAAGCACCACAGCTTGGGAAACCCTCAGCAAGAACATGGCTGCTTCCAGAAATTGACTGTAGCACCACATAATCTGTGAGACAGGGCATGAACACACTGTGCACTTGTAGACAGCTTTTCACTCCACCTCGTCGTTGTCCACAAGGTAAGTTTCCTTCCCAGTAAAGCTTTGGTTTGCCAAGCAAAAATCTTCAATATGTATTCCTGTGGAGTGTTCTCTCCTCTGGGAACTCCAAACTATCAGCTGATTGACCTGTTCTGCGAAGTTGCTTTATCTGACACCAAGCTGAGGTGAACATCTTTTAAGAATAAGATGTTCCCAAAAAGACAGGCCTGTGCTACACCACAGTTTTGAGTGGAAAACATTATGGAATCGCTGTGGGAAAACTGCACACGATAAAACTCCTCAGTTCTGACTCCTGCTAACATCTCCAGGCAAACCACCTCAATGACTTGAGAAATGCGACGTCATGTTCTCCAACTTCAACAGAAGACAGAGATATTCAGCGTTTCACAGGTTAAACACTGAAATGCACAGGGAGGTCACAAGACTGGGTGTCTATTACAGACCAGAGGTGGTTTCTGATGCTCACCAATACCACATCAATGCCTCTTACTGGTGCTGATTCAGGCCATACTCTGTCGTAAAGCCACTCCAGCACGAGAATAAAAAGGTATGATGTAGAAAGTCTGCGCTATCTGCAGCAGTTTAAACAGATTTGCTTTCAAGGCATGTAAATCCCACTCTACCAATTTCTCTTCAGTCACCGCACGTTTCAGACTGAACGTGTCTTTAAACAGTCCCACTTATTTCCGTGGAATCTCTATACGTGGCTCCGAAAGCAAAACTGAACCCTTGGATTTATCAGGCAGTATTATGTACTTTTTACTCATTAACGTTTTAATGAACGCAGCGTAAAGCTCTTTCTTCCTTAGCTTTACACCAGCATGGCAGAGTAACAGTGCACGTGTGGAGAAGTGCTTCTATTTAAAATGTCTGAATACATCCAACATCTGAAACAGAGCCTGTCCGGTCAGTTCCTGCATTTTTGGAACACAGGAACTCATCTCCTCGCTCGTAACGCTGAGTCCCCTGCCAAAACAGCCTTTGCAGACGTGCCATTAACTCATCAAACATCACTGTGTTGATTGAGAGTTGGTTTAGGATCCCACTACGCCAGCAATCACCAATTCCAGTCCCAGTGGATCAGTTCAGTGCATGCCTTGCTGTGTTTTAGATGCAAATTTTTCAAGCCTTGCTGGTTGCTTCTCCAAACATGTTCCTCAACAGCAGTGTAAATTAATTCTCTCCTACACAATTTTGTTCACGATTTCAAAATTCACCACCCATTGACACTTTTGCCTTACAAAGGGAAAGTTCCATCAGTTAAAAATGCATCAGCAGCACCTCGTGAAACAGATCACTCCAA